>NC_090034.1:43997374-44609874 GCF_037176765.1 Anolis sagrei | reverse complement strand
GGAAAAATTATAGTTTCATGTATTGCCGTAGGCTTTCATGACCGGGATCACTGAGTTGTGTGTTTTCGGGCCCTATGACCATGTTCCAGAAGCATTCTCTCCTGACGTTTCGCCTGCATCTATGGCAAGCATCCCCCGAGAGTCTAGGGGTAACATCCTAGACTTTCCTATTGGGTTTTAGGAGTTCCTTTTCTTACCGTTTGTATTATCATTATGATGATGATGATTATTTTCTATTATTTGCTCAGACCTCACAACCTCTGAGGATGCCTGCCACAGATGCAGACGAAACGTCAGGAGAGAATGCTTTTAGAACATGGTCATACAGCCTGGAAAACACTCAACAACCCAATTATACTTTCCTCTCGCCTTCCCAGTTGGCTAAACAATTGTGCTTTTCCTGCATGGCTGGGGGTCGGACTAAATGGCCCATGGACCCTTCCAAACAGCCTCATAACCCAGAATCTCAAGGCAGAAAATCCCACAAAATCTGTTTTGAACTGGGTTATCTGAGTCCACACTACCATATATTCCAGTTCAAAGCAGATAATGTGGGGTTTTATTCTGCTGTCTGGAAGGGGCCACAACTATTCTATTATCCTAGGATTCCTCCGAATTGCTGGCCTTCTTCAAAGTCCATTCTTAAGGGAGGCATGAGATGGGCTGGCTCGACACTTCCAAAGAACGATATGGTCAGGTGTAGAGCCACAGAATGCGGCGTGAAGTTTATTATGAGTCTACACCAAGCATATAGTGCAGTTCAATCTGCGTTCTATGGGTCTCTCCGTTCCCATCTCATGCAGTTTAAGATGCATTCTTTAAAAAGTTGAAAAGGGGGACACACACACAAAACCTTTCCACCTCGGAGAACGGCATCTCCAAAGCTTTTCTGGCCCTTCCACACAGCCACATAACCCAGAATCTCAAGACAGATAATCCACAATATTTGCTTTGAACTGGGTTATCCGAGTCCACGCTGCCATATATTCCATCCAGTTCAAAGCAGAAAATGTGGGGTTTTATTCAGCTGTGTGGAAGGGGCCCAGAGAGGAGGGGGAAAACCGACTTTTGGAAGACTATGTTTTCGAATCTCTCCCCACTTCCAAATCCAAAGCAAAAGAAGGCCTAAAAGCGCACAGAGTCGCGCAAAAAGCCAAGGCCGGGTTTGGGGGGGTTTCCGAGGCGCAAAGCTTCGCGTCTCCTTCCCTCCCTCTCTCCCTCCCCCCGGTTCGGCCCTATAGCTTCCCCAGCTGGGCCCCAAGGGGAGCCTGGCGCCTGGCTGCCTCCTCGCCCCTCCGAGCGCCAATCCGCCTTGACAGAACCAGGCCGCCGAGGCCGGCGTCAAAGCAACCGCGGTTGGAGCGCCGCTCCGAAGAGGGAGGCCAAGCCGGAGAAAGGGGCAACGGAGGGGGGAAGTGGGGGCGTGCTCGCCTGCGTCAGGGTGCCCTCTCTTCGCCTTCCAGGGCTTGAAAGCCGGGGGGCTCCGCTTCGTGCCGAACAGCGCCGGGAAGCAAGGTCCCCCTAGGAACGTCTCCAAACGCTTTGCGCCTTGGCTTTGGCTGGGCCTAGAATGCTTGGCTGCCGTGCGCCCTAGCTGGAACGTCAGGAAAGGGGAGGAATGGAGGAGAAGGAAAAGAAGGAGGAGAAGGGGGAGGAGGGAGAGAAGGGGCTCCATTCCCCGCTCCGTTCCCTGCCGTTACCTTCCTCAACGCATCTCCGTTGCCTCTGGAGCGCCAGTCAGCAGCTCGACGCAGCCGCCTCTCCAGCAGCCATCTCCTCAGCTTGGGCTTCTTCGGCTTGGGCTTCCCCTTCTCTCTCCACCCAGAGAAGGGGAGGGCAAACGTTTCTCTCCCTCTCTCACCCTCCCTCTCTTCTCCCCCCCCCCCTCTCCCCAGCCCTTTCTCCAATCTCCACTGCTTTGCTTCTCTCTTTGGAAAGCGTTTGCCTCTCTTTTTGGAAAGCTTTTGCCTCTCTCTTTGGAAAGCTTCCCCCTCCGTTTGGCTCTCCCCAGACCGAGGAGCCCCCTCCTGGCCTCAGCTGGAGGGGCTGATCGTCATTTTTTTAAAATAAGGGGTTAAAGCAAGAGGAGGGGAAAAGAAACAAGGCAGAGAAAGCCAAAGGAAGGAGGGGATTCCGAGGAAGGAGTTTGCGCAAAGCCCCCTGTTGTTGTTTTTGCTCGCAGTGGACGCCTGGATGGAACAGGTTGCCTTTGAGCAAGGAAAGGAGCCCAAGAGCAGCCCAGGGAAAAGGCAAGTCGGGCGCGTTGAGGCGGAGGGGAGCCCTCACCAGCCAACCAGCGACTGCGGTGCAAAGAGAGGCCGGCTTCTCCTCCTCCTCTTTTCCCAGCCTCTGTTAGTCCCCCCCCCCCTCTCTTTGCCAAACCAGCAAAGCACAAAGACACACACACACACAGACACCCCGTCGCTCTGTTCCCACCCATTCTCTCCCTCCCTTTTTTGAACCTCCTCCTCCTTCTATCCATCTTTCCCCACCAGAAAGAGACAGAAAAAGAGGGAGGGCATCCCCCTAGACTCCAAGAGTCGGCTTGGGTTTGCCTTTTCCCAGCTCTCCTCCTCCTTATTTCCTTTCTCCCCACCCAAAAAAGAGAAACCTATAACCTAACACAAACCATGCACAGCCTTGCCGACCCCACCACCTTCGCGTGATTAACGCGCGTCAGGGACACAAAAGGAGAACGGTCTGCACGCCGAAAGGAAGGCAAAGAGTTTACAACCTTTTTGGGGGGTGGGGGGTGGGGGGTAGGGGGATATAACTTCTTGTCTCTTTCTGGAGAGCTTGGATTATGGGACCAGAAAGGTGTGTGCGTTTGTATGTGTGCATATATATATGGTATATACTTGTAGGGTGTGTATATATATATATATATGCATACTCACACGCACTACAAGTTTCTATATATATATACACACACACATACACCCTACAAGTTTCCTCCTTCTTCTGGTTTTCAAACCATATTATTGTTGGATTGTTGTGAGTTTTCCGGGCTGCAGGGCCATGCTCCAGAAGCATTCTCTCCTGACGTTTCGCCTGCATCTGTGGCAGGCATCCTCAGAGGTTGTGAGGATGCCTGCCATAGATGGAGGCGAAACGTCAGGAGAGAATGCTTCTGGAGCATGGCCCAACAGCCCGGAAAACTCACAACCCCAAGCGATTCCCGCCATGAAAACCTTCAAGGACACATATTGTTATTACTACTAGCAGTAGTAATTTAGCATCTCTGATAACATTAGTGAGGGGTGTTGTGAGTTTTCCGGGCTGTAGGGCCATGTTCGAGAAGCATTCTCTCCTGACGTTTCGCCTGGATCTATGGCAGGCATAGTTTGTGAGGTTGTGATGCCTGCCATAGATGCAGGCGAAACGTCAGGAGAGAATGCTTCTGGAACATGGCCATACAGCCCGGAAAACTCACAACAATCCACAACAATGCTTTGAACTGAATTACCTGAGTCCACACTGCCATATAGTCCAGTTCAAAGCAGATAATGTGGGGTTTGATTCAGCTGTGTGGAAGGGGGTCTGAGTTTTCGCACTCTCCACAACTCTCACAACTCACAACTACCCAGTGATTCCGGCCATGAAAGCCTCAGACAATACATATTATTGTTGTTACTACTACTAGTAGTAATCTAACACCTCTGGCAACATTAGTGAGGGCTGTTGTGAGTTTTCCGGGCGGTATGGCCATGTTCCAGAAGCATTCGCTTCTGCCGTTTCGCCTGCATCTATGGCAGGCATCGTCAGAGGTTGTGAGGACTGTTGTTTTTGTTTATTTTACGCTAGGCATAAGCCTACTTGGGCCTTCTTCCCAGGTGTTTTGGACTTCAATCCCCACAATTCCTAACAGCCTCAGGCCCCTGCCTTCAGCGGCTGAGGAGGAAAAAGAAAGGGCCCTATATATACCCAAATAATGGACATCATCATCATCACCATCATTACTACTTTGAACTGCATGATATGGTCAGCATAGACCCAAATAATGGATATTATTATTATTATTATTATTATTATTATTATTATTATTACTTTGAACTGCTTGATGTGGTTAATATAGACCCAAATAATTGATATTATTATTATTATTATGCCCTCATTGTATAGTCTGTATAGACCAGGCATTGGCGAACTTGAGCTCTCCAGGTGTTTTGGACTCCAACTCCCACAATTCCTAACAGCCTACCGGCTGTTAGGAATTGTGGGAGTTGAAGTCCAAAACACCTGGAGGGAGGGCCGAAGTTGGCCTGTTTTATACCTCTTTCTCCACTTTTGAAAGGCAGGAGGAATGCGTCCAAGGCGTCGGCATCAAACCCGACGCAAGCTCGGCTATACTCCAAATAAGCAAGCCGTCAAAGAGATCTTTGGACCGACATTTTCCCCTCCTCTCTCTCTCTCTCTCTCTCTTTGCTTTCTTTGACTTTCTCCCACTCCGAAAGGAAAGAGAAATGGATGATTTCGGAGGGGAAGAGTTGAAGAGGTCAGGGAAAGATAAACACGCAGCGCTGTCGAGTCGGGGAGGCTTGAAGCCAGCCAGGTTGGGAGAGCCAGATCGCTTTCTCGATCCAGAGAATCCAGACTCCCCAAGCCGAGGCTCCACGTGAATTATCGGAGTCTACACTGCCATATAATCCGAAACAGATCATCTGGATTTTGTATGACAGTGCAGAAGGGGTTTCAGAGGAGTCAGACCATTGAGACCAGAAAGGGCTTTTCCCTGAAGCCGCATCTCTTTCTATTTTATGCAATTTCGGGATACAGTATGGATCTAGACTGAGCGCACTTCCACACTCAGAATATCAAGGCAGAAAACTCCACAATACTCTATTGTCGAAGGCTTTCATGGCCGAAATCACTGGGTTGTTGTGAGTTTTCCGAGCTGTATGGGTTTGTTCCAGAAGCATTCTCTCCTGACGTTTCGCCTGACTCTCAAAGGTTGTAATCAAGGTGGCCAATGGCAACATTCACACTTGCCTCAAGCAGGCAAGAGTTCTTTCTCCCACCCTGGACTTTCCACAGATATATAAACCCAATTTTCCTAGTTTCCAGCAGACCTCACAACCTCTGAGGATGCCTGCCATTGATGCAGGCGAAACGTCAGGAGAGAATGCTTCTGGAACATGGCCATTCAGCCCCCAAAACTCACAACAACCCAACAATAATATGGTTTGAAAATCAGGAGGAGAAATATGCATCTGCCACAATCACAGACTTCACAACCTCTGAGGATGCCTGCCATAGATGCAGGCGAAACGTCAGGAGAGAATGCTTCTGGAACATGGCCAGACTGCCCGGAAAACTCACAACAATCCACAATAATGCCTTGACCTGAATTATCTGAGTCCACACTGCCACATAGTCCAGTTCAAAGCAGATAATGTGGGGATTGATTAAGCTGTGTGGAAGAGGCCTGAGTTTGCCCACTCTCCATTCATTTTCTGGTGACTGCATTATGTCAAACAGTGTCGCTTTTAAAACGGCATGACAATAGAGTTGAATTATTCTCTCCTGGTGTGCTAAGGAAGCAAGATCTGCAGTCAATGGGAACTTTGCCCAGCACAGAGTAGAATTGATGTATTGCTGAAGGTTTCCATGGCCGAAATCATGGGTTGTTGCGAGTTTTCCGGGCTGTCTGGCCATGTTCCGGAAGCATTCTCTCCTGACGTTTCGCCTGCATCTACGGCAAGCATCCTCAGAGGTTGTGAGGTCTATTGGAAACTAGGAAAATTGGGTTTATATATCTCTATATACCCTGGACATTCCAGAGATTTAGAAACCCCATTTCCCTAGTTTTCAACAGACCTGAGGATGCCTGCCATAGATGCAGGCGAAACGTCAGGAGAGAATGCTTCCGGAACATGGACAGACAGCCAGAAAACTCACAACAACCCAGAAGGCTTTCATGGCTGGAATCACAAGGTTGCTGTAAGTTTTTCTGGCCATGTTATAGAAGCATTTTCTCCTGACGTTTCGCCTGCATCTATGGCAAGCGTCCTCAGATGTTGTGAGGTCTGTTGGAAACGAGGAAAATTGGGTTTATATATCTCTATATACTCTGGGCATTCCACAGATATAGAAACCCCATTTCCCTAGTTTTCAACAGACCTGAGGATGACTGCCATAGATGCAGGCGAAACGTCAGGAGAGAATGCTTCCGGAACATGGCCAGACAGCCCGGAAAACTCACAACAACCCAGAAGGCTTTCATGGCTGGAATGACTGGGTTGTTGTAAGTTTTTCGGGCTGTATGGCCATGTTCCAGAAACATTCTCTCCTGACGTTTCGCCTGCATCTATGGCAGGCATCCTCAGAGGTTGTGAGGTCTTTTGGAAACGAGGAAAATTGGGTTTATATATCTCTACATACCCTGGACATTCCACAAATATAGAAACCCCATTTCCCTAATTTTCAACAGACCCCACAACCTCTGAAGATGCCTGCCATAGATGCAGGCGAAACGTCAGGAGAGAATGCTTCAGGAACATGGCCGAAAAACTCACAACAACCCAAAGTAGTCGCAAAAAGTCTTCGAAGTGGGTTATGAGGCCGCGTAGATCCGGCCAAAGAAGCTTTGAAAATTCAAAGGACCCTCTCCCGCTTCCCACGCGTGCATTTTACTCTAACATGTGCAGGAAAAGAAAGCAAGCCAAAGTATTCTCCAACTTTGAGGACTTTCCCCCTGCCCTTCGGCGAGGTGCTTCCCGAAGCGGCTTGAGATATATCATATTCGCCTTCGTACAAGAATAGAATAGAGGACTTCAGAAAAGTATATGTGACATATACACCTACAATGATATACATATACAGACGGGTGAGTCAAAAAGTTATGCCTCCATGGCTTTAACTTGTCTCTCTTTCCCAGCTACTGAACTATCTCTCCATGACATGATTGAGGTGTCCTTACTCTACTGATATATACACACATATACATACACACGTATAATATATATTATATACATATATAGCGGTAGAGGTTTTTCCCCTGACATTAAGTCGAGTGGTGTCCCACTCTGGGAGTTGGTGCTCAGCTCCATTTCTAAGCCAAAGAGCCGGCGTTGTCCGTAGACACCTCCAAGGTCATGTGGCCAGCATGACTCCATGGAGCGGCCGTTACCGGTACCTATTGATCTACTCACATTTGCATGTTTTCGAACTGCTAGGTTGGCAGAAGCTGGGGCTGACAGAGGAAGCTCACCCCGCTCCCCGGATTTGAACCTTCGACCTTTCAGTCAACAAGGTTAGCAGCTCAGCGGTTTAACCCACTACGCCACCGGGGGCTCCCATATACATACACACACACAAACACACACAATACATAAAGATGTATTGTTCGTTTGTGGAATTAACATAACTCAAAAAACACTGGACGAAGTGACACCAAATTTGGACACAACACACCTATATCAGGCCAAGGAGTGACCATCACTCATAAAACACTGAAATACACAGCAGAAGAGAGTTAAAAAGTAAACAAAAAAACATTACGACGCATGCGCAAAACCACAGATATACACATATACACAAATATACACACACATATACTCATACATGACTGGACTTAATGTCAGGGGACTACCTTTACCTTTTTTTATACTCATATACACAGAAAACACATAGACACAGACTGAGCCACAGCAACGCGTAGCAGGGGACAGCTAGTACAGATAGATAGATAGATAGATAGATAGATAGATAGATAGATAGAGATATGCAGAATACACAGTGTATATTCTGAGGCTAGATCTACACTACCTTATAAACCAGATGATCAAAGAAGATAATTGACATCCTCTGCTTTGAGCTGGCTTATTGGGCAGTGTAGGCTCATATGATCCAGTCCATGACGTTGATAATCTGGATTAGATGGCAGCCTAGAAGGAGCCCGATTCTACACTTCTATATGATGTAGTTCAAAGAAGATAACCTGGCTTTTCTATGGCAGGGACCCAGGCAGCGTGTGCAATGCTCATGCCATGTAATCTAGATGGATCAAAGTCGAGAATCCACAGGATCTGCTTTGAACTGGATTATATGACTCTACACGGCTTTATAGACCAGTTCAAAGCAGAGAATCCGGATTTTACATGGCAGTGTAGATCCAGCCATAATATACTGTATACAGATTAGAGTACACAGAGTACAGAGAATATTTTGTATATATATTATACAGAAAAATTATATAAGCACAGACATAGAGCTCTAGAAATTACAATATATGTATGAGTTTATCTATCTATGTTCTCTCTCTGTGTGTTAGAATATAAAATATCCCCCAGTGACTGGGAATTTTGAGACTTTTCCTCGGGTTTTGGAAAGTATATAGACTTTGGGAGATATAATTCGGCTGTAGGGAGCCGCTCAACTTTTCTCCTATCTAGTATCTATCTGTCTGCCTATCTACATATACTTACACAAAATCACACTTTTCACCAACGCCTCAAGCTCACCAAATTGTTCGTGGCAACAGAGACTTGATTATTATTATTATTATTATTATTATTAATAATAATAATAGGTTGGTTCATCTTCGAGTTCGGCTCTAGGTTGCCTCTCACCATCCCAAGCCCGACTTCACACACACACAAAACTTCACTCTCCAGCCATGCCTCAAACTTTCCAAGTTGCTTGTAGCAATGGAGACCGGATTATTATTATTATTATTATTATTATTATTATTATTATTATTATTATTATTAGAAACGCAACAAGATGAGTCCACAACAAACAAGATCACTCTGCTGGCTGTTGTATTGGATCACACGTCGGACACTTCCCAAGTATCTAGGACTGTGTGGTGTATCGCCAAATAATGCGTGCAGATCCCAGTAAAGGCGGCCTTTTGCAGCTGGCAGATGGTAATTTTGTCAGCGCCGATTGTGTTTAAGTGCAGGCCAGGGTCTTTAGGCGCTGCACCCAGTGTGCTGATCACCACTGGGACCACCTTTACTGGCTTGTTCCAGAGTCCTTATTATTATTATTATTATTATTATTATTATTATTATTATTGTTGTTGTTGTTTCCCTTCACCGGTCCTCTCATCTTTCCAAGCCCACACTCTATCTATCTATCTATCTATCTATCTATCTATCTATCAATATACCTATCTACCTATCTGTCTGTCTATAATATGCATAGACACACACATACATATACATATCTACTCTATCTATCTATCTATCTATCTCTATCTATCTATCTATAGTGTGTGTGTATATATCCATCCATATATATATCCATACACTATATATCTGCACACACACTATATAGTGTGGGTGTGTTATATATATAGATAGTGTGTGTGTATATATGTATACATATATATATAATCAGACATACATGTGTGTGTGTGTGTATATATATATATATATATATATATATTCTATCTATATACATACACACACTATATATAGTCCATATATATATATATATATATATGTGTGTGTATATATATATATACACACACACACATGTATGTCTGCTTATATATGTATACATATATATACACACACTATCCATATATAGTGTATAGATATATACACACGTACATACTATATCTATATAGGTATGTGTGTGTATATATATATTCTATCTATATACATACACACACTATATATATAGTCCATATATATATATATATATATACATACATACATATACATACATACCTATATAGATATATAGATATAGTATGTACGTCTGTGTATATATCTATACATTATCTATACATACATACACACCTATATATCGGGGTAAATTGTAGGGAAATATGATGTTGATATTCAGTTTTATCATACTTATTTACTGTATTATTATTTGACTTTCTATATAAGAGTTTTATTAAGTTGTATCAAACTTTGTTGTTTGTTTCGGTCAGGTGATATAACCTAAGGGCTAGCTAATCAATACTATATATACATACAAACACTATCTATCTATACACATGTACACATTCATACACTATATATCCAGTCAGATCCATTCTAGATAGATAGATGCACACACATACATATGAACACTATCTATCTACACACATGTACATAGATATATTCTCTCTCTCCATCCATCTACACAAAACTCCCCTTTCCAGCCTTGCTTCGACCTTTGCAAATTCCTCCTGGTGCTTCGTAATAATAGTAATAATATTGGTAATAATATTAGCAATAATAAAAATAGGTTCCAGGTGATGATGAGGATAAGAATGGGTTCCAAGGAGAGCCTCTCACCTTTCGGCTTCTGCGAGGCTCCGAACCAGTTTGGGACCGGGTTGGGGAGGCTTCGCGGATGCGGCGACCTTCTCCTCCCCCGCCACCCGCGGCTTTGCGGTCTGGGGCTCTTCCTTCAAGCTCGGGGCCTTTGCCCAGCCATCGCGCCCAGAAAAGAACGCGGCTTCGAGGGCTCGCGCCTGCCTCGCCCGCTCGCCAGCCTATAAGGCGCGGAGACGTCACGGCCCACGCGGCCGGCCTCTCGGGTCACGCGGGAGCCTTGAAAGAGCCCCCTCCCTCCTTCCCTCCCCCCCTCCCTCCCCCCTTCTGAGTGGGCTTGGGGCGCGATGCAAAGGAATGCGGTGGGTGGGTGGGTGAGAGGGGGGCCCACGTGTGAACGCGCCAAGAGTGGGCAGGACGCGGGAAGAAGAGCCGTGTTCGAAGAGCCTTCCTTTCCCCTTTGCAAACCCCGGGAAAAACCTTGGGTGCAAACCCCACGCCTAGAATAAATATCATTAATACACTAATATTAGCAATAACAGTGGTATTAGTATTATTAATCAGAGCATATGCTTGGCTTTTTCCCTCTTTGCACCTTGCCACAGGATTTTTTTTCTCACGCCTAGAATGAATACCATTAATATACTAATATTAGCAATAATAATGGTATTAGTACTATTAATCAGAGCATATGCTTGGCTTTTTTCCCTCTTTGCACCTCGCCACAGGATTTTTTTCTCACGCCTAGAATATCATTAATACACTACTATTAGCAATAATAGTAGTATTAGTACTATTAATCAGAATATATTATTGGTTTCCTCCCCTCTTTGCACCTTGCCACAGGCTTTCTTTCTCACGCCTAGAATGACTATCATCAATATACTAATATTAGAAATAATAGCAATAATAGTTGTATTAGTACTATTAATCAGAGCATATGCTTGGCTTTTCCCCTCTGCATCTTGCCACAGGATTTTTTTTCTCACGTCTAGAATATCATTAATATACTAATATTAGCAATAATAATGGTATTAGTACTATTAATCAGAACGTATGATTGGTTTCCCCTCCCCTCTCTTTGCACCTTGCTACAGGCTTTCTTTCTCACGCCTAGAATGAATATCATTAATACACTAATATTAGCAATAATAGCAATAATAGTTGTATTAGTACTATTAATCAGAGCATATGCTTGGCTTTTCCCCTCTTTGCACCTCGCCACAGGATTTTTTTTCTCACGCCTAGAATGAATATCATGAATATACTAATATTAGCAGTAATAATGGTATTAGTACTATTGATCAGAGCATATGCAGTAATAATGGTATTAGTACTATTGATCAGAGCAATCAAATGCTAATTAATGAATGAATATCATGAATATACTAATATTAGCAGTAATAATGGTATTAGTACTATTGATCAGAGCATATGCTTGGCTTTTTTCTCACGCCTAGAATAAATATCATTAATATACTAATATTACCAATAATAGTGGTATTAGTACTATTAATCAGAGCATATGCTTGGCTTTTTTTCTCACGCCTAGAATAAATATCATTAATATACTAATATTAGCAATAATAGTGGTATTAGTACTATTAATCAGAGCATATGATTGGCTCCCCCCCCCTCCCCTTGCACGTTGGCACAGGCTTTCTTTCTCACGCCTAGAATAAATATCACTAATACACCAATATTAGCAATAATAGCAATAACTTTCGCATACACAGGTACAAAACTTATCAGTCCAGTTTCAGATATTTTTGAGATGGTTCGCTGTGCCATCCAGCCAAAACATCTCTCTTACAACAAAACAGCTATCAACAGGTCACATAGTCAAAAGGAGAGAGAGAGAGAGAGAGAGAGAGAGAGAGAGAGAGAGCATGTGGTCTGCAGCCCCTTTGATAACTTCTCAGGAACCATACAGTAGCTGCATTTCCCAGGGATTGTTTTGCCTGCATTGTCAAAGGCTTTCATGGCCGGAATCAACAGGGTTGCTGTGTGTTTTCCGGGCTGTCTGGTCATGTTCCAGAAGCATTCTCTCCTGACGTTTCGCCCACATCTATGGCAGGCATCCTCAGAGATTGTTCACAACCTCTGCCATAGATGTGGGAGAAACGTTAGGAGAGAATGCTTCTGGAACATGACCAGGCAGCCCGGAAAACTCACAGCAACCCTGTTTTGCGTGTGTTTTGCAGGGGATGCGTGGAGAAGGCCGGGAAATTGGCCCAGTCACTCCAAAGTCAGCCCGGAGGTAAGTGTGACTTCTGTGTTTTCGTCTCGTGTGGATGATGGTAAGGATGGCCTTTTCGCCTCCTAGCTTCCAGATCCGCCCATAGTTCCCTAGACTTGAAATGGGGAAGTTGAAACGGTATCAAACTGCGTTCGTTCGACAGTATGTAGACCCAGCCTTCAAAAGAACAAGCCTAGATACCAAGTGCCTCGAAAGTGGAGGAGTTTTGCCTTCCTTCTCCCAAGTTACTTTCCCACAAACCACCTGGTCTTGGCACGAATGGGGAGGAGCGATGTTGGAAATATATGGCAATATATTAGTAATAATAATATTAATAATAATATAAATACAATATAATACACATATAATATATAATGATAATATACTACACATATAATATAAGATAAAATAATACATATATAATATACAATATAATATACATATAAAATAATAATATAAATAAAACATAAAATATATAATTTACATATGTAATATATAATATAATACACAATAATATAATACATATATAATATACATATAAAATAATATATAAAACATAAAATATATAATATAATACATAGATAACAATAATAATATTATACATATAATATGAAATTGTCATATAATAGATACATAATATAAAATAATACAATATAATACACATATAATATAAAATCATCATATAATATAGATATAATAAAATAATAATATAATACATATATAATATAAAGTAAAATAATATAATACACATATAAAATAATAATATAACATACATATGAAATAATAATATAAATAAAACATAAAATATATAATATAATACATAGATAATATATAATAATATAGTACACATATAATACACAATAATAATATAATACATATAATATAAAATTATCATATAATATATACATAATATAAAACAATACAATATAATACACATATAATATAAAATTATCATATGACATATATATATAGTATAGAATAAAATAATATAATACACATATAAAATAATATAATACATGTATAATATACAATAATAATAGAATACACGTATAATATAAAATTATAATATAGTATGTATAATATAAAATAATACATCATACACATATAAGATAATAATATTATACATATATAATATAAAATAACAATACACGTATAATACACAATAATAATATAATACATATAATATAAAAATAATATAATATATACATAATATAAAGTAATACAATACAATACACAGATAATATAGTATAAAATAAAATAAAATAAAATAAAATAAAATAAAATAAAATAAAATAAAATAAAATAAAATAAAATAAAATAAAATAAAATAAAATAAAATAAAATAAAATATGTATGTGTGTGTGTGCATGATACGTATCTCTCTCTATCTATCTAATTTCCCGTATTTCTCAAAGACCCAAATCTTGCCTTGGCAAAAACACGAACTTGGCTTCTTTCGGACAGGCAACGTCGGGATCACTCCTATTGGGAGGACTTGCAGCCTGACCCCGCTTGAACTGCCCTGGCTCCTGGGAGTTGGAGTCTGGTGGCCCCAAGCCCTTGCAGAACTACAACTCCCACCCTTCCCTCCCATTGGCAGTTCAAATGGGGTCAGGCTGCCCTTCGTGGTCCTCCAAAAGCCGATCCCCAAACCGTTCCGCCTTTAGTTGTAGTTTCTCGGTTTGCAAGAGGCACCCAGCCCAGTATTGACTCTCCTAGGAGAGAAAGTTGTCTTTTTTTCCCAGACTTTTGGAGCCTAACAGTAGACCCTCCAATCCCCCCCTCCAAGGAGCAAAGGAACGAATAGCGTCCAAATAACGCTCATTTGCGGTAGTTTTAAGGGAAGTTGTTCCAAAGGAGCCTGAGCCGTCTTTGCGTTCAGTACGAGCTTTCCTTTCCCGATGTTTACATTGAGCATGCCTTGGCTCCATTCATTTCCTAGCATTAGATTTAGCATAGCCGCTTCGAGTCTCTTTTCAGGGAGAAAAGAGTCTCTTTTCAAATCCATATAATCGATGTAAATATAACAAAACGATAATAGTAAGATGTTATTATCGTTGGGGAGATAAAGCGGGGTATAAATAAATATAATAATAATATAATGCAATCTAATAAATCTAATAAAAATAAAGACAAAGATAATAAAATAGAATAATAGAATAAAATCTAATAACAGAATAATAGAATAAAAACTAATAAAAATAAAGACAATCAAATGCTAATTAAATATAATGGAATAAAATCTAACAAAACTAAAGACAAAAGGATCATAAAATAGAATAGAATAAAATCTAAAAAAGACAAAAAATAATCATAAAATACGATGAAAATATAATAATAGAATAAAAACTGATAAAAATAAAGGCAATCAAATGATAATTAAATATAATAGAATAAAATATAATGAAACTAAAGACAAAAGGATCATAAAATATAATAATATAATATAATATAATAAAATCTTAAAAAGACAAAAATAAAATATGATAAAAATATAATAGAATAAAAACTGATAAAAATAAAGGCAATCAAACGATAATTAAATATAATAGAATAAAATATAATGAAACTAAAGACAAAAGGATCATAAAATATAATAATATAATAAAATCTAAAAAGACAAAAATAATCATAAAATATGATGAAAATGTAATAATAGAATAAAAACTGATAAAAATAAAGACAATCAAATGATAATTAAATAGAATAGAATAAAATCTAATGAAACTAAATACAAAAGGATCATAAAATATAATAATATAATATAATAAAATCTAAAAAAGACAATAAAATAATAAAATATTATGAAAATATAACAACAGAATAAAAACTAATAAAAATAAAGACAAACAATAATTAAATATAATAGAATAAAATCTAATAAAACTAAAGACAAAAGGATCATAAAATATAATCATAGAATAAAATCTAAAAAAGACAAAAATAATCATAAAATATGATGAAAATATAATAATAGAATAAAAACTAATAAAATATAATAGAATAAAATCTAATAAAACTAAAGACAAAATATAATATAATCTAAAAATATAAAGACAAAAAGATAATAATAAAATATGATGAAAATATAATAATAGAATAAAATCTAATAATAAAGACAAAAATGATAATTATATATAATAGAATAAAAACTAATAAAAATAAAGACAATCGAACGATAATAATAACATCTAATAAAGTCTAATAATATAATAAAATATAACAAATCTAATAAAACAATAATAAATATAATATAAAACAGAATACTAATTGTTATGCATTTTTTCTTCTACCATATGAATTATGTTATGTTATTAGATTTATTAGATGTTATTATTGTATTATGGTCTAGTGGGAGCGAACACCCAGGATTCCGATTGTGTTATGCCATGTTTTTTTTCCGACCTGAAATAATAATAATACATATAATAATATAAAATATAAATATTTATTTCCAGGAGGGACGCTTAACTGTTTTTTCCCCCAAAAGAACGACCTCCTTTTTGCAAAGGAACGGCTCTGTTTTGCAAAGGAACGAACTCTGCCCATCCGAGACTTTCGCTACGAATCCGGGAAGTTCTGTCTGGGTTTCGTAATCTCAGACAGCTTGGAGAGCAGGGAAATCAACTTGGTTCCAGATCCGTTTGGTCGAGGATTGGAAGTCCCAGCCTTTGAGAGAACTGTGTCCCAAGAGGAGCGACAGAAAGGCAACTCAACCGCCATCAACAATAGTTCCTGAAATCTTCCATGGAAGGACATTTCCATTGAGAATAGACTGGAAGGGAGTTTGGGACGTTTCACAACTAACTCTCTCTCTCTCTCTCTCTATATATATATATATATATCATACTATATATAAGATATAATAGATATTAGATAGATATAGATATAGGGAGTTTGGGAAGTTTCACAGATAACTCTCTCCCTCTCCCTATAGAACATTCTATATATAGTATATTGAATATATATATGGAGTCCGGGACGTTTCACAGCTAACTAACTCTAAATATATATATCATACTATATATACAGTGTGTGTGTATGGAATTTGGGACGTTTCACAGCTAACTCTATCGCTAACATATTATATATAGTATATAGTAGATATATAGAGAGTTTGGGACGTTTCACAGGTCTGTCTCTCTATAATATACAATATGTAGTATATAGTATATAGATTAGAAATAGATATAGGAAATTTAGGAAGTTTCATAGCTAACTCTCCTTCTCTAAGACATACTATATATATATAGTGTGTGTGTATATATATATATGTGGAGTCTGGGATGCTTCACAGCTAACTAACTAAATATATATATCATACTATATGTACAGTGTGTGTGTGTGGAGTTTGGGACGTTTCACAGCTAATTCTCTCGCTAACATACCATATATAGTATATAGTAGATGTATAGAGAGTTTGGGAAGTTTCACAGCTCTCTCTCTCTCTATATATAACATACTATATGTAGTATATAGTATATAGATTAGACTATAGATATAGGGAATTTAGGAAGTTTCATAGCTAACTCTATCTCTAAAACATACTATATATATTATATAGTGTGTGTATGTATATATATATATATGGAGTCTGGGATGCTTCACAGCTAACTAACTAAATATATATATCATACTATATATAAAGTGTGTGTGTTTGGGACGTTTCACAGCTAACTCTCTCGCTAACATACTAGTATATATAGTATATATATATATACTATAAAAAGTATATAGTAGATATATAAAGAGTTTGGGACGTTTCACAGCTCTCTCTCTCTCCTCTAAAACAAACTATATATAGTATATAGTGTGTGTGTGTGTGTGTGTGTGTGTGTATGTATATATGGAGTCTGGGACGCTTCACAGCTAACTAACTCTAAATATATATACACCATACTGTATATAAAGTGTGTGTGTGGAGTTTGGGACGTTTCCCAGCATACTATGTTTATATCATACTATATATAGTCTCTCTCTCTCTCTCTCTCTATATATATATATATATATGGAGTTTGGGACGTTTCACATCATATATATATATATATACTATATCATACTATATATATTGTGTGTGTGTGTGTATGGAGTTAGGGGCGTTTCACAGCTAACTGTATATATATCATACTATATCTCTATATCATACTCTCTCTCTCTCTCTCTCTCTATATATATATATATATGGAGTTAGGGGCGTTTCACAGCTAACTATATATATATATATATATACGCGCGCGCGCACACACACACACACACACACACATATATATCACTATATATCTCATACTATATAGTATGATATATATAGTGATATATATATGTGTGTGTGTGCGTCTATATACATGCAGTTTGGGACATTTCACAGCTAACTAACTCTATATTACGTAGTATGTATATACGGAGAGAGATTGAGAGAGAGAGTTTGGGACGTTTCACAGCTATCTTTCTCTATATTTATGGAGTTTGTGACATTTCACAGCTAACTCTAACACAGACCGGGGGGGGGGGGGGAGTTAGCTGTGAAATGTCCCAAACTCCATATCCATATCTTTATCTCTCTCTTTCTACACACACACACACAAAACAGCCACAGGGCCCAAATGTGAGGGATGGAGCCAATCTCTGGAAGTGAGCTACAGCGTAAACAAATCAGCCCACCTTGTTTGTTTCCTTGTTGTTGTTGTTTTACAGGCCAGGATCCCAACTCAAGGCACTTTTGGAAAAAGAAGAGAGGTTTTCCTCCAAAAATAAAATAATAATAAAAAAGAAAGCCCCGGTTTTCTTTCATAGCTCCAGACAGTCGGAGCATAGAAGGCTGCATTAAAAAAAAAAAACCCAACATTTCTGCAGCACAGAGGAATCTTTCCCCGGATATTTGAAATCCGGCCTTTTAATAAAAGGGGAGAGAGAGAGAGAGAGAGAGAGAGAGAGAGTTCTCCTTCCCTCCTCAACTTCTGCCAACGAGACTCCTTCCTGGAAGCCCTCATTAATATTCCCGCTATTGATGAATTATTAATTTATCCAGGTGCCTTTCCGACTTCCCCTTGAAGTTTGGAAACACAAGGATAACCCTGTGTATTCTCCTCGGGGGTGCAAGAGGGGAAGACAATATTAAAAAGTCCCATGGATTTCAAGGGGGTCGCCCGGCCACTTGGCTCCTCAAAGTCTTTTCATTTGGGATCTTGGGTCAAAATAAAACTTTGGGGGCACTGAAAAACTATTATTATTAATGCTAATAATGCTAATAGTACTAATAATAACTTTTTTCTTGTCCGTTATATTATTAACAACAATAATATAGCGGTTAACAAATAAATTATTATTATTATTAGTCAGCCATTACATTATTATACAATTATTATTATTATTAGTTACCCATTACATTATTATTCTATCCGATTCGTCGTCAATCCACTCCTTTGAGCTTCATGCAAATCTATTTGTAATATTATACAAGTATATTATTATTAGTTACCTATTATATTATTATACAAATATTATTAGTTACTCAGTATTATACAAGTATTAGTTACCCATTATATTATTATTATTATTATTATTATTATTATTATTTATCAATTATTATTATTATTATTATTATTATTATTATTGGCGTTTACTCACAAAAATCCCATTCAAATCTAAAGGATTTTGTTCCCTCCTAATCTGCCCTAGACCTGAAAAGGTCGACTAAGTTGGTTGAAATGGGGAAAACAGGAGCCCCCAATTCTCCTAAAACCTTTCATATATAGTATGCAATATGTAGTGTGTACTGAATAATACATGATACTATATAATACATGGTATGACCTGAATAATGCAAAGTATATACTAAGCAATACATGATATGTGCCATATAATATATAATATGCATTATATGGTATGAAGTCTATAATATAAAGTTGACACTATATAGTATGCAATATATAGCATGTACTGAATAATACATGATACTTACTATATAATACATGGCATGACCTATATAATGCAAAGTATGTACTAAACAATACATGATATCTACTATATAATATATAGTATGTACTATATGGTATGTAGTCTATAATATAAAGAAGACACGATATAGTGTGCAATATATAGTATGTACTGAATAATGTATGACACTTACTATATAATACATGGTATGACCTTTAGAATGCAAAATATGTGTACGAAACAATACATTATATGTACTATATAATATATAGTATGCATTATATTATATATGGTATGGAGCCTATAATATAAAGCATGCACTATGTACTAAAAATACCTGATACTTAATATATGATACATGGTGTGCACTAAATCATACATAGTATGTTCTAAAGAATACCTGGTAAGTAGCTTATAAGGCATGGAATGCAGTCTAGCATATATTACATAATCGATAACATGTGGCATAGAATATATAGTATGTGGGGTATATAAATATGTGGCATATGGAAGCAAGCTGTGCAATATGAGAGAGAAAAGGATGGATGGATAGATATTATTCATATAATATAATATAAAACTATATTATATTATATTATATTATATTATATTATATTATATTATAATGATTCCTTCCCCCATTTTACCTGGCCTGGCAAGTGTTGGCCACCTCTCCAAAGTTTTCCAAATCCTGACTCCCAAAACCAATATCCCTTTTCTTCCCCACTTTCATTCTCATTTTTGGGGCCTTCTCCAGGCTGATCCCATTGATTCCTTTATCTCTGTATTGATTTGCAGGGGAGTTGGGGGAGGGGGGATGAAGCCCAGTTGTGGGACTCACAGGTGGACACAATTTCGCCCCCTGCAAAAGAAGGAAGGGGGAGGAGAAAGAGGGCCGCTTCAGGTGCTTTTTATTTTTCTTAGATGAAAACCCCATTTAATAGGATTTTTTTTTACTCTCTCCCTACTCCCCCTCCCCCTTTTCTTCTTTGCAGCTCATTAATTTCCCCTTAGACTCAAGGGGTGGGAAGCATTGGAAGGCACACAGCCCCTCAATGCACCACTAGCCTGGAAGAAAGAGTGCATTGTATGGACCAAAAGCCCCCCTCCCAAAAAAAACAGAGGAGGATCTGGACCTTATGGGTCTACACTGGCCATAAGAATGCAGTCCAACCTTTCTGCTCCCACTGCCAGAGGTTCTGTGATTCCTAAGATGCGTCTACACAGTAGAATTAATACAGTTTGGCTTCATTTTCACCTCCATGGCTCAAACCTATGGAATCCTAGGATGCTGCTGCTGCTGATGGTTAATTTATTATTGTACAAGACTTTAGGCTTCTCTGTCAAGAGAGCTGGTGGTTCACCAAACTACAACTCCCAGGATAATCATCATTATGTACCATTATAACTCAAGGCTGTGGAATCTTGGTATTATTATTATTATTATTATTACACAATGACTTTAGCCTTCTGTGCTCAAGTGAGCCAGTGGCTCACCAAACTACAACTCCCATGATCATCATCATTATATGCCATTATAACTCAGGTCTATGGTATCCTGGTTTTATTATTATTATTATTATTATTAGCACAGTATGTCACAGCATACGAAATCTATATGCTGGATTTCGCATCACAAAATCACAAGTCGAACACATTATTATTATTATTATTATTATTATTATTATTATTATTATTTACTACTGCTGCTGCTGTTATTCAGCGACTTTAGCCTTCTCTGCTCAAGAGGGCTGGTGGCTCACCAAACTACAACTCCAAGTATACCAAGGATAATCATCATTATGTGCCACTATAACTCAAGGCTATGAAATCCTGGTATTATTATTATTATTATTATTATTATTATACAATGACTTTAGCCTTCTGTGCTCAAGAGGGGTGGTGGCTCACCAATCTACAACTCCTAGGATTATTTTCATTAGAATCCTAGGAGTATCATCATTATCATCATCATTATCACCACCACCATCATCCTATGTCTACAGCATTCTCTGTTTGAGAGGGCTGATGGCTCACCAAACTACAACTCCCAGGAGTGCATAGCCTTGAATTACAATGGCAGTTATAATGATGACAATGATGGATGGGTGGAGCATCAAGCATATATGTATGTATGTGTGTGTGTGTGTATCAGATTTCAGATGATTTGTGCATATAAACACACACATACATGCAGAAACCCTCTGATATATATACACACACACATACACATACATACACACACACACACACACACACACATATATATATATATATAGAGAGAGAGAGACAGACAGACAGACAGACATATCTGTGAGATTTCAGATGGTATCCAATCCATGTACACATACATATAAAGGAACTCTGAAATCTCATATGTACATGTATGGAGATATGTATGTGTATGAGATTTCAGAGTTTCTGCATATATGTACCCAGTCAAACATGAGTTTGATTTATATTCTATTGCTGTTATATGTTAAATTTATTTGATGTTCATATGTTTTGACTTTGTTGTACCCTGCCTGGAGCTGACAGTTAATGAATAAAATGTATTATTATTATTATTATTATTATTATTATTATTATTAGTATTATTATTAGTGGTGGTGGTGGTAGTATTGTGTGTGTGTGTGTATAATACTACATATTATATTATATTATATTATATTATATTATATTATATTAATCCTGCCTCAACCCATCAGAAGAGGTGAGAAATGAATAAAATGTATTAGTAGTAGCAGTAGTAGTGGCAGTAGTAGCAGCAGTGTGTATATGTATATATGCCTCAAGCCATCAGGAGAGGCAGGTAATTAATAAAATGTATTACTTGTATTATTATTATTATTAGTAGTAGTAGTAGTAGTACTAGTAGTAGTATTGCATATATGTGTGTGTGTGTATGCATGTGTATATATATTCCATATATTATATATACCATATATATGATATATTGCATATATGTGTGCATATGTGTGTGTGTGTGTGTGTGTGTGTGTGTATGCAGAAACCCTGTGAAATCTCATAGAAAAATGTATGGATGTGTTTGTATATAGGAGATCTCTGAGTTTCTGCATACACACATCTGTGCAGGAATCTCCATGAAAATCCTCTAAAAGTCCTATGAAACATACTACAATACCAGAGGGAGAGAAGTTGCAGACTTGGAGATGTGATCCTATAGTATAGAATGGTATAATGTATATGTACCCTGCCTCAAGCCATCAGGAGAGGCAGGTAATGAATAAAATGTATTATTATTAGTATTATTAATATTGTATATGTGTGTGTGTGTGTGCGTATTTTCCATATATCATATATACCATATATATGATATATGGTATATATGTGTGCATATATGCGTGTGTATGCATACATATGCAGAAACCCTCTGGAATCTCATAGAAACATGTATGGATGTGTTTGTATGTAGGAGATCTCAGAGTTTCTGCATACACACATCTGTGCAGGAATCTCCATGAAAATCCTCTAAAAATCCTATGAAACACACTACAATACCAGAGGGAGAGAAGTTGCAGACTTGGAAATATGATAGTATAGTATAGTATGGTATAGTATATATGCACCCTGCCTCAAGCCATTAGGAGAGGCAGGTAATGAATAAAATGTATTATTATTAGTATTACTAGTATTGTATATGTGTGTGTGTGTATTTCATATATCATATATACCATATATATGATATATGGTATATATGTGTGTGTATATATGTGTGTGTATACATACATATACAGAAACCCTCTGAAATCTCATAGAAACATGTATGGATGTGTTGGTATGTAGGAGATCTCAGAGTTTCTGCATACACACATCTGTGCAGGAATCTCCATGAAAATCCTCTAAAAATCCTATGAAACACACTACAATCCCAGAGGGAGAGAAGTTGCAGACTTGGAAATGTGGATTGTAAAAATCCAGGAGGGAATGAGTATAGCACTAAGAGGCTTTTGATTAAGAAGAAGAAAGAAGGGGGGAGGGGAAGAAAACTCCCGTCCTATACAAAAAAGTTTCCAATTGTAAAATATTTTTATTATTATGACTAGCATTATTTAAAAAGAGGGTGGCAAGTCGGATTTTAGTTCAGCCTTAGCCTTGGGTGATGGAAGAAAGGCGGGGAGAGACTAACACTCCAGGAAAGTTGGAGATAAGATAAAATAAAAGAGAGTGGGGCACAGAAAAAGCAAGTGTGTGTGTATTTATATAAAGGGTCAGTCTGCAGCCCTAGTTTAAGAAATCCTTGCTGTGGGTTAGATAGCCAAAGGGGCCCTTACTATACATATCCAACCAAATGCATTTCCCGACATATTAGTCCAAGGGTGTATCTGCACTGTAGAATTAATGCTGGTTGGCACCACTTTACCTGCCCTGGCTCCATATTACGGAATCCTGGGAGTTGTAGTTTGGAGAGGCCCCTAGCACTCTTAAGCAGAGAAGGCTGAAGAAATGCGGCATACTACAACTCCCAGGATTAGAGAGCATTGACCCACGGTGGTTCAAGTGGGGTCAAACTCCATTAATTCGAACACTGCTTACTATAGGCCAACTACACCAACCTAGAGTAAATCTTATTCAATGCCCCCATTGGTGTAAGGAAGCCTAGTACGGGTTTTTACTCACATTTTACTCCTAGTAGTAAATATTATTACTTTTTGTCCTAAATATGTGTATTTTTATTAGTAAGCATCCAGTAACAGGAATCCTAGTGTCTTGGCAACTTTGCATCTCCATCATAGAGATAAAAGGGGATGACAAATTAATTAATAGTAATATATGGCCTACACTGCCCTATAAAATCCAGATTATCTGATTATAAAGGAGTGTAGATTCATATAACCCTGTTCAAAGCAGGTAATCTGGATTGTATATGACAGTGTAGAGGGGATTTAGCCCCCCTCCACACTGCCCTATATCCAAGGATCTGATCCCGGATTATCTGATTATCCCAGATTATCTGGCAATGGAGAATCATATACTCTACTTTAAAGCAGATAATCTGGGATAAGATCCTGGGAGAGAGGGCAGTGTGGAAGGGGCCTTAGACCGGGTTATCATGGTTCTCCATGGGCGACTGGTAGATGCGTTGAGTGATGGGGGGGGGGGGGGGGATTGAATCAGCAAGTCAAATAGACCCAGAAACAGGTCTAATATCTGAGGCCTCTTCTACACTGCCACAGAACCCAGATTATCAAGGTCGGTGATAGACATTGTCAACTTTGAACAGGATTATATGAGTCTACTTTGCCATATAATCCAATTCAAAGCAGAGAATCTGGATTTATATGGCAGTGTAGAAGGGGTCTGGGGCGTCTAAATGTGTGTTGGTCAGTGTAGCAGCAGCAGTAGTAACCCCTGTCTCCCCTTTTCTCCCTGAAGGTTTTAGTTTAACCTTTGAACATTTTATCTCATACATTTGGCCCGTTCTCTGTGTCTGGTTTTACTATGCTGTTTTATATTGTTGATTTTGTTATTTCATATTTTGCTATGCTGTACTTTGTTATTGTGTGTTTATTATGTTGTATTACTTTGGGCTTGGCCTCATGTTAGCCGCCAGAATCCCCTTTGGGGAGATGGTGGCGGGTTATAAATAAAGTGTATTATTATTATTATTATTATTATTATTATTATTATTATGTCTAGTGTTATAAGCATTGCGTTTTGGGATCTTCCATCACACTAGAGAAAAAAACCACTGAAAATCCGATATCTGCCTCTTGTAGAATTCTGGGGTTTGTAGTTTATTGAGGCTGTTAAAGTCTTCTCCCTAAACTACAAAGCCCAGAATTCTGCAGGAGGCAGAAACCGGATTTTTAAGTGGGTCTTTTCTCTAGTGTGATGAGGCCGGTAGGCCCTTTCCACACAGCTGTATAAAATCCACATTGAACTGGATTATATGGCAGTGTGGACTCAGATAACCCAGTTCAAAGCAGATCTTGTGGATTCTCTGCCTTGATATTCTGTCTTATATGACTATGTGGAAGGGCCCTTAGGGATTGATTTCCTGGGGGGGGGGGCGGATTGGGGCTCAGATTGCCCTCTTCCCCCAACATTGATGTTCTCCATCCATCCTGAAGGCACCCATTTCTTCCTGGCCTTGGGATCCCCTTCCCCCACCCATTGCGGCGGCGGGGTGTTGTGGTTGCGACTGCGGTTGTTGCTTTTAATGGCTCCGCCTGCGCGTTTTGGAAGCAGGTTGACGGATTGCTTGTAAATCAAAAAGGGGTTTTAACGACTGGGAGCAGGAAACGCCGAGTAAATGAGGAAAGGGGGCTCTTTTTGGTTGGGGGGAGGAGGAGGAGGAGGGGAGGATGGAGAGGAGCTCTGATGGAAGCAAGATGAAGGGGAGTCAGTCTGGCCTAAGTTGCGGCGGGGGTGGGGGGTGGCTCCCCTCCCCCTTGCTCCTCCCCCACCCCCAAATTTGAAGGATTAAAGGCCTGGGACCCTCACTGGCGCCCGGTGGTGTGTTCTCTATCAGGAGCCCCCCCCCCCCCAAAAAAAAGAAGTCCAGCTCACATCAGGAAAAATTTAATCACTCGAAACCAGATCCAGCTTAAAAGGTTTATGGAGCTCACAATCCTGGATTGGATGATCTTCCAAAGGTCAGAAGAAGGAGTTATTCTTCTTAATATTCTTCTTACATTATTATATATTATTTATTTCTGTATTTTTTTCCATATTTGGAGGGCGACAAAGGACACTCTCAAGCCTGGCCTCCTCTTGTCGGCTTGCTTTATCAATATATAGATAGAAACCAGCACCTCTTTCCCTCTGTTTTCTGTCTCATGAAAGCCTTATTTCTGGCAACCGGACAAATAGATGCCTTAATATCTAGGGCCTCAGGGCCCTTCCACACAGCCCTATAACCCAGAAAATCAAGGCAGAATAACCCACAATATTTGCTTTGAGCTGGGTTGTCTGAAAGCCCTTCCACACAGCCCTATATCCCAGAATATCAAGGCAGAATAATCCACAATATCTGATTTGAGCTGGGTTGTCTGAAAGCCCTTCCACACAGCCCTATATCTCAGAATATCAAGGCAGAATAATCCACAATATCTGCTTTGAGCTGGGCTATCTGAGGGCCCTTCCACACAGCCCTATAACCCAGAATATCAAGGCAGAATAATCCACAATATCTGCTTTGAGCTGGGTTGTCTGAGGGCCCTTCCACACAGCCCTATATCTCAGAATATCAAGGCAGAATAATCCACAATATTTGCTTTGAGCTGGGTTGTCTGAAAGCCCTTCCACACAGCCCTATAACCCAGAATATCAAGGCAGAACAATCCACAATATTTGCTTTGTGCTGGGTTGTCTGAGGACCCTTCTACACAGCCCCATATCCCAGAATATCAGGGCAGGAAATCCCACATTACCTGAGTGTGGACTCAGATAACCCAGTTCAAAACAGATATTGTGGGATGTTCTTCCTTGATATTCTGGGATACAGGGCTGCGTGGAAGGGCCCTGGGTTATCTGAGTCCACAAGGAGGGCCCTTCCACACATTAAAATAGAATAGAATGAAAGACACAAAAATGCAGACAAAAAAGCATTCTATGGGCCCTTCCACACAGCCCTATATCCCAGAATATCAAGGCAGAAAATCCCATATTATCTGAGTGTGGACTCAGTTAAACCAGTTCAAAGCAGATATTGTGGGATTTTCTGCTTCGATATTTTGGGATATAGGACTGTGTGGAAGGGTCCTATGAATCTACACCGACCATTTCATGCTGCTTTGAGGGCCCTTCTACACAGCCATATAACCCAGAATATTAAGGCAGAGAATCCACAAGATCTGCTTTGAACTGGATTATCTGAGTTCACACTGCTATATAATCCAGTTCAATGTGGATTTTATACAAAAGTGTAGAAGGGGTCTGAGGGACCTTCCAGACAGACCCTATATCCCAGGATCTGATCCCAGGTTTTCTGTTTATCCCAGATTATCTGGCAATGTGGACTCATATAATCCAGGTTAAAGCAGAAAACTTGGGATAAGATTCTGTGATATAGAGCCTGTCTGGAAAGGCTCTGAGGCCCCTTCCATACAGCTGCATAAAATCCCACATTATCTGGTTTGAACTGGGTTATATGGCGGTGTGGACTCAGATAACCCAGTTCAGAGGGGTCGCCAAAGACCATCAAAAAACACAGTATGTTCTATTGGTCGGGGGGGGGGGGGTTCTGTTTCAATGTCTATTTTCCCCAAACTCCACCAGTGTTCACATTTTGGCATATTGAGTATCCGCTCCAAGTTTGGTCCAGATCTATTACTGTTTGAGTCCACAGTGCTCTCTAGATGTAGGCGTACCACAACTCCCAAACTCAAGGTCAATGCCCACTGAACCCTTCCAGTATTTTCTGTTGGTCATGGGAGTTCTGTGTGCCAAGTTTGGTTCAATTCCATCGTTGGTGGAGTTCAGAATGCTCTTTGATTGTAGATGAACTATAAATCCCAGCAACTACAACTCCCAAATGACAAAATCAATTCCCCCTCCCAATCCCACCAGTATTCAAATTTGGGCATATCGGGTATTTGTGTCAAATGTGGTCCAGTGAATGAAAATCCATCCTGTATATCAGCTATTTGAATGACGTTTCATGACAGTAGCAAAATTACAGTGATGAAGTAGCAACGAAAATAATGTTATGGTTGGGGGTCACCACAAGATGAGGAACTGTATTAAGGGGTCACAGCATTAAGTAGGGTGAGAACCACCGGTCTTGAGTGCTGCCGCCTCGCCAAACAAACCCCAGGATTCTATGGCATCCAAACATGGCAGTTCTAGGGGTGCCAAAGTGCACGCGTCTTGCAACGTGAAGCCCAACTTGGATTCTTTCGGAGGACGGTTTCCTCTTTTTCTACCCTCCAAGCAATGGGAGAAACACCCGAAAATAGAAAGCCATCGATTTCAGAAGAAGGGAATGGTCACTTGGAACGGCTTGGGAAAGTAACTTCGCTGGAGAAAGCTTGAGATCAGAGTTTCCCTTGAGCGCGTCTATTGGCACCAAAACGACCTCTCCTCTCAACACGCCTCGAAGATGTGCTTGAAGAAAAGAGTCCTTTTGCCAAACGTTGCAACTTTCAGCATCCTCTCTCCAGTTAGAGGATGCCATTCCGGAAAATAAACCGCCCCAACCCGTTTCAGAAAGAGAGAAATAAAGAATATGGGCGCAAAGAAGCTAGGTCCCCCCATCCCGCTCCAAAACCGTGCGTAATTCCTTCTTTTACGCACAGCAGTCGGGTCTTTCTCAACTTTCTGGGAAACCTTTCTCTCCTTTTTTTCGGGTTTTTTTGGATGAATGAGGGGCAAATGGGCTCCTCCACCCCTCCTTGGTTTTCCCAAGTCTTCCTCACCCCGAAAAAACTATTTTGGATTCTAGTTGAGACCTGTTTCTAGGCCTCCCTTGACCTCCCCTCCTTGTGTTTCTTTTTTTCTTCTTCTTCCAAGGCGAGCATATTTCTGCGGGAAAGGCCAGCCTGGTTCTAAATTAGTTCGACATACCTATCAACAGCTGCCTTTGCAAGAGCCTCACATAAAGCCCACTGTGTGTGTGTGTGTGTGTGTCTACACGTGTGTGTCTGGCATGCAAGCAAAATGGGAAAGGGGCCCAGAGGTCACCAACGCGACAAGCTCAGAGTCGCACTTAAGCCCTTCATTTGGACCCCATTTGTGGCCGGGTTGATCCCATTCACCAGAGTCGGGGCTGCTATTAGCTTTATAAATTGCTGGTCTCGTTTCTTGCATTTGTAATATATACATATATATCTCTATATAGCAAGGGAGGAGGGAAAGGGGGAGAGGTCGCTGGCGGAGGCGGCTATATTTGGAAAAGAATTTGAAAGAGCTTCCAGGGAAAGCTAGAAGACAGAAGGCCCTGGCGCTGGTGCACAATTGCCAAGCCCCCTCACTAGTATTGCCAGAGATGCTAGATTACTACTAGTAGTAGTAGTAATGATATTATGGTTTGAAAACCAGAAGGAAGAGGAATATGCATTTGCCAAGCGCCCTCGCTAATGTTTCCAGAGATCCTAGATTACTACTACTACTACTAATAATAATAATAAGATGGTTTAAAAACCAGAAGGAGGAGGAGGAATCTGCCTTTGCCAAGTGCCCTCACTAATATTGCCAGAGATGCTAGATTACTACTACTAGTAGTAGTAGTAGTAGTAGTAATAATATGGTTTGAAAACCAGAAGGAGGAGGAGGAATCTGCATTTGCCAAGCGCCCCACTAATATTGCCAGAGATGCTAGATTACTACTACTAGTAGTAGTAATAATAATATGGTTTGAAAACCAGAATGGAGGAGGAGGAATATGCATTTGCCAAGCGCCCTCGCTAATGTTTCCAGAGATGCTAGATTACTACTAGTAGTAGTAATAAGAATAATACGGTTTTAAAAACAGAAGGAGGAGGAGGAATCTGCATTTGCCAAGCGCCCTCGCTGATGTTTCCAGAGATGCTAGATTACTACCACTAGTAGTAATAATATGGTTTGACAACCAGAAGGAGGAGGAATGTGCATTTGTAAAGTGCCCTTGCTAATGTTTCCCTTAGATTCCAAATAACTACTGGTAGTAGTAATAACAAGAGTATTGTTTGCAAACCAGAAAGAGGAGGAGGAATCTACATTTGCCAAGTGCTGTCACTAATGTTTCCAGAGATGCTAGATTACTACTAGTAGTAATAACAATAACATGTATTGTCAAAGGCTTTCATGGCCGGAATCACTGGGTAGTTGTGAGTTGGAAGTGACCGCAGGAGCCATTTAGTCCGACCTCCTGGCATGCAAGAAAAGCACAATCATTTAGTTACATGGGAAGGCGAGAGGAAACTATAATTGGGTTGTTGAGTGTTTTCCGGGCTGTATGGCCATGTTCCAGAAGCATTCTCTCCTGACATTTCTCCTGCATCTATGGCAGGCATCCTCAAAGGTCACAACCTCACAACCTCTGAGGATGCCTGCCATAGATGCAGGCAAAACGTCAGGAGAGGATGCTTCTGGAACATGGCCATGCAGCCTGGAAAACTTACAACTCAACAATAATATGGCTTGAAAACCAGGAGGAAGAGGAGGAATGTGCATTTGCCAAGTTCCCTCACTAATGTTTCCAGAGATGCTAGAATACTAGTACTAGTAGTAATAACAATATGGTTCGAAAACTAGAAGGAGGAGGAGGAGTGTGCATTTGCCAAGCGCCTTCACTAAAGCTTCAAGAGATGCTAGATTACTACTAGTGATAACAAATGGCATGGATTGTCGAAGGCTTTCGTGACCTGAATCACTGGGTTGTTGTGAGTTTTCCCAGCTGTTTTCACAACCTCACAACCTCACAACCTCTGAGGATGCCTGTCATAGATGCAGGCGAAACGTCAGAAGAGAGTGCTTCTGGAACATGGCCATACAGCCCAGAAAACTCACAAACCAATAATAATATGGTTTGAAAACCAGAAGGAGGAGGAGGAATGTGCGTTTGCCAAGAGCCCTCACTACATTCACACCTACCTTCAACAGACAAGAGTTCTTTCTCCCACCCTGGACATTCCACAGATATATAAACCCCATGTTTCTAGTTTCCAACAGACCTCACAACCTCAGAGGATGCCTGCCATAGTTGCAGGCGAAACGTCAGAAGAGAATGCTTCTGGAACATGGTTATACAGCCCGAAAAACTTACAAGAACCCAACAACAGTACTAGTAGTTGTTGTAATAATAATGTAATAATAACACTTTGTAACACAATTTGTGTTCCTAACTGGTTCTAGCAAAAACATGGCAAAGGTGTGCTGAACTGCAAAAACTTTTTTTGATACAGCATATTTTGCTCTAGGTTTTCAATCTCTCATGGAGTCTCACCTAATCCAGCGTCAGGAGAGAATGTTTCTGGAACATGGCCATACAGGCCAGAAAACTCACAGCAACCCAGTCATCCAACTTAGTTTGTGGCAGCCACAACAATGAAGTTTCCCGAGGAGAACAACTCCTTTCAAAGTTAGGACCGCACAATGAAACAGGAAATAACACTTTTAAACCAGGAACAGTTTTGTTTCGTTTTTTCAAATTGTGTGACATAGTGTAATAGTGAGGGGAGAGGAGGACTTTGCCTTTGCCAGGTGCCCTCCTTCCAGATTAATAATGATGATGATGATAATGATGACGATACTACTAATAGCAGCAATAAGGTAATAATAATAATAATAATCAATACAACAGCCAACAGAGTGATCTTGTCTGCTGTGGACTCACCTTATTGTGTTTCCAATAATAATAATAGTAGTAGTAATAATAATAATAATAATAATAATAATAATCCAATACAGCAGCCAGCAGAGTGATCTTGTCTGCTGTGGACTCATCTTGTTGTGTTTCCAATAATAATAATAATAATAATAATAATAATAATAATAATAATCCAATACAGCAGCCAGCAGAGTAATCTTGTCTGCTGTGGACTCATCTTGTTGTGTTTCCAATAATAATAATAATAATAATAATAATAATAATCCAATACAGCAGCCAGCAGAGTAATCTTGTCTGCTGTGGACTCATCTTGTTGTGTTTCCAATAATAATAATAATAATAATAATAATAATAATAATAATAGTTGTTGTTTGAAAGGGAAAAGGAGAGGAGGAATTTGCATTTGCCAAGCCCCCTCGCTAATGTTTCCAGATATGTCAGATTATTATTATTATTATTATTATTAATAATAATAATAATAGTTCTTGTTGTTGTTTGAAAGCCAGAGAAAAGAGGAAGAATGTCCATTTGCCAAACGCCCTGCTAATGTTTCCAGACCTCACAACCTCTGAGGGTGCCTGCCATAGATGCAGGCGAAACGTCAGGAGAGAATGCTTCTGGAACATGGCCATACAGCCCGAAAACCTTACAGCAAGCCAATGCTAGAATGCTAATAATACTAATACTAATAATTGCTGTGGCTTGAAAGGGGGACTGGAAAGGAAAGGATGAATTTGCATTTGCCAAGCACCCTCTCCAATGTTTCCTTCCAGAGATGCCAGTATCGGTAATAATAGCATTAATGCAATTCGACATCACCTGAACTGCCATGGGTTAATGCTATGGATTGCTGGGATGTATAGTTTGGTGAGGCGCCAGTACTCTGTCAGAGAAGGCCAAGAGCCTTGTGAAACTACTACTCCAGGAATCGGTAGCATTGAGCCAAGGCAGCTCAAGCGTTGTCAAACTGCATGAATTCTATAGCGTGGATGCACTCCCAAGTTGTGACTGATGCATTTGGGTCCAAATGAATGGGAAAAGTGGCTTTTGAAATCATGCACCTATAAGGTCGATCTGCGCCTCCCCAAACTACAACTCCCAGGATTCCATCACATTGCACCACAGACAATTCGAGTCCAACTGCATTAATTCTACAATGTTGGCGCATCTTCAGCCAGACAGGCATTCACTTTGGAAACTAGAAACTTCATAAAGGAAAAGAATGAGGCTTGAACCTTTCGGTTAGACGTAACTGGAGTAAACCGGCACACAGGTTGCTCACCATTTAAATGAAAAGCCGCTTTGGGTCTCCCTCAAGAGAGAAAAGTACTAATATTAATATTACTAATATCGGTAATATTATTGTAATTGCCGGTATTAGTAACATAAATTACTATTACTAATATATTAATATTACTAATATATGTAACTACTATTATTACTACTACTAATAATAATAATACTTTATTTGTATTCTGGCCTATCTCCGCTAGGGGAATAATTAGTAATATTAATATTACCAATATCTGCAATATCATTATTATTAATATCGGCAATATTACCGATATTAGTAAAATCACCAATAGCAATACTTATATCACATATATTAATATTTTCAATATTACAGATATTAGTAATGTTAATATCACCAACATCAGTAATATTAATACTAATATATGTAATATTTTATTACTAATATATTAATTTTACGAATATCGCTAACAATAATAATATCTGCACTATTTTAAACAAAGGCTGGATGGCCATCTGTCAGGGGTGATTTGAATGCAATATTCCTGCTTCTTGGCAGAGGGTTGGACTGGATGGCCCATGAGGTCTCTTCCAACTCTATGATTCTATGATTCTATGAATATTGTTACTAATAGCAGTAACATTAATATGACTAATATCTGTAATATTAATATTAATATATGTAATATTTTATTACTAATATATTCATTTTACTAATATCACTAACAATAATATTATGTAATATTACTAATAGCAGTAATATTAATATTTCTATAATCTGTAATATTAATATATGCAATATTTGTATTAGAATCATAGAATCATAGAGTTGGAAGAGACCTCATGGGCCATCCAGTCCAACCCCCTGCCTAGAAGCAGGAATATTGCATTCAAAGCACCCATAACAGATGTTAACACAGGGTTAAACCCCTGTGCCGGCAGGACTGAAGACCGACAGGTCGCAGGTTCGAATCCGGGGAGAGGCGGATGAGCTCCCTCTATCAGCTCCAGCTCCTCATGCGGGGACATGAGAGAAGCCTCCCACAAGATGATAAAACATCAAATCATCCGGGCGTCCCCTGGGCAACGTCCTTGGAGACGGCCAATTCTCTCACGCCAGAAGCGACTTGCAGTTTCTCAGGTCGTTCCTGACATGACAAAAAAAAAAAAAAGAAACAACCCATGACAGATGACCATCCAGCCTCTGTTTAAAAGTTTCCAAAGAAGGAGCCTCCAGCAAACTCCGGAGCAGAGAGTTCCTACTATTAGCGATATGGTTCTTCTTCTTATTATTATTAGTAATAATAATAATAATGTCAATGAGGTGTGACCAAAAAGAGCCTACTATCCCCAAAGGAGAACCCTGTCCACCTCATGAACTGTTTTCTTCCTCCCCAAATGCGTTAGGGCCCTTCCACACAGCCATATAACCCAGAATATCAAGGCAGGAAATCCCACCATATCTGCTTTGAACTGGGTTATCTGAGTCCACACTGCCATATATTCCAGTTCAAAGCAGAATTTATTCCTTTTCTACACCGCCTGGAAGGGCCCAAGGCGGATTGACTTGACCAGAGACTCAAAGAAACACAACCCCCAAAACATTGTTTACAAACAAAACAAAAACAAGATCACAATCATTCAAAAGCATGTACAACAGGGGCGCCTGGATTGAATGTCTCCAAGTGTCAACCTTTCGGAAACGAGAAGGAAATGTAACGTCAGGTCTGGAATGGCTTGCAATGCTGTCTTTTCGAAAGAAAGTGGCCGGCCCTGGAGTTCAAGAACGCCTTCCCTCTTTCCCTTTCCAAGCTGAAGAAGCCTTACCTTACTTTCCCATCCAGGTTTTGGCTTCCAGAGACGACGGCGCAGGGATGGCAATGGGAAAGCCAAACTTCTCTGCAACGCAAGGAAGGAAAGAGAGAGAAACCGCGTTAAGGCCGTTCTTTCCCTCTTTTCCAAGGTCCCTTTTCCCGGCCTGAACCCTCAGTGGGAGTCCTCAGGCCCCTTTCCCCCGAAAGGAAAGACCAGAGCGTTGGAATGCCTTCACACTTCCAGCCAGGAAGGAGGAGGAAAGGGGCTGCCCCCAAAGTGTCGGGTTTTTTGAGGGGGGAGGCCAGGCTTTCGGGTCCTTGCTGGAAGTGGCAGGAAAGGAGCGAGGCCATTCCTCCAGGACAGAGGAGACCCATTGAAAACCAGGGCTGTTGGCAAGAGGGGTCAACTTCTCCTTCACCTCGGTCTCCAAACCCTCCAGATCCAGACCATGCCCTAGGTGGGCTTTGAGAGGAGACCCAACCATTCAGGGTTACCGACTGAGGTGTCAACTCACCATTCACCTCTGTTTCCATGGCCCCTTCCACACAGCTGAATAAAATCCCACGTTATCTGCTCTGAACTGGAATGTATGGCAGTGTGGACTCAGATAACCCAGGTCAAAGCAGATATTGTGTGATTTTCTGCCTGGATATTCTGGGTTATATGGCTGTGTGGAAGGGCCCCAAGCCTCCACTTCCATAACCTTCCCTATATTTCGAAACATTGACTTTTAGGTATGTTATATTTCTAACTAGAGGAGTCCCATAGCTTCAGGGCTATTTACTGAGGTGACTAAACACTCACCTCTGGCTAGATCTACACTGACATTTCATGTGACATAGATCCATCGAATGCAGTTCGGAGTGCATTATATTGGTCTATACCAGGCATGGGCAAACTTGGGCCCTCCAGTTGTTTCGGACTTCAACTCCCATAATTCCTAACAGCCGGTAGGCTGGTAGTGATTGTGGGAGTTGGAGTCCAAAACACCTGGAGGTCCCACGTTCGCCCATGCCTGGTCTATACAGACTATATAATGCAGTTCATAATAATAATAATAATAATAATAATAATAATAATAATAATATCAATTATTTAGGTCTATACCGCCCACAAAATGCAATTCAAAGTAATAATAATAATAATAATAATACTGTCCATTAATTGGGTCTATACCCAAGTAATTATAATTGTAATGTCCATTATTTGGGTCTATGCCCAAGTTTACCCATGCCTGGTCTAAACAGACTATATAATACAGTTCATAATAATAATAATAATAATAATAATAATAATAATAATAATAATATCAATTATTTGGGTCTATACCGACCACATCATGCAGTTCAAAGTAATAATAATAATAATAATAATATCCATTATTTTGGTCTATACCGACAACATCATGCAGTTCAAAGTAATAATAATAATAATAATAATAATAATAATAATAATAATATCAATTATTTGGGTATAATATCAATTATATTTGGAGGACCATATAATAGCAGTTCAAAGTGATGATGATGATGATGATGATGGTGTCCATTATTTGGTTCTATACCGACTATATAATGCAGTTCTAAATAATAATAATAATAATAATAAAAATAATAATAATAATATCCATTATTTGGGTCTATACCGACCATATAATGCAGTTCTAAGTAATAATAATAATAATAATAATAATAATAATAATAATAATGTCCATTATTTGGGTCTATACCGACCATACAATGCAGTTCAAAATGCATTATACTGAGATGGGTCTACACTGCCCTCTATTCCAGGATCTGATCCCAGATTATCTTCTTATCCCAGATTATCTGGCAGTGGAGACTCCGGTCTCTTCTCCACTGCCATATAATCCAGATTATCAAAGCAGACAATCCTCGTTATCTGCTTTGAACTGGATGACAGGAGTCTACACTTCCATATAATCCAGTTCAAAGCAGATAATCTGGATTTATATGGAGTGTAGAAGGGGCCTCGTCTCACCTGGTTCTAAGCAAATAACCTTTCACCGTAAGATACTTTGAGTCTCCTTTGGGAGGGATAAAGCAAGGTATAAATAAACAGAAACACAATAATAATAATAATCTGGGATCAGATCCTGGGATATAGGGCAGTGTAGATCCAGCCTGGGTCTATACCGACCATATAATGCAGTTCAACTCCCAGGGCCCCATAGAGTCGGGGCAGTTCAAGGGGATGTCGAATGCATCCTTTGAAGGGTTCCCAAAGCCATGTCACTAAAGCTGGGAAGCGAAAGGCCTGGCCGATAAGTGAAAGTGGTATTTTTATAGGCTGATAAAGCCAGGCTTATCTGGGTTCCTTTTGGACTCTCTTCCCCACTCTCTTCGCTCCTTCTTTCGCTCTTCTTTCCAAGTATCCCTAATTGGTCATTGGCAGCAGTCTGACAACCTTCCTTCCTTCCTCTTCCTTCCTTCCTTCCTTCCTTCCTTCCTTCCTTCCTTCCTTCCTTCCTTCCTTCCTTCCTTCCTTCCTTCGTTCTTCCCTTCCTCCCTCCCTTCCATCCATCCATCCTTCCTTCCTCTCTCTCTCTCTCTCTCTCTCATTCCCTTCCTTCCTCCCTCCATGTACATGTTATGCTGATTTAGGAGATAATTCCAAAGGCTGTCAAATAGGACCTCGTTCCCTATTGTTCCCTCCTTCCTTCCTTCCTTCCTTCCTTCCTTCCTTCCTTCCTTCCTGCCTGCCTGCCTGCCTGCCTGCCTGCCTGCCTGCCTGCCTGCCTGCCTGCCTGCCTGCCTGCCTGCCTGCCTGCCTGCCTGCCTTCCTTCCTTCCTTCCTTCCTTCCTTCCTTCCTTCCTTCCTTCCTTCCTTCCTTCCTTTCCTCCCTCCCTTCCTTCCTCTCTCTCTTTCTTCCTCCCTCCCTCCCTTTCTTCCTTTCCTCCCTCTCTTTTCCTCCCTGCCTCCCTCCCTCTCTTCCTCCCTTCCTTCCTCTTCCTTCCTTCCTTTCCTCCCTCTCTCTCTTTCTTCCTCCCTTCTTCCCACCTTCCCTCCCTCCCTTCCTTTTCCTCCCTCTCTCTTTTCCTCCCTGCCTCCTTCCCCTCCCTCCCTCCCTCCCTCCCTCCCTCCCTCCCTCCCTCCCTCCCTCCCTCCCTCCCTTCCTTCCTTCCTTCCTTCCTTCCTTCCTTTCCCCATGTACATATTATGATGACTTAGGAGCTAATTCCAAAGGTTGTCAAATAGGACCTCGTTCCCTATTATTCCTTCCTTCCTTTCCCCCCTTCCTCCCTCTCTCTCTTTCTTCTTCCCTCTCTCCCACCCTCCCTCCCTTTCTTCCTTTCCTCCCTCTCTCTTTTCCTCTCATCCTTAATCTTCCTTCCTTCCTTCCTTCCTTCCTTCCTTCCTTCCTCCATGTACATGTTATGATGTCTTAGGAGCTATTTCCAAAGGTGGTCAAATAGGACCTAGTCCCCTATTGTACTCAACAAACATATTATTCCTCAAATCCTGAAGGTGTAATCATACCAGGACTTGAAGGTCTTTCCACACAGACCTATATCCCAGAATATCAAGGCAGAAAATCCCACATTATTTGAGGGCCTTTCCACACAGCTGAATAAAACCCCACATTATCTGTTTTGAACTAGCTTATATGGCAGTGTGGACTCAGATAACCCAGTTCAATGCTGATATTGTGGGATTCTCTGACTTGATATTCTGGGATATAGGGCTGTGTGGAAGGTCTCTGGGTTATCTGGGTACACACTGCCATATATTCCAGTTCAAAGCAGATGATGTGGGAAGGGGCCCTAGAAGGCCAATGCCTTTTGGTGGTTGCCTGACAAATGAAGACATCTTGAATCAATAGACAGACATAGATATAATTGGGAAAGCTGTTCATCTGGGCCAGGAGCTGGTCTTTTGTCAATCTAAGGACGCTACATTGCTTATTCAAGATCAAGCCTTCTCCAAAGACTTGGCATTGAAGCAGGAGAATTTAAAGCAACCATGGGCCCTTCCACACTGCTATATAACCCAGAATATCAAGGCAGATAATCCACAATATCTGCTTTGAAGTGGATTATCTGAGTACACACAGCCTTATAATCCACTACCATGTGGATTTTATAGAGCTGTGTGTAAGGGGCCTAGTCTGGCTGGCCATCTGGAAGCATACGCTTACAGGTGACGTCAACCTCCTTATTAATCAGAGTATCTTGAAAATCTTGGGTTTTCTATATTGGTAGAAGCTCAATTGGTCTCAGGAAAGGTGCCAGAGCCATTTAATTTGGGGCCCCATCCCCCAAGAAAATCAATGGCAAAACTCCATTTGAAAGGGAGCAAATCATAGAGAGGGACCTGCAGTCAGATTGTATTTTATTCCATTTTTTTTTTAAAAAAAACGTTTTCCTAATGATTTCATTTGTGTGCACAGCTGCAACAAATTTCTCCTGCCAGCGGTTGCCTTCCAGAAAGGCTATATAAGAGGCGTGAGGGGATTTGGGGTTTGGGCACCAAGGTTGGTTCTAAAGACATATGGCCCTTGCTATCCTCTGAGGTTGAGAGAGTGTGACTTCCACAAAGGTCACACCAGTGATTTTCCATAATTGAGTCCTTGGGGAATGTGCCGTTCTCTAAATGGGACTGCAACTCCTATCAGCCCCAGCCATTGCAGTCCAATGAAAGATGGATGTTAGGCTCTGGTCCTATGCTAGAACCTTGACCCAACAGTCCCTAGAGCAGGGATCTGAAACATACAAAGCTTCCAGTCCTGAGATGCAATAATAATAATAATAATAATAATAATAATAATAATAGTGGTAATAATAATGGGAATAATAATAATCATATAATTTTATTTATTTATCATGTCAGAAGCAAATTGAAAATACAGTTAGAATGTATTAAAAAACCACAAAGTTAAAATATATCTTATAACAGTAGTGATAATAATATATCTATATATTATAATAATAGTAATAGTAATATAATATGTATATATTATAATTTTATTTATTTATTTATCACATCAGAAGCAAATTGAAAATACAGCTAGAATGTATAAAAAACCACAAAGTTAAAATATATCTTATAATAGTAATAGTAATAGTAATATATATGTATATATATAATATTAGTAGTAATAATGTATTAGTAGTATATTATAATAATTTATATATTATTATAGTAATAATAGTAATATAATAAGTATATATTATATATTTTTATTTATTATGTCAGAAGCAAACTGAGAATACATTTAGAATGTATTAAAAACCACAAAGTTAAAAATATATCTTATAATAGTAGTAATAATAATATATCTATATATAATAGTAATAGTAGTAGTAGTAGTAAATAGTAATATAATATGTATATATTATAATTTTATTTATTTATCACATCAGAAGCAAATTAAAAATACAGTTAGAATGTATTAAAAAGCACAGTTAAAATATATCTTATAATAATGGTGGGAATAATAATATATTTATTATTATTATTATTATTATTATTATTATTGTAGTAGTAGTAGTAGTAGTAGTAGTAGTAATAGCTACCATTCACCCAGATGGCGAATAATATAATGATATTAATCTAAGAATAACTATTATGATGATGACCCCACTTCTTTCTCACTTAAAAGAAACTCAAGTATTAGGGTCAGGTTGCAACATAAAGAAAACACCTCCCAAATAAGCATTTCCTCCTCCCCAATGAAATTTCCCATCCAAATACAGTTGGATGCCTCTGGGCTGGAGTTTTCAGAAAATGAGACTGAAGCTCACACTTGATTGGGATCTCTTGTACTCTCATTTTGCACACCTTCCATTGAGATTGCAACTCCCATCCAGCTTGATCCCAAACTGAAAGTCTTTCCTGTTACCCCCAAGTCTTTTCTAATTCCTCCATCTGGATGAATGGAGTGGGAAAAGGGGGCAGGGGATGGATGACTCTTCCTGACCTGCCTCTGTTTGCAGGCATGAATCAAAAAGGGCTCAAAGGGCCGGGGAAAGGTTAGCCTGACCCCTTTTCCTACCAAGCTGAGGGTCTTCCTTCCCCGATCCCCCTCCCCATCCCACCCGGCTTGCCCCTGCAAATGCTCAGCCTTGTAATGGGGGCAGCTCACAGAGGACAGCTAGAAAGGCAGCCTGCTTGCTTTAAGGTCACACCTTGCTTTGCTGAGAAGAGGGGAAGGAGGGGGGTTGGAAAAGGAGAGCTCCACTCTTTGTGGGTGGCTATGGCAGGGCTCCCTCCAATCCCTTGTGTATGTAGATAGCTAGGCCTCAGATCAGCCCCATCACCAGATAAATGCTGTAACTGGCCTACCTCACAAGGCTGTTGTGAGCTCCCTGCCTGGAGGAATGGAATTGGACTAGATGGTCCTTGGAGTCTCTTCCAAATCTAGGATCCAATGATTCTATGACCACTGACGTTGCTTAGCAGACATCTACACTGTCCAATGAATGAACTGGGAGTTGTAGTTTGACAAGGTCTTGGGCATTCTCTACTGCGCAAGGGCGACAGAGATTTGAGTGTTGGCCTAGTACTCCAGGGGTGCATCTGCGCTGTCAAACAAATTTAGCTGGACACCACTGGAACTGCCACGGCTCCATGCTATGGCATCCTGGGAGTTGTAGTTTGACAAAGTTTGGGCTTTCTCTTCTGCCAAGGGGTGACAGAGGTTTGAGTGTTAGCCTAGGGCTCCAGGGGTGCATCTGTGTTATCAAACAATTGCAGCTGGGCACCACTGGAACTGCCATGGCTCTGTGCTATGGCATCCTGGGAGTTGTAGTTTGACAAGGTCTTGGGCCTTCTTTTCTACCAAGGGGTGATGAAGGTTTGAATGTTGGCCTAGGGCTCCAGGGGTGCATCTGTGTTGTCTAACAAATGCAGCTGGGCACCACTGGAACTGCCACGGCTCCGTGCTATGGCATCCTGGGAGTTTTAGTTTGAAAGGTTTTGCATCTTTCCTGCCAAAGAAGTCTGTGACCTCACCAAACTGCAACTCCCTGGTTCCACAGCATTGAGTTAAGGCAAGCGGTATCACTCTTTAGCCTTCTCTGGCTGGATTTACACTGCCGTATAATCCAGATCATCAAAGCAGATAATCCACATTATCTGCTTTGAACTGGATTATATGAGTCTACACTGCCATATAATCCAGTTCAAAGTTGATAATCTGGATTTTGTATGACAGTGTAGATGGAGCCTCTGTTAAAGAGCACTGGAGCTAAACTACAACTCACAACATCCCATAGCATTGAGCACGGGCAGTTCGAGTGGTCCAGACTTCACTTAGTCTATAAGGTAGAGGCATTCTTGGACTCTGGAAGACTAGGGCCCCAATATAATCCAGATTGTCATAGCAGATAATCTGCTTTGAACTGGATTATATAAGTCTACACTGCCGTATAATCCAGTTTGGATTTTATATGGCACTGTAAAGGGGCCTAGATTAAAATCCTGATTTATGCACAAAAACCCATTGGGTATCCTTGGGTTACTCATACTCTCTCAGAGGAAGTGCATGGCAGACCTCCTCTGAACAAATGCCAAGAAAACCCTAAGACTGAGTCACCTGAAGTTGCCAGGCTCACAGCAATCATTTGCATCAGGCACCTTTTGGATGGGTTCACTACAACTCCCACCAACCCCATCAGCATAGTTTACAGACTGGTAGCAATAGTTTCCGATGGGAAATGATCCTCCCTTTAAAAACATCCTTTGTGTACTAATGTTGGACAGTACTGGATTTCAGAATGCAAGGATTTAAGAACAGAAAGCTCTGGTGCCCAGCACCTTCTTGCCAGTTGATCTCAGCAATTTGCCAACAAAAAGGATCTGCTAGCCAACTGCAGAGAAATGGGAGAAGCTGTGGGGCAAGGCAGGATCCAAGTTATGCCTGATTTCAACCTTCTTCACAGGGTCCTTCCACACAGCCCTATACCCCAGAATATCAAGGCAGAGAATCCCACATTATTTGAGAGTGGACTCAGATAACCCAATTCAAAGCAGATATTGTGGGATTTTCTGTCTTGATATTCTGGGATACAGGGCTGTGGAAGGGCCCTAAGAGCAGGGCTGTCATGGGGCAATGCAAAAGGCTTCAAGATCCCCCAAATGATCCTTGGAATTACTCTTCCCAAGACAAACATGCAATAGGGTTAGCATATGCCAGCAACAACAGAATGAGCTCAAATAATTACATGTTTTGTTGTTGTTATTTTTAAAAAGTTTTTCCTAAAGGAAAGAGACCTTCTGGCAGATCTCAATCCTTGGGCAAGGAGTAATGGGAGTCAGTCATCCGAGATATCTGGAGGGTCATGCCTTCCCATGATCTCAGCTCAAGCTATCAGCAATCCTTATGCTTCAGTTGATCAAATGGGTCTGGATTTCAGATGGGCATCATGCCACCCTCTAGATCAGCATTTCTCAACCTGGGGCTTGGAACCCCTTGCGGGGTCACAAGGAGGTGTCAGAGGGGTCGCTAAAGACCATCAGAAAACACAGTATATTCCACTTGATCACGGGAGTTTTGTGTGGGAAGTCTGGCCCAATTCTATCATTGGTGTGGTTCAGAGTGTTCTTTGATTGTAGGTGAACCATAAATCCCAGCAACTGCAACTCCTAAATGTCAAGGTCTACTTTCCCCAAACTCCACCAGTGTTCACATTTAGGCACATTGAGTATCTGTGCCAAGTTTGGTCCAGATCCATCATTGTTTGAGTCACCTCTGTTGATGTAGGTGAACTACAACTCCAAAACTCAAGGTCACTGCCCAATAAACACTTCCACTATTTTCTGTTGGTCATGGGAGTTCTTTGTGTCAAGTTTGGTTCAATTCCATTGTTGGTGGAGTTCAGAATACACTTTGACTGTAGACTAATTATAGATCCCAGCAATTACAACTCCCAAATGACATAATCAATCTCTCCCAAGCCCATCTATATTTACATTTGGGCATATCGGATATTTGTGCCAAATTTGGTCCAGTGAATGAAAATGCATCCTGAATATCAGATATTTACATGATTATTTATAACAGTAGCAAAATTACAGTTATGAAGTAGCAATGAAAATAATGTTATGGTCATTATGGTCATGTTGGGGGTCACCACAACATGAGGAACTGTATTAAGGGATCACAGCTTTGAGAAACACTGGTCTTGAGTGCTGCCGCTTCACCATATAAGCCCATACAAGGGCCATTATTCTAAGAGCAGGGCTGTCAGGGACAATTGAAAAGGCTTCAAAATCCCCCAAATGACCCTTGGAACTACAAACGTGCAATAGGGTTAGCATATATCAGCAACAACAGAATGAGTTTGAATAATTAAATGTTGTTTTTTAAATATTTTTGCCTCTAGGAAAGGGACCTTCTGGCAGATTTCAATCCTTGAGCAGGGAGTGATGGGAGTCTGAGTCATCCAAAATATCTGGAGGGTCATACCTTCCCATAAGCTCTGCCCAAGCTATCGGCAATTCTTGTGCTTCAGTTGATCCAATAGGTCTGGACTTAGGATGGGCATCATGCCATCCTTCAGATGTTTCTGGACTGCAGCTCTCATTGCCCTCATCCAATGCTAAAGGATGCTGGGACATGGAGCCCAGCAACCTCTAATGGAAGCTTCCCACTCCCAAGTTGAGAAGAGCTGGTTTTGAAGAGCAGCCAGCCGGCCATGTAACAAAAACAAACCATTCCCTTTTAATTTGACCATCTTTCTGCCTCCCCTCAGTTCCAAACAAGTCCAGAAGATGCTGTGAGAAAAGACAAGGCAAACTTCACAGAAGCTGGAGCCAAGAAAGTGACACGAGGCGGGATTCTGTAATGCCTCTTTGGCAGAGTGTTGGATAAAGTGCTTTTTCTTTTCCTTAAGGAAAAAAAAAAGGCCCAACAACCCCAAAGTAGAAGGGCTGACATGATCCTTTGCCTTGGCTGCATTGTATTTATTTTTCCTCTTTCTGCTTTTTGTTTCCCTCAGTACAAAGGAAGACATCCATTAGAGAGCTGTTTTCCAAAAGAGTGATCAAAGGAGTGCAAGTGGGCCAGAGCCCTTCCAGACACGTGCCAAGGCAGGCTGGGGTTAGACATGGTTTTCCTCTCCCTCCATTCACCATAGAAGTCAATGGGACAATGGCTTGACCAAGACTTGATCAAGACTTGAATTTACTTGCTATCCAGCACTTTGATGACCTTCCCATAATAACCTGTAACCTATCATAGGTCAGTGACTGGATCTACACTGAGCCCCCTGTGGCACAGCGAGTTAAACCGCTGAGCTGGTGAACTTGCTAACCGAAAGGTCACAGGTTCGAATCAGGGGAGCAGCGTGAGCTCCTGCTGTTAGCCCCAGCTTCTGCCAACCTAGCAGTACATAAACATGCAAATGTGAGTAGATCAATAGGTACCACTCCAGCGGGAAGGTAACAGTGTTCCATACAGTCATGCTGGTCACATGACCTCAGAGGTGTCTACGGACAACGCCAGCTCTTTTGCTTAGACATGGAGATGAGCACCAACCTCCAGAGTTGGGCATGTCTGGACTAACCCCGGAGTTTGAGATCATCTGGGGAGGCCCTGCTCTCTACCCCACCGCTGTCACAAGTGAGGCTGGTGGAGACAAGGAGCAGGGCTTTCTCTGTAATTTGCTGGATCATCTCTTTTTTTCCTATTTTGATATTTGGGAACGATGATTGCCATCCCCCATTCCTTGGGAATATGACCGTACTTGTCAATGCAGGTGAAAAGTGATGCTAAAATAAGGGTCCAGAAGTCTAGATTGTTCTTGATGGCTTCCAAGGAATGAGATCTTCTCCTGGGGCCTTCCCTTGCTGTAATTGGTTGACAAGGCTTTTGATCTCTGTCAGAGTGACAGCAGGCTATGTTGGGAGGTTTTCTGAATCTAGGATGGAACGGGCATTCCCACCAGAATGATCCTTATATATACGTCCCAAAAATATGCTTCCCAGGACCCTGGGGAGATATGGTTTTCCATGGGGTGGGAGGGTGGACATAGTTGATTATAGTTGACTGTATATATTTAGCTGTGAGGAAGGGGCCTGGGATACTCAGATAATCTGGGATCCGATCCTGGGATAGAGGGCAGTGTAACCTTTGACCTATAGCAATCTAATCCTAGGTTCATTGGTTTGATTTTGGCAAGGCATCTTCAATAAAGGCTCCCCATTGTGTCCCTCTTGGGCTGAGAGAGTGTGACTTGTCCAATGTGGCTTGAGCTGGGACTACACTGCCACAAAATGAATGGTATCATGTGGTCAGTGTTGACACATACAACCCAGTGCAATGCAGTCCAAATTGCACTGTATGGGCCTACACTGACCAGATAATGCCATTCAGATGACATTATATGGCAGTATAGGTCCAGCCTAAGCCTCTCTCTAAGGGCCCTTCCACACAGCCCTATATCCCAGAATATCAAGGCAGAAAATCACACAGTTACTGCTTTGAACTGGGTTATCTGAGTCCACACACAGATAATGTGGGATTTTCTGCTTTGATATTCTGGGATATAGGGCTGTGTGGAAGGGCCGTTGGGCTAAGATTGTGTGACTCACCCATAGTCATCCAATGGGTTTCCATTACCAATTGAAGACCCTTCTACACTGCCATATAATCCAGATTATCAAAGCAGATGATCCACCTTATTTGCTTTGAATTGGATAATATGAGTCTACACTGCCATATAATAAAATTCAAAGCAAATAATATGGATTTTATATGGCAGTGTAGAAGGGGCCTGATAATTTGAACCCTAGTTCCTCAGGGGAGATAGGACGAGTTATAAATAAAGTATTATGATGATGATAATGATTATAGTTATTGTTATTATTATTATTATTATCATCAACAACAACATCTGACCTTCAAACCGCTACGTTTTGTTGGGAGGCATCCTGAATTTAGTGTAGGCTCCATCTACACTGCCATAGAACATACAGATTATCTGCTTTGAACTGGATTATATGGCAGTGTAGACTCATATAATTCAGTTCAAAACAGATAATCTGGATTTTATATAGCAATGTAGATGGGGCCTTAGACCCATTGAATCCAATGGGAAATTCAATGAAACCCCTTGAACTGCTCCATGAGATGGGATCTTGGGATGTGTAGTTGTTGAGGCACCTGCACACTTTGATAAGGAAGGTGGAAACATCTGTGAAACTACATGATTCCATAGCCTTGGGCCAAGACAATGTATCATGTGGACACGGCAGTTTTGCCATCTATCCAAACCAGAGCCAGATTTGCCATTGAGCTGAGTGGTGGCTGACAAGTTCTGTATTCTGAAATCTTTGGGTCCTGAATAATCTTTCCTCTTCCTCTGTCTCTGTAGCGGCTTTCCCCTTAGTCCCCCCACCCCTTGCAGCATTTCAGATAATGGTCCAGCTGGGAAGAGAGGGCAAAAAGGGGTCATTAATCTCCAGCGAAATCTATGGCAAGGAAAAACATGACATAAGTGACTGTGATCGGGGGCCTTTGTGGCTATCAAGCCCAAAGGGACGCCAAGGGGGAACTTTTCAAACAGGACAAGCTCAACCCGGCCAAATGCAACCCAATGGGGCTTTGAAGCCTAGCCAAGACCCACATTCCAAAGCAGGATAGAATTACTAAGGTAAATAATAGGATGGAGATGTTTTACATGCGAGTCTGTATACACTCTTGTTTTGGTGCGCCTTCAAGTGCTTTCTGACCTATGGTCAACTTATTATAAGGTTGCTTTCTGGATGCAATTTGTTAAGAAGGGGGTTGGCTTTGCCTTTCTCTAAGGCTGAAAGAGTGTGACTCACCCATTGAACTCACCCATTGGGTTTCCATGGCTAAGCAGGATTCGAACCCAGATTTCTAGACCTGTAATCCAAGGATGCATCTACATTGCAAAATGCAGGCACTGCCATGGATCAATGCTAGGGGGTCCTGGAATTTGCAGGTGGGGAACTCTTTGGAAGAGAAGGCTCAAGGACTTCTAAAACTACAACTCCCAAGTTGGCATAGCATGGAGCCATGGCAGTTCAAGTGGGGTCGAAAGCAATTTATTCTACAATGTATATGCCTGCTTTGACAAAGGAGACTGAAGACACTGTGAAACTACAACTCCCAGGATTGCATAACATGGAGCCATGGCAGTTCAAGTGGGGTCAAACAAACACCATTCATTCTATAATGTAGAAGCCCCCTTTGCCAGAAGAGGCCCATGACCTTGGTAAACTACAACTCCCGGGATTACATAGCATGGAGCCATTACAGTTCAAGTGGGGTCAAACAAACACCATTCATTCTACAATGTAAAAGCCCCCTTTGCCAGAAGAGGCCCATGACCTTGGTAAACTACAGCTCCTGGTATTACATAGCATGGAGCCATGACAGTTCAAGTGGGGTCAAACGAACACCATTCATTCTACAATTTGCCAGAAGAGGCCAATGACCTTGGTAAACTACAACTCCTGGGATTATGTAGCAAGGAGCCATGGCAGTTCAAGTGGGGTCAAACGAATACCACTCATTCTACAATGTAAAAGCCCCTTTGCCAGAAGAGGTCTGTGACCTTGGTAAACTACAGCTCCTGGGATTACATAGCATGGAGCCATGGCAGTTCAAGTGGGGTTAAACGAACACCATTCATTCTACAATGTAGAAGCCTCCTTTGCCAGAAGAAGCCCATGACCTTAGGAAACTACAACTCCCAGGATTGCATAGCACTGAGCCATGGCTGTTAAAGTGGAGTCGAACACACCATTCATTTTACAATCTAGAAGCCCCCTTTTCCAGAAGAGGCCTACAACCTTGGGAAACTACAACTTCCAAGATTCCATGGCATGGAGCCATGGGACAAAACTCCATTCACCCTACCATGTAAATCTGGTGGTTCCCAACCCTTTTGGGCAGAGAAGGCACAAGACCTTGTCAAACTACAACTTCCAGAGGCCTATCGGCATGGCAGTTCAAGGGATATCCAGCTGCATTCATTCTGCAGTTTGAATGCAGCCGCAAGACCTGCAAAATCAGAATGATTTATGATTTCAACCTGCCACCCAAACCCCTGCAGAGCGGGAGAGAATATTGTCATTATTAGTAGTGGCGCTCATAAAAAAGTGAACCGCAAGGTGCATAAAATCAGCACACAGCCCACACCATTCTGCAGGAGCATCCAGATGAATGGCAATATTCAACCCTGTGTAAAGTGAGAGGGAAAGAACATGGGGCTGTGGACTCTCTTGCTGTGAAGGAGCTACACAGCAGAGAAAGCAACTGTTTATTGACCAGTGATGCCACACTGTTGATGAATGCAGTTGGAGACCACTTGAACTGCCATAACTCAGTGCTATGACATCCTGGGAGTGGTCGTTTGAAAAAGGTCTTGAGCCTTCCTTGCCAAAGAGGGCTGCTGCCTCACCAAACGACATAGCATTGAGCTGAGGCAAGTGGTCTCAAAAATGCATTCAGTGTGGATGCACTTGGACTAGGACTCTAGAGAACAGGGTTCAACTCAATGCTCAGCTATGAAAACCCAATGTTTGAGGAGGGATGGGTCACACTCTCTCAGCCTCAGAGCCATCTCTGTTCAAGTGGTGTCAAAGGACATCAGTGTAGGTGTCTCTTTTCACAGAATCAAAGAGTTAGAGGAGACCTCCCTGGCCATCCAGTCCAACCCCCTGCCCAGAAGCAGGACAATCATGTTCAAAGCACCCCCAACAGATGACCATCCAGCCTCTGTTTAAAAGCCTCCATAGAAGGAGACTCCATAGAAGGTAGAGAGTTCCATTGCTGAACAGCTCTCACTGTCAGAAAGTTCTTCCTAATGTTCAGGTGGAATCGCCTTTCTTGTAGTTTGAAGCCATTTCTCCCCATCCTAGTCTCCAGGGCAGCAGAAAACAAGCTTGCTTCCTCCTCTCTATGACTCCCCCTCACATATTTATACATGGCTATCATGCCTCCTATCAGTCTTCTCTTCTGCAGGCCAAACATGACCAGCTCTTTAAGCCGCTCCTCATAGGGCTTGTTCTCCAGACCGTTGATCATTTTAGTCGCCCTCCTCTGGACACATTCCAGCTTGCCAATATATCTCTTCAATTGTGGTGCCCAGAATTGGACATAGTATTCCAGATGTGGTCTAACCAAGGCAGAATAGTGGGGTAGCATGACTTCCCTGGATCTAGACACTATACTCCTATTTATGCAGGCCAAAATCTCATTTTGCTAGTTCAGAGGCGGGGATAATGGGAGTGATGGTCCAATATCTGGGAAAATGGGGGGAATACCTTCCCCATGCCTATGGCAACTGAGCCAGAGCTTTGCATGGGAATTAATGACTGTTCCTTCCATGGGCTGAGCTTTTCTTTCCATTGGTGGCCTTCACCCGGAGGATTGGGCCTGGTGGATTCGGCCTTTGCCAAGTTCAGGTTGCGCACAAGAGCCGCCCTTTCAACACAAGATGCCTTCTTTGCCTCTCTCTCCCCAACCAAATCAAACCAACCCAGGGGCCCCCAAATTTCCCTCCACACACGTAATCCCGAAGTTCTGGTCATGTATGCGGGCATTCAAGTATTTATGGCTTCATAAAATCCTGCAACAATCCCCACAGGCGATATTATGTTCCTTCCCAAACCGAGTTCATAGAACAAGTTCTGCTTTCAATCTGGGTTACAAAAGAGGGGGAGAAGAAGAAGAAAAGGGGGGCTCCTGTCCCTTTTCTTTCTCTCTAGAAGAAATAAATGGATCAAGGAGGAGGTTAGAGGGAATTTGGAGAAGGGGGATCCATTCCCACCTCTAGACATTCTGGGGGTAGGGTGGGGGACTGGAAATGTGGGACATAAATAATCCCCGCTTTTAGTAGGGGTTTGCCTGCTTTATATGAGTCAATGTCCTAGCTAGACATTCATAGTCAGTGAGTAATAGGGGCAACAGGAGTCATTCTTGATGTGCTTGATACGGAACCCCCATTTTCTTGGTTTGGCTCAGATGTCTTCAGTGGTCTCCCACTAGCAAATCCTCAGTCTTCTACAAGGGAGCAGACATCCACAGCATAGGCCAAGTCCCTATGCTTAAGCCCAGCTAGATCCACTGAAGCAATGGGGCTTAGGGAAATCGACCTTTCATCTTTTGACAGGTTTCTATGGGAAGCATCTCACATCCAGAACCTTTGGTGGATGCTGATGCTTATGACCATCCAATCCAGCCCCTGACATGCAGGAACACACTAAGAAGAAGAAAAATGAGGAGTAGAAGAGGAAGAAGCAGAAGCAGAAGCAGAAGGAGGAGGAGAGAATCAGAATTAGAATTAGAATGATAGTTGGAAGAGACCACAAGGGCCATGCAGTCCCAGTCCCTGACATGCAGCAACACACTAATAATAATAATAATAATAATAATAATAATAATACATAGATTATTATTATTATTATTATTATTATTATTAAAGTGATAAATATGTATAAATATGTGAGAGGAAGCCACAGGGAGGAAGGAGCAAGCTTGTTTTCTGCTTCCCTGGAGACTAGGACGCGGAACAATGGCTTCAAACTACAAGAGAGGAGATTCCATCTGAACATGAGGAAGAACTTCCTGACTGTGAGAGCCGTTCAGCAGTGGAACTCTCTGCCCCAGAGTGTGATGGAGGCTCCTTCTTTGGAAGCTTTTAAACAGAGGCTGGATGGCCATCTGTCAGGGGTGATTTGAATGCAATATTCCTGCTTCTTGGCAGGGGGTTGGACTGGATGGCCCATGAGGTCTCTTCCAACTCTTTGATTCTATGATTCTATGATAGAGTTGGCAAAGACCACAAAGGTCATCTAGTCTCAACCCCTGGCATGCATGAACATAATAATAATAACAATAATAATAATAATAATAATAATAATGATAATAATAATAATAATAATAAGAAGAAGAAGAAGAAGAAGAAGAAGAGGAAGAGGAATTAGAATGATAGAGTTGGAAGAGACTACAAGGGCTAATAATAATAATAATAATAATAATAGAAACTACCGAGGGTGCTTTGAACTCGAAATTGTCCTGCTTCTTGGCAGGGGGTTGGACTGGATGGCCCATGAGGTCTCTTCCAACTCTTATGATTCTATGAATCAGAATCAGAATTAGAATGATAGTTGGATGAGATAGTTGCAAGAACCATCCAGTCCCGACCTGCAGAAACACACAAACAATAACAATAATAGAAGAGACCCCAAGGACAATCCAGGCCAACCCCTGATACATACAGAAAACACAAATCACCAGCAGCATCCACTAAAGGACCTTCTCCAGTGAGTCTGGTCTGCTTAAGTTTTGGATCACAACTCCAGAGAGGAGGATTTGAATCTCTGCTCTGTCATGGAAAAACAACCGGGTGGCCTTGGGGCAAGCTACACTTTCTCAGCCTCCAAGGAAGGCAATGGGGAACTTCTTTGCAGTAAATGTAGCCATTGCCAACCCTGAGGCTGAGAGAGTGCAACTCATTGAAGGTCACCCAATGGACCTCCACAGCTAAGTGGGAGTCTGAACCCTGGTCTCCAGAGTTATGACCAATGTTCAAACCACACTACTGTTGGCTCTCTCTTTGGATCTTTCCTTCAAATCCCTGCTCCATCATGGAAGCCCTTTGGGTGACCTTGGGCAGGTCGCTCTCTCTCAGCCTCAGAGGAAGACAAAGGCCAACTTCACCGGGAACCAGCCTTGCTCAGAAAATCCCGTGAAATGTAGTCTTGTTCTATGGACAACATAACCAGGTGTCTATGAAACATCAAAATACCGAAATGCAGAGCACTTCTGGTCCCAAGCATTTCGGATAAGGCAATACTGCCACTTAGCCTTGGAAATATGCTTTTGGGGGGGGGGGGAGAGAATACTTTCACCCTTAAAATGCAATTCACGACATCTTTATTTGGGATTAGAAGCAAATCCCCACATTTTCAGGACTGCAAGAAGTTAAAGTATCCTAGAGAAAAGGAACCACATAATCTTGGGATTTTACCTGCGGACTGTGTTCAGTGTAATGCTAGAAATTCTCTATAATGTTGGAAACTTGGGGACTGAATATATTGGAAAGTCGGATTTTTTTTATTGGAGGCAATGTGCTCAATGTCATCGACATTGGCATTCGTATTAATACTATTATTAAGATTGACATTATTATTGGCATTATTAATATTAATTAATAGCAATATTATTAATGTTAATATTGTTATTTGCATCATTAATATTATTAATAACGTTGACATTATTAATACTATTGATATAATTGGCATTATTAATATTAATTAATAACAATGTTAATATTATGAATAATGTTGATATTGTTTGTATCATTAATATTAATCATGAACATTATTAATAATGTTGACATTATTAATGCTATTGACATTATTGACATTATTAATACTAAGTAATAACAATGTTAATATTATGAATACTGTTGATATTGTTTGTATTAATCATGAATATTATTAGTAATGCGTTGTTGTAGGTTTTTCCGGGCTATATGGCCATGTTCTAGAGGCATTTTCTCCTGACGTTTCGCCTGCATCTATGGCAAGCATCCTCAGAGTAGTGGCAAGCATCCTCACTACCTCTGAGGATGCTTGCCATAGATGCAGGCGAAACGTCAGGAGAAAATGCCTCTAGAACATGGCCATATAGCCCGGAAAAACCTACAACAACCTTGTGTGTTTTTCTTGTGTGACAAACTTGTGTGTTTTTCTTGTGTGTTTTGGTTTGATGGGATGCTTGCCACTACTCTGAGGATGCTTGCCATAGATGCAGGCGAAACGTCAGGAGAAAATGCCTCTAGAACATGGCCATATAGCCCGGAAAAACCTACAACAACCCAGTGATTCCGGCCATGAAAGCCTTCGACAGTACATTATTAGTAATGTTGACATTATTAATACTATTGACATTATTATTGACATTATTAATATGAATTAATAACAATGTTATTATTAATAATAATGTTGATATTGTTATTTGTAACATTAATGTTAATAATTGATATTATTAATAATGCTGACATTATTAAAACTATTGACATTATTATTTGTATTATTAATATTATTAATACCATTAATAGATGTCATTTTATCCTGCGTTGCTCCAGATATATGATTTTTATTAGCACGTAGACAAGGATTGGACTCTGACGCTTGCCTATGGATTGCTTTACAATCGATCATTATCGACTCTAATCTCAAAAAAAAAAAAAAAGAAAGTATAGCTCGAATGCACTTTTTAGAAACGGGAGTTTCGAGGAGTTGTAAACCTCTTGAGGATGAAAAACAGTGGCAAGCTTCTTTTCAGAGCCAAATAAAAGGAGACAAACTTGTGTATTTTTCTTGTGTGTTTTGGTTTGATGGGAGGAAGGATCCCAACCCTTAAAGAGGGTTTTCTGCGCAATTCCAACCCCTTAAAATGCCAGCCGAGTTTAGGAATTCTAGTGTCTACACTCCTAGGGACAGAGTCAGGCGACATTGCCTACTTTTTCTTTAAGGAGCAAGGGCCTTCTTTACTCGGTAGCAAAGCGCTTGGGCAGCAACCCCGCGGAGACATGTGGGATAATTATTATTATTAATAATAATAATATTAATATTAATAGAATCAAACTCTATGATTCTATTATTATTATTAATTAGTATTATTAATATTAATATTATTAATTATTATTATTAATTATTATTATTATTAATAATAATAATAATAGAATCATAGAGTTTGAAGAGACCACAAGGACTATCCAATCCAACCTCTGGCATGCAAGAACACACTACCAACAACAACAACAACAACAACGGAATTGGAAGAGACCACAATGACCTTCCAGTCCCAAGCCCTGACATGAAAGAACACACTAATAATAATAATAACAATAATAAGAAGAAGAACCATAGAACTGGAAGAGACCACAAGAACCATCCAGTCCCAAGCCCTGACATGCAAGAACACATTACTACTGCTGCTGCTGCTGCTGCTGCTACTACTACTAATAATAATAGAAGAGACCACAAGGATGATTCAGTCCAACCCTTGACATATACATGCAAGAACACATTACCACCACTACTACTACTACTAATAATAATAATAATAATAATAGAGGAAACCCCAAGGATGTTCCAGTCCAACCCTTGACATATACATGCAAGAACACATTACCACTACTACTACTACTACTACTACTACTACTAATAATAATAATAATAATAGAGGAAACCCCAAGGATGTTCCAGTCCAACCCTTGACATATACATGCAAGAACACATTACCACTACTACTACTACTACTACTACTACTAATAATAATAATAATAATAATAGAGGAAACCCCAAGGATGTTCCAGTCCAACCCTTGACATATACAGAAGCGCGCACGTTATTATTGCTATTATTATTAGAATTATATAATTGTAAGATACCACAATGACCTCCCAGTCCAACTCCTGATATATACAGAAACACACAAATACTAATAATACTGATACTGCTAATAATAATTAGTAATAATTAGAATCTTAGAATTGGAAGAGACCACAAGGGCCATCCAGTCCCAAGCCCTGACATGCAAGAACACATTACTACTGCTGCTGCTGCTACTACTACTAATGATAATAATAATAATAATAATAATAATAATAAAAGAGATCACAAGGATGATTCAGTCCAACCCATGACACATACAGAAGCACACGAATTATTATTATTGCTATTATTGTTAGAATTACAGAGTTGGAAGAGACCACAGTGACCTTCCAGTCCTACCCCTGACATGCAGAAACACACTAATAATAATAATAATAATAATAATAATAATAATAATAATAATTTGAAACACAAGATGAGTCCACAGCAGACAAGATCACTCTGCTGGCTGTTGTATTGGATCACACGTCGGACCCTTCCCAAGTGTCTAGGACTGCAGATCTCGAGTGCAGATCCGAGTAGGGTGGCATTTTGCAGCTGACAGATGGTAATTTTGTCAGCCCTGATTGTGTTTAAGTGCAAGTCAAGGTCTTTAGGCACTGCACCCAGTGTGCCGATCACCACTTGACTGACTTGTGCCAGAGTCTATTATTATTATTATTATTATTATTATTATTATTATTATTAATATTATTATAAACACAACAAGATGAGTCCACAGCAGACAAGATCACTCTGCTGGCTGTTGTATTGGATCACACGTCGGACACTTCCCAAGTGTCTAGGACTGTGTGATGTATCGCGAATAATGCGTGCAGATCCCAGTAAGGTGGCCTTCTGCAGCTGGCAAACGGTAATTTTGTCAGATTGTGTTTAAGTGCAGGCCAAGGTCTTTAGGCACTGCACCCAGTGTGCCGATCACCACTGGGACCACCTTGACTGACTTGTGTCAGAGTCTATTATTATTATTATTATTATTATTATTATTATTATTATTATTATTATTATTAGAAACACAACAAGATGAGTCCACAGCAGACAAGATCACTCTGCTGGCTGTTGTATTGGATCATAGGTCGGACCCTTCCCAAGTGTCTAGGACTGTGTGATGTATCTCGAGTGCAAATCCGAGTAGGGTGGCATTTTGCAGCTGACAGATGGTAATTTTGTTAGCGCGGATTGTGTTTAAGTGCAGGCCAAGGTCTTTAGGCACTGCACCCAGTGTGCCGATCACCACTGGGGCCACCTTGACTGGTTTGTGCCAGAGTCTGATTGTTGTTGTTGTTGTTATTAGAAAAACAACAAGATGAGTCCACAGCAGACAAGATCACTCTGCTGCCTGTTGTATTGGATCACACATCGGACACTTCCCAAGCGCAGGCCAAGGTCTTTAGGTACTCCATCCAGTGTGCCGATCACCACTGGGGCCACCTTGACTGGCTTGTGCCAGAGTCTGATTGTTGTTGTTGTTATTATTATTATTATTATTATTATTATTATTGGAAACACAACAAGATGAGTCCACAGCAGACAAGATCACTCTGCTGCCTGTTGTTTTGGATTATTATTATTATTATTATTATTATTATTATTAGAAACACAACAAGAAGAGTCCACAGCAGACAAGATCACTCTGCTGCCTGTTGTTTTGGATTATTATTATTATTATTATTATTATTATTATTATTAGAAACACAACAAGAAGAGTCCACAGCAGACAAGATCACTCTGCTGCCTGTTGTTTTGGATTATTATTATTATTATTATTATTATTATTATTATTATTATTAGAAACACAACAAGAAGAGTCCACAGCAGACAAGATCACTCTGCTGCCTGTTGTATTGGACACTTCCCAAGTGCAGGCCAAGGTCTTTAGGTACTGCACCCAGTGTGCCGATCCCCACTGGGGCCACCTTGACTGGCTTGTGTCAGAGTCTTCTTCTTCTTCTTCTTCTTCTTCTTCTTCTTATTATTATTATTATTAAAACCGTGGAGTTGGGAGAGAGCAAAGAACCATCCAGTCCGACCTCCAATTCACGAAAAATAAGAGGAATCATAGTGTTGAAAAGAGACCACCAGTTCAAGGTGTTGTTGTTGTTGTTATTTATACATATTATTGGGTATCCCGGTTACAGAAGCCTTGTTACCTTCACCGCTCCCAGGCCCCCAAATGTGGGAGGAAAAGATGTGGGAACAACGGGAAGAAGTTAACGAAACGCGCTTTGCGCCAATAAAAGAAAACCCGACAAATAAAGCGCCTTTCTACAGACTTGCTTGAATTTTAAAGCGGAGTATAACCCCGGTTATGCGGGGCTCTTTTTTCCCCGGCTTCCCGACCAATCCCCGGTTTTGTCCGCTCAGATACAACTTTCCCCATTACTTCTGAACCTTCTCCATGGAACCTGCCAATACACCCATACTTCTTCCACACAGCTGAATAAAACCCCACATTATCTGCTTTGAACTGGAATATATGGCAGGACCCCCAGTTGAATGAAGAGCCACAGCTTCAGATTATTGGGAAGGAACATAAGAGGAAGGACAACAGAGAGCAACCTTCTACTAGAAGGTCCTTGCACACAGCCATACAACCCAGAATATCCACAATATGTGCTTTAAACTGGATTATCTGAGTCCACACTGCCATATAATCCAGTTCAATGTAGATTTTATACAGCTGTATAGAAGGGGGTCTGAGGACCCTTCCAGACAGGCCCTATATCCAGGATCTGATTCTAGGTTTTATGTGTATCCCAGATTATCTGGCAGTGGGGACTCATATAATCCAGATTAAAACAGAAAACATGGGATCAGATCGTGGGATATAGAGCCTGTCTGGAAGGGCTCTTAAGGCCCCTTCTATACAGCTGTATAAAATCCACATTGAACTGGATTATATGGCAGTGTGGACTCAGATAACCCAGTTCAAAGCACATATTGTGGGATTATCTGCCTTGATATTCTGGGTTGTATGGCTGGGTGGAAGGGCCCCCAGTTGTACAGAGAGTTACAGCTTCAGGCTGTTGTGAAGGAACATCCGAGAAAGTACAACAAAGAGCAACAGAGACACTAGATGGGCTTTGTTCAAACTGGAAATTCAATCTTGGATCCTTCATCCTAATCTTAATCCTCATCTCTATCCCTTTCTCCTTCTCCTTCTCTTTCTCCTTCTCCATTTCCACCCCTTCTCCTTCTCCTTTTCTTCATCTCCATCTCCTTCCTCTTTTTCCATCTCCACCTCCTTCCTTTTCTCCATCTCCATCTACCCCTTCTCCTTTCTTCATCTTGGGGGGGGGGGGGCTTCCACACAGCCCTATATCCCAGAAAAATCAAGGCAGGAAACCCCACATTATCTGAGTGTGGACTCAGATAATCCAATTCAAAGCAGATATTGTGGGATTTACTGCCTCGATATTCTGGGATATAGGAGTGTGTGCCATCTCCTTCATCTCCTTCTCCTTCTTTCTCCTTTCTCCTTTCTCCATCTCTTTCTCCATCTCCTTCCTCTTTCTCAACCCCCATTGCCATCTCCATCTCCTTTCTCCCTTTTCCTTTCTCCATCTCCATCTCTTTTTCTTCCTCTTTCTCCATCTCCACCTACTTCTCCTTTCTCCTTTTCCTTCTCTATCATCCCCATCTTCTTCCTCCCCTCTCCACATCCTTCCTCTTTCCCCATCTCCATTTATTTGGTTCTATCCAGAACCTATTGCTAGATCTTCCATCCCACTGATCAAAACAATCATAACAGAAAAGCTTGCTCAAAAACCTTTGGAGGACCTTCTTAAGGAGAAGGTTGAGCATCATGAGCTGAAGAAGTGTTCCAAGTATACCTGAGATTGGAGTTCAACCAGATTTCTTAAGATTCCAGTTGCTCATTCTTGGTATTCTGCATACCTGGCCTGACCCCTGATGCCAGTTTAGATGGTAGATATGATCACCCATGGACAACCAGAAAACAAAACCCCAGTAATTGCATTAGCGAACAGTGGCACCAGTTATGTCATTTTTGTTCTGAAATGAATACAAGTTTCTATGTAGAACCTCTTCCTCCTCCATCTCCTTCTTTTCAATTCCACCTCTCTATAGTCTTCTTTCCATGTCCACTTTTTTTGTCTATCTCCTTTTCCATCCCGTCTTTCCACCTCTGTATCTCCTTCTCCTTCTTTTCATATCCACCTCTCTATATCCCTCTTTCCATCTCTATTTCTCCTTTTTCGTTTCCCTTTTCTTATCCGTCTTTCTACCACCACATCTCCTTCCCCATCTTACTTTTCATCTCTCCATATCCTTCTTTCCATCTCCATCTCTACTTCTCCTTTTCCATCTCCTTCTTTCCATCTCCATCTCTCCATTTCTATCTCCTTCTTATCATTTCCACCTTCTATGTCCTTCTTTCCACCTCCACTTCTCCATCTCCTTTTCCTTCTTTCCACCTCCACATCTCCATCTACTTCTCCATCTCCTTTTCATCTCCACCTCTCTATATCCTTCTCTCCATCTCCACTTCCCCTTATCCATCTCTTCTTTCTTCTCCTTCTTTCTACCACCACCTTTCCTTCTCCATCTCTTTCATTTCATCTCTTCATATCCTTCTTACCATCTCCACCTGTACTTCTCCTTTTTCATCTCCTTCTCCTTCTTTCCACCTCCACTTCTCCATCTCCCTCTTCATTTCCTTCTTCCCACCTCCACCTCTCCATCTCCTTCTTTTCATCTCTACCTCTTTATAACCTTCTCCATCTCCTTCTTCCACCATCTCCATCTCCTTCTTTCTACCTCCACCTCTCTATCTTCATCTCCTTCTCCATCTCCACTTCTCTATATCCTTCTTTTCATCTCTACCTCTTTATAACCTTCTCAATCTCCATCTCCTTCTTTCCACTTCCACCATCTCCATCTCTATCTCCTTCTTTCTACCTCCACCTCTCTATCTTCATCTCCTTCTCCATCTCCACCTCTCTATATCCTTCTTTTCATCTCTACCTCTTTATAACCTTCTCCATCTCCATCTCCTTCTTTCCACTTCCACCATCTCCATCTCCTTCTTTCTGCCTCCACCTCTCTAACTTCATCTCCTTCTCCATCTCCACCTCTCCATCTCCTTCTTTTCATCTCTACCTCTCTATAACCTTTTCTATCTCCATCTCCTTATTTCCACTTCCACCATCTCCATCTCTATCTCCTTTCTACCTCCACCTCTCTATCTTCATCTCCTTCTCCACCTCTCTATATCCTTCTTTTCATATCTGCTTCTCCTTTTTCATTTATTTTTCCTTCTCTTTCTTTCCACCTCCATCTCTCCTTCCACATCTCTCATTTTCATCTCCATCTCTCATTCTTCATCTCCATCTCCTTCTCTTTCTCCTTCTTTTGCTTCTATCTGAACCGACTAGAACCGCCTTCATTTTTGGCACCAAGGCAAACATAGCTTTGTGGAGGTCTCATTGTGGGATTTTTTAAAGGATTGTAATGTGTTTTGATGGTTAAGTTGCTTCCTATGTTTTCTCATCCCTCCTCGTTTTCAGTTGGAATGGTTCTCATAGCTTTCCCTGCGTTGACACTGGGCATTTCTAAACGCCTTGATAGGCAAATAAGTTATAAACGTATTGGCCTACATCCTCCATGGAAACACGTGATGTATTGTATGGCGGAGAATTCAAAGACACCATAGACGGAGATGAATCCGGATTCAAAGCTGTTAGCCTGGGACATCCATTTGGAAAGGGATCTCTTTGCATCTCCGAGGCTGGGGAAAAGAAGCGGGGAGTAGGGGTATTCAAAGGGTTTATGCCACTGAGAAAACAAGACTACTGCTAGTATTATTATTATTATTATTATTATTAATAATAATAATAGCAGTACTATTTTCTCAGATTAATTAATTAATTAATTATTAATAATACTAATAAAATAAATAAAATAATCCTAATATCGATTTAAGTCTTGGAAAAAACGGATGCTAATAGTCTCGAAGATGCAAAAAGATATCTACATTTGGGTCTTGGTTCCCGAGATAAAAGCGGCGTAATAATAATAATAATAATAAAACTAATAATAATTGTTAATGATGTCAGTTTTTCATTCATAGGAGATGATTGGCTATTGATGTTAGGTTTTCAGGTAAAGGAGGATTCTGGTTGGTAGTCACGCCAATAGAGTCGCTTTGATGGAACTTCAAGCCAGGCATGGTGCAGAGTGCAGACACTATTTTGGCTGCCTTGGTGAATAGTTGGGGGTGAGGGATGCTGGGGGTTAGAGTCCAAAAAAAAAAGGCTGGAAAGAAAGCAAGAGTCCCTCCCCACAGGAAGCCCTGGGAGCCACGTCACTACCCTCCCCAGCATCACAGACTCCCCCCCCCCCCCCCGCCAAGCGAGAGAGAAAGGGTAGGCTTTACCTGCCAAGGGCGTCTTCCGGGCCCCCCAGCTTGGAAGGAAGAACCGCGTCTCCCTCCGACGGGATGGAGCTCCCCCCTCGGAATGGGCGGGCGGAGGCACGGGGGGGAGTTGCCCACAGGACAAGCACAGGGGCGGACAGAGACTGAGTCGCAGCCGCCCGGGCTTGCTTGCCTTCCGCCTTCGAATCTCTCCCTCCCTCCCTCCCTCCCTCCCTTCCTTCCTTTCTTCCTTCCTTCCGCCCTCCCCCCTTCCTTCTCTCCCTTCCTTCCTTCTCTCCCTCCTCCCTCCCTCCCGCCTTTTATTCCTCCCCCTTTCCTCCCCCTCCCTCCCTTCCCTTCCCTCCTTCATTCTTCTCTCCCTCCCTTTCCGCTTTCCTTTCCTTCTTTCCCTTCTTTTATCCCTCCCCTTTCCCTCCCTTTCTTCCTTCTTCCCTTTCCCTTCTTTCTCTCCACCCCTCCCTTTCATCTCTCCCTTCTTTTATCCCTCCCCTTGCCCCCTTTCTTCCTTCTTCCCTCTTTCCCTTCCTTCTCTCCTTTATCCATCTTTGCTTCCCTCCCTCCTTCCTTCCACGCACCCCTTTCCTCTTTCCTTTCCTTCTCTCCCTTCTTTAATCCCTCCCCTTTCCCTCCCTTTCTTCCTTCTTCCCTCTTTTCCCTCCTTCTCTCCCTCTTTTTCCTTCCATCCACTCCCTCTGTTTCCTCTTTCCTTTCCTTTCTTCTTTCCCTCCTTTTATCCCCCTTCCTTTCCTTCCCTCCTTCCTCCCCTTCCTCCCTTTCTTTTTTCACTGTTTCTCTCCCAGCCTTCCTTCCCTCCTCCCTTCCTTTCCTCTTCCATTTCTTCCTTCATTCCCTTCTCCCCTCCCTCCCTTTCCTCTTTCCCTCCCTCCCTCCTCCCCCTCCGTTTATCTCCCTTTCCTTTCCTTCCTTCACTCCTCCCTCCCATTTTTCTTTCACTCCTTCGCTACCTTCCTTCCCTCCACCTTCCCTTTCCTCTTTCCCTCCCTTCCTACTCTCCCTCTTTTTATCCCCTTTCCTTTCCTCCCTTCCTGCCTCCCTCCCTTCCCTCTTCCCTCCCTTTCCTCTTTCACTCTTTCTCTCCCTCCCTCCCCTCTACCCTTCCTTCCCTCTTTCCCTTCCTTCATTCTTTCCTCCCCTCCCCCTTTCCTCTTTCCCTCCCTTCCTTTTCTCCCTCCCTGCCTTCTATCCCTTCCCTTTCCCTTCCTCCCTTCTTCCCTCTTTCCCTTCCTTCCCTCCCCCTCCCCCTTTCCTCATTCCCTTCCTTCTTTCTCTCCCTTGTTTTATCCCCCTTTCCCTTCCTTCCTCCATTTCTTCTTCCCTCCTTTCCCTCCCTTCTCTCCCTCCCTCCCTCCCTCCCTTCCTTCCTTCCTTCCTTCCTTCCTTCCTTCCTTCTTCCCTTCATTTTTCCTAGCTCTGCTATAGAGCCTTCTGGGCCACCATCAAATCTTCAACTCAGCATGAAGAAAGCTGGAGGTTCTTTGTAGGCCAGCTCTACCAGCTTACTGCTTGTGATACAGGAAATTCAGAACAAGGGCCTTTTCAATGGATGATACACTTCTGTATGGAGACTTCCAGTAAGGGACTTATGGTGACCCTAAGGCCGACTTGGTTCACAGAAAGCTTAAATTAGTCCAACCTTCAAAGCACTGTAATACACTGACTCCTGGGTCCATTCTAGTATCCCCTAACATTCTGTCCAATAAAGCACCCCTATAACTTCCCCTTATTTTGTCCTCTTTAGCATTCAAAACAAGCATTCTATGCCCTTCAGAAATTTCAAAAAAAAAAAGGGTGTACTCCTAGCTCCTTGTTCTTGTAGGTCATTTATACGATGGACCTGGAAAAAGATATGGGTGAAACTCCCATGAAGAATTTCATTTCCAGTTCCCTCTTTAATGTTCCATAAGCTGTTAGAGATAGAGGACTTTCTTCTCATTGAAATGCACAAAATACACACTGTAAATTTGTCATTTGTTTTCATGGCTGCACTACAGTCCAGTTCCACCCACCAATAAGCTGAGATCTTCTAGGGTTAACAGAATGCTGTGGCACCTCTTCAAGGATTCCAATTATCCTCATGGTATAGAATGGATAAATAATAATAATAATAATAATAATAATAATAATAATTTAATGAGGAATGCCTGAATATTTGGGATTTCATTGGTCCCATCTAGAGCCTGGAAAAAGTTACAGCTGGGCACTTGCAAATGCAATAACAAAAATGCAAAAATGCAATATTTATTGGACTATGGTATTTTGGTGATGTTGGGTGGGGAAGCCGGAAAACTGTAGTTCAGAAAAATATATTTCTCTGAGCTCTGAATGTATCACATATTTGCAAAGGGGTAAGCATATACTAATAATTCAAATGAGTGGACATAAAGGTAGTTAAAGTAGCATTAGATTTGGATTTGTACTGACTACTCTGTTTTGATATGGCATGAATGGAAAGCTGCTTGTTATGGTCTGTGGCACTGCATCCAGGTCTGGGTACTTCACTTGAAGATGACCCTTTATAAACTGGAATGTATTCAGTGAAGGGCGGATGGGCATGATGAAATGCCTGAAAGCCAAGTTCTACAAGGAACAGTTGAAAGAGCTATGTTTAGCCGCAGAGAAGAGAAGATTAAGGGGATACAAGATAAAGGTCCTCAGATATCGGAAGGCCTGTCATGCAGATGTTGTAGCAAACCTGCTCTCTGTTGCACCAGTGGGAAAGATTAGAAGCTGCTTTGGGCTAAACCTGGAGTGATGCTTCCTAAAAGTCATAACTATTTGCTAGTGGAGCAAATGACTTTACTGTGTTGTAAGACGTTTCTTCACTGGAGGCATTTGAACCAAGGATGGGAAAGTGGTGACACTCCAGATGTTGTTGGTCTACATTGCCAATGGTAATTGAACCAAGAATGGGCAAATGATGGCATTCCAGATGTTGTTGGTCTACACTGCCAATGGTAATTGAACCAAGGATGGGCAAATTATGGCATTCCAGAAATTATTGGTCTACATCGCCAATGGTAATTGAACCAAGGATGGGCAAATTATGGCATTCCAGATGTTGTTGGTTTATACCACCAATTGTAATTAAACTAAGGATGGGCAAATGATAGAGTTCCAGATGTTGTTAGTCTACACTGCCAATGGTAATTGAAGCAAATGAGAGGTGCATCAGATGCTATTGGCCTTCAATGTTAGCTAGGGTTGATGGGAGTTGCAGTCCAGCCGCATGTGAAGAGTCATCTATTTCTCAACTGTTGGGGATGACGGATTTGTGCCCTGAGTTCCAAATCCTATACCGAGTAGAAGATTGGACCAAGTTACCTCTCATGGTTTATGAAGAACAATCAATTGCAAATCCCATCACCTTTTTCTAGGGACCATACTGGTCCTCCTAGAAATCAAAGTTCAAAAGAATGCCCCTAATTCTCTCCTCCTGGGTGATACCTGGACCATATTTGGTGAATTCTGTTTGCCGCCTTGCCCTAACATTATGATTTGTGAACGTGAGTGAGTTTATGGGCTCGAGTTACCCATCTCGGCTTCACCTCCATCCTTCCTGTTCCAAATGCCTTCTGCAATCTGTCTTACCATCTGCTATTATTCCTCATTCTTAAAAAAAAGTCAAACAAAGCCAATCTGAGAAAGAGGCCGGCTTCTTGGGGGAACGTGGGAGGGGAAACCCCAAGGATGGGAAATGATTTAGAAAGGTAGGAATCCTCTCGAGTTTTGGCAAAGGGGCCGAATGGTGTCCTGGAAAATGTTATGGGGAACTCATTGCTGGAGACCTTTCAAGATGGAAAGGCCTAGCAGGAGCAAGTAAATAACCCTTCCGTTCTAATTAGAGGCTCTCCACCTGGCCTGTGTTATAGCCACATCTGGCAGCTCCATGCAGGGAGATCCCAAAGCTGCAGCTAATAATAATAATAATAATAATAATAATAATAATAATAATAATGATGATGATGATGATGATAATCCAACCTTACTTGGATCTGCACGCATCATTCAAAAATATATCACACAGTCCTAGATGCTTGGAAAGTGTTCGACTTGTGATTTTGTGATACGAAATCCAGCATATAGATCTCATTTGCTGTGACACACTGCGTTTTTGTGTAATAATAATAATAATAATAATAATAATATCACAATACATTGGAGAGAGAAAAAAGCTAAGCATCAATGTATACCTCAGTTTAGTCTTCTAAATACTATTTTGTAACCAGAAAACTATTTTGCATACAATTTTCAAAACAGAGAGTAAGGTGGCAATATTTGGGCTCTGCTTTCCTTGAGGAAGCCCCATTGAATGTAATTGGACTTAGAAGTATAGAATTGCATTGTAATTTCTTTTAAAACATATTGGATTCCAGATCCTGTAGGTTTAATTAGGGTAGACCCATGGAACTGGGTGCAAGCCATGAGGAAAGGCGAGCAACAATGATTATTATTATTTGATACACAACAAGATTAGTACACAGCAAACAAGATCACTATGCTGGCTTTTGTATTGGATCACATGTCAGACACTTCCCAAGTGTCTAGGACTATGTGATGTATTGTTGTTGTTGTTCATGCTAATGACTCTCTCACAGCCAACTTTACAGGACTGTTGAGAGGATGAAGTAGAGGTGGAGGGGATAGTTGAAGGAAAGGATGGGATGTAACTGTAAAACCTTTTAAAACTCATTTTCACACTTTAAAATATTGCTTTTTCAGGTGAAAATCTCCGCTCAAGAATTAATTGACATAAGTAAATCAATGAATAAGAGGACACACAATCTATTTCCAGTTTGTGTGCATTTTGCCTGCATTGCCTCAAGCCCCTTTCCTCCCATTTCCTAAACCAGTCCAATTAAAAAAATAAATGAGGAAAATAACATTTACCCTGATGGTACTTTCCTGCCTTCCCCAAATTTGCATTTTTGTACTCACACAAATTCTACCTATTTTTTCAGGAAACGTTTCAGAGATGCTAACTGAAATAGTATATCCAGCCAAGTGTATTACTATGTTCCAACCTTCAGAACAGGAAAAGTCTAAAATTACATTGATTTTGTTAAAACTGGGGACAAAACTGAAGTTTTGACCAGCTCCAGTGACAATACAATGACCATCTGGGGGCTTCTTTGTAGCATCTTTGGGCATCAAACCTTGGTGATGAATTCAAATATAAAAGAGACAATTTGCGGTTATGGTTGCAAGACATCCATTCTGCTAATCGAAGGAAAGGGTGTAAATAAATATAGCCCTGAAATACACATTACAACTCTGTTTCTGAGTTGTAATGTATACACTGTATACATTACAACTCAGAAACAGAGTTGTAATGTGTATTTCAGGGCTATATTTATTTACACCCTTTCCTTCGATTAGCAGAATGGATGTCTTGCAACCAATAATAAGGGTAAGAGTTTTCTTAATACTTGCAGTTCTCTCCAATTGATTTTAACTGATCAAATCTTAAACTCTAGCTGTCTAGAATTTAAGTGGTGTTATTACTTTGTTTTTGTCAGGTGGAGATTTTGTGACATCACAAATGTCACAAAAGAGATGCCTGTTTTTAGATATTATTATTATTATTATTATTATTATTATTATTATTATTATTATTATTACTCAAGGTGTTTTGGGGGTTGAAACAAACACAAAGATTAATCAGTGCATAGTAGAATAATAAAAAAATCAGTTCAAGTGTAAATCTCATTGAAGTTATTGGGATTTACTCATGTGTAAATGTAGATAGGATTGAAGCCTTGTGTACAACTGACTATATAATCTTCTACATTTCTACACATAGAATGGAGTTCCCTAGACGAAGAGGGACTTGTTCACATATTACTGTGAGTATAGGATGTCTGGATCTTTTAGGAGCATATAACTTGGGCCAACTTTTAAAAAAACCTGGAAAATAATAACTACCTTATCCTACTAGCCATTGGTGTGTATGTGTGTGTGAGAGAGCATTGCACAGCAAGCAAAACAGCAGGCGAACAAGCCATTTGGTTTATAAACATCCATCTCGAGTAATGAGCCCTCTAGGAAGGAATGAAAAATAGCCCAAGTCTGGTAAAGTCAATTAAGCCGGTTTTAAAGAAGGGGTTACTCGGAGAGGCCAAAAGTGAACATGTAAAAGGCTTATTGGAAGCACTGTAAAAAAATAAAATAAATACAACCCGCGCTTGGAGTATTTGAAGACATTTGGTTGCTATTATAGACAAATAGAGCTAATTCGAGCAGGCTTATTGGACGATTGGGCTAGGTATCCTAGATGGAGGCCTTGTTAACCAGAGCCGGGGAGATTCTGGGATTAAATAACTCCAAATGTCCTCTTGCCAAAGCTTACAGTGTCACAACCATGACCTCTGCTTAGAATGTTCCTGGTAAAAATGCAAAGCAATAGCAAGACACAAAGGCCCCAAACACAGGGAAGCATAAATACTGTTGCACTTTCTTGGGTGTATCTGTGGGCAAAACGTTCTGGTGGCCACTCCTATGAAGTGTTTGAGAATATATATATACAGTTATCACCACCATAAGACACTTGGCAAATTAGAATAATCAAGGGAGCTGAGAAATTAAATTCTGAAACTTAAGAGTTCTCTTGGCAGGGATCTAGGCTGTTGTGAAAGAGAAATACATGGGTGCCATTTATGAAGACCTAAAATAGGCAAGTAGCCTGAAACCTCTAAACTTGCCAGGTCTGGGATATATATTAGGAGCTTAGGGAAAAAATGGACTACAACTCCCAGCAACCCCTAACAACAGAGCACGATGCCGGGTGTTGTAGTCCCAAAAAAATCAAACTCCTCCAGTCTCTTTTCCTGATGATACCACAGTCGACGCATCACATTAGGGGGGCACAAGACACAAAGAAATTGCTCTATTTTAACACCTCTCTAGGAATTTCTAGGTCTTTCAACATGACTTAGTCAACTTCTGTATAGAATTGCATTGGAGGACCTAGAGTTTCCTGAATCAGGAAATCTTCTCTTTAGAAATCTCAAAGTTCTCCAGCATGACTGTATGGTCACCTTCTGCTGGAAACTGACCATAGAATTGCATTTGAGAACCTAGAAAGGTGTTATCCCTAGAAATCTCTAGATCCTCCAGCATGACAGGAGAAAGTTGGCCATATGATCACACTGGAGGGACCTAAAATTTCTGAAATCTGGGAATAATCAAATCTGCAAAAATAAAAATCGCAATTAATATCCTTCCTTGAATTCTAATTCACATGCCCAACTCTTGTCTGGACAGCGTTGAGATATGACAGATAGCGTCAACCTCTGGAAGGCTGAAGGTTTCTTCTCCCTAGTGTAGACAATACTGAGCAAGACGGATGCGTACTTTAGCAGGCCTGCAAAACCAAGGCTCGTAAAATCTGTTTATAAAAAATAACCTATTGCTGGTTTTGTAGGAATTTGGCATCCCCAGTCCAAAAAATGACCTCAGATCTGCTCCGCCGCATCCCAGCCCCTTCACAACTTGCGTTGACGTTTTTATATTTAAATATACGCGGCCGAGTAAGGTTTCTTCAGGGAGTTGTGAGTCGACAGCAGGAAAAGGGTTCAGGTCTTCTAATAGACTTTCAAAAGGCTTTAAAGGCACCAATCGAAAACACACAAAAAAAACCCCGGAAGAAGTCATGCTGGAAGATCCATGTCTGCACTGAATAGTGGCTGAATGGATAAAAATGGCGAATTTGAGAAGGAATTGCATCTGAACTATCTCTTTCCCCCCTGAAATGCAACACTCCAAAACTCCATTAAAAGCAGCTACAACATTTTTTAAAAGAAATTATTTTTTAAAAAATATATAAATAAATCCAATCCACGCATCTTATGAAGGAAAACCAACCATTCCTACAGTGAGATGGAATCCCTACATTAGTCAACATAGGGTTGCCCTTATGATCCACCACTGGATTCACGTCAAAGAGGCTTGTGGCATCTCAACAATTAAGGTGACTTCCATAATTGTAGATCAGAGTCTTCCTAAATAGCTCAAAAGCACCAGATCCCATTTGATCTTGGAATCTAAGCAGGCTCAGTCCAGGTGAGTATCTGAATGGGAGATTACCAAGGAATATAAGGTACCAAAGGTTCTATTTCAGAAGAAGGCACTGGCAAAACCAAGTCTGAGGATCCCTTGCTAAGGAAAACCCTACACAATTAATGAGATCATTGTAAGTCAGTAGGGGACTTGAAAGCACACAATACAGATATGATGAAGACATCAGATCCTATCTGATCTTAGAAGCCAAGCAGGGTATATAGAACAGGTGGATGCGGGGTTCCACCTTGTCCTTTGCCTCAAATAACAAAAGAGTGTGGGACTATCATTTGGAACTCCCTCTAGACACCTTTGCCCAGGCCGATGCTTGCCAGAAACATAAACTACAGGTCCCATCATCCCCCTGACCTTCAGATCATGGCTGATGGCAACTGTAGTTCAACATTTCTGAAAGGCACCAGGTTGAGTCTCCTTATGGAGAGAAGAAGAGAGATATAAATAAACATAGCAATAACATACTACTACTATTATGAATAATAATAACAACAACAACAACAACATACTAGAATATGTTTGCTAGGGCAAACATATTCTAAATCAGTGATTTCCAAATGTTTGTCTGTTTTGGACTTCAACTCCCAGAAACCTCAGCCAGCTTAACCAACAGTCAGCTGGAGTCCAAAACATCTGGAAAGCCAAAGTTTGGGAAACATGGCTCTACATTTTGAACTATAGCTATTAGCTAGGGATAAAATGAAGTTCACAACCTCACACAGTAAAAGGCAAGTCTTACATTTCATGAACTACTGGAGATGCATAGTCGAAAATAGCTAAGTTGTGGCTCAAAATGAGCCCAAGGATTTTTCTTTGCATCTTCATTCAGGAGCAAATGAAAATATACAAGAACTTCAGGTCCAAAACAAATTACTATTTTGGAACTAGGATGCCCAGCGCAAGGACTTCCGTTTCTGCCCGCATGTCTCGCTGTATCTGTTGGGTCCTGTCTTCCCCATCAACCTGTCAAAGAATGGCTTCTCACGGTCACCTCAGGGCAGCAGTAGACACACACCCTGTCAAAGAAGACAGCTTTGTGGTGAAGGCAGGGGCTACAACTGCTCCTCAAGGTCACAGCAAAGGGATGGTTGCATTTCTAACACCAAGCCAATCGTAGCAGAGGTACTGCTGAGAGCCAGCTTCAGCCACACATCCAGCCTGCTGTAGAAGGATGTGTCAGGTTGTCCATCACAAGGAGCTGTCAGTGAGCTTGGATTAGTTGTCACAAGTGGACAGGATCGAAGGGGTTTCCTTTCGGTTTCCTTCCCCTGCATGTTCGGCAGTATCTTTATCTGTGACAAGGTCCTAGAAGGAATGGATATCTGTCATTTGTGCTGGGGAGTTGGGAGAGTGTTGGGCTGGGATGAAGGTCCCACTGAGTCTCTCATTGAGCCATGGGGCCTGTTGAATCCTATTGCGAGTCTCAATCACCATGGAACAGACCGATTGAATCGATGGGATTTACATCAGTGTTGCTTTGCCAGTCGACAAATAGACATCAAATATTTCTGTGCATCTCCTGGTTTGGCCGGAATACCAGCATATGAAAAACGTCCATATAGTATGAGTCCATATTCCATTCCAAGATCCCCCATGGATACCCTATATCTTAAGTATCCTTGGACTGGAAGCATACCATAAAAACTCATTGAAGGACTTAGAGATGTCCACAAACACTTCTGAGACCGGGAATTTTTTAGACTGTGGATAAGTGAAACCATGGATATCAGATCCATGGATACAGGGGGTCATTGTGTCCTGTCACTTTTTACATTAGAGGAACAAGGATGGAGGTCCAACAAGTATTACTCCTCCTTTATGTATTTATTTCATCATGGAATAAAATAGAAATGCAGCATCATTTCTGATAATCTGATAATCTCCAACAGTGAAGTCTTAAACTTGAGCCTGTAGGGATCCAGCCCTAAATTTATTTCTTTGAGTCCTGGACCAAAGTTATTCCTCTGCCTTCTTTGGGCACAGGATATCCATGAAAGTGAAAAACTGACTCAGATTGTTTTGTCTGAGAGAAGACATCTGTAGGAATTTCTAGGTCTTCCAGCATGGTCAGCTTCTTGAAGTTGACCATAGAATCAGAGTGAAAGACCTAGAGATATCTAATCTCTAGGTTTTCTAGCATGATTGAAGGAAGTTAGCCATAGGGTCACACTGGAGGACCCAGTGATACCTAGAGAAGACATTTTTATTAAATTTATGAAGAATCTAATCTGCAAAAGTCAGCACTGCAGATGTGGAGGGACAATATACTGGGCAACTACCTCCTCCAACAAACAGCTTGCTGTGTGCTTTCTAATCCAAGAATAATCACAACATGGGATTTCGTCTAAATTACTGGCATGAGATGAGCAAAAACAAGAGCTGGAATAGCCCCAAATCATCCTTAACTGATGGGAGCACAATTGTCTTCCATCTGTGAGGCCTTTTTAAAGAGCAACAGCATACAGGCCCAGGATGAAAGCAGGTGGCGCTTTGAACTCCCTTGACCCGGGTAACCCTCAAAAATCAACAGTCCAAACGTTTAGTACACAGATCACATGGATTTGTCGGGTTACGTCTCCATCAAAGAGCTGATTTGGGGAAATCGGATTAGAATGGAAGGAGACAGGTTGCTCGGGTTATCTCCTTGAACATCTTTCTGACTATTTACTTAGAGCCAATGGGTCGGGTAGCCATTGGTATGTCTAGAGCAAGCACACACTCACATAAAGACACACACACACACACACACGTTTGGAAGCAACTCATTACATCTAATGAGTTACTTGTGATTAATTCCACCCCGTAGCAAAAGGATCACTGTATTACATAACTGTTGTAAAGAGGATCTCATGCATTATCAAGCCATCAATTCTGAAATGTCCTCCCAGCGCTAGCCCTTATGGTGGCAACCTGAAGTAGACCCAAAAATCCCAGTCTCTGATGCTGTATATTAACTAACTAAAGTCAAAAGGATTCTCTGAGCCACCAGCTTTTTCCTGTTCAATACAAAGGCATCTTCCAAATGTTTTGGCTCAGAAAAGAGGCAATTATACTAATCACGAGCAGAAAAGAGCCAAGACTTGGAACCATTCCTGAAGAACGTCAAGGAAGAAAGGACCAAGAAAACAAAAAGAATGATCATAGGTTATTTACATGACTTCAAAGCAGATTATTAAGGTATTGAAGTAGTTCAAGATGATCCATCCCTTGGGTCAGTCGTTAGAATGGGGAGTTGAGTCAAGAAAGGCAAAGACTAGAACTTGGAAGGACTTGGAAGACCAGGACTCAGAAGGCTATGGAGGAACTAGACAGGATCCAGTGGTGTAAAGAATGTATTATGGACATTTCTCTATATGTTGTGAAAGCTGGACAGTGAAGGAAGCCAATAAGGAAGAAACCCACACAATGTAAAATGTGGATAAATGTTCTATGGATACCATGGACGACTCAAAAGACCAACAGATGGGCCCAAGAGGAACTCTCCCTAGAAGCCAAGATGAGAGAGATGGACCTTTTGGTTGATCATGAATCATTTGAATCAATTGACAGATATTTCTGCTCTATGCCTCAGTGGAACACAAAGGTCTTCCATACAACTCCTGGTTACCCTAAAGCATCTGTTATAGAACTCCAGTATGCTGATGACAATGTCGTCTGTGCGCATACAGAAGAAGATCTACAAGCCACTCTCAACACCTTTGCAGAAGCATACACAAAGCTTGGCCTGTCACTGAACATCGAGAAAACCAAAGTGCTGTTCCAGCAGTCACCAGCCGTCCCCTCTCCAATGCCAGAGATACAGCTTAATGGTGTAACATTAGAAAATGTCGACCATTTCCGCTACCTTGGCAGCCACCTCTCCACCAAAGTCAACATCGATGCCGAAATACAACACCGCCTGAGCTCTGCAAGTGCAGCATTTTCCCGAATGAAGCAGAGAGTGTTTGAGGACCGGGACATCCGTAGGGATACTAAGGTGCTTGTCTATAAAGCTATTGTCCTCCCAACCCTGCTATATGCCTGTGAGACGTGGACTGTCTACAGACGCCACATGCAGCTCCTGGAACGATTCCATCAGCGCTGCCTCCGGAAAATCCTGCAAATCTCCTGGGAAGACAAGCGGACAAACGTCAGTGTGCTGGAAGAAGCAAAGACCACCAGCATTGAAGCGATGGTCCTCCAACATCAACTCCGCTGGACAGGCCACGTTGTCCGGATGCCTGACCACCGTCTCCCAAAGCAGTTGCTCTACTCCGAACTCAAGAACGGAAAACGGAATGTTGGTGGGCAGGAAAAGAGATTTAAAGATGGGCTCAAAGCCAACCTTAAAAACTCTGGCATAGACACTGAGAACTGGGAGGCCCTGGCCCTCGAGCGCTCCAGCTGGAGGTCAGCTGTGACCAGCAGTGCTGCAGAATTCGAGGAGGCACGAGTGGAGGGTGAAAGAGAGAAACGTGCCAGGAGGAAGGCGCGTCAAGCCAACCCCGACCGGGACCGCCTTCCACCTGGAAACCAATGCCCTCACTGCGGAAGAAGATGCAGAGCAAGAATAGGGCTCCACAGCCACCTACGGACCCACAAGGAAACCCATGATGGAAGACCATCTTACTCGTCCAACGAGGGATCGCCTAAGTAAGTAAGTAAGTAAGTAAGTACCCTAAAGCAGTGGTGTCCAAAATTTGGTCCTCCGGGTTTTTGGCACTTCTGCTCCCAGAATTCCCAATCACTGGACAAGACTTCTGGGAGCTGTAGTCCCAAACACCTAGAGGACCAGAAGTTGGACACCACTGCTTTTGGATAACCAGAAGTAGATGGTAGCATGAAAGACCTTTAAGTCCATTGAGGCAGAATCTCTGGTCAAGAGAATGCGTCTGTGTTATGATTTCTTGCCTAGAAAAGTGGTGTCCAACCTTTGGTCCTCTTGGTGTTTGGAACTTCAGCTCTCAGAAGCCCTGACTGGCTTGTCTGTTGCTCAGGAATGCTGGGAGCTGAAGTCCAAAAGACTTGTCGGTTTACGAGAGGAGCATATGTCAGACACCATTGGCCTAGACCTTCACTTTGTTGATCTTTGGGTTAAAGCAAATACTAATAGCTAAGGAGAACCCTGCAGACCGATGGCTCAGATTGAACCTGGTGGGCCAGGAATCTCTTCCAATCTTATCTTAGGAAATCCTGGAAAATCTATGGCCGTCAAAGGCCACCGCTCAAGGTTGCCATGTGGTGTCCATACCCTCCAGCTGCTCCAATCCTGGCCTGGTTTGGAGGGTCTCCAAACTCATTAAAACCCTCCCAGCACCCCCCCCCCCCACACACACACACAAGGCAATGGACGTGTGCCGATCCATCACGCCTCCTGTCTCCTCATCTGCACCACATCTCAGGAGCTTGACAAAGTACAGACTTCCTCTTTCAAGCCTTTGAGCTGGGAAGGTCAATGTCTCTTCCCCTCCTCGTCCTGCCCCCCAACCCAAACGGTCAAGCTGAAAGGTTGAAGGATTTAGGAGCCCGAGTCTTGGGGGATCAGTATGGGCCTCACTGGTCGGCCACAAAAACCTTGCAGGAAGAGACTTTGGATCAGTTACACTTTCTCAGCCACAGACAATGGCACCTCCACTCTAGAAAAAAAATCTCCCCCTTCCAAAAAACAATTGAGAAAGAATAACTTGGAGTTTACTTGAAGGCACAAGGCAACAAGAAGAGCACAATATCATGGTCTGGGTGTATATATACACATATCTGCATATAATATATATATATATATATATACACACACACACACACACACAATTATACACACAGAGGTATATATAAATTATACACACACATAAACACAGAGTCATATATACATACAGAAATATACATGTATATACACATATATACAGAGAGATATGCAGATTCTATATACACACATGTATATATAAACACGCATATACATACACACAGAGAGAGATACACATACACAAATAAATATATACACATGCACACATTATATACATATATACACATACAGATATTATATGTTTATATATAAACATACTCACAAACACATACATACATTATATATATTCATGCTTTATATATGTTTACATACCGCACACACACACATACTGTATACACACACATGCACATTATACATATGTAAACATTTTGTATACTGTTCATATATATACATAGCATATATTATATATACATATACACACATACACATATAAGCACAGGTGCATATGCACACCATATATATGCACATACAAATACTCATACATACTTATACATACTTGTACACACAAACACTGCATGCACACAAAATACAATAAATATTTTGCTGCCATTATCCATCAGCTGTAAGTGAGAAAAGAGGTAAAACATCTTTCCTTCTTTCCTTTCTTCCTCCATCCCTCTCTTTCCTTTCTCCCTTCCCTTCTTTTCCTTCCTTCCCTCCCTTCCCTCATATCTCCTTTCCTACTTTCCTTCCTCTCTCACTTTCTTTCCTTCCTTCCTTCCTTCCTTCCTTCCTTCCTTCCTATCCCTTCTCTTCCCTCTCTTCCTCTCTCCTTTCTTTCTTTCTTTCTTTCTTTCTTTCTTTCTTTCTTTCTTCCTCTCTTTCTTTCCTTCCTTCCTTCCTCTCTCTCTCTTCCCTTCCTTCCCTTCTCCTTCCTTCCTTCCTTCCTCTCTCTCCTTCCTTCCTCTCTCTCTCTCTCTCTCTTTCCTTTCCTTCCCTTCTCTTCCCATCCCATCCCTTCCCTACCTCCCTTCCTTACTCTCTCCCTTTCCTTCCTTTCCTCCCTCCCCTCCCCTCTTTCTTCCTTCCTTCCTTCCTTCCTTCCTTCCTTCCTTCCTTCCTTCCTTCCTTCCTTCTGCTCTCCTTCCTTTTGTCATCTCCTTCCCTTCCTTCCCCTCTCTCTTTCCTTCCTTCCTCTCTCTCTTTCCTTCCTTCCTCTCTCTTTCTTTCCTTCCTTCCTCTCTCTCCTTCCTTCCCTTCCTTTACTTCTCTTCTCTTCCTTCCTTCCTTCCTTCCTTCCTTCCCCTCTCTCTCCTTTCTCCCTTCCTTCCTTCCTCTCTCTCTTTTCTTCCTTCCCTCTCTTCCCTCTCCTTCCTCCCTTCCTCTCCTTCCTTCCCTTCCCATCCTACCTTCCCTTCTCTCTCCATTCTTCCTCTCTGTTTCCTTCCTTTACATCCCTTCTTTCCTTCCTCCCTTCCTCTCTCTCTCCTTCCTTCCTTCCTTTCCACCCTTTATTTCCCTTCCTTCCTTTTATCCTCTCTCTCTTTCCTCCCTCCCTTCTTTCCTTTCTCTCTCCTTCCCATCCCGTCCCTTCCCTACCTCCCTTCCTTACTCTCTCCCTTTCCTTCCTTTCCTCCCTCCCCTCCCCTCTTCCTTCCTTCCTTCCTTCCTTCCTTCTGCTCTCCTTCCTTCCCTTCCTTCCCCTCTCTCTTCCTTTCTCTCTCCTTCCTTCCTCTCTCTTTCCTTCCTTCCTTCCTTCCTTCCTTCCTCTCTCTCCTTCCTTCCCTTCCTTTACTTCTCTTCTCTTCCTTCCTTCCTTCCTTCCCCTCCCTAACCTTTCTCCCTTCCTTCCTTCCTCTCTCTCTTTTCTTCCTTCCTTCCTTCTCTTCCCTTCCCATCCTACCTTCCCCTCTCTCTCCATTCTTCCTCTCTGTTTCCTTCCTTTACATCCCTTCTTTCCTTCCTTCCTCTCTCTCTCCTTCCTCTCTTCCTTTCCACCCTTTATTTCCCTTCCTTCCTTTTATCCTCTCTCTCTTACCTCCCTTCCTTCTTTCCTTTCTCTCTCCTTCCTTCCCCCTATTTCTTTCCTTCCCTTTCCTTCTTCCCCTTCCTTTCCTTCCCTCCATTCCTTCCATTCTTTCTCCCTTTCCTTCCTTACCTTCTTTCCCTTCCTTCCTTTCTCTCTCTCTTTCCTTCCCTCCTCTCCTTTCTTCTCTCTCTCCTTTCTTCCTTCCCTTCCTCTCTCTCTCCCCCTCTTTCCTTCCTTCCTTTCCTTGCTTCCTTCCTGCCCCTCTCTCTTTCCTTCCTTTCCTCCTCTTCCTCCCCCCCTCTCTTCCCTTCCCTTCTACCAGGTGCAAACCTACCTTCTCTGACGGGCTCCCGTTCCCGTGGCAGGGCGTCAAACGAGACGAAGGCGATCCGGGTTGCCGCCGAGGCCCAAGTCCACACAAAAAGGCGGCGGAGAGCGGAAGCGAGGAAACGAAACACCTCCAGAAAGGCGAATTACATTGCCAAAGGGGGAGAAAGGTGGGGGGGGGGGACTTCCCTCGCGGTGAACCCCGACAAATGAGTTTGGTTAAAGGCTTGTAATATTTATATATGACTTGTGTGTGTGTATTATAATAATACTTGTACATCTTAAGTTATTATACTACTTGTATACTGTATATAAGTTGCTACATTTCTATTTTACATTATTGTTATTATAATGAGACCCAAAGCGGGTATCTAGAAAGAGATGCGTGTGTTTATTATATATATACACACACACACACGTATATATTTCCAGTGTGGGGTTTGAAGCATATTCACAATGTGTCCATGAGGAACACACACCCAAACAGAAAAGGTTTGCAGCCCTTTTGGGGTTGAGATTTGGTGGCATCCCATGGATCAGAAATGCACAAACACACTCAGGAAAAGTTTGGCACCTCCGACATTGGCGGCTTGGGTTTTCTGGCAAAAGGGGATGTGAGAAAAAGGTCCCTTAACACCTAGGTTTGGGTGTGAGTTTTGTGGCCTCCTTGTAAAATATATATATGTGTGTATGTGTGTGTGATACACACTGACACACTTACCCACAACTGTTGGAGCAGCTGGAAAAACTTTCGACCGCATCTCAGGCCTTGTGCCTCCGACAGCCGCAGGCCTCTTGCTTTTTACTATATTTATTGATATTTTAATATACATTTTATATCCTTATTAATTTAGGTCAATTATGAAGCGATATTTAATATACATTACATCGAAACATAAGAAATTATGCTCTCAGTTTGGGGAGAGAAGGCTCAGCGATGCTTGGTCAAACTACAACTCCCAGGACCCTTCAAGTGGGCCTTCAAGTGGGCTCAAACTGCATTCATTCTCCCGTGTAGATGCTTGTGAAAGTGAGGAGAAGGAAGAGCCCCTTTTTGTGGGGCAGAGCCATTATTGTCCTTACGATCATTAACCAACCATTATTAATTATGATCACTAATTATTATTAATACTAATTATTGTTCATTATAATTTATTATTCACCATTATTGTCATTATAATTATCATAATCGTTATTAATAATAATATTAAATAGAAATTCTGAGGAAAGGTTATTAGTATTGTTAATATATATTAATATAATTAATAATAATAATAAAACTTCTGAAGAAAGGCTATTTACTATTATTAATTATGATTACTACTAATTATTGTTGATTATAATTTATTATTCACCATTATTGTCATGATCATTATCATCGTCGTTATTGATAATAATATTAAATAGCAATTATGAGGAAAGGTTATTAGTATTGTTAATATATATTAATAAATAATAATAATGAAAATAATTAATCATAATAAAACTTCTGAAGAAAGGCTATTTACTATTATTAATTATTATTACTACTAATTATTGTTAATTATAATTTATTATTCACCATTATTGTCATTATCATTATCATAATCGTTATTAATAATAATATTAAATAGAAATTCTGAGGAAAGGTTATTAGTATTGTTAATATATTAATATAATTAATAATAATAATAAAACTTCTGAAGAAAGGCTATTTACTATTATTATTAATTATTATTACTACTAATTATTGTTGGTTATAATTTATTATTCACCATTATTGTCATTATCATAACCGTTATTAATAATAATATTAAATAGCAATTCTGAGGAAAGGTTATTAGTATTGTTTATATATATTTATATTATAATTATTAATAATAATAAATATCTGAAGAAAGGCTATTTATTATTATTATTATTGCTACTAATTATTGTTGATTATAATTTATTAGTCACCATTATTGTCATGATCATTATCATCATCGTTATTGATAATAATATTAAATAGCAATTTTGAGGAAAGGTTATTAGTATTGTTAATATATATTAATATTATAATTAATAATAATAATGAACACTTCTGAAGAAAGCCTATTTATTATTATTATTATTAATACCATTAATAATAATATTAATGCTATTAATAATAATATTACTATTAATAATACTACGGCCTAAATGAATTGAGACCAGATGTGATTTTTAATCTATTTAATGTTTAATTATGTTTTTGTTAGTTGCTCATTACGTTGATGTCGGTATTTATTATTTTTTATAATGTTTAAATAAGACATGACTATGTTTGTGATGATGCTGTCCACTTTTATTGTATGTTATGTTTTTGCTTTTGATATGTTGTTCACAGTTTGAAGTTCCGATTTGGGAAAGAAGCAGGATAGAAATCAATCAATCAATCAATAATCCCTTCTGAAGAAAGACTATAGTATTACTACTACTACTACTACTACTACTACTATAATTTTATAATATTATATTATAATAAATACATATTAATTATTAGTTATTAATATCAATATTAATTATAATTACTGTTGATTAATATTTGTTTATTACAATATACTAAAATAATATAAATAATAAATGTATATTATTATACATGATTAGTTATTAGCATTAATTATCATTACTGTTTATTAATATTTATTTATTATAATATAACTATTATATTATAAATAATATACATTTATTATTAGTAATATATATGTAATAAATTTATTATAAAATAAATATTAATTATTAGTTATTAGTGTTAATTATCATTACTGTTTATTAATATTTATTTATTATAATATAATAAATATATTATAAATAATATACATTTATTATTAGTAATATATATAATAAATTTATTATAAAATAAATATACATGATTAGTTATTAATGTTAATTATCATTACTGTTTATTAATATTTATTTATTCCAATATAATTATTATATTATAAATAATAAATATCATATATCAATAATATAATATATAAATAATAAAATATATAAATATATTATAAAATAAATGGTAATTATTAGTTATTAATGTTAATTATCATTACTGTTTATTAATATTTATTTATTATAATATAATTATTATATTATAAATAATAAATATATGTTATCATATATCAATAATATAATATATAAATAATGTAATATATAAATATATTATAAAATAAATGGTAATTATTAGTTATTAATGTCAATTATCATTACTGTTTATTAATATTTATTTTAATATAATTATTATATTATAAATAATAAATATATGTTATCATATAGCAATAATGTAATATATCAATAATATAATATATAAATATATCATAAAATAAATTGTAATGATTAGTTATTAATATTAATGTTAATTATCATTACTGTTTATTAATATTTATTATAAGATACAATAATATGTATTATAATATTTACATATTATAAATAGTTATTGATGTTAATATGTATTAGTATTAGTATTAATATATATTAATATTTCTTAATATTAATAACCTATAATAATAACCTTTTTGAAGAAATCTTTACAACGAGAAACATCAGGGTGATGAGAGTAAAGTCTTTGGCAGAACAGGCTCAAGACCTTGGGAAACTACAAATCCCAGGATGCCAGAACATGGATCCAGGGCCGTTCAAATCCTGTCAAGTTGTCAACCCTGCCCAGACACCTCTGTCAAGCCTGCGGCAAATAGACACGTGTTTGTTCTGCATGTGAGAACCGGGGACTTGCCTTTCACTGGGCCAAACACGTCCTGACTTGAGCCGAATCGGGTTTGCAGGCCCTTTAAAGCGGACTTAATGAGGTCTGGGCTACAGCTCTCCATCTCTACCATAACACTCCAGCGAAGGCCAATGGGCAGCGTTTTATGGGAGCCGGGATTTTCCAGCGAGAACCTATTAAGCCGGGGCTAACTGGAAGCTGCCTCTTTTTTGGACTTGAAACGATCTCTCTACGCCTGTGTCTGGACATTATAACCGCATGCAATGTTTGCCGAGCGGGTTTTATGGCTCCCAAAGCCATCGCCTTAACTATATTTTAAAGAGACGAAATCGTGAAATCTATATTAAATATCCGTTGTGGGCATTGAAACACCGCCTCGCCTGTTTGGAGACTTGACGGGTCTGGAATCAGAAGAGAAGGGCTGGGGGAAAAAAAAAAAGGCAATCTCTTCCTTCCTTTCCTTCCTCTCCAAAAGCCTGGGCTGGAATTCCCCATCCCAATCCTATCCTTCCCTTGCCATGAAGGCCAATCTGAAAAAGCAATAGGACTTCTGGGGGTGATGCTGATGGTGATGATGAGGGAGTTCATGATGCTTTCAAATAAGGTATTGTCTAAGGATTTCATGGCCAGAATCACTTTGTTGTTGTGAGTTTTGGGGGCTGAATGGCCATGTTCCAAAAGCATTCTCTCCTGACGTTTCGCCTGCATCTACGGCAGGAACCCTCAGAGGTTGTGAGGTCTGTGGTTGTGGCAGATGCACATTCCTCCTCCTTCTGGTTTTCAAACCATATTATTGTTGGGTTGTGGTGAGCTTTCTGGGCTGTCTGGCCATGTTCCAGAAGCATTCTCTCCTGACGTTTCGCCTGCATCTATGGCAGGCATCCTCAGAGGTTGTGAGGTCTGTGGTTGTGGCAGATGCACATTCCTCCTCCTTCTGGTTTTCAAACCATATTATTGTTGGGTTGTTGGGAGTTTTGGGGGCTGAATGACCATGTTCCAGAAGCATTCTCTCCTGACGTTTCGCCTGCATCTATGGCAGGCATCCTCAGAGGTTATGAGGTCTGTGGTTGTGGCAGGTGCACATTCCTCCTCCTTCTGGTTTTCAAACCATATTATTGTTGAGTTGTTGTGAGTTTTGGGGGCTGAATGGCCATGTTCCAGAAGCATTCTCTCCTGACGTTTCGCCAGCATCTATGGCAGGCATCCTCAGAGGTTGTGAGGTCTGTGGTTGTGGCAGATGCACATTCCTCCTCCTTCTGGTTTTCAAACCATATTATTGTTGGGTTGTTGGGAGTTTTGGGGGCTGAATGACCATGTTCCAGAAGCATTCTCTCCTGACGTTTCGCCTGCATCTATGGCAGGCATCCTCAGAGGTTATGAGGTCTGTGGTTGTGGCAGGTGCACATTCCTCCTCCTTCTGGTTTTCAAACCATATTATTGTTGAGTTGTTGTGAGTTTTGGGGGCTGAATGGCCATGTTCCAGAAGCATTCTCTCCTGACGTTTCGCCAGCATCTATGGCAGGCATCCTCAGAGGTTGTGAGGTCTGTGGTTGTGGCAGATGCACATTCCTCCTCCTTCTGGTTTTCAAACCATATTATTGTTGGGTTGTTGGGAGTTTTGGGGGCTGAATGACCATGTTCCAGAAGCATTCTCTCCTGACGTTTCGCCTGCATCTATGGCAGGCATCCTCAGAGGTTATGAGGTCTGTGGTTGTGGCAGATGCACATTCCTCCTCCTTCTGGTTTTCAAACCATATTATTGTTGAGTTGTTGTGAGGTTTGGGGGCTGAATGGCCATGTTCCAGAAGCATTCTCTCCTGACGTTTCACTGCAACTATGGCAGGCATCCTCAGAGGTAGTGAGGTCTGTGATTGCGGCAGATGCACATTCCTCCTCCTCCTCCTGGTTTTCAAACCATATTATTGTTTGGTTGTTGTGAGTTTTGGTGGCTGAATGGCCATGTTCCAGAAGCATTCTCTCCTGACGTTTCTCCTACATCTATGGCAGGCATCCTCAGAGGTTATGAGGTCTGTGGTTGTGGCAGATGCACATTCCTCCTCCTTCTGGTTTTCAAACCATATTATTGTTGAGTTGTTGTGAGTTTTGGGGGCTGAATGGCCATGTTCCAGAAGCATTCTCTCCTGACGTTTCGCCAGCATCTATGGCAGGCATCCTCAGAGGTTGTGAGGTCTGTGGTTGTGGCAGATGCACATTCCTCCTCCTTCTGGTTTTCAAACCATATTATTGTTGGGTTGTTGGGAGTTTTGGGGGCTGAATGACCATGTTCCAGAAGCATTCTCTCCTGACGTTTCGCCTGCATCTATGGCAGGCATCCTCAGAGGTTATGAGGTCTGTGGTTGTGGCAGATGCACATTCCTCCTCCTTCTGGTTTTCAAACCATATTATTGTTGAGTTGTTGTGAGGTTTGGGGGCTGAATGGCCATGTTCCAGAAGCATTCTCTCCTGACGTTTCACTGCAACTATGGCAGGCATCCTCAGAGGTAGTGAGGTCTGTGATTGCGGCAGATGCACATTCCTCCTCCTCCTCCTGGTTTTCAAACCATATTATTGTTTGGTTGTTGTGAGTTTTGGTGGCTGAATGGCCATGTTCCAGAAGCATTCTCTCCTGACGTTTCTCCTACATCTATGGCAGGCATCCTCAGAGGTTGTGAGGTCTGTTGGAAACTAGGAAAATTGGGTAAATTTTGTCAACTTTTGAAAGTATCAATTTCCATAAGAAAAGCATTTGGAATAAATGGAGCATTTTATTGTAATAAATAAATTTTAATAATATTGTAATATAATAATACTAATATATGAAATATAATTCTACTGATAATATGTAATAATCTTAAAGGATAATAATTGTTTTATTATAGTACTAGCTGTCCCCTGCCAAGCATTGCTGTGGCCCAGTCTGTGTATATGTGTCGCAATGGCCACAACTTCTGAGTATGCCTGCCATAGATACAGGTGAAATGTCAGGAGAGAATGCTTCTGGAACATGACCAGATAGCCTGGAAGACACACAGCAACCCTTTAAAATAATATTTAAATCATATTCTTTTCATTATAGTATTTTATTGCTCTGAATGGTGTTGTACCCCAACTCCAACCGCAAGGAGAAAATGGTAACAAATATATTTATTTATGTATTTATTTATATTCTGCTTTATCTCTCCATACGGAGACTCAAAGTGGCTCACAATTAAAAATATTACAATGCAACTTAAAATATACACATATCTATATAAATAAAAATATATTTATATAGATAGGGTTGCCCTGACACGACAAATAAATAAAAAATATAAATAAAAATGTAATGTTCATTTGTGGGCTTAACATAACTCAAAAACTACTGGACAAATTGACACCAAATTTGGAAACAATACACCTATCAGGCCAATGAGAGACCATCACTCATAAACACTGAAAAACACAGCAGAAGATACTTAAAAAGCCAAAAAACCAAAAATTACATTACAATACATGTGCAAAACTACATATATAAACACAAACACACATATACACATAAAAAAAACATACACACACAAAGCACATATACACAGACTGGGCCACAGCAATGCGTGGCAGGGGACAGCTAGTACAATAATAAAACAGTTATTATCCTTTAATATTATTACATGTTATCAGTAGAATTATATTTCATATATTAGTATTATTATATTACAATATTATTAAAAAAATATTTATTACAATAAAATGCTCCATTTATTCCACATGCTTCTCTTATGGGAATGGATACTTTCAAAAGTTGACAAAATTTACCCAATTTTCCTAGTTTCCAACAGACCTCACAACCTCTGAGGATGCCTGCCATAGATGTAGGAGAAACGTCAGGAGAGAATGCTTCTGGAATATGGCCATTCAGCCCCCAAACCTTACAACCCAACAATAATATGGTTTGAAAACCAGAAGAAGGAGGAGGAGGAATGTGCATCTGTCAGAACCACAGACCTCACAACCTCTGAGGATGCCTGCCATAGATGCAGGCAAAACGTCAGGAGAGAATGCTTCTAGAACATGGCCATATAGCTTGAAAAACTTACAACAACCCAAAATTTATCTGGAAGGGAAAAAGCAGGAATAAAATGTATTAACTTAACAGATGAAAGAAACAGAGGAGGACTTGGACTACCAGACTTAAAATTGTATTACGAAGCATGTACACTGAATTGGAACAAAGATTGGACCATACTAAACAATACAAGGATGTTAATACTAAAAGGATTTGACTTAAGGCTAGGGTAGCATGCATACCTATGGTATCATAAAAGGAAGAACAAAAAGAACTTCAGAAACCACTTTATCAAATCAGCTTTAATTTGTTTTGTGTGTGTGTGTGTGTGTGTGTGTGTGTCAGGAGCAACTTGAGAAACTGCAAGTCGCTTCTGGTGTGAGGGAATTGACCGTCTGCAAGGACATTGCCCAGGGGATGCCCAGATGTTTTGATGTTTTACCATCCTTATGGGAGGCTTCTCTCATGTCCCTGCATGTGGAACTGGAGCTGACAGAGGGAGCTCATCCATGCTCTCCCCGGATTCGGTCTTTAGTCCTGCCAGCACAAGGGTTTAACCCACTATGCCACTGAAACATGGGAGAAATATAAATATATTTTTATGACCCCCCTCCCTTTGGATCTCCCTATTGGACGCCTGTCAAAGAAGAGAAACAGGAGGAGAAAGATGGCCAACATGCAAAGAAATCTTGAAAAGACACAACGTAAATTACATACTGAACCACATCGCGTGGTTCCAATACCTACAAATAAGAGACAATACAAGAAAGATAAGGAATGAGGTTTTATGGAAAGAGAAATCTTCTGGGACAAAATTATGGAGATACAAAACTAACAAATCACAAAACTCTACAAGAAAGTCCTGGAATGGTCGACAGAAAGAGAAGTAGTAAAGGAGTGCATGGTGAAATGGGCATGGAATGTAGGCCATACCATAGGAATGACTGAATGGGAGAAAATGTGGAATTGTAAATTAAAATATACCCGATCCTATGATATGAAGGGTAATTGGTATAAGATGATGTACCAATGGTATATCACCCCGGACAAATGATCAAAATGCTACAAAAATTTAAATGCAAACTGCTGGAAATGTGAGAGTGAAAGAGGCACCTTCTTCCATATGTAGTAGAGTTGTAGAAAAGTGAAAAAATTATGGAGAGAAATCTACGAAGAAATCCAAAGGATTTTGGAGACAAAATCACAATTTAAACCAAAATATTTTCTATTAGGAATTATAAACATAGACCCTGATAAAAATAACGGCATTCTGTTTAATTACAGTGTTCCCTCACTACTTTGTGGTTCGCTTTCAGTGGACTCGCTGTTTCGCAGGTTTTTGAAAATATTAATAAAAATATTAAATATTAAATATTAAGTGCGGCGGCCTGAGGCATGATGGGGAAGGCCTGCCTTCCTGGCCTCCACAGACCCTGGAAGTGCAGCGGCCTGAGGTGCATCGGGGAAGGGCTGCCTCCCTGGCCTGCTGCCACCTGTGTGGCTCCGGAGGCTCTGCAGAGGCAAGGGAGGCTGGCAGGCGCACTTGGGATGGGCTGGGAGGCGGGTACTTACTTACTTACTTAGGTGATCCCCCCTTGTCCGAGTAGGATAGTCTTCCAGGATCAGTGTGCTAGTGGGTCCGTAGGTTATTGTGGAGCCCTATTCTTGATCTGCATCTTCTCCCACAGTGAGGCCATTGGTTTCCAGGTGGAAGGTGGTCTCAGTTGGGGTTGGCTTGACGTGCCTTCCTCTTGGCACGTTTCTCTCTTTCACCCTCCATTCGTGCCTCTTCAAATTCTACAGCACTGCTGGTCACTGCTGACCTCCAGCTGGAGCGCTCAAGGGTCAGGGCTTCCCAGTTCTCAGTGTCTATGCCACAGTTTTTAAGGTTGGCTTTGAGCCCATCTTTAAATCTCTTTTCCTGTCCACCAACATTCAGCTTTCCATTCTTGCGTTCGGAGTAGAGCAACTGCTTTGGGAGACGGTGGTTGGGCATCCGGACAACATGGCGGAGTTGATGGCGGAGGACCATCGCTTCAGTGCTGGTGGTCTTTGCTTCTTCCAGCATGCTGACATTTGTCCACTTGTCTTTCCAAGAGATTTGCAGGATTTTCTGGAGGCAGCGCTGATGGAATCATTCCAGGAGTTGCATGTGACGTCTGTAGACAGTCCACATCGCGCAGGCATAAAGCAGGGTTGGGAGGACAATAGCTTTGTAAACAAGCCCCTTGGTATCCCTACGGATGTCCTCAAACACTCTCTGCTTCATTCGGAAAAAAGCTGCACTCGCAGAGCTCAGGTGGTGTTGTATTTCAGTGCAAAAAACGAGCTCAGACTTGCCAGGGACATTAAAAACAATAAAAAGGGCTTCTATTCTTATGTCAGTAGAAAAAGGAAAAACAAGGAGGCGATAGGACCTCTTCGAGGAGAAGATGGGGCAATGCTGACAGGGGATAGGGAAAAGGCAGAACTACTTAATGCCTTCTTTGCCTCGGTCTTCTCACAAAAAGAGAGTCTTCAACCTCAGCAAGATGGAGTGGATGAGGGATTGGAGGACATCCAACCCCAAATTGGGAAAGAAGTCGTCCAGGAATACCTGGCCGCTCTTAATGAGTTCAAGTCCCCAGGGCCAGATCAACTACACCCCAGAGTATTGAAGGAACTAGCGGAAGTCATTTCGGAACCATTGGCAACCATCTTTGAGAGTTCTTGGAGAACGGGAGAAGTTCCAGCAGATTGGAGGAGGGCCAATGTGGTCCCAATCTTCAAGAAGGGAAAAAAGGACGACCCAAACAACTACCGTCCGGTCAGCCTCACGTCGATACCGGGCAAGATTCTGGAAAAGATTGTTAAGGAAGTGGTCTGCAAACACTTAGAAACAAATGCAGTCATCGCTAATAGTCAACATGGATTTATCAAAAACAAGTCATGCCAGACTAATCTGATCTCTTTCTTCGATAGAGCTACAAGCTGGGTAGATGCGGGGAATGCCGTGGATGTAGCGTACCTGGATTTCAGTAAGGCCTTCGACAAGGTCCCCCATGACCTTCTGGCAAGGAAACTAGTCCAATGTGGGCTAGGCAAAACTACGGTGAGGTGGATCTGTAATTGGTTAAGTGGACGAACACAGAGAGTGCTCACTAATGCTTCCTCTTCATCTTGGAAAGAAGTGACGAGCGGAGTGCCGCAGGGCTCCGTCCTGGGCCCGGTCCTGTTCAACATCTTTATTAATGACTTAGATGAAGGGCTAGAAGGCATGATCATCAAGTTTGCAGACGACACCAAATTGGGAGGGATAGCCAATAGTCCAGAGGACAGGAGCAGAATTCAAAACGATCTTGACAGATTAGAGAGATGGGCCAAAACTAACAAAATGAAGTTCAACAGTGACAAATGCAAGATACTCCACTTTGGCAGAAAAAATGAAATGCAAAGATACAGAATGGGGGACAATGCCTCGCTCGAGAGCAGTACGTGTGAAAAAGATCTTGGAGTCCTCGTGGACAACAAGTTAAACATGAGCCAACAATGTGATGTGGCGGCAAAAAAAGCCAATGGGATTTTGGCCTGCATCAATAGGAGCATAGTGTCTAGATCTAAGGAAGTAATGCTACCCCTCTATTCTGCTTTGGTTAGACCACATCTGGAATATTGTGTCCAATTCTGGGCACCACAATTCAAGAGAGATGTTGACAAGCTGGAAAGTGTCCAGAGGAGGGCGACTAAAATGATCAAGGGTCTGGAGAACAAGCCCTATGAGGAGCGGCTTAGGGAACTGGGCATGTTTAGCCTGAAGAAGAGAAGGCTGAGAGGAGATATGATAGCCATGTATAAATATGTGAGAGGAAGCCACAGGGAGGAGGGAGCAAGCTTGTTTTCTGCTTCCTTGGAGACTAGGACACGGAACAATGGCTTCAAACTACAAGAGAGGAGATTCCATCTGAACATTAGGAAGAACTTCCTGACTGTGAGAGCCGTTCAGCAGTGGAACTCTCTGCCCCGGAGTGTGGTGGAGGCTCCTTCTTTGGAAGCTTTTAAACAGAGGCTGGATGGCCATTTGTCAGGGGTGATTTGAATGCAATATTCCTGCTTCTTGGCAGGGGGTTGGACTGGATGGCCCATGAGGTCTCTTCCAACTCTATGATTCTATGATTCTATGATTCAATGTTGACTTTTGTGGAGAGGTGGCTGCTAAGGTAGCGGAAATGATCAACATTTTCTAGCGCGGGTAAGAAAATAATATATAGAATATATAAAATAATGTATAAATATTAAAATTAATATGGCGTCCCTACTTCGCGGATTTTCACTTATCGAGGGTGGTCCTGGAACGGAACCCCTGCGATAAGTGAGGGAACACTGTCTATGTCAACAGCAGCTAGAACGATTTATGCCCGACATTGGAGAACTACAGAAATTCCATTAAAAAAGGAATGGCTAATTAGGATGGTGGAAATTGTGAATATGGACCAACTAACTCAACAATTAACCTACAGAGAAAGGAACATTAACATGGACTGGTTAAATATATGGAACAAGAAAAATGAAGATGCTAATATAAACTTATAAAGGGAAAGAAACACCCCCATTCCCCCCCCCCCACACACCCTTGCTATCACTTTTTTCTTTCTTTTCTCTATACTCCTCCCTCACTCCCCCCCCCCCCCATTTCTGGCCACCTCTTTGCATGTTATCATGTTATCATTGAGAAAACATTTAATAAAAATAATTTAAAATATTATTATATATTATTATATTGTAATAACAACAACAACAACAACAACAACTTTATTTATTTACCAACCTATCTCACCAAGAGGACTCAGGGAGGTTTCCAATATAAGGCAAAACATTCAATTGCCAGAAAAGAAAACCATACAACAGAATTAAACATCATAAAGCATAACTATAAAATACAACTAAGTGATCAACCAACATTTAAAATCCAGTTTCAATTTTATTATATTGTATTATATCATAATATTATTATTAATATTATATGTATATTATATATTATTATATATTATATTAGCATAGCACAACATTAGTATTATATATTATTATTATATTGTACTATACTACTATACTGCAATATTATTAGTATGCGCAGCTATTGTATTATTATATACCTTGGGAAGTCGGATCTGGCCACAGTGGTCCACGCTCTTGTTACATCCTGGATAGATTACTGCAACGCACTCTACGTGGGGTTGCCTTTGAAGACTGTTCGGAAACTTCAATTAGTCCAGCGGGAGGCAGCCAGACTTCTCACCGGAGTGTCATACAGGGAGCATACCACCCCCCTGTTATGTCAGCTCCACTGGCTGCCGATCCAGTTCCGAGCACAATTCAAAGTGCTGGTTTTGACCTACAAAACCCTATACAGTTCCGGCCCAGCATATCTGTCCAAACGCATCTCCCTTTACGTCCCACCTCAGAGTCTGAGATCCTCTGGGGAGGCCCTGCTCTCGGCCCTGCCTCTGTCACAAGTGAGATTGGCGGGGACGAGGAGCAGGGCCTTCACAGTGGTGGCTCCTGACCTATGGAATTCACTCCCCGGGGAAATTAGATCAGCAACATCCCTCCTTTCCTTCAGAAAGAAATTAAAAACATGAATGTGGGACCAGACATTTGGGCAATCTGGCAGATGAATAAAGGACTGTGACGACGGAAAGGAATGGACAATGTGGAACAAAATATGGACTCTGAGTTGGCGAACGCTGTGTCTGAGATTGGCTATCGATTGTGAGATATATTGTTGTTTTAATTGTTTTAATTGTTGACCATTTAATTGCTGTTTTTATATGTTATTGTATTTGTGTGGGCACCAAGATGTGCCTTTTTGTAAGCCGCCTTGAGTCCCCCCTCGGGGGTTGAGAAGGGCGGGGTAGTAGTATACAAAATAAATAAATAAATAAATAAATAAATTATTATTATATTGTACTGTATTATTATACCACGATATATGGCGTCTCTCCCAGGACGCGATAGTATTGAGCCATAGTATTGGGTCTAAGACTCGTGCATTTGATGTGAAATACCCTTGATTTGGATTGAGTTCAGATGTTTAGCACTTAGTTCTGACACAGCTGCTTGCTGCCCCCCCCCCCCCCCAAATTTAGAATTTGAATCAAATTAAGCCTCTGATGTGTTTGGATGTGTTCAGATGTAGCTGTGATGGAGCTAAAATTCACAGGGCAACCAAGCCCTGCTGAGAGGCGAAGCCAAACCTTTTGGCATGCCTCTCCAGCCAGTCAGGGCTGACAGAAGAGGGAGGGGGAGGCAGAGGCGGAGATTGCTAAAAAAAGTTGCTTTAATTTTTTAAAAAATTTGCCAAGAATCCATGGGTGTCAAACGTTCTAAAATTTGGTGAACTTACAGTGGTAAATGCAACATACCACTGTAGCAAGTTTCATCAGGATAGCTCAAAAAATGAGGGAGAGAGGAGCTTCTCAACTTTCCCCACTGACAGTAATGTTTTCCTTAATGCGCATGCACAACTGCCATTAACGTGGTACTTACAAAGATTCGGAAGTTTTGTAAAGTTTTGAATTTTTTACCCCCCAAATTCACAAAGAACTTTAGAAATGAAGCTCCAGTGCCCTCTACTCTGGAACACAGTTTAGAACCATTTTTTTTCAATCACACATGCCTGTTGGGTCAAAGTGGTATCAAACTGCATTCAGTCTGAAATGTAGATTCAGACTGCGAGTTGGGAGATCAAGTTCTGAATTTCTACTGAGCCATGGAAACCTAGTGGGTCACTTTGAGTCGAGTCACACTCTCTCAGCTTCCTCAAGAGGCAACCATGGTAGGAAAGTACAAAGCTTGCCAAGAAACATCCGCCTGGTGGGGACGAGGGACAGGGCCTTCTCGGTGGTGGCCCCGAGACTCTGGAACTCTCTCCCACCGGAGGTCAGAACCGCCCCGTCTATCCTGACATTTAGGAAGCGGGTGAAGACGTGGTTGTGGAGACAGGCTTTCGATGAATGAGACAACACCCTAGGATTTTGGATGGAAGATGTTGTATATTTGATTTTAATATGATGACTGACCACCGTAGTTTTAAATATATTGTAATTTTAAACGTGTTACTGTAATTGTGAACTATGATATTTTACTGATTGTATGTGTTTTTATGGTTGGAAACCGGGCTGAGTCCCTCAATGAGGTGAGAAGATCGGTATAGAAAACTTTGAAATAAATAAATAAATAAGATAGGCTTGCCTTAGGATTGATTCAGGGCTGGTCCTGGCATCCCATCAATGAATTGTGAAGATCAGGGCTCTGATGCACATTGGGCATTTCGGATGTTCATTGTTGGCTCTCATTTTGTGTTTGCACCTACTCATTGGCGTCCAGATGCACAGGACAGATGTTGCAAAATGACTCCATTTAATGTTGTACCCACATGAGGCCATTTAGAGCAATGTAAGTCCCGAGCAGTGAGCCAACCCCATATTTCGTCCACTGAAGACGGGAAAATAATTAATCAAAATTGGCATCTTCCTCAGAACCATGCAGTCGGTGGGAAAGCCACGTCATTTCTTCCAGAGCCTAGATTAAATTTCCTCATTACGGGTTGGTTATGGGAGTTGTTATGGGCGAGTCTCAATATTGCGCAGGCTGAACGATAAAAGGGAAGGCAGCAAAGTCAGCAACACACTGAATGCCAGGATTTGGATAGAAGGTGTCCAAGGGAACCACTTACCCAAAGCATTTGCAAACAAACCTCTGCATCCTTGACTATTGGGCACAATTCAATTGATCGACATGGTATGAGAGGAAGATGAACTGTGCTTGCAGCTTGGAAACATGAAATAGAGTTCCTTGACACAGCATTCCGAGGCCCTTCCCAAACTACACATCCTAGGATCCCATAGGATGGAACTGTGTGGTAAAAATTATATCAAACTTCAATAAATATATATAAATCAGAATCCTTTTAGATAGTCTGCACTTGTTTATGTGGCATCCTGACGTTGTCCAGCTCTCCTCCTCCCAAGCAGCCTCAGGGCCCTTCCAGACAAGCCTTATATCCCAGGATCTGATCCCAGGTTTTCTGATTATCTGGCAGTGAGGACTCATATAATCCAATTTAAAGCAGAAAACCTGGAATCAGATCCTGGGATATAGGGCTTTTGCACAGTAAAAACTCGTGCGCCAGATGCGACCATACCTCGTGAAGTCTGATTTGGTCATGGTGGTCCATGCTTTAGTTACCCCTTGATTGGACTATTACAACGCACTTTACATGGGGCTGTCCTTGAAGATGGCCCGAAAACTTCAATTGGTTCAATGCTTGACAGTCAGATTGACTGGAGCAAATTACAGGGAGCGTTCTACCCTCCTGTTTAAGGAGCTCCACTGGCTGCCTTTCATCTTCCAATTCAAGGTGCAGGTTATCACCTACAAAGCCCTGAACGGTTTGGGACCCACCTACGTTCGCAACTGCATTTCCGTCTACGAACCTGCTCGACCCCTTCAATCTTCTGGGGAGGCTCTCCTCTCGTTCCCACCTCTGTCGCAAGTGTGGCTTGTGGGGACTAGGGAGAGAGCCTTCTCGGTGGTGACCCCTTGGCTTTGAAACTCATTACCTGGGTAGATTAGGCTAGCTCCCACCTTGTCAGAGTTCAGGAAAAGCTTGAAAACCTGGCTGTTCTGTGTTGCTTTTGATGAATGAACAATAATCCCCATACCATGACTGTCCCAGCATATGCTCATCCTCTTTATGCACCTTGCCTTATTCCTAGTAATTAAACCCCATAGCTTGCCCCCCCCCCCCCCGGTACCTCCCACCATCTAAATAGCTTAGGTTATCCTATCTTGTCCTATGTCCCCTGTTTTTATCTTCACACCTTGGCCCAGCCCATTCTGATTAACTCTTTATCCCTAATCTTATTTTATTTCATTCCTGGTGTTATATCCCATTATGTTAGCCACCCTGAGTCCCTGAGTTATTAAATAAAGTTTAATAATAATAATAATAATACAGAGTTATGTGTTCCCATTTCTGTTTTGTACCATTTCTGTAAAACGAATGCTGTCAAAGGGATTTATTCTGTGGTGTAGATACACCCCAAGGCTGTAATAATGATACAGTCAGCCCTCCATATCCACAAATTCTGCAACCTTGGATCCAGCCATCTATGGCTTGAAATATATATATATATATATATATATATATATATATATATCACAACAACAACAACAACAGGGGAAGTAAAGGTTTCCCCTTGACATTAAGTCTAGTCGTGTGCGACTCTGGGTGTGTGTGTGTGCTCATCTCCATTTCTAAGCTGAGGAGCTGATGTTGCCCATAGACACCTCCTAGGACATGTGGCCAGCATGACTGTGGCCATTACCTTCCTGCCTGAGCGGTACCTATTGATCTACTCACATTTGCATGTTTTCGAACTGCTAGGTTGGCAGGAGGTGGGCTAAAGAGGGAGCTCATCCCGCTCTCCGGATTCGAACCACCAACCTTTAGGTCAGTAAGTTCAGCAGCTCAGCGGTTTAACCTGCTGCTCCACCAGGGGGCCCATACTTTATTTATATTCCAACCTATCTCCCCAAGGGGACTCACGGTGGATTACAACATACTTAAAAACACATAGAGGCAAACATTCAATGCCTCACCTCACCACAAAAGCAAACAAGGATATAATTAACAACCCAAAAAAACCCAAAATTCAAAAAACCCCAAACCTTGATTTTGGCATTTTATATGTCATTTCATTTTGCCGTTGTATATAATATTTCTCGTCCATGGATTTTGGCATCCAAGGACTCACTAATAGGAAAACTCATTGGCTGGATCTACACTGCTATGTCATGTAATTGAACTGTACTATATGGTCAGTGTGGACTCATATAATGCAGTTCAAATAGCATTACATGGCAGTGTAGATCCAGCCATTGATTCCAACAGGGCTTCATGCCAAGAAGACATGTGCTAGATTAAGTAACTTGTTGGAGGAAAGCTGAACTTCTTCCTCGGGAGGGCTTCCCTCCATGTAAGCATGTGTGGATGGTGAGGCCTAAGAAACAGAGAGTGAGATGAAAGCGCCGGCATTTCAGATTTCTCCCCAGATTTTGGCTCACAGATCTATTCTCTGATTTGAGAGCAATATCTCTCTCCCTCTTTCTTGTAATCTACGGCTGATAGCAGAGAGTAAATTTCAGGAGATCAATGCTATCTGTCCTCCACATGTTTTCTTTTCCCCTCGCAAGTCTAATGGAAGTGTGTTGTTATTTTCTCTTTCAATGACCAGTTTATGACATGCTAGGGGAGGCTGCGGCTTTGCCAGCGGAATGTAAAACACATTTGGGGTTGTCTTGGGAGCCTGGTTCGCTCCTCCTTGCATAGCTGTTTCTGGCCCTCAGTTCTTGGTTCTGCTCCAGAGGAATTCCATGCCGCAGCGCAGCAAGGACCGCACCCGCAGAGGCTTGGCTTGGGATATATAGGCTACCCAGCAGGCTTCCCTTGGCACCGAGGGGAGCAAGTAATAAAGCCCCAGTGATGGTTTCCATGTGTCTAACGTTCAAAGGCCAGGAGGAATCTCAAGGTAATCGGATCACAGGTAAAATTGTGCCGCACAACCAAAAAGGCGGAAATGGGGCCCAGATTGTGGTAAAGAAATGGAGGCCGTAGTCCTCAGGACGGGGGATTTTGAAGGCTCTCAGGGGGGACTTGTCCAAGACAAAGAACAAAAGAGAAGACAATGTTCTCACCTTTCTTTTTCATATCCAGAATGGGGAAATGTCATAGTCCTCATATCTTACTTCAACCAACATATTTCTCCATGGTCAAGGTCAAGATGGTAGCTTCAGAGGGGCAGGACAGAGGGGCAGTACACTAAACTCTTTCCTCTCAATATAGTAGGATGACTAGAGGGTTCAGGAGCGATATCAAGGGATGTTTGGTTGCCTCAGCTTACTGGAAGATAGTGGCAGTCTTGAAGGCGTCTAATGAAAAGGTAGGGTTAGTCTTGAAAGCATCTACTGAAAAGTAGGGTTAGTCTTGAAGGCATCTACGGAAAGACGGGATAGTCTTGAAGGCATCTACTGAGAGGTAGGATTAGTCTGGAATGCATTTACTGAAATGTAGGGGTCGTCTTCAAGGCATTTATGGAAAGGTAGGGTTAGTCTTGAAGGCATATACTAAAAGATAGGGCTAGTCTTGAAGGCATCTACTGAAAGGTAGGGAAGCCTTGAATGCATCTAATGAAAGGTAGGGCTAGTTTTGAATGCATCTACTGAAAGGTAGGGTTAGTCTTGAATGCATCTACTGAAAAGTAGGGTTAGTCCTGAAGGCATCTACTGAAAGGTAGGGAAGTCTTGAATACATCTAATGAAAGGTAGGATTAGTTTTGAATGCATCTACTGAAAGGTAGGGTTAGTCTTGAAGGCATCTACTGAAAAGTAGGGTTAGTCCTGAAGGCATCTACTGAAAGGTAGGGAAGTCTTGAATACATCTAATGAAAGGTAGGATTAGTTTTGAATGCATCTACTGAAAGGTAGGGTTAGTCTTGAAGGCATCTACTGAAAAGTAGGGTTAGTCCTGAAGGTATCTACTGAAAGGTAGGGAAGTCTTGAATCCATCTACTGAAAGGTAGGTTTAGTCTTGAAGGCATCTACTGAAAGGTAGGGTTTGTCTGGAATGCATCTATGGAAAGGTAGGGTTCGTTTGGAATGCATCTACTGAATTGTAGGGCTAGTATTGAAGGCATCTCCAGTCATTTCAATGTCCAGGCCACAAACTTTGACTGAATGTCAACATTGGACAGGAATGCTCAAGGCCTAAGGGAGTGTGTGTAATTTAATGCAGTGAAATTCAACATGGAATGTGTTGGGAGAAGGGGAACTGAAATGGTCAAAAGAATGGAAGACAATCCCTATGAGGAGAGACATAGCGAGCTGGGTCTGCTTAGCTTGGAGAAAAGACAGTTGATAGGGGGCATGATAGCCATATTCCAATATCTGAAAGAATGTCCCTTTGAGGAGAGAGCATTCTTCTTTTCCTGCTGCTCTAGAGATTGGAACACATTGAATAATGGATTCAAATTGCAGGAAAAGAAATAGTTACACATAAGGAAAAAACTTCCTGATGGTAAGAACTATTTGAGATTGGGATAGATTGCCTTGGAATTTCCTTCTCTAGAGGTTTTTCAACAGAGGCTGGAGGAGATGGCTGTCTGTTAGGAGGGCTTGCATTGTGTCTTCCTACCTGGCAGAAGAAGGTTGGACCAGATAGCTTCGGGGTTTCCTCCAACTCTGATTTTCTATGGTTCTAGGCTTTTAAACAGAGATTGGATGGCTGCCTATAGGGAGTGTTTGTATTATGGGTTTCCACATGGAAGAATGGAGCTGGATGAAATGGTCCTTGGGGTCTCTTGAAACTATGTGATTCCATCAGAAAAGTAGAGAAGAGAAATGCATTGGGGCAAGCAATTAGACCCTCTTACCTTCCTCCCTCATAGCTAATGGAAGCACTGCAAGGAACCTACACATCAAATGCAAAAACTGCGCTGAAATGGTTCTGCTTGCTCTTGAGTTCCTGATCCAGCAATGGATGAGCCCTGATCTCAATGGGAAGGGCTCTGGTGCATGCACAAAGGCTTCTCTTCCCTTGCAAGGGAGACTTCTCACTGGCAATTGATGAGAACCACAAGGCCAAGGAGCTCTGCAGCAAGTGAACCATTCCCTCCCTCCTCTTCCCTCATAATCATTCATTCTCTCTATAAACAGATTTCCTCGTAATGGTTTTCATTTTCTTTGAAGTGTCCCATTCATTCTGTTTCTCTCTCCATTCATGTGTTCAAAATTCCTTGAAAGGAAGTCAGGGAAGGAAAAGGGAGGGAGGGGATGGAGAGCCAAAACATCTAAAGAGCTTGAAGGATGGTATGGGGGGAAGGGACTCAGGGGTGACTTCTCTTGAAATTCTCAATTAATCAGGGCTTTTATTCCCCCTTTGCAACCGAGCAACTGTGAATGATTATTAACATCTCTGCACGGAGCCAAAGGCCCTCCGAAGCACATATTTAACTCCATCCCAGCTTAGGCAACTTCATCGTTGTCAGCGGTTGCCATCCAAAACACTTTGACGCCAGACAAACCTTGCAAAAAAAAAAAAGGCGGGGTGAGGCAGGGAGGTGTCACCTGGGATAAAAAAAAAGGCCAACAGATAAGGCAATTGCTCACAATATCAATGATAGTAAGAGTTATTTTCATTCATTTCATAATGTTATCCATTAGAGTTTTGGTCCATCAAGGATTCGCACTCAGTCCAAGAATAGAGGAATCCACAGTCTCTTTGGACAATACAGCCTATTCTATGCAGCATCACTTTTTGTATTAGTAAAGGAATAAAAAAGGAAGGGAAGAAAGCAAAAGAAGGGAAGAGAAAGGAAGGAAGAGAAAAAAAGGAAAGAAAGAAAGAAAGAAAGAAGAGAGAAAGAAAGTGAAGGTGTATGAGGGAAAAGATGAAGGAAAGAGCCACCAAGAGTTGGGAGCATTGCCATGGAGACATTGTGGTGTCGACTTTCTCAGAGCTGGAGAAGGGGAAAAGCAGGCAGGCAGAAGCCTCTCTGGCATTTGGGCCACACTTAATATAAACGCTAGTTGTGTATAAAAATGACACTTGGGCTATGTGCACATGAAGCATAAATGAATGTCATGTTTAGACTTGGTTCCCATCTCCAAGTGATCCCAGGTAGGCTTGTGCAACCCAAATAAACCTTGACCTGTTTCGTGTCCCGGCTTTCAGTGAGGGGCCCCATCCATTTTTTGGAAACCTCCCGAAATCGGGAGGGCAGATATCCATTTTCTATCAGCCCATTATGGGGGGGGGGGCTTCCCAGGCTCCCTTCCCATAATATTAGGCATTGCCATTTAAGCTGTTTCTACTCTAGAGGAGAGGTGCTTGGCTGTAGGTAGGCACACAGGTTTTTGGGCCTTCATGCCACACACGCACACACTCTTTCCAAGGTAAGGAGGCAAGTTCTGTTTCTTACTCTAGAGAAGACGCTCGGCTGCAGGCAGGCATGTGCTTTCTGGGCCTGCATGCCATATAAACTCTTTTTCCAAGGCAAGGAGGCTGCTCACAAAAAGCAGGTGAGGAGCCAGGATCGGCTCCCACTTGCTTTCGTGTTGAGCTGATTTTCATTCCAGGAGGAGGCTTTCCTTTATGTGCTCTCAAAATTAAAGAAAGTAACAAAAGACGGACGTACCAAAGGAAAATGGTTCAGCACACAACCAGGCATGATATTACAAAATCTGAACGATAGGGCCGGATTTGGCCATTGCAAGCTGTTTGCTGACCTATTGCTCCAAGCCAAATGCCAGCAGTGTGTCAGGGACAATATTGATATTGGGACATCAGTGTTAACAGATCTGATCTAAGAGCATTGTGAAATGCTTTCATGTATTTGGAAGGCATTTCTCTCCAAAAAGTGCCGGATTGTGGCTTTCACATGCAGCCTGGCGAACCTCTGAACCGATGCGCCCAGAGCTCAGATTCTTTGCTTTCGCCTCACAATCCGACCCTGTCTTGGCATGTCTGCCCGCCAACCCGCACGCTCCCAGAGTCACAATGTATAATGTATGGAACGTTGCCAAGCCAGCTATCATTAAAGCTTAGGGCTCGGGTGAGAACATAAACTTCTCAGGCCTCACTCTTGTGGTTTGCTGTGATGTCACGAGAGGCCACTCAAGTTATTTATTTAAGGCGGGCACATGATGGGAAATGGAGAAAGATGGAGTTATAAATCCATCGGCGTGGCGCTGTCCCACGAAAGGAGGTGAAAATGCGCCAAGAGCGTGCGGCATGCCTGAGAATATATAGGATGCATTAAGTTCCTGCATTTGTACTGAGGAGCATTTGCTTTGAAAACAAGATGCCCATGATAGTTTGCTGTCCGAAGCCAAAGGCAAAATGGCATCATCATGCCAAGTGCAGAAGGCAGTTGTGTTGGCATTGTGCTTCAAACACCCTTGAAGGGGCATTAGTCCTTCTTCCATTCAAGTGTAAGAGACCCCATGCATGGCCTCACTAGGGGTCTTCGATGAGTGCGTATCACATTGGGTGACACCATTTTTTTAAATATTTGTATTCCACTTTTTCACTCCCGAAGGAGACTCAGAGTGGCGAACACTAAATACCCTAACGATGTGCCGATTCAAACTGAAAGCCTATAAACATTAATATAGAATTAAATATATGGCTATTAAAATACACATTAAAAACCAATAAAAATCTATTAAACTACATAAAACGCAGCACACACCCTCGGCTCTTAAAGAGGTAGCCATAGCAAAACAACTATCTGTAAAATTGTTCGGCAGTGTTTCAAAGTATACTATAAGAACACCCCACAAAAAAATGGTTCGTTACCTGTACTATATCAATATACCTATAAGTGGCTAACACACAATGCTCATTTACTTTTGGAATTTTCCAATGCACATGCGGTCTGGAAAGAGTTGTCAGGATTGCCCAATGACAAGCATGCATCAAATCACATGGTTTTGTCTGCCTGCACTGCAGACACAGCTGCTGGTTTATTATAGTTGCCGATTTGGTCAAATGTGAAGGTATTCTAGTCATAATATTGTGGTTTGGCTCAAATGAGAAGAGGTTCATGGAGGTATCAACCTTAGTTACTGCACTGGGTGACACCGACCCTAGTTAGGCTACATGTTAGGTTCAGCTTGATCCTTCCACACTCAAAGTAGTGGAAGTTACTTTTAAGAAGGATCAATATCATATCATTGCAGAACAAAGTTTGGTGGTCATCTTGCAGCAGCATCCTACAGCTACTCAGTTCTGTATTCAGAGCTGTGAAGAGAGGCAGGTAAGAAATAATAATAATAATAATAATAATAATAATAATAATAATAATAAAGCTGACATGATATGAGGATTTAAAGATCGAACTGCAAAGACTCTGGCACAAGCCAGTAAAGGTGGTCCCAGTGATGATCGGCACACTGGGTGCAGTGCCTAAAGACCTTGGCCTGCACTTAAACACAATTGGCGCTGACAAAATTACCATCTGCCAGCTGCAAAAGTCCACCTTACTGGGATCTGCACACATTATTCGCCAATACACAGGGGCGGCTCAACCCATTACGCAAAGTAAGCATTTGCAGTATAGTTGATTTTGCCCAGGGGTGCTCTTGAGGCGCTCTTGGAGGAAAATAGACCTTGACATATGCGAGTTGTAGTTACTGGGATGTATAGTTCACCTAGAATCAAAGAGCATTCTGAACTCCACCAATGATGGAATTGAACCAAATATGGCACACAGAACTCCCACGACAAACAGAAAATATATATCAGTGATTGGTTGGGGGGGGGGGGGGGGCGCCAAAATACTGTTTGCTTACCATTGAAAATTACCTAGGGCCGCCTCTGCCAATACATAACACAGTCCTAGACACAACTGTCCGACGTGTGATCCAAAACAATAGCCAGCAGAGTGATCTTGTCTGCTGTGAACTCATCTTGTTGTGTTTTTATAATAATAATAATAATAATAATAATAATAATAATAATAATATGGTCAAAAGTCAACCACCACGGTACAATCCATTGGAGAGGATCCTTTGGGTCACAGCCTCCTATACAAGGGTCTAGTGTAGCTAAGTGCCATTTACACTGCAATATAATGTAGTTTCTTAATCCAGATTATCTGCCTTGAATTGGATTATATGGCAGTGTAAACTCAGAAATACACTTTCTGTCTCGTATATACCTTTAAAGAATTTTGCACTTGGAACAAAGTGTGTGGCTATTGAACCATCCAAAAGCAGAGGTGTCACTTGTTATCTCAGTCACCAATGTGGACAATTTTGGAGTATTTTGGAAATCAAGATAAGGGACTCTCAGACTGTATTATGGAAAGGCGATCTCATGGGTATTTTGTGATGGAAATCTGACCAATTATGAATGGGTTAAATCATGAATGTAAGGAGATGAAATCCAACAATATCTAGAGAACTATGTCTTCTCTATCCTTAGGCTATGTAAACATATACACAAATCATGAAAACATGGCTGACATGGGTTGATTCCCATTTTCAGTAGGCAACTACAATCCAGTTTGTGAAATGGTTTATTTACTTCACCAAAGCAGCAAATCAAGGCCATTGATGACAAAAGACTTGGTGCTATTCATCCCAGCTCTTCCATTCCCCAATGTCTCTGGCTAGATAAGCAAAGCACTTCCCAAATTAGACTGCAATGATCTGAACCATTGCAGCAGGAAGGAGCACTCGATGAATGAGGCACTGGTTTGGCATAATTGAACTGAGTCCCTTGAATTAGGGGAAGGCTTTGCTTATGAAGCAGAAGGAGCTGTTGGGGGTTTTCTCAATTAGCCAATGCCTCCGCTCTTCGGTTAAGGAGAGCATTTACTTTTGACCTCTAAGAAAGAGTTGTATGTATTTTGCCATTACACAGAACATCCATGATTCTGAGGCTCTGGATGTGCAATTTGAGAATAAAAATTCTGCTGACATCCAAATGCCTTGACTTGTTGGATTCTCTTTTTTTTTCCTATGGGCTGGATGCAGGCCTCTCATTAGTTGCTCACTTCCAAATGTTAAATATCATCACCTGCCAGCTCTCATATAAAGTGAATAAGTTTAATGAGAAACATCAGATGTGATCCCACCACCAATTCCCATTGTGCATCATCTATGGACTGCTGTTAGGTGTGGGATATCACATACGATGCAAAACAAATGCTGCTGCCAAATATCACATGAGCTTAGATACAAAATACTATTTTACATCAGAGACTATTGGGTAGCAATTCCCAAAGGCAAATAAGAATGTGGTCCAGCAGTCTAATGGCGGCTTCATAATCCATTGAGCTCAGTATTGTCTATGCTGTTGAGAAGAATCTGAATTTGGGACCTTCACCATGCAGCAGAGATGCATTAGCAGCTGAATGTATCTGATAGAAACCCTGAGGGCTGCCTTATATAGAGTCAGATGATCACTCCATTGGGTTAGTACTCATCTCTTCAGATGTTCAGGATTGCAATTAAGTAATATAATGGTTGAATGTGTTAGATTACCATTCTCCTCAGACCTGGTCAGCACAGTCAGTGGTCAGGAATGATGGATGTCCTTCCAGACCATAGAAGGCCTCAAGATGGAGAAGGCTGGTCTTCATCATCTGATAACATTTCAATTATATTTCCAACAAGAGTTTTTCTCATTCCCACCTGGAAATTCAGTTTATACTATTTGGAAGCTGTCATGGTTCATGGTGCCAACATGGTGTCATATTGGACTAGTCCATTCATCCATCACTACTCACTAGAGGATCTTGGGCAGATCACCTTCTCTCAGCCTCTCCAGAGGAAGATGAGGCCAAATCTCCATTGCATGACCAACCTTGTCAAGAAGCAAATGATAATGGCGTAATGATTGGAATGTTGGACAAGGATCTCTGAACCAAAGTTGAAATGTTCCTTCAATCCTGGAAACCCACTGATTGACCTTTGACAAGTCACAATATCTTGGCTGCAGAAGGAGGCAGTGACAAACTCTCAGCTTCAAAAGACGCAATGGCAAATCTAGCCTTAGTCAGCAGGACCTGAAAGGAGATTTGAAGGCACACAACATTGGCAACTTTGATCCCCAAAACATGTGTTGTGAACTTCAGTCTTTCTCTTTCCATGAAAGACACCAGGAAGGTCTCATAAAGACATGACACACTTAGTGACAGCTGGGCAGTCAGTCAGAAACCACCTGGAGAACAACCTCCAAATTGGTCCAGATCTGGGACAATGCTCTGCATCAACTCCACAGTGGATACGGTTGGCCTCACACATTTGCACACATGTAGATGCAAAATTAGAGCGTCACGTCTCCCCCTCCAAAGCCCTCCTTTCTTCTTTACACAGGGAGCCTCCCAACCGACTTGGGCTGACCTTGTCTCTCTTGGTGATTTAAGTTTTGAAGAAGGAATGGGTGAGGATTTGCTCTGACATTTAAAGGCAATCTGGATAATGGATAGCCCTGGCAGCGTCCATCTCTCCCTCCATATATCTGGGCAACAGTATCTATTTTTGACGTAGCTGACACACCATTTCCTTTGTCAGCCCAAGGGCGGCTCATCTTTAAATTAAACTCGTCTCCAGCCCTCTCCGACCGGCCAGCGGCACAGAGGCAGACACGGTTGGCTCATATCAACTGGAGACTGTGCAGGCATATGGAGGGAAGGTGATGTATAGGCCTCTCCGTGGCTGCGAGCGGGAACCAGCGCAAGCTCTTGAAGCATTAACTAATGACATGAGAAGTCCCTTCGGTATCTAATCACCTTTAATGTTCAGATTTAGAAGACAACTTTAAGGGAAGAAAAAGAGATTAGCAGGTCAGGTCACAGCACCAGGGGGAAACAAACAATTGGCTCTTTCAAAACCTGGCTGGACCTTTGGGTCCCTTTTTTTGACAGTAAATTCCACATTTAAAAGGCGGGGGGAGAAAAAGAAATCAAAACAACGCTGGGACAAAAGTTCAGAGGCCACTTTCGGGAAGCGATACAATAGGCGGCCGAGGGGCAGCCATCTTGGGAAACCGTCCAGGGTCGTCACCTTCACGGGAGGGTCGTGTTTTCAGAAGCTACCAAGCTTAGGAGCCTGGACCTCATGAATGGGCAGATTAGTCTAATGATACAGTTCCTGATATATATAATGTTGCTTTTACTCACTTTCCTTTGTGCGAAAGGTTTCCTTCAAAGAAAACCCATAACGGATAGCAGCCTCTCTTTGCATGGGACCATTGGGAGAAGGATGAATTGCATTTGTCTGTGTGTATTCAATAGACTGCCATTTGTAGCTGTCTCTAACCCAATGAGACTTACTTCTAAATAGGCAAGTTATAGACACAACTGGATTGCTAGTCCATTAGGCGGAAATTCTCCATTAACTTCTGCTACCTTCAATTTGTGTGTCAAAAGAACATCTGATTTGACCCCATACCATTCAGTAGTCATTATCAATCACTCGATGAATGGAATACTTGTTAATTAATGTTAATTCAATATATCATTCCCTATTATATTAAGTTAATATTCTATTAAAAGAAAATACAAAAAGGGAAAATATCAGGACATTGCCTCACTAATCTGAATTCTGCTTCTCCGATGAAATGTTCCTTCAGTCTCCAAATTCCTAGCATTCCAGAGAGTGGGATACTGAAAACCGTTCACATCTTAGATTCTTGTATTTGTTGTGTTCACACTTGTTCCTATTCTTGGGGTGCCTAAAGTCTATTTCTAAAGGCACAACTGAAGTTTTAAGTTATTGCAATGTTAGATGTTGGGTTGAAGGAAAATGTCATTGGCGACATGGCTAGAATTCTTATTGAGGGATGCAATGCCCATTATCCCATCCCATTGAACCATGGCAGTTAAAGTGGAGTAAAACTGCATTCATTCCACAGTGTGGATGCAAAGTAATTACAAATGTATAGCATTTTCCAAAGGAACTGGGAAAGAGGAGAGGAGGAAACAGAGTGGTTAACTATGCCGCGTTGTTAAAATAATCAAAGTGGTAAGTCGAAATACAGTTGGCCCTCCATATCCACAGATTCTGCATCCAAACATGGCTTAAAATATTCAACACCCTCCCCCCACCCCCAATTCCCAAAATCTATTGTATATAAGGCTGTTTTACTATGCCACTATATATAATGGGATTTGAACATCAATTGATTTGGGTCTCCATGGGGGTCATGGCACCAAACCCCAGCAGATACCAAGGGAATGCTGTATATCCAAAGACTCCAACTGCAAAGCTGCAGGAGTTCTGCCCATTTAATCATCTTAGCCAGGCTCCCAGAAGCTTAGCAGGCCTGTTGGTACAACCCAAGTCACCCTGAAGTCTCACCCAAGAGGCTCAGTTGGAGTTCTCCCTCTCCCACTGATGTGTGGTTCGTTAGATCTCTTGAACACACATGTCGACATCTCACTTTACTCAAAACCCTCCCCATAAAACCACAGCAAAGATGGATATCGGGAGCATTAAGATCAGGTGGCATCCACATGGTGTCCTGATGTTGCCTTGATCTTCCATGGCTAAGAGACTAGGTGGTTGTCCTTTGCCTTCGAGTTTGGAGTTCTAGCTGAGGACCAATGAGGTAGACAAGAGGCTGTGCCACTTTCCTTGGCTCAGTCCTCAAAGGATGGCTTCTTTCCCTAGGGGAAGATAGACGGGACCTGCCACTTCTCCCTCAAAAAAGGAGATCCAAAAATATAGAAAGCTGGGTCGATCCACATTCTTATCATCTGTTCCAGGGAGCATTCGACTCCCTAGTTGCAACAGCTGCCGATCCACTTCTGGATACACTTCAAAGCATTGGCAATGGCATATAGAGCCCTATATTGTTCAGGTATGGGCTATCTGAAGGACAATACCGTCACAGATGAGCCCAACCAAGACGGTGGTGGGAAGCCCTTTTCTGGATCCCACCACCTTCCCAGGTGTATTTGCTGGGAACTTATGAGAGGACCTTCTCTGGTGGCTTCCAGACTTTGGAAATCCCTTCCAAGAGCAATTGGGATGCATCTACACTGTAGAATAAATGTCATTGGACTCCACTTGAACTGCCATCATTCAATGCATCAGAATCCTGAGATTTTGAGTGTGGCAACACTTTGGTAGTGATAGCCATCATGAAGGCAGAAGCAGAAGAATGGCGGCCCAAAGTTTCCATTTTCTTCTTAGATCCTTTGTATCTCTCCAACCCTGCATCTTATACACAACACAAGAAGTGGGCAAATGAGACACAAGACTATTCTGAAAAGGTAAAGCATTCAAAAATCCCAAATACAGAATGCTTCTGGTCCTGGGGTACTCAACCTATATGCTCTGTAGTAGCCAAAATTCAACCAGGATATATCCTTCCACTGCAATATTTCCTCTTCCATGACTATGCAGTGGCTGGTGGAGAGTTGGGGATGCAAATCAGAGAAGCAACTGCAATATCCTATTGCCAGAGGGAAAATATTTGTATCATCCACTGACATTCCCAGAGGATTCTGGATACAGGGAACATAGCCAGATTCTTCTCCCATCATTCCAACCTCCATAGAGAATGTGAGGCAGCTAAATAGTGAATCAGAGGGTGGGAGGAAGGAGAGGAGAGATACAACGTATTTCTGCCCATAGGATCTGCTATTGTACAGTCTCAGCCACTGTTTCATCATGGGCTACCCATTTTTCACATGAACAGGTCCCCGTAAGGATAAAAGGCAAGCAGGCTTTAATAAATCGATACCAAGAACAGGACTCAGGCAAACCCTTTCCATCACTGATCAAAGTTCTCCAGAAATGGGGTTCAAAGGTCCAAGGGCCATCTCTCTCCTGAGACAATCTGTCTCGTACTCTTTTCGGCGGAGCGACCGCCTTTGAGGAATTTGTGGGATCACGGATGTTTTTTAATCCTCATCAACTGGGTTAGGCTATTTCAAGACGAAGGGCAGGGGACGGCAACTCCAAGCACCCTTGTTTATCTTCTCCCCAAAGCGTTTTATCACTCCGGCTCATTACGAAGACAGGAGCGAGCCACCAAGAATTCCTCTGCCTTCGGAGACCTCCAGCCCCCTGTGGTTTTGGGGTCCAGAGGAGATCAGCAACCTGTCGGTGTCAATTAAGCTTTTTTGAAATAAAGGGGGGTCAATCAGAATTAGTTGGGCAACTGAATCTTGACAACTAGAAGATTCAGTTCACCTCTGTTGATCTGTTGGAATGCCCTTGATTTTCAGCAGCAGAGAGTACAAACTTTAGGAATCATGAACGCTTTGTGACATCTCTTCCAAACAGTTAGGACCTTTTAGACTCTGGACTTAAGGCCTGTCTTGGAACCCATTCCTTGGATGATCATAGGTCTTGCTTAGTTAAGATGCATCTCTGTAAGGTAGAAAGGACTAGGCACTCCAGTTTTTCTATGATCGCAGTCAGATTGAAAACTGGAGAGGACTCCTGTACCTTTTGTGTAGAAGAGGGGATTGTCGCAGTTGTTGCTTCTCATGTCAACCAACCCTACTGAAATCCCCTCTTCTGGCTCTCTGGTGCCTAAATGATCAATCCATGCTTTGAACCATCTGGGTTGGGGGAGAACTACATTTTCTTCTTCCAATGGACAGAATCAATCTGCTCATCATCAAAGCTAGGAGCCCCCGGTGGCGCAATGGGTTAAACTCTTGTGCCAGCAGGACTGAAGACCAACAAGCCACAGGTTCGAATCCAGGGAGAGTGTGGATGAGCTCCCTCTGTCAGCTTCAGCTCCCCATGCAGGGACATGAGAAAAGCCTCCCACAAGGATGGTAAACATCAAAACATCCGGTCATTCCCTGGGCAACGTCCTTGCAGACGGCCAATTCTCTCACACCAGAAGCAACTTGCAGTTTTCTCAAATCGTTCCTGACATGACAAAAAAAATCATCAAATTTTGACTTTCAAATCCAAAGACTGCCACTGCCTGGGTACTTTGCAGAACAACCTTGAGTCCCAACCAATAGCGGTTTAAGAACAAAGTGTACATTTGTTCTTAATGTACACAATAGCGGTTTAAGAACAAAGCAAGTTTTCAACTAATTCCGATGTGATGATGTTTTGATCATGGACTAGCAATCAAGGATAACGAATTGGATTACGACTTTAACTATGAGATGTTCCGGTCTGTATTGGTGGCCCAATACTATGTATGTATATGTATGTATTTTTATATTTTATTTTATATTTTTAAAGTGAATATTGTATTTTTAAATATGTTGTAAACCGCAATGAGTCGCCGCACAGGCTGAGATATTAGCGGTATACAAGTGTACTAAATAAATAAATAAATAAATAAATACATCAGAAAGAAGCCGTCTTTATGGCAAAGCAATGTTAGGTAGTGGATTCAGAAAGCAAGACAGCAGGCGATACGTCTGACTCAGGCTGGATCTACACTGCCATATAACGCAGTTTGATGCGGTTAAACTGCATTATATGCATCTACATTGACCATATAATGCAGTTTGGAGCTGCATTATATTGCAGTGTAGAGCCAACCTCAGAGGTTTCAAGCAACATGACCCTCATAGAATCTACAGCAAAGAATTAATGCAGTGTGTTACTACCTGAACTGCCTTGCCTCAGTGCGATGGATTCATGCAAGTTGTGTTTGCTGAGGCATCAGCATTCTTGGGTAGAGGTCTAAAGACCTTATGAAACTAAAACTCCCATCACTTCATGGCTTTGAGCCATGGCAGTGGAAGTGGGATCAAACTGCATTCATTAAACAGTGTAAATGCACCCTTTAGCTATGTATGGAAATCATATGTCACATGTTGATGAACTCTAACTTCCAGCATCTCGTGTCATTCACTAGACTGGATAGAGTCGAGGGGGGTTTCAATCTGACGACAGAACCCCATGAGCCCCATTTCTGATTTGGGTCAATGGATCAGCTCAGCTTTATTTATTTCTTTATTTACGACATTTCTACTCCACCTTTCACACCCCAGAGGGGACTCAAGGCGACTTTACACACCTTAAAACACAATGTACACTTAAATAAATATTAAAATAGAATTAACAAGTATATTAAATCAATCAAAACATTTAAAAACAATACATTCAGAGTTAAACATATAATTCACAAGCGTAATCCAGGCTGTTGCAATGGTTATTGCACATTGTTCCAAGTCTATCTATTGCACAAGTTCTTTAAAGGTTTGGTCACAAAGCCACATTTTCAGAGTCTTGTGGAAGGTCAGGAGGGAGGGGGTTGATCTAATATCCCCGGGGAGGGAGTTCCACAGCCAAGGGGCCACCATTGAGAAGGCCCTGTCTCTCATCTACACCAATTGCACCTGTTCACATATGAACATGGCAATTCCATTCATAGAGAGAAACCCAGCCTTTTATATTGCAGCACTCACTAACCCCTCATACAGGAGAGCCCAAATGCTGGCTAGATTTAATATTATGCCATCTCTGCTCCATAGAGGAAAACTCAACGGTCTACCTAGCGATAAGAGGCTTTGTCCCTGCAGCACAGGACAGCTGGACTCCACCCCGCATTTTCTTCTGTACTGCCCACTTTACCAGGAACTAAGATCTAGCATACTACCACAAATTAGAGATTCTTTGAAAAATCATACTGACCCAGACAAAGTAATTATGCTTTTAAACTGCCAAAATTTTAACCGTTGCCTTTCAGTGGCAAGGAACCCAAATGAAGTTTGTAAACCAGTGTTTCTCAACCTTCCTAATGCTGCGACCCCTTAATACAGTTCCTCATGTTGTGGTGACCCCCAACCATAACATTATTTTCGTTGCTACTTCATAACTGTAATTTTGCTATGGTTATTAATCGTAATGTAAATATCTGAAGTGCGGGATGTACACATTTTTATTAATCTATTTCATTTCTTGTTTTTGATTTTGTTTTAACTTGTTTTGTTTATATTTATTTGATGTTATTATTGGCTGTATGTATTTTTTATTTTGATTTGTTGTAATTGTTTGGGCTTGGACTCATGTTAGCCACCCCGAGTCTCCTTTGGGGAGATGGTGGTGGGGTACAAATAAAGATTATTATTATTATTATTATTATTATTATTATTATTATTATTATTATTATTATTATTTTCATTCGCTGGACCAAATTTGACACAAATACCTGATATGCCCAAATGTGAATACAGGTGGGGTTGGGGGGATTGATTATGTCATTTGGGAGTTGTAGTTGCTGGGATCTATAGTTAATTTACAATCAAAGAGCATTCTGAGCTCCACCAACGATGGAATAGAATCAAACTTGGCATACCAACAGAAAATACTGGAAGGGTTTGGTGGGCATTGACCTTGAGTTTTGGAGTTGTAGTTCACCTACATCCAAAGAGCACTGTGGACTCAAACAATGATAGATCTGAACCAAACTTGGCACAAATACTCAGTATGCTCAAATGTGAACACTAGTAGAGTTTGGGGAAAATAGACCTTGACATTTGGGAGTTGTAGTTGTTGTGTTTTATATATAGCTCACCTACAAGCAAAGAGCATTCTGAACCCCACTAATGATAGAATTGGGCCAAACTTCCCACACGAACCCCCATGACCAACAGAAAATACTGGAGGGATTTGGGACGAATTGACAGTGATTTAGGGGAGGTGTATGGTAGTTGACCTACATCCAGAGAGCACTGTGAACCGAAATGACTATGCCAAAGGGATTCCTAAGACCATCAGAAATATGTTTTCCGATGGTTTTTGGCAACCCCTCTGAAACCTCCTCGTGACCCCCCACCCCAAGGGTCCCAACCACTAGGTTGAGAAACACTGCTGTAAACCAAACGTGTAGCAAATGTGAAGTTCCCTTTTCCTATAATTTATACTGTATTTATACTGTCTTGTTATATATGCCAATAAAGGCCTATTGGATTGGATTGGACCGGAACCATTTGCTCCACCTGGCATCCCATTGGAGGTCTATGGAAACCCGGCACATCATGGCATCATATCTGTATTCAATCATTATGATAGGCAGGGGAAGATCTTTCTCTTCTATCTTGTAGGGCTGGATCCTAATGCTTCTTGGGTTAGATTTAAAGCAATATACCAACAGGGATGGGCAAAAAGGGTTGTAGATAAGAATGTCTGACTGGTATCACACAATGCCCACCTTTGTTAATATTGGCTGAAAGAAGGATTTGCTCTGGTGGCACATAGGCTAGCACTAAAGCAGCTAGACAGCCAGCAACGGTGAGCTTACTTGCATTACTGACTGTTGAAGTGATCTTTGCCTCCACTGCCACCTTCTGATGGAAAAGTGAGAATCTCACTTTCGGGATCATACCTGGCTTCTTATTGTGTACCTTGAAGTTGCCTCCAACTTGCAATGATGCCATGACAAATCCATTGCAATGCTTTTTTAGTATGGGATATTTTGTTTTAGGATAGGTACTGTGCATAAATACCCTAATATTGTTGATAAACTGGGGGAAAACCCCATCTCAAGGAAACAAACAACCCTCAAGATAATATTGGAATGCCCTCTGCTGGCAGAAATGAATGGATACACCTGGCAGAGGTGGAATATAGGGCTCAAATTGGTGAGAAGCTCCAGCAGAAGTCATCATTATAGGCTATCACTTGTAGCTGAGTATGATTGCCTTCCAAACGTAAGGTCTTTGTGGTGGATCTGTAGGTGACTGTAGAGACCAATTCTTGATTCACATGTTCTTCTCCAGTGAGGACATCGTTTTCCAGATAGAAGGCAGTCCCAAAAACTGTTGGCTTGATATATTGACACGTATCTTCTAGACTTGTGCACGGATATATTTTAGCCATTTTCCTTTGGCTTCTTAGGCTTCTTCAGCTTGGTCAGGTGGCTGTAATGGCAATGGCCCAGTCGTTACATTTTTTCATCCATAATAGGACCATGTAGCAGCCAATCATGGCTCCTCCTGCCCTTTTCAGAAGCACACGGTACGCAAAGAGGTTACCGCGTGCTCCTTGCATAGGGTTTCCCTGTGAGCCCTGCCTGTTGGGCCAGTAGGAGTAGAAGAACGCTGTGACGTGTCTTATGCAAATTGTGGACAACCACCTCCATTGCTCTCAGTTGGGTCCTCATGCTTCAGTCCAATTGCCTTGCCTTACCTTGCCACTACCGCTCACTCTCAGCTTGATGTTTTGGCTTGGCTTGGCTTCTTGGCCTCTCTCTTGAATCTTTTTGAGTCACCCTTTAGCTTTTTTTTCTCCTCCATTTCAGAAATAAATAATAATGGTAATCCCCACAAACAAAAAGTAAACCCTCATTCTCAGAAAACAACTACCTTACCTACTTACTTAATTTCACTAGTTATCTCTTTATATTTCTCTCTTTGCTGCTCTCTGCCTTCTGAATTTCAATTTTTTTTTTCATGTCAGGAGTGACTTGAGAAACTGCAAGTCCTTCTGGTTCGAGAAAATTGGCTGTCTGCAAGGATGTCCCGTTTCCCCTCTTATTTTTATTATGTCATTAGAACTACTTCTAAAAAGCATAAAAGAGCACAAAAATACAAAAAGGTACAGCAATTGGAAAACAAAAATGTAAGGCGAGAGCTTTTACAGATGACATAATAGGAATAATTGAAAATCCATCTCTAAACTTGACTAATTGGTTACAAAAGATAGAAGAATTCAGAAATTTGGTGGGTTTCAGATTAAACAGAAAAAAAGACAATGATTCTAACCAAAAATATGGGAAAGATGAAGCAAGAAGAATTAAGCAAAACAACGGGTCTACAAACTGCTACAAAAATAAACTATTTAGGAATATGGATCACGTCAAAAAATGGTCAACGTCTAACAAACAACTATGAAAGAGTCTGGAGCCAAATAAGGAAAGATTTGGAAAAATGGAAAACACTAAAACTCTCCCTCCTGGGTAGGAAAGCTTTGGTAAAAATGAATATTTTTACCAAAATTGCTTTGTTTGTTCCAAAATATACCAATTATTCATAATATTAATACATTTAAAGAATGGAACAAAGACCTCCTAAAATTTATATGGAAGGGGAAAAACCCCAGAGTAAAACACAGTTTTGACAGATTAAAAAAATTAGAGGAGGCTTTGGATTCCTGGACTTAAAACTTTACCATGACGCATGCACTCTTGTTTGGATGAATTTAAAGAAGGAAAAATTGCTAACTCTAGAGGGATATGACCTCCGGGTGGGTTGGCATTCATACGTTTGGTATGAGAGAGAGAGAAAAGAAGAAAAAATCAGGAACTATTTTGTAAGGTCCTCATTATTAAGAATTTGGCAACATTCTGATTTCTGTTCTTGAGTTGAGAGTAGAGTAACTGCTTTGGGAGATGGTGATCGGGCATTCAGACAACGTGGCATTCAGTCCAGTGAAGCTGATGGCGGAGGATCATCGCTTCAGTGCTGGTGGTCTTTGCTTTTTCAGCATGCTGACATTTGTCCGCCTATCTTTCCAAGAAATTTGCAGGATTTTCCGGAGGCAACACTGATGGAATTTTTCCAGATGTTAAGAGTTTGTAAACGGTTCACATTTTGCAGGCCTATAATAGAGTTGCGAGGACAATAGCTTTATAAACAAGCATCTTGGTGTCCCTACAGATGCCCCGATCCTCAAATACTTTCTGCTTCATTCGGCAAAATGCTGCACTCGCAGAGCTCGACGGTGTTGTATTTCAGATAGGTCAACATTTTCTAACATTACACCATTGAGCTGTATTTCTGGGATTGCAGAGGGATTGGTTGGTACCTGCCAATAGACCACTTTGGTTTTCTCAGGGTTCAGTGAGAAGCCAAACTTTTCATATGCTTCTGCAAAGGTGTTTAGAGTGGCTTGACAGTCATCTTCTGAATGGGCACAGACTACATTATCATCAGCGTACTGGAGTTCTATAACAGACATTATTGTGATCTTAGTTTTAGCTTCACAGCCATTGTAACATGTACCATATTATCATCTGCATACTTGTCACGTTGCTAGGGCTCTACCTTGTTTAGGTAGAGATGAATCAAAACTCCCAGTTTAAACAAACAGTTTAATTAAAACAGCACTTACTTGCTGGCTGTTTTTATAGTCCAAAATATAAAACACAAAGATAGCACACAGCTACAGAATAAACAAAACTGATAGCACAAATAACTTTATAGTAAAAAGGGTCCAGTCCAAAGGTCAAATGCCGAGAGTTCAATAACAGAGTCCAGGAATCAAGAGTACACCATAGTCAAAAGCCAGTCCAAAGGTTCAAGGTTCAGGGATTCCAAGATTACAGAAAACAGGTCAGGACACCGAAAATCCAACAGACCTGGGGGAAAAACCAACAACATCCACCACCAAAATGCAACAAATACTTTTCTCCCAAAGATAAGTCTCAAAGTTAGCTCCTTAAATCCAGTAACACCCAGCTGCAACCCATCTCCTGCACACCTCCATCCTTAATTGCTTTTACCTGTAAACTGTTACTAACAAACTACTCAGCCCTTTAGAATCAAGACTTACATTAACCCTTCCATCACCAACTGCCAGGTCTACCACCACCAACCACCACCAACAATGGAACGTATGACATTACTCCACCATTGAGGATTTCTGATTATGTTTGGTCTGGTTCCTCCTCTGTGTCCTTGCCTCCCAGGGAGACCCCCTGTGCAACAAGATGATCAAGTCAAAATTACAGAAAAAATGTATTATTATTATTATTATTATTATTATTATTATTTACTTTATATTTATCCTGCCTTTCTCCCCATAGGGACTCAAGGCAACTAACAATGACATGACACAATACGATAAATTTAAAAACAAGGCTAATGCCTATACATCTGAATACTTAAAAAAAAAATATTTGACTCACGAGTACAACATTTAAAATACAAATAAAAACAATTAAAATTACATTTTAAAACTACATTATCAACAGTGGATACTAGGGCTGGGCGGTTTCGTTTCGTTAATTCGTAATTCGTTAAAAAATTCGTTAATTTTTCAATTACAAAACGATAACGAACCAGTCTGGAGCAATTTTTTAAAAAACGAATTTTTAAATCGTTTCGTAAATGTTTTGTATTTCGTTATTGTATTCATTTCGTTATCGTTTTGAGGTCGTTTCGTTATTTTTTCCGCATGTCTGGGGCAAGTTTTATAGTTATTTTTGGTTTTCTAAGGGTTTTTATAGTTGTTTTTGGTTTAATTAAGCTTCAGAAGTTCCCCCTGTCCCATTTGGAGGTTTTTTAGCGTATTGCGCGGTCGCGTCCGCCATTAACGAATCGATTCGTTATTGTTTCGGAAATCGATTCATTATTGTTTTGTAATTTTTTTCACATTTACGAAATTTCGTAAATATCAAACTTTTTTAAAGGAAAATTTTGTAATTATTTTAAATAATGAAACGCAAAACCCACCAAAAAACGAATCGATTTTAGAAACAAATTTTTCCGTTGTTACCCAGGCCTAGTGGATACATTACAGTGGATACATTAGTCAACATACGGGTCCACTACACGTATACACACACAGTTTTTGTTCCATGTATTTTAAAATATGTATTTGAATGGTATTGTGTTTTATCTTCAGGTTTTAACTGTGGTGTAGCCTGCCTCAGGCTGTGAGGAGAAGCAGGTAACAAATCATAATCATAATAATTTAACTTGGTGTTAAAAAACAAGTATGGTTCGTCAACGTTGCAATCCTGGCGACAGCAGGATCAAAGAGAAACAACTGGAAAAGCTGACACAATACTAGGATTTAAAGATCGAACTGCAAAGATTCTGGCACAAGCCAGTCAAGGTGGTCCCAGTGGTGATCGGCACACTGGGTACAGTGCCTAAACACCTTGGTCTGCACTTAAACACAATCGGCGCTGACAAAATTACCATCTGTCAGCTGCAAAGGCCACCCTACTGGGATCTGCATGCATTATTCACCGATACATCACATAGCCCTAGACACTTGAGAAATGTCCAACGTGTGATCCAATACAATAACCAGCATAGTGATCTTGTTTGCTGTGTACTACTACTACTACTACTAATAATAATAATAATAATGATAATAATACTTCATTTGTAAACCGCCGTATCTCCCTGAAGAGACTCCAATACATATGGCAAACATTCAATGCCTACACAGAACATATAAACAATTACATCAAAATAAAATACATCAAACAATACATTTTGTTTTATTTTTAATATTATTATTATTAACAATAATTATTTGGTATTTGTTATTTATTAAATACATTAATATTATTAATATATTTTAGCAGTAGTAGTAATACACATTTTATCTGATGTATTATTATTATTATTATTATTATTATTGGGATTAATATTATTAGTATTACACGCAGACATATTAGATACACCCATTAATACCCTTTGCTTTCCCCGGGCAGACGGCTCATTCCAATGACCTCCCATTGTTCGCCCCACAGCTTGAGTTCCAAAGTCCCAAGGTTTGTCTCTCAGCAGGGAAACTGATTCTCCATGTTGGTGCCTGATCTGAGCTTTGTCTCCTTACATCTGAGGCTGAATGGCAAGGCATCTGGAGCCCGCCAGGGCGGTTTGTCTCTCCTGCCCTGGAACCCTTCTTCACTGGCCGGGGTCAGGCATTTTGTTCAAATGGGGCCAGCAGGTAATTGCATAGTCCTCTCTGGAGGCCTTGAAAGTGAGCTAACAACTGTGACTTAATGGAATTTTTCCTGGAGGTCAAGTGGCAGGAAGCAAGCGGAGTCTTCGGAGCCGGCGGCCCTAAGTTCATGGCATCACAATACATGCGATCAATTAATGGACTGCCTTCTAGGCTGGGAGGGGGGGAGGCTTGTACAATTCCAAACTCTGCGTGCAAAGCATGGGATGTCTCTCCGATGCACCCATTATGGTCCAAGACTGACCCTTTTATACAGTTCCCTTTTGAACCCCTGGCCAGTAGATCGAAGCTGGCTGAGGTTTAGATTCCCCTAGGCATCCTTCGAGGTGGGCAACATACAAGATTCCTGAATTAAACCCATTTCCTACATTCATCTATGCATGCTACGGAGCAAATGACAATTTCGACCTGAACCAAGCAAGGTATTGAATTAAGTTGGGTGGGGCACTAGCACTCTTGGTAGAGAAAGTGAATGAGCTTGTGAAACTAAAACTCCCATGATTCCAGAGCCTTGAGCCATGGCAGTTCAAGAAATATCAAAAATTAATTTTATAGTGTGTTGCTGGCCAAACTCACTGAGTTGTTGTGAGTTCTCAGGGCTGTATGGACATGTTCGAGAAGTATTCTTCTAGTACACAGCCATATAGCCTGGAAACTCACAGCAACCCAGAATTCGACAGTGTAGCTGCACCCTTAGTTGGGGCGAATGAAGAACCTAAACAGTTCTGGCCCAGTTTACTTGTCCAAACGTATCTCCTGCTATGATCCACTTAGGGCCCTGAGATCATCCAGGGAGACCCTGCTCGTTGTCCCCCCATTATCGCAATCGCATTTGGTGGGGACAAGGGACAGGGCCTTTTCTGTGGTGGCCCCTTGGCTGTGAAACTCCCTCCCAAGTGAAATTAGATCTGCTACATCCTTCTCGACCTTTCGGAAACAAGTGAAATCCTGTCTATGGCATCAGGCCTTTGTAGATTAGGTTAACCTGCTGACGTGACAGATTTTGTGGAACTGACTGACTGCTCCTTGGACGATGACTTAAACCGGTGACTGTTGACTGTTTGATTGTCTTTATACTGTTTTATACTGTTTTATGGCTATATTGTTATTTAAATTGTATATTCATGTTTTGGTTGTGGGCACCACGGGGTGCCGGTTTGTTAGCCGCCCTGAGTCCCTCTGCAGAGGTTGAGATAAGATGGGATACAAATGTCCAAAATAAATAAATAAATAAATATTCCCAAGGAAGAAGATAAGCAGACTATTTGTGGAAATCTTGGCAGTTCAGGAATTATTCAGCCCAATATTCACCGGTAATTGTTTTGTGCACAAAACAGCTTTTCTGCAGAAAAAAAGGATTCTCTGTGCAAAACAATTAAAAAATCTTTCTGCATAGAACAGTATTGTTTCTGGTGTGAAACGGGCTTTTTCTGCACAAAACAATTATACACATTTTTTTCACACAACAAGTCCCCAGTTGCAAACAGGCTTCCAAACATGTATAGTTTTCAAAGACACTGTTGCAGTGGTGAGAAAAATTGTTCAAATCATTCACCACTTTCCTTAAAGAAGAAAATGGGTGAGGATTTCCCTACCATGGGCCTTGGGTGTGTTAGTTGTCTTGTTTTGTCTTGTCTTGCGCTAGGTTATTTATGCCAATTTCTGTACAGCTGGGACCTAAGCGGGTTGGATTTGGTCCCACAGAGGGTTCCTCTTGGCCCAACATCAAGGTTTTATGGAGCTGGCATGTGAAACAAGCCCTCCAGTGGGAAACCTTAGAGATATGCACAAAAGGAGACCTAAATTTGGCACTCAGAGTTGCCAACAGCAATGTTTGGCTGAAATCCGACAGTAGGAGTGTGCAGCATAAATCTCCACCCCCCCCCCATAGAGTTACACATTACCTGTGCAAATGAACTGAGGCCCCCTTTGCAGACCCAGATGCCCAACCGAACAGAGAGAGAAAAGAAATGCAAGGTGTGCACCCATGCGCAACAGTGGGATATGCACAACTCTGCTTCACCGCTCAGGACCAGGGATGTGTTTTATGGGAATTGAATGGTTCTGCTTCCAAAGGTGAGGAGAAGGATGGAGGAGAGGAAAAGGTGGAAGCGAAGGAAGAGAGAGAAGAGCAGAAGAGGAAGAGGATACCTAGAACAAGAGGAGGAAAGGAGGAGGAAGAAAAGAAGATAGGGAGGGAAAGAGGGAGGGAAAGAAGAACTGGAGGAAGAGAAGGAGGGAGAGAGGAGAAAGAGGAGGAGAAGCACAAGAGGAGGAGAAGGAAGAGAGAAAAAGAAGAAAAGAGAGGTGAGAAGGAGGAGAAGAGGAGAAAAAAGAGGAGAACATGGGAGAGGAAGACGAAGATAATTGGACCTCCTGAAGATGTGATTTTGGGGTCCTTTTGAGGCCCATATTTTAGAGACTGTTACCTTATCTGAAAAGTCCTAAAGCCAGCCCTGCCAAGGAAACTACATTTTCTTCCCTTCCGGTCTTGTTCATCTCTATCCAGAACAAAGTCTCGTTCCTTTCAGCAGCATTTACTCCTCCTTAAGCGTGCCTCCATATGATCACAGCAAAAGATCCAAACCGTAGAGGAATCCGACCCAGCCTGCCAGGTGTGTTTGAAGGCTGGCTGCCAAAATCTGACATTCCCTTCTCTGCAGACAACCCTGAGATAAAAGGAATGTGTGGCGAATTCCCTGGTTTGGACTGTAGTTCCCAGGGTTCCACAGCCAAGACGATCTCTGCTTGAGAAATGCTGATCTCTAATAGTCTTCCTAGTTCTGGTGTTTTCCCAACGGTTTAGGCGCCAGCTCCCATTAGGGTTCAATAACATAGCCAGTGATTAGGAATGTCAGGAATTCAAGTTTAAAGCATTTGGATTGTGCCAGTTTGGTATAGATGTTATCTATTTAACTCTGGATTCCTCAGCAGACCAAAGATACCTAGAAATGAATGTGTGACCCTTTAAATGTCATAGGACAAGCTAGAACCAGAGAACCATGACTAAGATGGTCTTGAAACCAAGCCCCATGAGAACACGAGTATGTTTTTTTTAAAGAGATGTTTTCAAATATCTGATGGAGTGTCTGAGGGAAGATGGAGCAAGCTGATTTCCTGGTGCTTCTACTGGTAGGATCCAAGCTAATTGATATAGGAAAGGATTAGGAAGAACTTCTGATGGTAAGAGCTGCTTGATAATGGTAAGGACTACCTTACAAGGTGGTGATCTCAGTTCTTTTGAAGGTTTTTAAATAGAGATGGAATCTGTCTAGCAGTGCAGATTTCCTAAACTGGCAGGAGTTGGATAAATTGTGAGATCCCATCAAGTCCATGCTTCAGTGTATCTCCAATTATTGCTCCCTACTGACCAACACTGAAGTCAATTACAATCCATCATTAGTTGGGCAGGTTGTATCATTAGTCCTGGGTACAGACATTCTTGAATTGGTTAAGTGGACGAACACAGAGAGTGCTCACTAATGCTTCCTCTTCATCTTGGAAAGAAGTGACAAGTGGAGTGCCGCAGGGTTCTGTCCTGGGCCCGGTCCTGTTCAACATCTTTATTAACGACTTAGATGAAGGGCTAGAAGGCATGATCATCAAGTTTGCAGACGACACCAAATTGGGAGGGATAGCCAATAGTCCAGAGGACAGGAGCAGAATTCAAAACGATCTTGACAGATTAGAGAGATGGGCCAAAACTAACAAAATGAAGTTCAACAGAGACAAATGCAAGATACTCCACTTTGGCAGAAAAAATGAAATGCAAAGATACAGAACAGGGGACGCCTGGCTCGAGAGCAGTACGTGTGAAAAAGATCTTGGAGTCCTCGTGGACAACAAGTTAAACATGAGCCAACAATGTGATGTGGCGGCAAAAAAAGCCAATGGGATTTTGGCCTGCATCAATAGGAGCATAGTGTCTAGATCTAAGGAAGTAATGCTACCCCTCTATTCTGCTTTGGTTAGACCACATCTGGAATATTGTGTCCAATTCTGGGCACCACAATTCAAGAGAGATATTGACAAGCTGGAATGTGTCCAGAGGAGGGCGACTAAAATGATCAAGGGTCTGGAGAACAAGCCCTATGAGGAGCGGCTTAGGGAACTGGGCATGTTTAGCCTGAAGAAGAGAAGGCTGAGAGGAGATATGATAGCCATGTATAAATATGTGAGAGGAAGCCACAGGGAGGAGGGAGCAAGCTTGTTTTCTGCTTCCTTGGAGACTAGGACGCGGAACAATGGCTTCAAACTACAAGAGAGGAGATTCCATCTGAACATTAGGAAGAACTTCCTGACTGTGAGAGCCGTTCAGCAGTGGAACTCTCTGCCCCGGAGTGTGGTGGAGGCTCCTTCTTTGGAAGCTTTTAAGCAGAGGCTGGATGGCCATTTGTCAGGGGTGATTTGAATGCAATATTCCTGCTTCTTGGCAGGGGGTTGGACTGGATGGCCCATGAGTTCTCTTCCAACTCTTTGATTCTATGATTCTATGATTCTATGACACAAGAAAGAATTGGGTTGAGTGTATTGTTGAATTGGGTTGAGGTTTCAAGGGAAGAGGGGTTCATGAAGTTCAAATATGGGAGAAAACTAGGATTGTCAGATCTTTTAGAGCCTCTGTAGCAAACAAAAGCACTAAGCACAGCAGGCACAAGACATGGAGATGGAGTCAGTTCTTCCACCTGCACAGGTTCCCTCCTAAGAAACAAGAGAGATCTTTTCAGAGCCCTCAAACATCCCCCGAGGTGGTGATATTCAGCTTGTGTGGCAGTAATTGCGATGAGAAAAGCAACACATCAGCAGGAAGGAATTTGCCTTGGCTTGGAACAAGATGAAGGTTCTTCTAAGAACTTTTGTCAGTAGAGATGAGAAGACCTGGATGAGGAAGAAGGACTTGGCTCACCTTTTTTTGGCACTGGAGGTGGCATCATTTTTAGAAGGGTGGTAGTAGATCCATTGATTCGCCCTTTGGTCTCTGGGCTGAGGTCGAAGTTGCAGAATCAAATCACCCCTAGCAATAGGGTAGAAAGCCCATCCGTTATCCCCCCTCTCCTCCCAGAGAGTTCCTTTTTGAGACTCCCTCTCTAATTTCCATTCCTGCCTGTCCTAACTCCCAATCCCACCCACAAATGCTTCCCTTGTTTAGCCCCCTTTCCACGCCAGATCATAGAATCATAAAATCATGGAGTTGGAAGAGACCTCATGGGCCATCCAGTCAACCCCCTGCCAAGAAGCAGGAATATTGCATTCAAAGCACCCCCGACAGATGGCCATCTAGAGGTTTAAAAACTTCCAAAGAAGGAGGTTTAAAAACTTCCAAAGAAGGAGCCTCCACCACACTCCAGGGCAGAGAGTTCCACTGCTGCACGGCTCTCACAGTCAGGAAGTTCTTCCTCATGTTCACATGGAAACTCCTTTCTTGTAGTTTGAAGACATTGTTCTACGTCCTAGTCTCCAGGGAAGCAGAAAACAAGCTTGCTCCCTCCTGTCTGTGACTTCCTCTCACATATTTATACATGGTTATCATATCTCCTCTCAGCCTTTTCTTCTTCAGGCTAAACATGCCCAGCTCTTTAAGCCGCTCCTCATAGAGCTTGTTCTCCAGACCCTTGATCATTTTAGTCGCCCTCCTCTGGACACATTCCAGCTTGTCAACATCTCTCTTTAATTGTGGTGCCCAGAATTGGACACAATATTCCAGGTGTGGTCTAACCAAGGCGGAATAGAGGGGTAGTATTACTTCCCTAGATCTAGACACTATGCTCCTATTGATGCAGACCAAAATCCCATTGGCTTCTTTGCTGCAACATCACATTGTTGGCTCATGTTTAACTTGTTGTCCATTAGGACTCCAAGATCTTTTTCACACATACTGCTCTTGAGCTAGGCGTCCCCCATTCTGTATCTTTGCATTTCGTTTTTCCTGCCTAAGTGGAGTATCTTGCATTTGTCTCTGTTGAACTTCATTTTGTTAGTTTTGGCCCATCTCTCTAATCTGTCAAGATTGTTTTGAATCCTGCTCCTGTTCTCTGGAGTATTGGCTATCCCTCCCAATTTGGTGTCATCTGCAAACTTGATGATCATGCCTCCTAACCCTTCATCCAAGTCATTAATAAAGATGTTGAACAGGACCGGGCCCAGGACGGAACCCTGCGGCACTCCACTCGTCACTTCTTTCCAGGGTGAAGAGGAAGCATTGGTGAGCACCCTCTGGGTTCGTCCATTTAACCAATTACAGATCCACCTCACCGTAGTTTTGCCTAGCCCACATTGGATTAGTTTGTTTGCCAGAAGGTCATGGGGGACCTTATCGAAGGCCTTACTGAAATCCAGGTACGCTACATCCACAGCATTCCCCACATCTACCCAGCTTGTAACTCTATTGAAAAAAGAGATCAGATTAGTCTGGCATGACTTGTTTTTGATAAATCCATGTTGACTATTAGCGATGACCGCATTTGTTTTTAAGTGTTTGCAGACCGCTTCCTTAACAATTTTTCCAGAATCTTGCGTGGTATCGACGTGAGGCTGACCGGGCGGTAATTGTTTGGGTCATCCTTTTTTCCCTTCTTGAAGATTGGGACCAAATAGGCCCTCCTCCAATCTGCTGGAACTTCTCCCGTTCTCCAAGAACTCTAAAAGATGATTGCCAATGGTTCTGAAATGACTTCCACTAGTTCCTTCAATACTCTCGGGTGTAGCTGATCTGGCCCTGGGGACTTTAACTCATTTAGAGTGGCCAGGTATTCCTGGATGACTTGTTTCCCAATTTGGGGTTGGATTTTCTCTAATCCCTCATCCACTCCATCTTGCTGAGGTTGAAGATGACTTTCTTTTTGTAAGAAGACCGAGGCAAAGAAGGCATTAAGTAGTTCTGCCTTTTCCCTATTCCCTTTCAGCATTGCCCCATCTTCTCCTCGAAGAGGACCTATTGCCTCCTTGGAGATATCTTCTCTCCCTAGCCAGATGACCTCACTAGGTGGCTCTCCTTTTCTGGAGAGCTGACTGACCCCCTCAGAACATAGTTTCACTCAGCCTATCCACCAGGGGGGAGGGGTTTCAAGTGGGTTGGGAGCCATTCAGGTGATATGGGGAAGGAGGAAGACCGGTCACTCTATACCCAGAGAGAAGCGCAACAGAGTTCTTGCGACCCTGGAGAAGGATAGGTGTGGTAGTCTCCATGACAGACCCCCCGGACTTAAGATCCTGCTCCTGAATACCAGATCCATCACCGGGAAGACTTCTGTCATTCAGGATTTGATCCTGGATGAGGGGGCGGATTTGGGGTGCATCACTGAGACGTGGTTGGACAAACTGGGTGGGGTAAATCTCACCCAGTTCTGTCCACTGGGCTTCGGGGTGCATCAGCAAGCTAGGTCCGGGTGATGGGGAGGAGGGGTTGTGGTAATCTTTCAGCAGTCCATCGCCCTGATCAGATGCACTGTTCCGCAATCCTCGAGGTTTGAATGTGTCTACTTGAAGGTGGGAGCTCGAGATAGCCTGGGGATCCTGCTGGTGTACCGTCCACCCCGCAACCCGGCAGTTTCTCTGTCTGAGCTAGCAGAAGTGGTCTCAAATTCGGCCTTAGGTTCCCAACAACTTATAGTTTTGGGAGACTTTAATATTCATGCCGAGACCACATTGACAGGTGCAGCTCAGGATTTCATGGTTGCCATGACAACCACGGGGCTGACTCAGGTAATATCTGGCCCCACACATCAGGCGGGACACACGCTGGACCTTGTTTTTATTGTGGATGGTGGGACAGTCAGAGTGGAAGAGCAAAATATTCTTCCATTGTCATGGTCTGACCATCATCTGATCTGCTTAAGATTAGCCGTGCCCTCTAACCTCCACAGGGGTGGTGGACCCTTTAAGATGGCCCGCCCCAGGAGGCTGATGAATCCAGAAGGACTCCTGAAGTTTCTTGGGGATCTTCCTGTCTTGGAGACTGACAATCCTGTTAATGCCCTTGTTGATCACTATAATAGTGAGATGACCAGGGTGATTGACACGATCGCTCCTGAACATCCCCTCTCATTGCGTAGAGTCACACTGACTCCTTGGTTCACCGAGGAGCTGGCTGTGATGAAGCACTGGAGGAGGAGTCTAGAGGGCATCTGGAGGAAATCTCACAATGTATCTGACCAAGCATGGGCTAAAGCCGCTATTAGGACTTATTCCGCGACTTTGCAAGCAGACAGGAAAGTATTCTCGACTGCTCACATAGCGTGTGCAGCAAATAGGCCGTCAGAGTTGTTCCGAGTCATGGGGGAGCTCCACCAACCTCCTGAGGTTGGGGAGCTTCCTAAAAACTCGGCAACTCGGTGCAGCAATTTCGTGCACCATTTCGCAGGCAAAGTTGCTCAGATACACCTTGAGATGGACTCTGGTTTAAACGCAGTGCCAGATGAGGTAACCGAGGCACCTGTCTGTCCGATTTGATGGGATTCTTTCCGTCTTGTTCTTCCTGATGACTTGGAGGGGATCCTTGGGACAGTGAGGGCGACCACTTGCACTCTGGATCCTTGCTCTTCCTGGCTAGTGAAGCTGTCCAGAGAGGGGTTGTTGGAATGGTTTGTTGCAATAATAAATGCTTCATTGGGTCAGGGGAAATTCTCGACCTGCCTTAAGCAGGCGGTGGTAAAACCTTTATTAAAGAAGACCTTCCTTGACCTGACTGTGTGTAACAGCTACAGACCAATTTCCAACCTCCCCTTTCTGGGCAAGGTTCTGGAGCATGTGGTTGCCTCGCAGCTCCGGGGATTCCTCAATGACACCGATTTTCTGGATTGTTCACAGTCTGGCTTGAGGCTTGGGCACAGTACCAAGACGGCTTTGGTCGCCTTGGTGGATGACCTTCGCAGGGAACTGGACAGGAGGAGTGTGACCCTGCTCGTTCTCTTGGATATCTCAGTGGCTTTCAATACCATCAATCATGGTATCCTTCTGGGAAGACTCGCTGGGATGGGACTCGGGGGCATGGTTTTGCTGTGGCTCCGGTCCTTCCTGGAGGGTCATTCCCAGTTGGTGAAGCTGGGGGACTCCTGCTCAGACCCCTGGCCATTGACCTGTGGGGTCCCACAAGGTTCTATTTTGTCTCCCATGCTTTTAACATCTACATGAAACAGCTGGGAGAGGTCATCCAGAGTTTTGGAGTGCGGTGCCACATCTACGCAGATGACACCCAACTCCACTACTCTTTTCCACCAGATTCCAAGGAAGCCCCTCGGATACTGGACCACTGCCTGTCCACTGTGACGATCTGGATGAGGACAAACAAGCTGAGAATCAATCCTGGCAAGATAGAGGTCCTCCAGGTCAGTCGCCCATCTGATTGGGTGGCAACCTGTGCTGGATGGGGTTGCACTCCCCCTGAAGTCACAGGTCCGCACCTTGGGGGTCCTCCTGGACTCAGCGCTGACGCTTGATGCACAGGTGTCGGCGGTGGAGGGCCTTCGCACAGTTAAAACTCGTGCGCCAGCTGCAACCATATGTCGTGAAGTCTGATTTGCCCATGGTGGTCCACGCCTTAGTTACCTCTAGACTGGATTACTGTAATGCACTCTATGTGGGGCTACTTTGAAGATGGCCCGGAAACTACAACTTGTCCAACGTTCGGCAGCCAGATTAATAACTGGGGCTAGTTATAGGGAGCGATCGACCCCCATGTTTAAGGAGCTCCACTGGCTGCTGTTTATTTTCTAGTCCCAATTCAGAAAATACAGGTTATCACCTACAAAGCCCTAAACGGTTTGGGACCCACCGTGACCATATCTTTCTCCATGTACCAACCTGGGCCCTTCGATCCTCGGGGGGAGGCCCTCCTTTTGCCCCTACCAATCTCACAAGCTCGTCTTGTGGGTACAAGGGAGAGAACCTTCTCCTCTCTGGCTCCCCGACTCTGGAACTCATTACCTGGAGAGATCAGGAAAGCCCCTTCACTAGAAACGTTCAAAAAGAACCTTAAAACCTGGCTCTTCCAGTGTGCCTTTGGTGAGTAGGTGCACAACATGACACTATTGCTCCCCTCAACGCTTCTGCCACTGGTGTACACACCCTCCAAATGGGAAGTTTCGTTCCACAATCCTGTGTGTTTTTATGAGCTCCCTGCAAATAACCTGCTCCTATTTTTATCTCATTAGAGTTTTTTAATCATTTTATCCTGTACACGTGGCCCGCCCACTGTTATCGTGATTGTGTTTATTGGAATGTTATTTTGTTACTGTGTTTATATTTTTTTCTATGTAATTTTGATTATGTTGCTTTTTGTTTATGTTCTGGTTTTATTTTGCTGTAACATGTTGTTTGGGTTTGGCCTCATGTAAGCCGCTCCGAGTCCCCATTTGGGAGATGGTGGCGGGGTATAAAGTTTATTATTAGTATTATTATGTCCCTGGGTGTCCTAGTAGCTGGTGACTGAAGTTGGAGAAGTTGGCTGGAATCTTGAGTCATGTCTTTATAGGAGGACCTACCTCTGCAGGAATGGAAATTGAGAAGGCCCATCATATCCATGTCCAACGGAACCCTTGGCCAGTTCTTCTATGTAGCAATGTAATAGCAGCTCCTTACTGAACATTGCCATTATGGAACAATGGAGAATATGACCAAGTGACCAATGAACAACAAGACCAAGGCCCAATGGGGCCCAAAGTAAATTGGGACCCAATTGATGTCTTCTTTGGCATCTTCACAATCCACCAATAAGGTTTCTTAACATCTTTGCTCTGTAGCTAAGTAGAGTTGGCCTTCAATATCCAAAGGGTTTCCCAAAACTATCTGGGAGGCCGAGCCCACACCAACAGCATGCATCAACTTCTGGTCAAAAGGTTAACAGTAATTGTTCATATTCATATTAATTAATGGTGAAAGCTTAGAGGGTATGTTGATCAAGTGTGCAGATGACACCAAATTGGGAGGGAAAGCTAGCTATTCTAATACTCCGTATGAACAATTTGAACACTTGTACTAAAATTTAATTCTTGTCCTTTCATTGTTTATATGTCATCTTTACACACACCCTCTCCCCACACAATGTTTCGTTCTTTGAATCTAGATGGTTAGCACTGCATTTAAAAATGCCTAGGGCTACAGGACCATGAAGACTGTCTTGGAAGGAAAAGGCTGTTGCTATTTTCAGAAACTGGGAGAGGGAGGGGAATAAAATTAAAGTATGCGGGAGGGGGGGAGCTTTGAGTGTGAGAATTCGGAAGCAAATTCAGATTTCAATGAGACGGGATGTGGGTTTGTCTTTTTTAATTGGATGCTTTGCAATCAGCCTTGCCTCTGAATGCCTGCAGATGCACTTGTGTAAACCTCTAAAACTTATTCCCTCCGCCCCATCCTCCCACATCCAATGCTTCTGTCCAGAGCTCTATCTTATCTTTGCCTCTTGCTTCGGCTCTGGTGATGCATCCTGACAGTGTTAGGACTGGGAACCCAAAAGTAAGCAGCAAATCAAAGGTAGAGGAGTGAACCATATTTTGATGTTTTCTGCTTCCCTGGAGACTAGGACGTGGAACAATGGCTTCAAACTACAAGAGAGGAGATTCCATCTGAACATGAGGAAGAACTTCCTGACTGTGAGAGCCGTTCAGCAGTGGAACTCTCTGCCCTGGAGTGTGGTGGAGGCTCCTTCTTTGGAAGCTTTTAAACAGAGGCTGGATGGCCATCTGTCAGGGGTGATTTGAATGCAATATTCCTGCTTCTTGGCAGGGGGTTGGTCTGGATGGCCCATGAGGTCTCTTCCAACTCTTTGATTCTATGATTCTATGTATCTGTGGTAGCTCATACTTGAATTTTCTTTTCTTTTTTCCTCCTCCCATTTTGATGCCCAAGGCTGGTCACGGCCAAACTCTCAGGATATTTCTACACTGTGGAATGAATGTGGTTTGAAACCAGTTGATTGACCATGGCTGAATGCTATGGAATCCTAAGTGTTGTGGTTTGGCACTTTTTAGCCAGGAAGGCTGTATTACTGAAACTCCCAGGATGCCATAGCATTCAGCCATGGCACACCCAAGAGGGTTTTTTTTTGCAAAAGAGCATCAACCAATAAGTTTCCTTCTTCTGATCAACTCTCGCTGAAATTGGCATACGTGACAGTGGGCCATGGACAGTGTTGGGCAGCAATTAAGAGGCAAATGGGACAAATAGGTGTTAATTAGGGATGCATCTATACTGTAGATGTAATGTGGTTTGGTCCCACTTGAACTGCTATAGCTCAATCTATGGCAGTGGCTCCCAATCTTTCTTTTGACCAGGGACCACTTTGGTTTTTTGTTGTTAGCAGGAACCACAAGGTTCAAGAATAATAAACTGTGTTAATCTAAAAATAAACTTTCATCCAAACTTATAACATATTAGCTGTACCCGCCACGGCTTGTTGTGGCCACCTTCCCTCCCTTTTTTTCCTCCTTTCTTTCTCTCCTTCCTCCCTCCACTCTTTCCTTCCTTCTCTTTTTTTCTTTCATTCTCTCCTTTCTTCCTTTTCTTTCTCTTCCCTTCCTCCCCACTTTTCTTTCCCTTCCTCTTTCTCTCCTTTCTTCCTTCTCTACCTATTCTTGGACTGCAGCTCCCAGAAGTCCTCCTGATCAATCTATCTACCTAACTATCTCTATCTAATCTATCTATCTTATCTATCTAGAGAAGGGGTCCTCAAACTTTTTAAACAGAGGGCCAGGTCACAGTCCCTCAAACTGTTGGAGGGCCATCCTGAGTCCCTCTGCAGAGGTTGAGAAAGGATGGGATATAAAAGCCCCAAATAAATAAATAAATAAATAAATATTTTTTTTTAAAAAAAAGAATGAATTCTTATGCACACTGCAGATATCTTATTTGTAATGGGGAAAAAACACTTAAAACAACACAATAATTAAAATGAAGAACAATTTTAACAAATAAAAACATTAGTCTTTCAATGGGAAGTGTGGGCCTATTTTTGGCTGATGAGATAGGATTGTTGTTGTTGTTGTGTGCTTTCAAGTAATTTCAGACTTAGGTTGATCCTGAGCGAGGGCCAGGTAAATGACCTTGGAGGGCCGTATTCAGCCCCCGGGCCTTAGTTTGAGGACCCCTGATCTAGAGGATTGCTGGGAGTTGCAGTCCAGAAATAGGAAACTGGAAATATGCAGGGATTGGGGTGCTCTCAAAGAAATCCACGGAGAAGAAAACTTTCAGCTTGGAAGCAGTGCATTTAGATCATCCCCCTCTCCTAAAGGGCCTGGTCTAGGGGATGCTGGGAGCTGTAGTCCGGAAGAGTGTGGATATGCTATTGTGTATTTTGTTTGCCAGAGGGAGTCATTTTGCACATGTGCTGTAGTGTCTTTTTGCTTTTTTTTTTTTTTTGGCTTTTTAAGTCCCTTGCACTGTGTTTTTCAGTGTTTTTATGAGTGAAGGTCACTCGTTCCCTGATAGGTGTATAGTGTCCATATTTTGTGTCAATTCGTCCAGTGGTTTTTGAATTATGTTAATCCCACAAACGAACATTACATTTTTATTTATATAGATTCATTAAACTTCCTAGTAACATGAATTAAGAATACTATTGCAATATATAAAAAAGAGCATTTTTGATAGAAAATTAAAATTGGTTTGGATCAATGTGATGTTTGAGCTTGCATCTTCTTTACAAGTTAGGTAATCCTGGGGCTAATATCATTGCTCAAAGCTACACGCATATCATCACTTACTTTCAATCGATTCCTGGACTTGTTTTTAACTACCAGCAAAGCAGAAAACCCTTGTTTGCATAAATAAGTTGTGGATAAGAACATAAGATAGCGCAAGGTGATTCCTCAAATTTTAGTATTAAAAATTGCTTTTTTAACTTCAAAACTACTCAAGAGAATCAAATTCAAATGCATCCTTGCAGTTTCTATCATTTTGAAATTCAGTGAGCTCTTCCTGGATTTCTTTGGCAGCCTCTCCAAAATTAGTACCAAAGGTATAAGCGTAACCAACAAAAGCTATATTGTCTTTTTCATAACAATTGAAATTCATTTCAATCATAATTAAATAAGTCAAAAATTAATATGAATATTGAGGATTCACAGTCAGTAAAACTATTTGAGCCGTCAAATCACTGAACAGCAAAACAATCACCAACACAGTCAAGCAAGACAAAAGAATGTGTGTGATTGACTGATGCTGGGTGGCATGAGTACGTGACACGTGACATCGATCGCTTGCCCTCCCCCCGGCCTCCCACGCTCATCTGATGTCCTACTCGCTGGCACCGCCCACATAGCAACAGATTCATTAAAATGAATAAAGGTTTAAACATTTAAATATTTCTCAGACTATATTTTAGTTCTTGCGGACTAACTACTGGTCTATAGAATCCTAGGAGTTATAGTTAGGTGAGGAACACTACAACTCTCAGGATTAAATAGAATTCAGCCATGGAAGTTCTAGCGGGGCCAAACTGCATTCATTTGACAGTGTAGATAAGGTATGGGTAAACCCAGGCCCAGGGGCCAAATGAGGCCCTTTGGGCTCTTTTCTCAGGCCCTCCTCTTTCTCACCATCCTATCCTTCCTTCTCTCTTTCCTTCTTGCTTCCCTCCCTCTTTCTCCTTCCCTTCCACCCTTTCATCCTTTCTTCCTCTTTCCTTCCTCCTTCCCTCCCTCCCTTAACTCCCTTTCTCCCTCCCTCCCTCCCTTCCACCCTTTAATCCTTCCTTCCCTCTCTCCCTCGTTCTCCTTCCTTCCTTTCTTTATTCTACTTTGTCTATCCTTCCTTCTCTCTTTCCTCTCTCCCCTCTTTCTCCCTCCCTCCATTCCTTCCCATCCTTTTGTCCTTCCTTCCTTCTCTCTTTTCTTTCTCCTTCCCTTCCTTCTATTCTTCCCTTCCACCCTTTCGTCCTTCCCTCCCTTTTGTTTTTCTTCCTTCTTACCTCCCTCCCTTCCCTCTCCTTCCATCCTTCCCTTCCACCTTTTCGTTCCTCCTTCCTAGCCTCTTTCCTCCGCCTCTCTCTTTCTCCTGCCTTCCCTTTTGTCTTTCCTTCCTTCTCTTTCCTTTATCCTTCCTTCTTTCTCTACCTTCCTTCCATCCTTCCCTTCCACCCTTTCATCCTTCCTTCCCTTTTGTCTTTCCTTCCTTCCCTCTTTGCTCTTTCTTTCCCTCTCTTCCTCTTTCTCCCATCCTCCCTTTCATCCTTCCTTCCCTTTTTCCTTTATCCTTCCCTTCCTTCCTTCCCTCCTCCCTCCCTCCCTTCCCTTTTGTCTTTCCTTCCCTCTTTCCCTCTTTCTCCTTCCATCCTTCCTTCCCTTCCTCCCTTTTGTCCTTCCTTCCTTTTCTCTTTCCTTCCTCCTTCTCTTCCATCCTTCCTTCCTTCACCAGGCAGCCAGTCCTCCAAGTAGGGAATGCTAGCATGAGGGCCCCCAAGTTAGAAAGTTTGCCCATGCCTGGTGTAGATCCACACTTAGTTTTTGGTTGCTTCGGCTCCATTCTGTCTTGTTGCCCAAATGTCAAAGAGAGAAGGGATGAAGCAAGAAATGCCTGTTTATCCCTCCCAAAGAGGCTTTCAGGCACATGAATTCATTCACAAATTGTTGGGGGGGGGGGGGTATAAAGGGAGCCAAAGTGTGCTGAGAAACCTTTTGCTGCCAACTTCATCAAAAGTCAAGTTCAGACAAGAAAAAAGGCTATGATACAAATTGAGAAGCATCCAAAAACATGTTGCAAAGTACTTTGGAATGATCTTCGGCATTGTTTGCTCCCAATCTCAGGGATGTTTATATCCGATCTGTCTCTCAAAGTGGGAGCAAGGCAGCTGTCTCCTTGTACCTTCGGCCTGAAGTAGTTGCCTCATTTTCCTGAATGGTTGGTCAAGCCCTAAGAAGCTCAACCATCTGCAAACATGCTGGCCTAGGTTGCATCTACACTGCATAAATAATGGAGTTTGAAACCACTTTAACTGCCATGGCTTAATACTATGAAGTCCTGGGAGTTGTAGTTGAGACACAGCAGTTCATTCAACTGCATTCATTCTACACAGTGTACATGCCACCTTAGTATCTCTGGAGTTGAATTAAATCAATGTCCTTCTCACAGCCATATTTATTAGCTACGAGCCACAAATAGCAGTACGGCACTCCATATCCACGGAATCTGCATCCATGTCTTGAAAATATTCCAAAAAACAAATATGGATTGTGCCATTTTATATGAATATTTTCTGGCACTGCTGTCTATAATGAGACTTGAGCATCCATGGATTCTGTTAGCCACATGGAGTCCTGGAACCAAACCTCAGCTGATGCCAAGGTCCCGCTGGATATTTTTAATTTTCTGATCAGCTAGGAATTTTCTGCCAACCTAGCAGTTCAAAAACATGCAAATGTGAGTAGATCAATAGGTACCGCTCCTGCGGGAAGGTAATGGAGTTCCATACAGTCATGCCGGCCACATGTTCTTGGAGGTATCTACTGACAATGCTGGCTCTTCAGCTTAGAAATGGAGATGAGCACCACTCCCAGAGTCAGACACGACTGTACTTAATGTCAGGGGAAAACTTTTACCTTTACTTTAGGAATTTGGAAAAGCAAAGGTTGCTATTCCTCCCTGCGCCACAAGATGGTGGTAGATAGCACCTGCAGCAGGGACTCCTTTGGCTTATGTGAATGGCAATAGCTCAGTCCTTGATCAAGATATCCCAATATTTACTTTATTATATCATGTGATATTGTAGCACTTTTTGTAGGCCTCCCACTGTGTGTCTATGGCCAACTTCCTCCAGTGGAATATGCGGCTACCTGGGATTCCAGTGGAGGTTCTGAAGCAGAAACTGGATGGCCCTCTGTCTTCACAGGAAGGCTTGGGTTGTGCCTTCCTGGGTAGCCGAATGGGTTTGGAACTGATAGTGCTGGGTGGGGGGTCTCTCCCAGCTCGAGGAGTCTATTATTCTATGTTGCCACATTTGGAGAAAGGTAGCATTGAGTGGAGACGGCATTTGTCCAACTTTCCAACACAGGCCTCTGTGTGTTTGTGGCCCCCCTGACCCCCTCCTTGCCCCGCTTTACTCTCCAATGGCCTTGCTTCATCCCCTAATTAAGTTTTGTTCTGTGGAAGCCCCAGTCTGCCTGAAGTGGCCATCTTCTCCATAGATTGTATCCTTCTCCTGAGCCCAGGGCCAGAATAAAAGGCCTGGCGGGCATTCTTCCTTTGCTTCCGTTTTGTTGCAAAGGGCTTCTTCTCAAAGAGGAAGAGAGAATAAAAACACAGGCACAGCAGCTCTTGGTCTTTCTTAGTCTTTCAGGGGGCCACCTTTTCCTCCCTTTTGTTTGGCCCAAGGACCTGCTTGGGTTCGAGTGCTTGTCTTCCCTCCTTCTAATTAGCCCTGGGTTCTGTTCAAAAGAAATGGGATAGATCTGCTCCTTGCTTTCCCTGGCTTTCTCTTCCCTGACCTCCTTGGCTTTTTTGTTTGACAGACAGTGCAGGATCTAATTTGGGAACAAGAGAGATGCCCAAGTGAGGCTGAGGATACCTGAAAGCAAAAGCAAAAGCTGTCTTTTTGAAAAGAGGGGCAGAAGAGGGGAAATTGGCTGTCTGGGCGATGTCGGACCACCTCTTTAGTGTCCCTTGAGTCCCTATGGTGAGAAACGTGGGATAGAAATAAAGACCATCATTAGCATCATTGGGTCTCCAGCCCAAGAGCCTTTGCCTCCCGTGGGACCTTTGAGCAGACACCGGACGCAGTTGCATCCTGCATGCTTTCAAATAGCCAGACTGCTTTGAGACTGGCCTCCATATGCTTCCATTCGGTCTGAATTCCTTCTTTGAAAAAACCCAGTGCATTTCTGCCTCTGCACCAGCTGACCAGCCTTCGTCTCTGGGAAAAATAGGCACAAACATACATACCAGCCACCTATTATTATTACTATTATTGTTTTCTGTCTGTTTGTTTAAACCAGTGTTCTCAACCTTCCTAATGCCACAACCCCTTAATACAGCTCCTCATGTTGTTGTGACCCCCAACCATGACATTATTTTCCTTGTGACTTCAGAACTGTAATTTTACTCCTGTTATGAATTGTAATGTAAATATCTGATATGCAGGATGTATTTTCATTCCCTGGACCAAATTTTGCACAAATACCCAATATGCTCAAATTTGAATGCTGGTGGGCTTGTGGGGGGTTGATTTTGTCATTTGGGAGTTGTAGTTGCTGGGATTTATAGTTCACCTACAATCAAGGAGCATTCCGAACACCACCAATGATGGAATTGAACCAAACTTGGCACACAGAACTCCCATGAGCAACAGAAAATACAGGGATGGTCTGGTGGGCATTGACCTTGAGTTTTGGAGTTGTTGTTCACCTACATCCAGAGAGCACTGTGGACTTAAACAATAATGGATCTGGACCAAACTTGGAACAGATACTCAATATGCCCAAATGCAACCACTGGGCGAGTTTGGGGAAAATAGACTAGACATTTCGGAGTTGTAGTTGCTGGGATTTGTTACAGGTTTGTGAAAGAACAAAATGCATGCAGTCCTGTCCAGACTTATCTAGCCCTTTTGTGCATCCACAATGAGCAAATACGAGTCAAGAAAATGAGAAAATCAAAGTTTACTCTTAAGTAGCAGAGTCAAGGAGAAAATTAAACAAGGAGCTTCAAAAACACAAGACCTCCAGTTTCGAAATAACTCAGTCCATCTGGAGCAACAAACTCACACAAAATTCTTTACATTAAATTTATGCATCTTCTTTGGAGATTTCTTCTTCATTCAATGGTGCGAGGAGAGAAGCATAGTAGGCTCTCAGCCAGGAACTTACTCTGAGTAAGTTCTGAAGCAAGCAATTCAGTAAGTCCCAATATATTCCTCAAGTTATACCCCATTCAGGGAGTGGTTCAAGCTTGTTGTCCTTGATTGTTCTAATTACCCAACTATGAATTGTGATTGACCAGGTGGTTTTCCCTTAACACACACGCACACAAGTAGTGATCCCACAGAAACTTAGTCAAATACATGCATATGCAGATTTATAGTTCACCTACAGTCAAAGAGCATTCTGAACCCCACCAACAATAGATTTGGGCCAAACTTTTCACACAGAATCCCCATGACCAACAGACTATACTGTGTTTTCCCGATGGCCTTCTCACCACAAAGGAGGCTCAAAGTGGCTCACATAAAAAGCATTTCAATACCATATAAAATCTACAAATAAAGAAACATTAAAACAGAATTAAATATCAATGATATTAAAAAAAAACTTTTACATCATAGGAATGATGGTGTTTTAACTAACATTTTATAATTTTATTGTTAATGCTGTTTACTTGTGTTTTGGTTTATCATGTTTATTTTTCTATTGGTTTGATGTGTTATTAATTATTTATTTTATTTTTAATGTATTTCACTGTATTTAAGCACGTTGTGAGCTGCCCCAAGTTCCTTGTGGAGATGAGGTGGGGTACAAATAAAGTATTATTATTAATCTTATTGTTATTTAAAACTTCACAGTTAAAATTCATTAAAACTGATTTAAAATATATAATAAAAACATATCTTTGTGTCCACAGATTCCGCATCCATGGCTTGGAGCTATTCCCTGCCGAATTCCTGAAAGCAATGTGACCATTTTATATAAGGGACTCTGTGTTTCGAAGCATTGTATAAAGCGGGATGAGCACCTATGAACATTGAGGCCCCTGGAATCCACTATGCGGTGGATACCGAGGCCCCACTGAATGGACTTTTCCAAAAGATCAACACATACATGGAAAAATATGCAATGTATTATACTACAAATACTAGTTTTGTGTGTGTGTTTGTGGTGGGGGGGGGGGGTAATCGTGTCAGAAGCGAGTTAAGAACATACTGCAAGTTGCTTCTGGCATGAGAGAACTGGCTGTCTAAAGAGACCTTGCCCAGGAGACGTCTGGATGTGTTATCATCCTGCTGGGAGGCTTCTCTCATGTCCCCACAAGCTAGAGCTGACGGATGGGAGATCACCCTGTCTTGTGGATTCGAACCAGCAACCTTCAGATCAGCAACCCAACCTTCAGGCCAGCAGGTCAGCTGGCACAAGGGTTTAACCCATTGCGCCACTGCTGCTCCTGTAAGTTTTGTGTTACATTGCATAGATGCTGTTAATCTATATAAATAAAAAGGTAATGTTCGTTTGTGGGATTAACATAACTCAAAAACCACTGGACAAACTGACACCAAATTTGGACAGCATACACCTAACAACCCAATGTCCTTCACTCAAAAAAATTGATTTTGTCATTTGGGAGTTGTAGTTGCTGGGATTTATAGTTCATCTACAATCAAAGACCATTCTGAACTCCAGCAATGATGGAATTGAACCAAACATGGCATACAGGACTCCCATGACCAACAGAAAAGACAAAAAGGGTTTGGTGGGCATTGACCTTGAGTTTGGGAGTTGTAGTACACCTACATCCTGAGAGTGCTGTGGACTCAAACAATGATGGACCTGTAATCAAAGTCCTCCTGACAAAGAACCATCCAGTCATAAATATAGATAGATATATATGATTCACACACACACAGAGAGAGAGAGATAGTATCATAGATTTGAAAGAGACCCTTAAAGAAGGACTATGATATGTTGCATATTCCAGAGAAGACAAACCAGACAATCTCCACATCAACACTGACAAAGAAACAACAAGAAATACTGTTTACTCACAAGCATAAAGGAATTACATATATTAGAAACCAACATTTTCTCATTACTTTATTTTCAGATCACCAGACTGGGCCACAGCAACGCGTGGCAAGGGAAAGCTAGTAATAATATATTGTATTTACATATAACTTGTAAGCCGCTCTGAGTCCCCTTTGGGGTGAGAAGGGCGGCATATAAATGTCATAAATAAATGAATAAATTAATCAGATCAATTGCTGAAATTGCTGGAGTTGTGAATACACAAATATGCAGAGAAAGAAAAGTTTGAGATGTCTTCAGTCAATCTCTTGACTTCCATGGGCCATGCATTCCCTTTTTTGGAGGGGAGGGTAATTATTTTTTGGAAGGAAAAAGGGAGGGAGGGAGGAAATTGAATGAAGGATCTTTCTCACGGCTGTGTAATAGGGTCCAGTTCCTTGAAAAGCAGCAGTTTCCCCTTTATGCACACACAAACAATCCCTGCTTCTTAATGAGAGCCTGCCTCTGTTGAAAGGGGACAATGGGACTTTGGAGTGAATGAGCAGTTGGGAGAAAAAGTAGGACAACTGTTTCCTTCCCTCGTTCCCCTGGAGAACTCCTTGGTTGGGTGACTCACTCCTCCTGCTGCAACCGTCTCCCTGAACTTGCCACAGGTGTTTCCAGGCAGGTAGAAGGTGCTTCCGCCTTTGTTTATAGGGCTATTTATGTATGCAAGGACATGAGCCTACATGCTGTTTGACGAGGGATGAGAAGATGAGAGAGAGAGAGAGAGAGAGAGAGAGAGAGAAAGCTCTTGAAGGTGTAAACATGGTCAAATGAACACCTCTCACCTCTGCAAAGATGGAAGATGTAGGTTGAGATCGGAGTGTAGTGCCTGCTCCGTTTCTCCTGGTCTTTTTTTATATACTAGCTGTTCCCTGCCATGCGTTGCTGTGGCCCAGTCTGTGTATATGTGTTTTGTGTGTGTATATATGTGTGTATATATTTGTGTATATGTGTCTTTGCTTATGTGTGTGTGTGTGTGTATTTGTGTGTGCAGGCCCGTAGCCAGGATTTTTATTCAGGGGGGGGGGGGGGGGCTGAGTTTGATCCGGGGGGGGGGGGGCTGAGTTTGATTCGGGGGGGGGGGGGTGTGCTGAGGATCTGCCATACCACACCTTTTGTATCATTATCCCAATATCCCCATGCATACGTGATATGTAGAGCATGGTGATCAGATCATGATATGAATAAACAACAGTTTAAATAATAATACCAGTAAGGCCTTCTTGTGGACAACTCTGAGAATTTCGGTGGGGGGGGGGGCTGAAGCCCCCCAAGCCCCCCAAGCCCCCCCCCTTCCCGGCTACATGCCTGTGTGTGTGTGGTTTTGAGCATGCGTTGTAATGTATTTTTTGTTTCTTTGCTTTTTAAGTCTCTTCTGCTGTGTTTTTCAGTGTTTTTATGAGTGATGGCCACTCATTGGCCTGATACGTGTATTGTGTCCATATTTGGTGTCAATTCATCCTGTGGTTTTTGAGTTATGTTAATCCCACAAATGAACATTACATTTTTATTTACGAGGGTTGGAACTTTAATAGTGACAACTATTTATTTACATATAATACAAAAGTGATGCATGCCACCAAGTTTTACCATCCTTCAATATAGCTGCTAGCATTGTGCACAACCCGTTTCCAATGATGTGGAAATCGTAGGACACCTGTTGCAGTGCCTGTTCTCTTGATAGTTCGAATGGAGTGGTCTACTGCCTCAAGAATCTCTGGAACAGTTCTGAAGTGAATGCCACAAAGTGGTTCTTTCACCTTAGAAATAAAGTCAAAGTCACAAGGGCTTATGTTTGGGGAGTATGGTGGATGGTACAGCACTTCACAGCCCCATCAATTGAGCAAATCAGCCACAGCTTGCACTGCATGTGGCCAAGCATTGTCATGCAAAATGATATGGGCGTTCTTCAGAAAGTGTCGCCATTTTTTCTTAAAGCTGGTCTGAGATGGTGTTCCAAAAATGAGCAGTAGTACTGCGCATTAATGGTCTGATGTGGGGAAACGGTGTGCGTTAGGATGACACCAGCACAGTCATACATGAGAATCGCCATAACTTTCACATTACTGGAGTTCTGATGAAATTTCAAACTTCATAGTGACCCGTAATGACTCCATTTATTCGATCGTACCAGTTCTGGCTGGTACGATCTGGCCCAAGTCTCATCCAGTGTGATGATACAGTGTAAGAAAGCCTCTCCTTCGCGCTCATAGCACTTCAAGTGGGTACGAGCAGCATCATATCATAGCCATTTGTGCATTTCCATCAAATGATGTGGAACCCATTATGAAGAAATGGTTCTCATGCCCAGGCATTCCTTCAGAAGGTGGAGCACAATCGTATGCGCAAATCCTGTGTTTCGGGCCAACTCATGAATCGTATGGCATCGATAACTGTCTACAAGTGCGGCAACAGCATTCACTTCCAGTTCGCTGACACTAGGACGACCTGGCTGATGCATGTCTGCCACATTTTGGCATCCTTTGTTGAAGGTTTTTACCCACCTTGCCTCTGTTCTGTAAGGCAATGCAGATTCCCTGCAAGCCTCTTGAAGACCTTGATGACACTGTTGTGCTTTACGACCCATGGCACATTTGATTATTATCCAACTCCGTTGTTCTTGTTTCAAAAACATCGTGAGAACACTTACTTTAGTCAGCAAGCTAATACAAGGCTCAGTTCTTCACGTCACTCTGCATGCACGTGATGTAGGAAGGGCGAGTCTTTTTGCTCAGAGGTAAGGTAGCTATGTAACTAACGTGTGTTATACGCGACATTCTTTGGTTTCATTGCATGGCGTCTTTACAGCAGTGTTGCTACTATTAAAGTATATAGATGAAAGGACCCCAGATGATGCACTTTGCACTAACTGCAAACCGTCTTCAAAAGCAGCCAAGTGTATAGCACCTTACAATATATTTCGTACAACCCCCCAGGTATCTATGCTTTCATTTATTCACTCCCAATAAAATACGTCCTCTCTAAGCATTTTCTGAGTCCTCCGGTGTGACTCTATAGGTAGTCTTGGGCCAAATGTTCTTCATTTAGATCTGTGGTTCTCTACCACTGGGTCCCCAGGTGTTTTGGCTTACAACTCCCAGAAATTCCAGCCAGTTTACCAGCTGTTAGGATTTCTGAGACTTGAAGGCCAAAGCATCTGAGAACCAGCAGGTTGAGATCCACTGATTTAGATAGGGTTTGCTGTTGTCTGTGGTTATGCAAAATCCAAAAACAGCTCTCCTATGGATATTGAAAAGGTGTGTGTGTGGGGGGGGGGGGGGGTCCTACTCTTGTCTAATCTGGACATTTCATAAACTACTCTGAATAGCTAACTTCTTGTCTAGGAAAGACTCTCGATTGTCCTGAAACTTTCTGAGCCAAGGGATCCACTTGGGATGGATCTAGGACTACTTCCAAGCTGACCTATTCACTCCTTCATGTTGAAAACATCCCTAGCCCAGCTAGGTTCCTTGTCCAGTTCTCGTTCCTGGATATTAGCAATCCACAGCACTTCCATATGTACAGTGTTCTGCTCCATTTCCTTGGCCTCTTCCAGCATCCAGGCCTTGGCATCGCTCCTACACAGATATATCTGACTCTGATGAGAAGATGAAGTAGCACTGAGTATCATTGTAGTGGAGAACTAGGACCGCAGATAAAAGGGTCCATGCCTGGCGAACGTATGCTAAACCAAATGGGCCAGGACAGAGAAACAACTCATCAGATTGAAGACAAACCACAGAGGTTTAATTCAATTTGGCCAAAAGGGATATAAGTACAAGTGTATTCTTCAAAACATACAGAGAAAGCAAGATGCCTTATACAGTTTGACAGCTATTCAAAACTCGCACTCCCTTCCCAGATTAGCTGAGAGGATCCAGTTTGGATCCACACCCTGACTGACTGGGAGTTTGGTGGGGAAATGATGGCAAGGGATTGGCTGGTTGAAGGACCAATAGGCTGATATGATGCCCCCCTGGGAGTGGGCATAATCCGAAGAGAAAATTTCAGTGAAATGTTAATGAGCTTTTGATTAGCTCAACTGTCCAGCTCCGTAATGAACAAAGATAGGAGCTTCTGAAAACAAAGGTGCAAGGCTCCTTGAACAAAAGGTGATCATCGTGAGCAATCAGGTTTAACAAATGCACATACTCTGAGCTTATGTTTCTGTGGACAGCAAACCCTCAGCTTCACGTGAACCATATAATTAGACAAACAATTTTGCATAAACATGAATAATGGATTTGATGATTAACTGGCTTGGGAAATGGCTAGAAGGTTTGCCCATCTTTCCTGTTCTCAAGGGCATATCTTGGTAGGGTTCTGGAGAGTTGACTGTCTTTGGGCTACATCTTCATTGTGTTTTGTAAATATATATATATATATATATATATATATATATATATATATATGAGAAATAGATACACTACACAGAAAGATACAAGTTACACAGAAAATCAAGGAAAATAGATACAATTTATTAAAGGGTTAGAAACAATACAGTCTTGCGAGGAGGGGTGAAGCTGCTGCTGGTTTGCTCCTAGTCTCCTAATGACTTGAACTCACAATAGTCCAGAAAAGGTTAGAAAATAAAAGAAAAATCATATATTTATTATGGAGTCTTTGATGAGCTATAAATCTTCCAGGGGCAGGGAGGTTTTTGTGGCTTGACAACATCATCACTATAATGATAGCAACTCATTTTCCACAGGAAAATGCCCTTTGGGTATTTGAAGATGGTTATTCTATGGCCTTTCAACATTCTCTTCTCCAGGCTGAGCCTCCTGCTTACAGAGAAAGGGACTTAAATGACCCCGTTCCACCACCGAAACCAGGCCAGCTGGTCTAGCAAAGGGCAATGTTTTCTAGATACTGGAAAACCCCAAAGGCTGAGATGCCAGACCTTGTGCTGGTAGGTCAGGAACAGTCCCATAGCTAAGATTTCAGATCTAGGGACAGCTTCTGCTGAAGGCTAAGAGGGGAAAGAAAGAAGAGTATCCATCACACAGTATGGTTAGCAACATACAGTCATGTGTATATACAGGTACACACACACACTTGGAATTTGGCTTGTTGATTTGTGTTTATAGCATAATAAAATATGTTAAGGAAAGAAAAAGAAAAAAAAGAAAAAGGTTGGATCATCTGAGTATAAAAATCAATTGCCAGGAGTTATTTAAGGTAACAAATAAGAGCAGCACATGTGGTAATTACTAGAGGATGGAAAGACAAATCGAAAGGGACATTAAGTAATTAGAATGATTATATGTATGATCAAGTGCTATTAGACATTACGGGAATTATGACTAAGCAAGCACCAAGAATGGACCAAAAAAAAGTCATTACAAATAGATGGAAGGCCTACTTCAACTGGGTGGAAAATGGAGGAGCCAACGATCACATCAAAGAAAAAAATACAGGACTTTAATATGGCTGGATCTGCAAAATTAGGAGAAATATACTGTGGTTGAGGAGGGAGGGAGAGGGAGGGAGGCTGGGAAAAATGTAATCTACACCAGTGTAAATTAGCATAATGTCTTTAATATTTGTTGAATTATTCAGGATTTATACATGTAACACTTGGAATTTGGCTTGTTGATTTGTGTTTATAGCATAATAAAAATATGTTAAGGAAAGAAAAAAGTACACACACATGTGGGCACACATGAAAAATGTCAAGGCAATGCTCTTGCTCTAATATCCCTCATGAGATCCAAGAACCAGAGTTCAATGATCCCTAAAGGCCAATGGGAAGGCATGGCCAACTTACTCTATTTCATCACATAATCGTCACACTTGACTATTACGTGAAGAAAAAAACTGTTGATTTCTTTAAATAATAAAGTGCCTTACCTCTGAAAGTGGGGGGGGGGGGGGAGGAGAGGGATGATCCAGCCTCAAACAAACAGCTCGGCTTCTGTTTGTCTGTTTCTTTAAAAAACAAAACTTTCTTTCTCCAAATGCAAAACAGTTTAAAAACTGTAAAATTGATATCTCTGAAGCTCCTCACTTCTCTCCTCCTCCCTTCCTCCTTCTTCCAAGACTTTAAGGTGGTTTACAAAACCTGGAATGAAGTTCTTTTGAGAAAGGAGGAAGAAGGGATGATCCGAGTTTCCGAGACTTCCATTTCAGGTTTTTAAAACGTCTACTTTATCTCGGCGGAAGAAGAAAGGAGAGAAGACCAAGCTTCAGAGACTTCCATTTTGTAATATGTTAACTGTCTTGCCTTTGGAGAAAGAAGGAAAGGAAAATCAGAATCAAACAGGGGGGTGTGACTATTATGCGAGGAAAACAAACATACCATTTTTGGCACACTGCGACTATTATGCATTGATGACTATTATGTGATGAAATATGGTATAAAGAGCATCTAAACACAGGCGTAACTGGCATCCTGGCTACTCCTTTACATAGGCAACGTCAGTCCACACTCCATGGAGGAACTAAATTTACTTCATTTCGTTCAGAAAGGCTCCCAGGAGATAGCTCAAATCCATATTTTCTTAAACTCTGTAACATCCATGTGCACAGTCATCTGGTAAAAGAAGTGACAGGGCTCCTATCCTTTTTAATGGTTTAATAAGTTAATTTCAGTGTGATAAGGAAGCCATTTCCTTTTCTACATAATGATCAAAAAGGCAGGAGACCTAGGAAGAACAGCATTGTTAAAAGTCTGAGCTGGGACCTGGAACAGATTCACACTTACTGCAGTGGTGTGAATCCATGACACATCTCTTTGGGGATTGTCTCTTTGTGGCAATGACATTCCACTGAAACCATCGGTGAAGGTGTGGGATACTTGCTTGGCAACCTTGCTCCTCAAGAAATGAGCAGGGAGAGTAGTCAGGGAGATCCTATTATATTGTATTGTAGAGTAGAATTGAAATCCCACAGCATCCTTCTAGATAGGGGATGAGCCCTGAAACTGAGGAAGGTAAACAGACAACAAGCAACAATCTGGGCCAAAGGATCCACCAAGTCCAACACTGCTTTCAATCTGACCTACTCACAGTATTGATCGAGATAAAGTTTATTCCAAGTAGCAGGGTTTTATAGGATTCCAGAACTACACAGACAAAAGAGGCATGAGCAATATGTAAACTAAATGTGGTCATTCTGATCTAAGGTCTATGTTGCCTCAGTCTTCTCACAAAAAGAACGCCATCCCCAACTTCAGCAACATGGATTGGATGAAAGATTAGGGCAGTGTTTCTCAACCTGGGGGTCAGGACCCCGGGGGGGGGGGGTCACAAGGGAGTGCCAGAAGGGTCACCAAAGACCATCAGAGAACACAGTATTTTCTGTGGTCATGGAGGTTCTGTCTGGGAAGTAAGTGGGGTTCAGAATGCTCTTTGATTATAGGTGAACTATAAATCCAAGCAACTACAACTCCCAAATGCCGAAGTCTATTTCCTCAAATCCACCAGTGTTCACATTGGGCATATTGAGTATTTGTACCAAGTTTGGTCCAGATCCATCATTGTTTGAGTCCACAGCGCTCTCTGGATGTAGGTGAACTACACCTCCAAAACTCAAGGTCAATGCCCACCAAACCCTTTGAGTATCTTCTGTTGGTCGTGGGAGTTCTGTGTACCAAGTTTGGTTCAATTCCATCCTTTATGGAGTCCAGAATGCTCTTGGATTGTAGGTGAACTATAAATCCCAGCAACTACAACTTCCAAATGACAAAATCAATCCCCCACAAGCCCACAAGTATTCAAATTTGGGCGTATCGGGTATTTGTGCCAAATTTGGTTCAGTGCATAAAATACATCCTGCATATCAGATATTAACATGATGATTCATAACAGTAGCAAAATGGCAATTATGAAGTAGTAATGAAAACAATTTTATGGTTGGGGTCACCACAACATGAGGAGCTGTATTAGGAGCTCGCCGCCTTAGGAAGCTTGAGAACCACTGGATTAGGGAAAATCCAACCTCAAACAGGGAAACAAGTCATCCAGGAATACCTGGCTGCTCTAAACAAATTCAAGTTCCCAGGGCCAGATCAACTACATCCAAGAGTATTGAAGGAACTAGAGGAAGTCATTTCAGAACCACTGGCAATCACTCTTTGAGAGTCCTTGGAAAACGGGGCAAGTCTCAGCAGATTGAAGGAACTGGAGGAGGGCAAACGTGGTTCCTTCAAGAAGGAAAAAAGGCATGTGGTCAGCCTCACATCAATACAGGGCAAGATTCTGTAAAATATCATTAAGGAAGTGGTCTGCAAACCCTATGGAAGTGAACGTGGTCATCACTAATAGTCAACATGGATTTATCAAAAACAAGTCATGCCAGACTAATCTGATCTCTTTTTTCCGATAGAGTTACAAGCTGGGCAGATGCAGGGAATTCTGTGGATGGAGCGTATCTGGATTTCAGGAAGGCCTTCCTTTGACAAGGTCCCCCATGAACTTATAGTAAAACAAACTAGTAAAGTGTGGGCTAGCCAAAACTATGATTAGCTGGATCTGTTATTGGTTAAGCGAATGAATACAGAAAGTGCTCACCAATGCTTCCTCTTCATCCTGGAAAGAAGTGATGAGTGGAGTGCCATCAGCAGGGTTCCATCCTGGGCCCAGTTCTGTTCAATATCTTTTTTAATTACTTGGATAAAGGGTAGAGCACCATCATCAAGTTTGCAGATGACACCAAATTGGGAAATATAGCTAATACTCCAGAAGACAGGAGCAGAATTCAAAACCATCTTAACAGATTAGAGAGATGATGGGCCAAAACTAATAAAATGAAGTTCAACAGGGACAAATGCAAGATACTCCACATAGGCAGAAGAAATGAAATGCAAAGATACAGAATGGGAGACAATGCCTGGCTTGGCAATATGAGTGAAAAAGATCTTGGAGTCCTCATGGACAGGAAGGTGAACATGAGCCAACAATTCAATGTGGCAGCTAAAAAAGCTAATGGGATTTTGGCCTGCGTAAATAGGAGTCTAGTGCCTAGTTGCAGGGAAGTCATGCTACCCCTCTATTCTGCCTTGGCCAGACCACACCTGGAATCACACTGTGTCCCATTCTGGGCACCGCAACTGAAAGGAGAGGTTGACAAGCTGGAATGTGTTCAGAGGAAGAGGGTGACTAAAATGATCAAGGGTCTGGAGAACAAGCCCTATGAGGAGCAGCTTAAAGAGCTGGGCATGTTTTGCCTGCAGAAGAGAAGGCTGAGAGGAGACATGATAGCCATGTATAAATATGTGAAAGGAAGTCATAAGGAGGAGGGAGCAAGCTTGTTTTCTGCTTCCCTGGAGACTAGGACGCAGAACAATGACTTCAAACTACAAGAATGGAGATCCCATCTGAACATTAGGAAGAACTTCCAGACTGTGAGTGCTGTTCATCAGTGGCACTCTCTGCCCCAGAGAGTGGTGGAGGCTCCTTCTTTGGAGGCTTTTAAACAGAGGCTGGATGGCTATCTGTGGGGTGGGGGGTGCCTTGAATACTGTTGTCCTGCTTCTTGGCAGAATGGGGTTGGACTGGATGGCCCACAAGGTCTCTTCCATCTGTGATTCTATGACTTGCACAGAATGTAACCAGAGATTGGTTGTTATCAATGAAGATGTTCTCAGGATCTGGCCCTGGAGCTGTCGTATCTGATGGGGTGGCCCTGGGCACCCGATATTGCAATTACATTATTTCTGTTGTGAAAGGTAATCTCTCCACCCCTGTATGGGGGGAGATGGAAGAGAGCGGATTTTCCAGATGTAGTGTTTCAGCAGCATAGCCAGCAGATGGCAATAGAAGAACACCTTAGATATGGTCACACAACTCAGCCATTGGGGGCTGAGGGTCTCTCATATTGGGCTTCACTTAGGTTTTTTCCCCCCATTAGTTAAGGATGAAGCCAACAGGAGCACTGAGAGTTTGCTGAACTTTGATAACTTTGAAGGGTTATAGGGAAAAATGCTATCCAATTCATTTTGGGGGGTAAGACAGGGTCCGGGACACAAGGAGAGGTGGGTAATGATGATGATTATGATAGTAGTAGTAATTAATAATAATAATAATACCCTCCCGAATGAAATTAGATCTGCCCCCTCCCTCCTGACCTTTAGGAAGCTAGTGAAAACCTGGCTGTGAAACAAGGCTTTTGCAGAATGATGGCTGAGACCAGTAATTGACCAAAGTTATTGACCACAATATACGCACTGAATATACAGACTGAGTTGGACATGTTTTTATCTTGGCAAAAGGCTTTTATGTAATTTTATCCGATATGTATTTGTTAATTTACTGTCGATGTATGATGTTTTGGATTTTTACTGTTAGCATTGAATCCTTGCTGTCAGTCGGTCTGAGTCCCTCTACAGAGGTAGAGAAGATCGGGATTTTTAAAAATGTAAATAAATAAATAAATAAATAACAACTATGCTGGGTGTTTATTGAATCACATGTTGGACACTTCCCAAGTGTCTAGGACTGTGTGATGTATCAGCAAATATTCGAGTGTATCAGCAGATTCGAGTGGGGTGGCCTTTTGCAGCTGAGAGATGGTAATTTTGTCAGGCCCGATGGTGTTTAAGTGCAAGCCAAGGTCTTTAGGCACTGCACCCGGTGTGCGATCACCACTGGGACCACCTTTCCTGACTTATGCCAGAGTCTTTGCAGTTCAATCTTTAAATCCAAGCCAGCATGGTGATCTTGTTGTGTATCAAATGAAATAATAATAATAATAATAATAATAATAATAATAATAATAGCAGCTTTGGTGAATCTTCTCTAAAGTGCCTTTCATTGGATCCCAAGATTAGACTTTGACAAACAGATGCTTTCCTATAACCCATATATCCCAACGCATTCCTCTGTATCCATGGATTCCACCATCCAGGGCTTGAAAACAGTTGTTCAAAATTCCATTTTTTTTCTTTATCTGGAAAGGGGAAAGTTAACTTATTATTGCCCATAAGCAATATGGAGGTGTTTATGAGATGATTTGGTGGTCCAGTATTTTCACTGGAAGGATTTTGCGCAATTAAGGAGCTGAGAAATGAGAAAAAGGAAACAACTTCATCCTCCTGAACTACAGATCCCAACTTGGGTCTCCTGATTTTATACTTCAATAGGGAGAGATCGCTCCTTGGTTTTCCAATCCCTGTACAATCAAATTGGGGGATTTTCTCAGGATGCCACCAAAGATCATTCGAAATGGGTCAGCATAGGGTGCATCTAGAGTGTAGAATGAATGCAGTTTGAGAACACCTGAACTGCCATAGCTCAATGCTATGGAATTGTGAGAGTTGTAGTTTGGAAAGACACCAGCCCTCTTGGGCAGAGAAGGCAAAAGACCTTGCGAAGTACCCTGTCCATCATTATATCTTTTATTATTTTGATTATGTTATGACCCGCCTTGAGAAAAAGCCTGGTAGTTTTGCATAGCTCTCAGAGTTGTAGTTTTGCAAAACCCCGTGAGTTGTAGTTTTGCAAAGCCCCGGGGGTTGTAGTTTTGCAAAGCCCCAGGAGTTGTAGTTTTTCAAAGCCTTGGGAATTGTACTTTTGCAAAGTCCTGGGAGTTCTAGTTTTGCAAAGCCCCCAGAATTTTAGTTTCACAAAGCCCCATGAGTTGTAGCTTTGCAAAGTCCCAGGGGTTGTAGTTTTGCAAAGCTCTGGGGGTTGCAGATTTGCAAAGCCCCGGGAGTTGTCATTTTGCAAATTCCCAAGAGTTGTAGTTTTGCAAAGTCCTGGGGGTTGTAGTTTTGCAAAGCTCTGTGGGTTGTAGTTTTGAAGCCGAACAGAATTTGGTAGGGTCCTTCCAAGGGCAGGGACTGGTGGAGGGCAATAAAGAGGGTCCGCCTGCCTGGCAAGCAAAAATAAATGCCAATGAACATTTCCCCTTTTCCCAATAAAAGTCTCCTCAGGATGAAGCAAAGGCCACTGAGGTTTACTTTCTGTTCTAGCTGGAAGAGGATAATGGCCGTAATAATCTGCTGAAGAAGCTGGCATGCCCCAATGCAAGAAATTACACACTTTATACAGTTTTCATGTTTGAATTAAGCTCAGCCAATAGTACAAGCAAGGAAATAATGAGTCAAATAATAGAATTATGGTTGGCCCTTCCCAGGCCTATTGTGTAAATGATCTGGGTGATTGCCATGGGCCCTCTAGCCAGATCTGGCTATTGATATGAAGGGTTGAAACAACATCTTTGCTTAAGCTGGTCTAGTGATCCAGAGCCAGCCTACTGGAGTCCTACAGTATCAATGCCCATGATGGGATCAGCTGATCCAGTCTTCTGAGAAGGAGAAATGTCATTCAGTTCTTGTGGGTTTTTTTTGGGCTATATGGCCATGTTCTAGAGGCATTTCTCCTGACGTTTCGCCTGCATCTATGGCAAGCATCCCCAGAGGAGAAATGTCATTGTTGGGATATCTGTGACATTCCTGTCTCCTCGCAGAGAGGAAATGTCCTTTGTGAAGAGTGATTAAAGAGTCCAAAAGGTTTCCCAGTTCGCAAGTGGCCTGACTCTTGATCCTCCGAGGCTTGAGAAAAGGGGGCCATTTACCTATTGTCCATATTGTGAAATGTTTGAAAGTCCATTGAACAAAGTGAAGACCCAGGGCGACTTGTGGCACATGGGTCAGGAAATGCTGGCCAGAATTCATTAAATGGTCACCTTGCTTTATGTTTTATACAGACATACATATGAATCATATGAAATCATTAATAATACGTACAATTATAGATAGGTACACATCAGGATCCACAGGAGTCAGGGGGACCTGTACTTGCAGAGGCCTTATCCTATGAAGATCTGGGGAAAACATACAGATTGGGGCTCAGGGAGCAATCTGGGGACCCTCACCATGCAGAAGTCAAGGAAAAAGAAGGGATTTTGGAGTCTCCAGGAGTCCCTTGCAGGAAAAGGACTTGGGGGGGGGGGACCCCTAACACACTAAGGACAGAGGCACAAGGGCATTTGGGGTCATGCAGGACAGAGGAAGAGGAGTCCCTAGTCACCAGGAGTTATGAAGGGAAACATGGGGTTCATAGAGGCATCGATTGGTCAAAGTCCATTCATAAAAAAGAGGTTCATTCATAAAAAAGAATCAAATTCATAAAAATTGATCAGAAAGGCCAACAAAGGCCTGGGGTTCAGGGCAACACAAAAGGGAATTCCGGGGTCAGCTGGCACCATATGTGGCACTTCTTGCACATCAAATTTGTGAATCCGTGAGACCGCAAAGTGCCTATGGCTCACACTAGGGTTGCTTGGATAAGGCAAAAGGTGAATTTGAGGGCCCAGGGGTCATTTGAGTGCAAAGTGAGATAGCAGTCTTAAAATTATTTGGTCCAGAAGAGATCGGTTAAGCCGCAGATACGGAAACCTGGCAGTCCCCAGTATTCGCAGTTTAAAGAACTGCTGTTCCTTGCTCCCCGGACGCCACTCAAGTGTTCCGGCCGAGCCTGCGAGGCTTCACCACTCAGGGAAGTGTAGGTTTATAGATTGGAGGTAGAAAGGAACACAATGTATCATGCAGAGGGCTGAAAGTTTAGTTAAAAGACACAATGTTATTAGGGTCTTGTTACAAAGTGGCCAAGGGGAGATTAGAGAGAGAAAGGCTTCTGCTGGAACTGCAGCTGGTGTGATGCCTCAGTTGGGAGTCCAGATCAGTTATTTGATGGAGCAAATTTTGAACTGCGGAACTTCCTGCTGCAACTGGCGGTGGCTAAATCAGTTTGAAAGCAGGGGTCCTTATGTTCGATGACAGTTTTGCAAAGCCCTGGGAGTTATAGTTTTGCAAAAACCCTGGGGGTTACAGTTTTGCAAAGCCCTGGGAGTTGTAGTTTTGCAAAGCCCAGGAGTTGTAGTTTTGCAAAGCCCAGAGAGGTGTAGTTTCGCAACACCCTGGGTTGTTAGTTTTCCAAAAGCCCTGGAAATTGTAGTCCTGCAAAACCTAGAGAGTTGTAGTTTTGCAAATCACTGGGAGTTGTAGTTTGGCAAAGTCCCTGGAGTTGTCCTGAAAGGTGTAGTTTTGCAAAGCCCCAGGAGTTGTAGTTTGGCAAATCACTGGGGGTTGTAGTTTGGCAAAGTCCCTGGAGTTGTAGTTTTATAAAGTGCAACTGTCTTCCCTAACAACAGCTCCCAAGATACCATGGCATTGCATAAAGTGGCATCAAACTGCACACTCATTCTATAATGTAGACCCACCGAGCTCTTCGATGGCTGTTTCGAGGGATATTTGCCTGTTTATTGCTGATGCAAAGGTCAGAAGCAATTTCCAGGAGACAAGAGGCGCCTTATGAATGGGACCAAGAGGGCCAAGTATGATTGCTGCAAATATATTATCTCATGATTGTGTTATTTCGCATGGCGTTAATAACCATTGGCACCATCAAGGTTATTAAGGCACCTGGCATTTGAAGGCAGGAAGAGGCGATTAGGGCTTCTCCTGATAGGGAAGGTCAACAGAGACAGAGAGGAGTCAATAAAGTTCAATTTACTCATGCATCTTATCAGCTGGGGAGGAGGACTGGCTTGCTTTCACTGTAGGAAGAGGGGGGGGGGTGAGTGTACACTGTAGAATAATGGCAGTTTGACACCACTTGCGCTAGCTCGATGCTATGAGATGCCTGGGAGCTGGAGTTTGACAAGATCTTGACGTTTTCTGCACGGTGCGTGTTTGTGGGGGCAATTCCTCCTCCTGCCATGCCAGCCCCGGCCGGTAGGTGGCGCTGCACCTCCGCTCTGCGTCCCTCTGCCTGGTCGGGGCTTGCCTGCCAGAGCCATAAAGCCAGCGCGGAGCCCGGGCCGAGGAGGCGCCAGGCCGGCCAGCGCCACCCCAGTTACTCATTAACGGGACTGGAGGGAGAGGGAGAGGGAAAGAGGCAAAGCGCCGCCACGGAAGCCTCCCTTCAGGGCTTGGGTTTTGGAATACAGATACATACATGTAGTTGTTTATTTATGTGAAACTTATGTGAAATTTATGTGAAATTCGACAAGATTTGAAACTCCCGCAAAGCTGGATTGATGGACTTGGTGGAGATAGATACATAGACCAAACTATTTGTTTATTATAACTATAACTCTATAACAAGTATAATTTATAGGTTGTATTAATTGATATATATATATAGAGAGAGAGAAAACTATTTTATTGTAACTGTAACTATAGCAATAACTATAACCGTAACTGTAACTATAACTATAACCATAACCATATATTTATTTATTTATTTATTTATTTACCTTACTTATATACCGCTGTTCTCAGCCCGAAGGCGACTCACAGCAGTTCACAACAAATACGAACAGCAAAAATTCAGTTGTATTCATGGACTTGCTGGAAGTGGAGATAGAGCAATACGTAGACAATACTATTTGTTTATTGTAACTATAACTGAACTATAACTATAACCATAACCATATATTGTATTCATGGACTTGCTGGAAGTGGAGATAGAGCAATACATAGACAATACTATTTGTTCATTGTAACTATGACTGTAACTATAACAATAACTATAGCCATAGCCGTAACTGTAACTGTAACTATAACAATAACCATAACCATATATTGTATTCATGGACTTGCTGGAAGTGGAGATAGAGCAATATATAGACAATACTATTTGTTCATTGTAACTATGACTGTAACTATAACAATAACTATAGCCATAGCCATAACTGTAACTGTAACTATAACAATAACCATAACCATATATTGTATTCATGGACTTGCTGGAAGTGGAGATAGAGCAATATATAGACAATACTATTTGTTCATTGTAACTATGACTGTAACTATAACAATAACTATAGCCATAGCCGTAACTGTAACTGTAACTATAACAATAACCATAACCTTATATTGTATTCATGGACTTGCTGGAAGTGGAGATAGAGCGATACATAGACAATACTATTTGTTCATTGTAACTATGACTGTAACTATAACAATAACTATAGCCATAGCCGTAGCTGTAACTGTAACTATAACAGTAACCATAACCATATATTGTATTCATGGACTTGCTGGAAGTGGAGATAGAGCGATACATAGACAATACTATTTGTTCATTGTAACTATGACTGTAACTATAACTATAGCCATAGCCGTAACTGTAACTGTAACTATAACAATAACCATAACCATATATTGTATTCATGGACTTGCTGGAAGTGGAGATAGAGCGATACATAGACAATACTATTTGTTCATTGTAACTATAACTGTAACTATAACCATAATCATACATTGTATTCATGGACTTGCTGGAAGTGGAGATAGAGCGATACATAGACAATACTATTTGTTCATTGTAACTATAACCATAAGCGTAACTGTAAGTATAACTATAACAATAACTATAACCATAACCATATATTGTATTCATGGACTTGCTGGAAGTGGTGATAGATCGATACATAGACAATAATATTTGTTTATTGTAACTGTAACTGTAACTATAACTATAACCATATATTGCATTCATGGACTTGCTGGAAGTGGAGATAGAGCGATACATAGACAATACTATTTGTTTATTGTAATTGTAACTGAACTATAACTATAACCATATATTGTATTCATGGACTTGCTGGGCGTGGTGATAGATCGATACATAGACAATAATATTTGTTTATTGTAACTGTAACTATAACTATAACCATAACCATATATTGTATTCATGGACTTGCTGGAAGTGGAGTTAGATCGATACATAGATAATACGATTTGTTCATTGTAACTATAACTAACTATAACAATAACCATAACCATATATTGTATTCATGGACTTGCTGGAAGTGGAGATACAGCGATACATAGACAATATGATTTGTTCATTGTAACTATAACTGTAACTATAACCATAATAATATATTGTATTCATGGACTTGCTGGAAGTGGAGATAGATAGATCAATACATAGACAATACTATTTATTTATTTATTGTAACTGTAACTGTAACTATAAGAATAACTATAACCATAACTATATCCTGTATTCATGGACTTGCTGGAAGTGGAGATAGAGTGATAGAGAATATTATTTGTTCATTGTAACTATAACTGTAACTATAACTAACCACTATAACCATAACTGTAACTGTAACTATAAGAATAACTATAACCATAACCATATATTGTACTCATGGACTTCCTGGAAGTGGAGATAGAGCGATAGATAGACAATACTATTTGTTTATTGTAACTGTAACTGAACTATAACTATAACCATAACCATATATTGTATTCATGGACTTGCTGGAAGTGGAGATAGATCGATAGACAATACTATTTGTTCATTGTAACTATAACTGTAACTATAACCATAATCATATATTGTATTCATGGACTTGCTGGAAGTGGAGATAGAGCAATAGATAGACAATACTATTTGTTCATTGTAACTGTAACTATAGCAATAACTATAATCCTAACTGTAACTATAACAATAACTATAACCATATATTGTATTCATGGACTTGCTGGAAGTGGAGATAGATAGATAGATAGATAGATAGATAGATAGATAATGCTATTTATCTGTTGTAACTTAACTGAACTATAACTATAACCATAACCATAACTATAACCATAATCATAACCATGTATTCATGGACTTGCTGGAAGTGGAGCTAGATAGATAAATAGATAATACTATTGGTTTATTGTAACTGTAACTGTAACTGAACTAAAACTATAACCATAACCATACCCATACTCATATATTGTATTCATGGACTTGCTGGAAGTGGAGCTAGATAGATAATACTATTTGTTTATTGTAACTGCAACTGTAACTATAATTATAACTAACCATCTCTATAACCATAACCATATATTGTATTCATGGACTTGCTGGAAGTGGAGATAGATAAACAATACTATTTGTTTATTGTAACTGTAACTGAACTATAACCATAACCATAACCATTGATAGATAGATCGATAGTGTAGATAGATAATACTAATTGTTTATTATAACTATAATTATAACTATATATTGTATTGATGGGCTTTCCAGAAGTTGAGATAATAAAGATAATACTGTTTTTATTATAACTATATAACTATAACTGTTACTTGGTGGGAGATAGATAGACAATATTTTATAATAACTATACAACTATATTATTATTACTCTGTGTGTGTGTGACTTTATTTTTATTTGTGAAACTTTTGTTCGAAAACTTTGAAACCCTCTCAAAGCTGGATTGATGAATGTGGTGGAACTGGAGATAGATAGATAATATTATTTTATTATTATTATTTTAACTGTATGTGTATGTGTAGATATAGATATAGATAATATGTTGGTTTATTTTTAAATATTTTATTCAAAAACTAAAACTCCCTCAAAGCTGGATTAATGGACTTGGTGGGAGTGGATGTATACATTATTATTAGTAGAGTTATAACTTTATATATAGTTATAACTCTCTCTATCTATCTATCTATCTATCTATCTAATGTTAAGTATGTGCTAGTTCCTTTTTAAAAAAACTTTTATTGGAAAAAGATATAGATAATATGTTCACTTATATATATATATTTAAAAAAACAACCTTTTATTTAAAAACTCCTGCAAAGCTGGATTGATGGACTTGGTGGGAATGGGAGATAGATAGAGATATGCATATGTTATTTTGTACCCCATATATAGATGGATAGATATGCATTATAGAGAGAGAGAGAAAGATGTGAAGTATATGTTAGTTTGTGTGCATCGTATATATGCATTATATATAGAGTGAGTTTGATCCCTGGACTGCACAAGTTTCTTGTGTCATCAAGTCTCCAGTCCTCAATGAGTAGTTAGACTAGAAATAAAATTGTTTATTGTGCCCTGCTTTTCCTCCAAGGCCTGTGGCCCCAAAGACCCACTCATAGAATCATAGAATCATAGAATCAAAGAGTTGGAAGAGACCTCATGGGCCAACCAGTCCAACCCCTTGCCAAGAAGCAGGAATATTGCATTCAAAGCACCCCTGACAGATGGCCATCCAGCCTCTGTTTAAAAGCTTCCAAAGAAGGAGCCTCCACCACACTCCGGGGCAGAGAGTTCCACTGCTGAACGGCTCTCACAGTCAGGAAGTTCTTCCTCATGTTCAGATGGAATCTCCTTTCTTGTAGTTTGAAGCCATTGTCTCCAGGGAAGCAGAAAACAAGCTTGCTCCCTCCTCCCTGTGGCTTCCTCTCACATATTTATACATGGCTATCATATCTCCTCTCAGCCGTCTCTTCTTCAGGCTAAACATGCCCAGCTCCTTAAGCTGCTCCTCATAGGGCTTGTTCTCCAGACCCTTGATCATTTTAGTCACCCTCCTCTGGACACATTCCAGCTTGTTAATATCTCTCTTCAGTTGTGGTGCCCAGCTTAAAAACCTATAAAAGTATAAAGATCAACATAGAATGACGTCACAAGTCGAAGAGCTAGCCCCATGCAGCTCTCCTTGGCAGCATGGAGTTAGGAATATCTCTATGTCCATATGTACACACAGAGAGAATGTTCAAAACACTGTCAAATGTGTGTCTGTTTCTTCATATTCCCGACTTCTGCCGGCCTTTTCTTTGCTCTGTAACAAATTCAGTTGAGAAGTTCTTGGTTGATCCTAACCCAAGCAGACCCTGAAATCCACAGATTCGCTCGTTCCAATGAGTCTACCTCTTTCTGGCCTGACAATCAGGTTGCCAGGGCTTGACTGGATGGCCTCGAGGCACCCTTTCTCTCTGGAACGCCTTACCCTTCCCTTTTCTCTGCAGAGAGATCTGTTTGGAGGCATTTCTTCCTTCTCAGGGTCCTTTGGTGCACCTTCTACACAGTCTAATAATGCAGTTTGAGAACACTTGCGCTATATGGCATCCTGGGAGTTGTAGTTTCATAAGGCCTTGAGCCTTCTCGGCCAAAAAATGCGGGTACCTCACCAGACTATGTGAAGTGGTTTACAGGGATTTAAATTGACTGGTTGGTTTAATTCTATTTTAATATTTGTATAAAATATAAATTGATTTATTATTATTATTATTATTATTATTATTATTATTAAAAGAAAACAACAGTAATCATTCAATAAATCTAATAATAATATTAATAACAATAATAATATTAGCTCCTAGGATTCCATAGCATGGAGCCAGGGCAGTACAAGTAGCGCCAAACAGCATGCATTCTACAGAGAGGAGGAGGAGGAGGAGGAGGAGGAGGAGGAGGAGGAGGAGGAGGAGGAGGAGGAGCAGCAGCAGCAGCAGCAGCAGCAGCAGCAGCAGCAGCAGCAGCAGCAGCAGCAGCAGCAGCAGCAGCAGCAGCAGCAGCAGCAGCAGTCCTAGACGCTTGGGAAGTGTTCGACTTGTGATTTTGTGATACGAAATCCAGCATATAGATCTCATTTGCTGTGACATACTGTGATAATAGCTACCAATAATTGAGTTTGACAAACTTCTATAGCATTCCATAGTATAAAGCCAGGGTGGTTCAATTGGCATCAAATTGCACTCATTCTAAGGTGTCAATGCACCCTATATCTATAATATTATTAATAATATTATTTTATTTATAATAATAGAAAACAACAGTAATAACTCAATAAATCTAGCAGCAATAATAATAATAATAATAATAATAATAATATTAAATGCTAGGATTCCATAGTATAAAGCCAAGGTAGTTCATGTGATGTCAAACTGCACTCATTCTGAAGTGTCAATGCACCCTATATCTATAATAATAATAATAATAATAATAATAATAATAATAATAATAATAATAACAACAACAACAACAATAATAATAGAAAGCAACAGTAATAACTCAAAAAATCTAGCAATAATAATAATAATAATAATAATAATGCCAGGATTCCATAGTATAAAGCCAAGGTAGTTCATGTGATGTCAAACTGCACTCATTCTAAAGTGTCAGTGCACCCTATAATAATAATAATAATAATAATAATAATAATAATAATAACAACAATAATAATAGAAAGCAACAGTAATAACTCAAAAATCTACCAATAATAATAATAATAATAATAATAAAAATGCCAGGATTCCATAGTATAAAGCCAAGGTAGTTCATGTGACGTCAAATCGCACTCTTTCGAAAGTGTCAATGCACCCTATATCAATAATAATAATAATAATAATAATAATAGAAAACAACAGTAATCACTCAATAAATCTAGCAATAATAATAATAATAAATGCCAGGATTCCATAGTATAGAGCCAAGGTAGTTTATGTGACGTCAGACTGCACTCATTCTAAAGTGTCAATGCACTATATATAAGCCAGTAATATTTGTTTCAAAGGCTCCTCTGGTTGAGATCTAAAGCTCCTCTTTTATATTCCCAAGAGAGGGTGGGGAAGGAGAAGCCAAAGAAGCCAAGAATTCTATATGAACTGGTACGATTCAGGGGGAAACTTGAATTTAATGACCAGATGTGCTTCCTTTAAAAAAAAAAAAAAAACACCCCAGAGTTGGATTTCCCGTCCAAGCTCTACAGCCTATGGAGATACTATTCGCCTTGATACTATTTACAGCTGGCTGGAGTTAAATCGCCTCCGCGACGACGCTGGGTGGGTGGATTGTTTTGACTTTCTTTTATTTTTTCAACCTTGCGGGCGGCGAGGGCCTGGCGCGTTTCCATCAGGCGAACTCGGCTACTCTGCGGCGCCCATTCATAAAAATAAATGGTAGAAAAGTGACCTTCAGAGGCCTCGCCGCCGCCCAATCAGGAGGGGTGGACCTCGGCCTTTCGGCGCTGATTGGTAGGCGCCGAACGTTCTAATCCCCATTGATGGGAATTCTCAACGGCGCGCTGCTCTGGGATCCATTTTATGAATTGCAGAAAAGTTCGAAGAAGATGGAGGAAGGGATCCCTTTCTTCCCCGAAGCCCGGAAGGGATCCCTTTCTTCCCCGAAGCCCGGAAGGGATCCCTTTCTATGCCCCACGCCATTAATTCCCTGATATCAGAGGATTTCCCCTTCCTCCAAGTTACTCTAAAAGTCTTTTCTTCTCTGGAAATGGGGAAGAAAACACTAGATGAGGAACAGAAGCCGGTTAGAATCGGCGTTCACACTGTATTTGCCAGGTTTTCTCCCGCGTTAAGGCAAACCAGGCTCCGCTTGGCTGGGAACAACGCCAACAAACGTTCAATGTGGGTTATAATCCTTATATATATGTCCCAGTTTTTAGCCATGCCAGTTTTTAGCCATGCGATTTTATGTTATTATTACTATTATTACTATAATTACTGTTATTAGACTAACCTGGGATGATGATGATGAATATTATTAATAATAATTAGTAGCCTTGAGTTCCAGATTAAGGAAAATGCTATTATTATTATTATTATTATTATTATTATTATTATTAATATTACTTACTTTACTTACTTAGACTAACCTGGGATGATTATTAATATTATTATTATTGTTAGTAGTAGTTGTAGTCATGCTTAACTGGGATTCAATTCTATTAAATGTCCAGCTAAGTGTATTTAGGATTGTCAGATTAGGGGAAAGGATATTATTATTATTATTATTATTATTATTATTATTATTATTTCTATTTTAATGTTTTTATGTTGTGGGTTTTAAATTGCATCTGCTCAGCGTCTTAATCAAGAGATAAAAATGGAATATAAATAAATATGAGAACATGCATGATTATTAATAGGCTAACCTGAGGATGATGAATAATAGGTTAATCTGGGATATGATGATGATGATGATGAGCAGGCTAACCTGAGGATGATGATTAATGGGTTAATCTGGGATATTATTATTATTATTATTAACAGGCTAACCTGATTATGATGATTAATAGGTTAATCTGGGATATTATTATTATTCTGGGATATTATTATTATTATTATTATTATTATTATTATTATTAGCAGGCTAATTTGGGTTATCATTATTGTTATTAATATTAAACTGGGAGATGATGATGATGATGATATTAACAAGCTAACCTGGGAGATGATCATGATGATGATGATCATCATCATCATCATCATCATCATCAAGTCTAACCTGGGAAATGATCATGATTGTATTATTATTATTATTATTATTATTAATAGTTTAATATTATTAATATGGATAATATTAAACTGGTAGTCAACCCCAATTAACTCCCAGCGATACATTTAGGGTTGCCCGCCCCTTCCTTTTACATAAAGAGGTGATGGAGTGTGCCTCCAATTTGCATAATTCAAATTTATTTGCATCTATTTGCAAGTCGAACAATTCGCTTTCAAATACATAGGGAGAGTTGGCTTTTCCAATGTGAGCTTGAACAGATAAGGAACAATGGTGTGATAGGTAGGTAGAGAGAGAGTTGGCTAGGAAGATCTTTTGATCCAGGTTGGTTTAGAAAAAAAGAGCGTCTTGAAGAAGAAGCCAGAGAGGACGTGTATAGGGTGTTAATGGTTTTAACATTTTTAAGTGCTTTTAAACTCCAGATGGATCTACACTGCCAGATAATGCAGTTTGAAGGGCATTATACGAATAGTGCAGACCCGTATGATGCAGTTCAGTGCAATCCACACCATATCACATGGGTCTACACTGCATTATTGGGCAGTATACATCTAGCCTGACTCCTAGGTTGAATTGTTTTCATTTTGGAGCGGCTTCGAGTCAAACAGACACTGTCCAATGTGGATGGACACCGTATTAGGCAATGCCATGGCATCCTGGGAATTGTAGTTTGGAGTGACAGTCGCTCTCTTGGGCAGAGAAGGCCCAAGACTTTGCAAAATTACAACTCCTGGGAATTTATAAAACTACAACCACCGGAACTTTGCCAAACTACAGCTCCCAACACTTTGTACAACTACAACTCCCAGGACCTTATAAAGCTACAACCCCAGGACTTTGCAAAAATACAATCCCCAGGCCTTTGCAAAACTACAACTCCCAAGACTCTGTACAACCACAACTCCAAGGAACTTATAAAGCTACAACCCCCAGAACTTTTCAAAACTATAACCTCCCAAGACTCTGTACAACCACAACTCCAAGGAACTTATAAAGCTACAACCCCCAGAACTTTTTAAAACTACAACCCCTCAGGACTTTGCAAAACTACAACTCCCAAGACTATGTACAATCACAACTCCCAGGACCTTATAAATCTACAACCCCCAGAACTTTGCAAAACTACAACCCCCAGGACTTTGTACAACTACAACTCCCAGGACCTTATAAAACTACAACCCCCAGGACTTTGCAAAAGTATAGCTCTCAAGATGCCATGGCACTCAAAACCAAGAGAGAGAAAGTGGGGTATTAACAATAGTATTTCACTTAATAAGAATCTTAATGTCAGTAATATTATTAACAATACTTATATTCCTATTAATAATACGGTTAATAATAATATAAGAGGCTCATCAGGCCTGACTTACTGGCAAAGGAAGGAGACAACCAGGAGCCCGACTCCAATAAATAAAAAATAAATGAAGAATCAATAAATCACTTTTGGTCTTTCATTAAGATATTTATTGAATCATTTCTACCCAACGGTGGTCGTAGAATAAGGGAGAGTTTCACAATAACACTATGGTACAATCCTCGGATGTCCAGGCTGTCCTCCCCCCTCCCCCCCATTTTATTTTATTTTACTGTATTCTGCATGCTCCCCCCTCCCTCCCTCCCACCCCCAAATAAAATTTCAATGACATGACAATGAAGGTGGAAAAGCCATTCTCCTTTTTTTTTCTTTTTCTTTCCAGGGTGGAGTTTGGTGTGTGTTGTTTGACTAGTTTTGGGGCAACGGTGGGGCTTCCTTTTCCCGACTTTCCATTCTTGACTTTGAAATGAAACTGACTCCGAAACCAACCTCCGTATATTTACAGACATATATACAAGGATCAATAAATTAGAGGGAGGAAAAAAACACACACAAACAAAAAAAGCGCAAGAAATTAGTTCCCGAGTCTCCAGACGCCCCTTATTTACAAGTCATCCGTGCTATAAATACTGTCCCCCGACCCACACCGCAGATCCACAGCGTCCACTTTTTGTCTCCATTCTGTTTTCTAGGTCAAAAAGAATCATAATCCAAACGTGGCCCTCTTGGAAGGGGAGAGAGAGAGAGAGAGACCCCTCTGTTTGGGGAGGGGGGGGGGTAGAGGAAAGCAGTGGAGAAGGAGGAGGGAATATATGTTTTGGAAACGTCCCCTTCCAGCAAGCATTTCAACCACGACAAAAGCAACGACCAAACTCTCACAAAAATAATAGACAGAACAAGGGGACTGCAACAGAAAGGCACAGAGCAGCCATTGGGGAGCGTTTCAAAGGGGACAGTCGCTTCTTTCTGCCCCACAAAAGTGGTTGAGAGGAGCCCGCTTTTGCCTCTACACTCTCGGGTAATGCATTGAGCTGGGTTGTATGAGTCTACACTGCCAGATAATGCATTGAACTAGATTGTATGAGTCTACACTGCCATAAGACGCATTGAACTGAATTATGTGAGTCTACACTGCCATATGATGCATAGAACTGGAAGATATAAGTCTTCACTGTCAGATAATGAACTGAACTGGATGACATGAGTCTACACTGCCAGATAATTAATTGAGCTGGATTGTATGAGTCTACACTGTTATAAGATGCATTGAACTGAATTATGTGAGTCTTCACTGCCAGATAATGCACTGAACTGGTTTGTATGAGTCTTCACTGCCATATAATAAATTCAACTGGGTTGTATGGGTCCACAATGCCATATCATGCATTGAATTGAACTATGCTAGCCTACACTGCCAGATAATGCATTAAGCTGGATTGTATGAGTCTACACTGTCATGATGCATTGAACTGAGTTATGTGAGTCTACATTGCCAGATAATGCATTGATCTGGATTGTGTGAGTCCACAATGCCATATGATGCATTGAACTGGATTGTATGAGTCTACACTGCCAGATAATGCATTGAGCTGGGTTGTATGTGTCCACAATGCCATATGATGCATTGAACTGGATTGTATGAGTCTACACTGCCAGATAATACATTGAACGGATTGATATGAGCCCATACTACCCTATAACTTCATTTGATGCAGTTAAACTGCATTCTATTATTCTATTTCTTTATACCCCCCCTCCCCCCTCCCCATGACAGTGTAGATCCAGCCTCAATTTGAGAGTTAAAATAACAACAAACCCTGGAGCTCAAAAGGAAGGCCTCTACCATATAATGCAGCCTGGGGTGGATTGAACTGCATTACATGGCAATATAGGCTCATACAATCCACTTCCATGCAGTTATACTGCATTATATAGCAGTGTAGAGGTGGCCAAAGACAAAGGGACTTTTTTTCCTCCATCAGATAAATGTCTTGGTTTTGGATTTCTCATTCTAAGCTCAGTGTAGACTTATGTGACTCATGAAGACTTAGACTGCATGGAACTGGATTATATGCGTCTACACCAAGTATGAGTAAACTTGGGACCTCCAGGTGTTTTTGGACTTCAACTTCCACAATTCGGAATTGTGGGAGTTGAAGTCCAAAACACCTGGAGGTCCCAAGTTTGCCTATGCCAGGTCTATACTGAGGATAGAAAGCAGTTCAATCCGCATTATAAAGGCAGTGTGGATGGGACCAAAGATAAACGTTTTTGCTATTTTTTCATTATTTTTTTAAAAAAAGGAAAATCAGAGTCAAAAATTCTTTTCCTCAAAAGAAAACATGTGTATATTGTCTTGGTTTTGGATTGAAAACAAAACAGGGAAAAGGCAAAAGTCCTTTGAGAGAGGGATTGTGAAAAAGGGAGGGGGGGGGTTAGTGGGGCCCCAATACACTCCTCTAGAGGTTACCAACTCTCCCCCCTTTAAAAAAAATAGCAGCTTGCAAGGGGGTCCCCCTTTCCTTTCACGCCAAAAGGGGGCCACAGAGGTGAGAAAGGAATACGGCCTTCTTTCTCTCCTTTTGGGGGGCGGGGGGTCCTTTCCTTCCTTCCTTCTTTCCTTCCCGCCTTAAGGCGACCCGCTCCTCTCTCGGTCCTGCTTGGCTTCCAAGCCGCTGACTAAGCGCTGGATGCTCTGGAGCTCGCTGGCGCCTTCCTTGTCCGCTTTGGGCGAGAGGGAGAGTGAGGAGCCGGAGGAGGAGGCGGCGGAGGAGGCGGCGGCCTCCAAGGCGGAGGGGCCCCCCGGGCAAGGCGGGACCCCCAAGGCCTTGCCTTCCCCCAACAGCCCCAAGGACGCCGGCAAGGCGGGGGCCAGCAAGCCGCTGCTGTCCGGCAGGGGCCCCGGGAGCGAGTAGGGGCTGTAGCGCAGGCGGGGACGCACCGCCGAGAGGAACGGGTGCCGGTGGACGGGGCTCCCGGCGCCCGACGAGGGCGACGACGTTGACGACGAGGAGGAAGCTGCTGCGGCGGCGGCGGTGGCAGCGGCGGCCATGTAGCTGTACGGGTAGGGGAACAGGCCGCCGAAGGGAGACATAGCCAAGCCCTGCAAGGAAAGACAAGACACCGGTTAGGGCCATGCTGGCGGTGGGATACAGTTGGGAACCTCTGAACCAGGCGTGGGCAAACTTCGGCCCTCCAGGTGTTTTGGATTTCAACTCCCACAGTTCCTACTTGCCCCAGGTCCTTTCCTGAGGATGCCTAAGTACCTCAGACCCTTTCCTGGGGATGCCTAACTGCCTCAGGCCCTCTCTTGAAGATGCCTACCTGCCTCAGACCCTTTTGTGGGGATGCCTAACTGCCTCGGGCCCTTTCCTGGGGATGCCTAACTGCCTCAGACCCTTTCCCGGGGATGCCTAACTGCCTCAGGCCCTCTCCTGAAGATGCCTACCTCAGACACCCTTTCCTAAGGATGCATAACTGCCTCAGGCCCTTTCCTGAGGTTGCCTAACTGCCTCAGGCCATTTCCTAAGGCTGCCTAACTGCCCCAGGCCCTTTCCTGAGGCTGCCTAACTGCCCCAGGCCCTTTCCTGAGGCTGCCTAACTGCCCCGGGCCCTTTCCTGGGGCTGCCTGACTCAGACCCTTTTTTGGGGATGCCTAACTGCCTCAGGCCCTTTGCTGGGGATGCCTAACTGCCTCAGGCCCTTTCCTGAGGATGCCTAACTATCTCAGACTCTTTCCTGAGGATCCCTAACTGCCACAGGCTTTTACCTGAGGATGCCTAAGTACCTCAGACTCTTTCCTGGGGATGCCTAATTGCCTCAGGCCCTCTCCTGAGGATGCCTAACTACCTCAGACCTTTTCCTAAGGATGCCTAAGTGCCTCAGGCCCTTTCCTGAGGATGCGTAACTGCTTCGGGTCCTTTCCTGCGGCTGCCTAACTGCCTCGGACCCATTTCTTTCCCCCTTCATCAGCTTAAGCGGCTGAGGGGAAAAAGGAAGGGGCCTGACACTGTTAGGAATTGTGTGAGTTGAAGTCCAAAACACCTGGGGGGGGGGGGGGAGTTTTCCCATGCCTGTTCTGCACTCTAGAATCAATGCAATCCTGCCCCCCCCCCCTTTTGGGAGACTACACCAGTGCTTCTCAACCTTTTTAATGCAGCAAACCCTTGATAAGAGTTCCTCATGTTGTGGTGACCCCCAACCATAAAATTTGATTAATTGCTACTTCATAAACTGTTGTTTTGCTACTCTTACGCAGCAGCCCCCGGTGGCGCAGTGGGTTAAACTGCTGAGCTGCTGAACTTGCTGACCAAAAGATTGCAGGTTTGAATCTGGGGAGCGGTATGAGCTCCCACTTAACCTCAGCTTCTGCCAACCTAACAGTCTACACTGGCAGAAAACATGCAAATGTGAGTAGATCAATAGGTACTGCTCCGGCGGGACGGTAATGTCAGCCATGTGACCTTGGAAGTGTCTACGGACAACGGCGGCTCTTCAGCTTAGAAAATGAGATGAGCACCAACCCCCAGAGTCTGACATGACTGGACTTGATGTCAGAGGAAAACCTTTACCTTTACCTATGAATTGTAATGCAAATATCTGATATGCAGGATGTATTTTTGTTGATACCAATTAAACATAATTAAAGCAGAGTGATAAATCATAAATATATATATATATATGTTTGGGGGAGTATGGACAACGGATGATGGGATTTGCGGTACCTTCAACCATTCATATCTGAGTTCCACAGACCAAAGATTCCCCCCCCCCCCCCACACACACACACGAATGACAGCTCTGGACCAAACAGTCCAACCTTCTTAACCTTCTTCTGCCATAAGGGAAAAGCACAATCAAAACACTCCTGACAGATGGCCATTAATAATAATAATAATAATAATAATGACAATAATAGAATTCTAAAATAGGAAGACACCACCAAGGGCCTTCCAGTCCAACCTCCTTCTGCCATAAGGGAAAAGCACAATCAAAACACTCCTGAAGGATGGCCATTTAGCCTCTGCTAAATAATAACAACAACAACAAGAAAAACAATAGAATCCTAAAGTAGAAGAGAACCCCAAGCGCCATCTAGTCCAACATCCTTCTGCCATATGGGAAAAGCACAATCAAAACACTGCTGACAGGTGGCCATTAAGCCTCTGCTTAATAATGATAATGATAATAATAGAATCCTAAAGTAGGAAGAGATCTCCAAGGGCCATCCAGCCCAACCTCCTTCTGCCATAAGGGAAAAGCACAATCAAAACACTCCTGAAGGATGGCCATTCCACCTCTGCTAAATAATAATAATAATAATAATAATAATAATAATAATAATAATAATAACAATAATAACAACAATAGAATTCTAAAGTAGGGAGAGTCCTCCAAGGGCCAGCCAGTCCAACCTCCTTCTGCCATAAGGGAAAAGCACAATCAAAACACTCATGACAGATGGCCATTCAGCTTCTGCTTAATAATAATTGTTCTTGGTATGGATCCTCCCCTGTGGCCCCTCCTGGAGTACATGACTCCGGTGGTTATGCCTGCAGGTTCATTGGAACATGCAAACCCCCTCACCATGACAAGGTGACAATCCATCGAGGACAAAAAATAAACACCTAAGCCCTCCAAGAACCCTCCAAAAGAGCCCTTCTCCAGACAATACTAAAGGATCATCTACCCATAAAACACCCTGAAAATATTGAGGAACATTGGAATAAATGAAAGACTTCCATCATCACAGCCTGGGAAGAAACCATTGGATACCAAACTAAAAAAGATCAAGACTGGTTTAATGAAAATTACGAGGAGATCCAGCAGTTAATTAATAAGAAAAGGAAAGCCTTCCAAACATGGCAGAGAGACACCAACTGCGCTGCTAAGTAAAAGATCTACTCTAGTGCAAAAGCTGAGGTCCAAAGAAGGACCAGAGAACTCAAGACCATCTGGTGGCCAAAAAAGACTGAAGAACTCCAACACCTGGCAGACATCCAGGATCTTCAGGGATTTTTTTTAAAGCCACAAAGATCATCTCTGGACCAAGAAATCATGGCCTACACCCTCTACGCTCATCAGATGGAACCAAACTTTTGAAAGACAAAGAATCAATTGCACTACATTGGAAAGACCACTACCACAGCCTCCTGAATCACAGCTCCAACGTGGCCGAAGAGGTTCTCTCACAAATCCCGCAACAACAAACCAGGAAAAAGCATGCAGCTCTGCCTAGTTTGGAGGAAGTCAGCAATGCCATCAGTCAACAACAACAACAACACAAATAAACAAACAAACAAACAAGCAAGCAAACAAACAAAACCAGCGGACCTGATGGGATCCCTGCTGAAATCTTTAAAGAGGGTGGACCTGAGCTGACACAACAACTCCACCAGCACATTGAAAAAGTGTGGGTGACCAAGAAAATCCCAGCAGATTTCAAAGATGCCACCATCATCACCCTTTTTAAAAAAAGGGGGAAAGAACAGACTGCAGAAACTATCGAGGTATCTTCCTTCTAACCTCCACTGGGAAAATGCTCACAAGAATCCTTGCAAACCGCTTTCTACCTGTTTCGGAAGACACCCTCCCAGAATCCCAGAACAGCTTCCACCCCTCCAGAGGAACAGTGGACATGATCTTCACTGCACGACAGCTCCAAGAAAAATGAAGGGAACAAATTCAACCTCTGTACATGGCATTCACTGACCTTGCAAAGGCATTTGATACAGTAAATCACAATGCTCTCTGGACTATCCTCAAAAAATCGGGTGCCCTGAAAAAATTGTGAACATCCTGTGGCTCCTCCATGATGACATTATGGCAACAGTCTTGGATAGCAATGGCTCCCAAAGTGACTCATTTAAGGTGGAATCAGGTGCCAAACCAGCGTGGAAATAATCTATCAGACAAATGGCAAGCTGTTTAACCTCAGCAGATTGAAAGCCAAAACCAAGGTCACAACAACATCCATTATAGAACTCCAATATGCTGATGACAATGTAGTCTGTGAGCATTCAGAAGAAGACCTACAAGCCACTCTAAACACCTTTGCAGAAGCATACAAGAAGCTTGGCCTATCACTGAACATCGAGAAAACCAAAGTGCTCTTCCAGCAGTCACTAGGCAATCCCTCTTGCAATACCAGAGATATAGCTTAATGGAGTAACATTAGAAAATGTTGACCATTTCTGCTACCTTGGCAGCCACCTCTCCACTAAAGTTAACATTGATACTGAAATACAACACCGCCTGAGCTCTGCGAGTGCAGCATTTTTTGAAATGAAGCAGAGAGTGTTTGAAGATCAGGACATCCGTAAGGAGTCCAAGGTGCTTGCTTATAAAGCTGTTGTCCTCCCAACCCTGCCATATGCCTGCAAAATGTGGACTGTCTACAGACATCACACTCAACGCCTGGAACATTCCATCAGCATTGCGGACAAAGGTTAGCGTGCTGGAAGAAGCAAAGACCACCAGCATTGAAGCGATGCACCTACGCCATCAACTCCATTGGACTGGCCACGTTGTCTAAATACCCAATCACAGTCTCCCAAAGCAGTTACTATATCCCAACTCAAGAATGGGAAAGGTAATGTCAGTGGATAGAAAAAGAGATTTAAAGATAGGCTTAAAGCCAACCTTAAAAACTGTGGCATAGATACCGAGAACTGGGAAGCCCTGGCCCCTTGAGTGTTCTAAGTGGAGGTCAGCTGTGACCAGCAGTGATGTGGAATTTGAAAAAGCATGAATGGAGGGTGAAAGGGGAAAATGTGCTAAGAAGAAGGCGCGTCAAGCCAATCCTGACTGGAAATGCCTTCCACCTGGAAATTTATGTCCTTAGTGTAGAAGAACATGCGGATCAAGAATAGGTCTCCACAGCCACCTATGGACCCACCGGCAAGACACTACACTTGGAGGATCATCATCCTCAGACTAGGAGAGATCGCCTAAGTGAAAAACAACAACAACAACATAATCCTAAAGCAGGAAGAGACATCCAAGGGCCATTCTGTCCAGCTTCCTTCTGCCATAAGGGAAAAGCACAATCAAAACACTCCTGACAGATGGCCATTAAGTCTCTGTTTAATAATCCTAAAAAAGGGAGAGACCTCCAAGGGCCACCCAGTCAAACCTCCTTCTGCCATATGGGAACAGCACAATCAAAACACTCCTGACAAATGGTCATTCAGCCTCTGCTTAATAATAATAATGATGATGATGGTGATGATGATGATGATGATGATAGAATCCTAAAGTAGGAAGAGACTTCCAAGAGCCATCCAGTCCAACCTCCTTCTGCCATAAGGGAACATCCTGACAGGTGGCCATTCAGCCTCTGCTTAATAATAATAATAATAATAATAATAATAATAATAATAATAATAGAATCCTAAAGTAGGAAGAGTCCTCCAAGGGCCATCCAATCCAACCTCCTTCTGCAATAAGTGAAAAGCACTCCTGACAGATGACCATTCAGTAATAGTAATAATAATAATAATAATAATAATAATAATAATAATAATATAGAATACTAAAATAGGAAGACTCCTCCAAGGGTCATCCAGTCCAACCTCCTTCTGCCATAAGGGAAAAGCACAATCAAAACACTACTGATAGATGGCCGTTCAGCCTCTGAGGTATAGTGATAATAATAATAGAATCCTAAAGTAGGAAGAGACCTCCAAGGGCCATCCAGTCCACCATCCTTCTGCCATAAGGGGAAAGCACAATCAAAACACTCCTGACAGATTGCCATTCAGCATCTGCTTAATAATAATAATAATAATAATAATATTAATAATAATAATAATAATAATAATAATAATAATAGAATCTTAAAGTATGTAGAGACCTCCAGGGGCCATCCAGTCCAACCTCCTTCTGCAGTAAGGGAAAAACATTCCTGGCAGATGGCCATTCAGCCTCTGCTTAATAGTAGTAGTAGTAGTAGTAGTAGTAGTAATAGTAATATAGAATAGTAAAATAGGAAGATACCTCCAAGGGCCATTCAATCCAACCTCCTTCTGCCATAAGGGAAAAGCACATTCAAAACACTCCTGACAGATGGCCATTAAGCCTCTGTTTAATAATCCTAAAATAGGAAGAGACCTCCAAGGGCCATCCAGTCAAACCTCCTTCTGCAATAGGGGAACAGCACAATCAAAACACTCCTGAAAAATGGCCATTCAGCCTCTGCTTAATAATAATGATAATGATAATGATAATAATAGAATCCTAAAGTATGAAGAGACTTCCAGGGGCCATCCAGTCCAACCTCCTTCTGCAATAAGGGAAAAGGACTCCTGACAGATGGCCATTCAGCCTCTGCTTAATAATAGTAATAATAATAATATAGAATAGTAAAATAGGAAGATGCCTGCAAGGGCCATCCAGTCCAACCTCCTTCTGCCATAAGGGAAAAGCACAACCAAAACACTCCTGACAGATGGCCATTCAACCTTTGCTTAATAATGATAACAATAATAGAATCCTAAAGTAGGAAGAGACCTACAAGGGCCATCCAGTCCTACCTCTTTTTTCAAGAAGTGAAAAGCACAATCAAAACATTCCTGACAGATGGCCATTCAGCCTCTGCTTAATAATAATAATAATAATAATAATAATAATAATAATAGAATCCTAAGGTAGGAAGAGACTTCCAAGTACAACCTCCTTCTGCCATAAAAGAACAGCACAATTAAAACACTCTTGACAGATGCCCATTCAGCCTCTGCTTAATAATAATAATAATAATAATAATAATAATAATAGCAGCAACAACAACAACAATAGCATCCTAAAATAGGAAGACTTCTCCAAGAGCCATTCAGTCTGACCCCGTTCTGCCATAAGGGATAAACACAATCAAAATACTCCTGATGGATGGCCATTCAGCCTCTGTTTAATAATAATAATAATAATAATAATAATAATAATAACAACAACAACAACAGAATCCTAAAGTAGGAAGAGACCTCCGAGGGCCATTCAATCCAAACTCTGTCTTCCATAAGAGAAAAGCACAATCAAAATACTCCTGACAGATGGCCTTTCAGCCTCTGCTTAATAATAGTAGTAACAACAACAACAACAACAGAATCCTAAAGTAGGAAGAGACCTCCAAGGGCCATTCAGTCCAACCTCTTTCTGCCATAAGAGTTTGGGGGTGATTGCCCTCGTGAGTTTTAGTTCACTTGCATCCAGAGAAACTGTGACCCCCCCCCCCCCCCCCCGACAATGGACCAGGACCAAACTTGCCACAGAGAAGCCCCATGACCAACTGAGCATACAGCAGGGATTTGTGGGAATTGACTTGGATAATTGGAAGTTGTAGTCCACCTGCACCCAGAGAACACTGAACTCATCCGACATTGGATCTGGACTAAAATTGGCACACAGACCCAACATGACCAACTGTAAATACTGGCAGGGTTTGGAGTGATTGACTTGGCATATGGGTGTTGTAATTCACCCTTATTCAGACAGTACTGAACCCAGCCAATGACGGATAGGGTCCACGCTTGACACTGACCCAACATGGCCAGCTGTGCATACAGGCCTGGTTTGGGGAGGATTGACCCACGATTCTGGGAACTGTAGTTCACCCACATCGTTACCTCTTTTCTAATGGAAGCATTAATAAAATACAAAATCAAAGACTGTCTTTTTTCTAATACATAATGTTACTAATTAACTAAATGATATTACCTAACACCCCAAAACACCCCAAAACAAGCAATGCATTTCTCAAATAACCCGGGCACCACCGGGTACCCAAGCTAGTAATAAATAAATAAAAGAGTCTCCTTCTTTGTAGGTGTTTAAGCAGGCACTGGATGGTTATCTACCAAGAAGGCTTGGATGGTGTCTTCCTGAATAGAAGGGGCTGGACTGGATGGCCCTTGAGGCCCATTCCCACTCTAGGATTGTATCAGTATAATAAAAATCATAATCATCACAATTAATAATAATAATGATCATGATGATAAAGTTACTTTCTCTGGAGGTTTTTAAGGAGGGGCTGGATGGTCCTTGGGGTCTCTCCCACTCTAAAATGTGATAATAATAATAATAATAATAATAATAATTTTTAAAGAGGGAGTCTTCATCTCTGGGGTTTTTAAAGCAGAGGCTGGATGGCCATCTGTCAGAAGGACTTTGATGGTCAGGGTTGGACTGAATGGCCTAGGGGTCTCTTCCAACTCTAGGATGGTAAAATAATAAAATAATGATCAAGTCTCTTTCTATGTAGGGGTTTAAGCAGAAGCTGGACAGCCATCTGTCAGGAGTGTTTGGGCGATGTAAACACCCGTGACAGTCTCGACTTGGTTAGAGGCAATGGGTAAGAGGCAATGGGTAATTGTTGGTCGTGCTTACTGCGTTCAGCCCCCTATAGTCCACACACAACCTCAACGAGCCGTCCTTTTTGTGCCTAAATAGCACTGGGGCCCCCAATGGGGATTCAGACGGTACTATGAACCCTCGTGCTAAGTTCTTATCAATGTACTTCCTCAGCTCCTCCATCTCCTTCACCGACATGGGGTATAGCCTACTCCTAGGCAGCTTAGCATCTTTATTGAGTTCAATTTTCACCTCGACCCTTCTTGCATAGCAGAAGAGGGCTGGAGTGGATGACCCTTGGGGATCCTTCCAACTCTAGGATTTTATCAGTATAATAAAAACCATAATCAACAACTTTGATGATGATTATGATGATGGGGTTTCCTTCTCTAGAGGTCTTAGTAGAGGCTGGATGGCTGTCGGGTGAAATTTTATTGAGTCTTCCTGCATAATGAAAGGAGGCTGGGATGGCCCTTGAGGGTCCCTTCCAACTTTAGGGTGGTATCATTCTAAGACAGCGTGGATAGCCCTCTGTTAGGAGGGCTTGGATTGTGTCTCCCTGCATAGTGGAAGGGGTCTGGGCTGGATGGCCCTTGGGGTCCATTCCAACTTTAGGATGGTATCATTCTAGGACAGTGTGGATGGCCCTCTGTTAGGAGGGCTCGGATGGTCTCTCGCTATGTAGTGGAGGGGGGGTTGGACTGGATGGCACTGGGGTCCCTCCCAACTTTGGGATTGTATCATTATCGGACAGTGTGGATGGCCCTCTGTTAGGAGGGCTCAGATGGTGTCTCCCTGCATAGTGGAAGATGGCCTTGGGGGTCCCTTCCAACTTTAGGATTGAATCATTCTAGGATAGTCTCAATGGTTCTCTGTTGGGAGGGCTCGAATTGTGGCTTTCCTGGCAGAAGGGCACTGGACTGGATGGGCATCGAGGTCTCCTCCAACTTTAGGATGGTAGAATAATAATAGTGATTTAGTTTTCTGTTGTTTTTTTAACAGAGGCTGGGTGGCCCTCTGTTGGAGGGGATTGGTTAGTGACTTTCTGTATAGAAGTGGGCTGGACTGAATGGCCCTGGGGGTCCCTTCCAACTCTAGGATTGTATCAGTATAATAAAAACTATCAACAACTTGGAGGAGGAGGAGGGGGCTTTCTGCATTGTGGAAGGAGGCTGGACTGAATGGCCCTTTTGGTCCCTTCCAATTTTAGAGCGATATAATTCTAGGACAGTGTGGATTACCCTGTGTTAGGAGGGCTTAGATGGTGTCTCCCTGCATAGTGGCTAGACTAGATGGCCCTGGGGGTCCCTTCCAAATCTGGGATGGTATAATAATCATAGTAATAATGAAATCTTATCCTCTGGATGTCTTTAAGTAGATGCTGAATGGCACACTGTTGGAAGGGCTGGGTGATGTCTCCCTGCATAGTGCAAGGGGGCTAGACTGGATGACCCTTGGGGTCCCTTCCAATTCCAGGATTATATCATTCTAGGACCATCAGGATGGCCCTCTGTTGGGTGGGCTCAGATTGTATCTCCCTGCATAGTGGAGTGGGGACTGGACTTGGGGTCCCTTCCAACTCTAGGATTCTTTCAATCTAGGACAGTCTGGGTGTCCTTTGTTAGGTGAGCTAGGATTGTGTCTTCCTGCATAGTGGAAGGGGGCTAGACTGGATGGCCCTGGGGGTCCGTTCCAACTGCAGGATTGTATCATTCTAGGACAGACTGGATGGTCTTTTGTTGAAATGGCTTGAATGGTGTCACCCTTCATAGCACAAGGGGGCTGGGCTGGGGGTCCCTTCCCACTCTAGGATTATATCATTCTAGGAAAGACTGGGTGTCCCTCTGTTGGGTGAGTGCGGATTGTGTCTCCCTGCATAGTGGAAGGGGGCTGGACTGGATGGCCCTTGGGGTCCCTTTCCAACTAGGATTGTATCATTCTAGGACAGTGTGGATGCCCCTTTGTTGGGAGGGCTGGGATGGTGTCCCCCTGCATAATGATATCATTGTATGATAGTCCGGATGTCCCTCTGTTGGGTGGGCTCGGATGGTGCCTCCCTGCATAGTGGAAGGGGGCTGAACTGGGTGGCCCTTGGGGTCCCTTCCGACTCTAGGATTGTATCATTCTAGGACAGTCTGGATGGCCCTCTGTTGGGTGGGCTCGGATGGTGCCCCCCTGCATTGTGGAAGGGGGCTGGACTGGATGGCCCTTGGGGTCCCTTCCAAATCTAGGATTGTATCATTCTAGGACAGTCTGGATGGCCCTCTTTTGGGTGGGCTCAGATGGTGCCTCCCTGCATAGTGGAAGAGGGCTGGACTGAATGGCCCTTGGGGTCCCTTCCAACTCTAGGATTGTATCATTCTAGGACAGTCTGGATGGCCCTCTTTTGGGTGGGCTCAGATGGTGCCTCCCTGCATAGTGGAAGAGGGCTGGACTGGATGGCCCTTGGGGTCCCTTCCAACTCTAGGATTGTATCATTCTAGGACAGTCTGGATGGCCCTCTTTTGGGTGGGCTCAGATGGTGCCTCCCTGCATAGTGGAAGAGGGTTGGACTGTATGGCCCTTGGGGTCCCTTTCCAACTAGGATTGTATCATTCTAGGACAGTGTGGATGTCCCTTTGTTGGGAGGGCTGGGATGGTGTCTCCCTGCATAATGATATCATTGTATGATAGTCCGGATGTTCCTCTGTTGGGTGGGCTCGGATGGTGCCTCCCTGCATAGTGGAAGGGGGCTGAACTGGGTGGCCCTTGGGGTCCCTTCCAACTCTAGGATTGTATCATTCTAGGAAAGTCCGGATGGCCCTCTGTTGGGTGGGCTCGGATGGTGCCCCCCTGCATTGTGGAAGGGGGCTGGACTGGATGGCCCTTGGGAGGGCTGGAATGAAGTCTCTCTACACAGTGGAAAGGGGTTTGGAGTCCCTTCCAACTCTAGGATTGAGAGACCCCAAATTGTGTCCTTGTGCATAGTGGAAAGGGACTGGACTGGATGGCCCTTGGGGTCCCTTCAAACTCCAGGATTGTATCATTCTATGACGGACTGGATGGTCCTCTGTTAGGAGGGCTCGGATGGTGTCCCCCTGCATAGCGGAAGGGGGCTGGATTTAGAGTTCCTTCCAGCTCTAGGACTGTATCATTCTATGATAGACTGGATGGTCCTTTGTTGGGAGGCTTGGATCGTGTCTTCCTGAATACTGGCTGGGCTGGCTGGCCCTGGGGGTCCCTTCCAAATCTAGGATGATATAATAATGATAGTAATAATGAAATCTTATCCTCTGGATGTGTTTCAGAGACTGGACGGCCCTTGAGGTCCCTTCCAACTCCAGGATTGTATCATTCTACGACAGTTTGGATGGCCCTCTGTTGTGAGGGCTCAGATGTTGTCTCCCTGCATAGTGGCAGAGGGCTAGATTGGATGGCCCTTGGGGTCCCTTCCAACTCCAGGATTATATCATTCTAGGAAAGTCTGTATGGCCCTCTGTTGGGAGGGCTCGGATGTTGTCTCCCTGCATAGTGGCAGAGGGCTAGACTGGATGGCCCTTGGGGTCCCTTCCAACTCCAAGATTGCATCATTCTAGGACAGTCTGGTTGGCCCCCTGTTGGGTGGGCTCAGATTGTGTCTCCTTGCATAGTGGCAAAGGGTTAGACTGAATGGCCCTTGGGTCCCTTCCAACTCCAGGACTGTATCATTCTAGGACAGTCTGTATGGCTCTCTGTTGGGAGGGCTCGGATGTTGTCTCTCTGCATAGTGGCAGAGGGCTATATTGGATGGCCCTTGAGGTCCCTTCCAACTCCAGGATTGCATCATTCTAGGACAGTCTGTATGGCCCTCTGTTGGGAGGGCTCGGATGGTGTCTCCCTGCATAGTGGCAGAGGGCTAGACTGGATGGCCCTTGGGGTCCCTTCCAACTCCAGGATTGTATGATTCTACGACAGTCTGGATGGCCCTCTGTTGGGAGGGTTTGGATGTTGTCTCCCTGCATAGTGGCAGAGGGCTAGACTGGATGGCCCTTAGGGTCCCTTCCAACTCCAGGATTGTATCATTCTAGGACAGTCTGGATGGCCCTCTGTTGGGAGGGCTCGGATGTTGTCTCCCTGCATAGTGGCAGAGGGCTAGACTGGATGGCCCTTGGGGTCCCTTCCAACTCCAGGATCCTATCATTTTAGGACAGTCTGGATGGCCCTCTGTTGGGTGGGCTCAGATTGTGTCTCCCTGCATAGTGAGAGATGGCTAGACTGGATGACCCTTGGGGTCCCCTCCATCTCCAGGATTGTATCATTCTAGGACAGAATGGATGGTCCTTTGTTGGGAGGGCTCGGGTGGTGTCTCTCTGCTAGACTGGATGGCCCTTGGGGTCCCTTCCAACTCCAGGACTGTATCATTCTAGGACAGTCTGCATGGCCCTCTGTTGGGAGGGCTCGGATGTTGTCTCCCTGCAAAGTGGCAGAGGGTTAGACTGAATGGCCCTTGGGGTCCCTTCCAACTCCAGGATTGTTTCATTCTAGGACAGTCTGGATGGCCCTCTGTTGGGTGGGCTGAGATTGTGTCTCCCTGAGGGCTTGACTGGATGGCCCTTGGGGTCCCTTCTAACTCCAGGATCCTATCATTTTAGGACAGACTGGATGGTCCTTTGTTGGTTGGACTCGCATTGTGTCTCCCTGCATGGTGGCAGAGGGCTAGACTGGATGGCCCTTGGGGGCCCCTCCATCTCCAGGATTGTATCATTCTAGGACAGAATGGATGGTCCTTTGTTGGGAGGGCTCGGGTGGTGTCTCTCTGCTAGACTGGATGGCCCTTGGGGTCCCTTCCAACTCCAGGAATGTATCAGTTTAGGACAGACTGGATGGTCCTTTGTTTGGAAGGCTCGGATGGTGTCTCCCTTCATAGTGAAAGGGGGCTGGACTTGGGGACCCTTTCATTCTCGGACAGCCTGGCTGGCCCTCTGTTGGGTGGGCTGGGCAGGCAATGGCAGGGGCCCGGTGCCCTGCCGGTGGCTCCTCACCTGCGAGGCCAGGACGTGCTGCTGGAGGTGGAAGGGGAGGGCGGCGGCGGCGGCGTTGGCGGCGGCGGTGACCATGGCTGCGGAGCTGTCGAGGCCGGGCAGGGCGGAGGCGCCGGAGACGGTAGCCAGGAGCGGGGCCATGCCGGAGAAGGCCCCTCCCATGGCGAACTGGCCCGGGTGCAGCAGCAGCGGCGGCGGCCCGTTGCCCAGCGGGCCGAAGAAGGGCGGGCTGCCCAGGCTGGGTGGAAAGGCGGCCAAGGCGGGCAAGTGAGTCGGGGCGGCAACAGAAGCGGCGGCGGTGCTTTCGCTCGGCAGCGCCAGCGGAGGCGGGCAGGGCTCTTTCAGCGGCGGCGTGCGCGCCTCCTCGGCCCCCAGGCCCCGCGTGCTGGAGGAGATCGTGGCCGGGCTGTGCCGGGAGTCCGGCGCCGCTTTGGAGACGCCGAAGAAAGAGGAGGAGGAGGAGGAGGCCTTGGCGGGGCTGCCCTTCTCCCGGGTCTCCCCGCCCGAGGAAGCCGTGGTGGTGGAGATCTTCCCGGCGTCGCTGGCCTCCGAGAGGTCCTCTTTGCTCTCCGAGTCGCTCTCCCCGTCGCTGCCGCCCAGGTCTGAAAAGCAGAAAACCCGAAGTTTAGGAAGCTTTGTTTTCGCGGGACATATAGCTTTTCAATGAACATCTCAACCAATTCACCCTAGTTTTGGGGAAGTTCCTGGAGTAGAGCAACTCCTTTCAAAGTCAGGGCCTCGCAATGAAACAGGAAAGAACACTTTCAAACCAGGAACAGAGTATTTTTTTAAAAAAATTACATAATATCATCATCATAATAGCTCAGTCCGAGTCATAACACCCAGCAAAATAATAATATAATATTCGTATTAATATTAATATAATAATATAATATACTTCTAATATTCTAGGCCCTTGGGAAGAGGCCAATATTCAGAGACGAAACCCAAACACTTAGACCGAATAGTGCATTTGTCCTGTGTTCCTATGTAAACGTCTATATAATAATATAATGTAATAATAAATACCTCTAATATCCTAGGTACTTGGAAACAGCCCTATATTCAGAGATTAATTCCAAACACTTGGAACTAATAGAGCATGTGTGCTGTATTGCTATATACATGTATCTATATCATCATCATCATCATCATCATCATCATCATTATCATTATTATGTCAGGAGTGACTTGAGAAACTGCAAGTCGCTTCTGGTGTGAGAGAATTGGCCGTCTGCAAGGACATTGCCCAGGCAGGCGACGCCAGGATGTTTTGATGTTTTACCATCCTTGTGGGAGGCTTCTCTCATGTCCCCGCATGGGGAGCTGGAGCTGACAGAGGGAGCTCATCCACTCTCTCCCATATTGGAACCTCCGACCTATCGACCTATCGGTCTTTGGTCCTGCTGACACAAGGATTTAACCCACTGTGCAACTGGGGGCTCCTTTTAATATAATAATAATATACTGAATATTGGGGTCTTCCCAAGGGTCTAGGATAATAATAGTAATAATAATAATAATAATAATAATAATAATAGTAACAACAATATGATACCTCTAATATCCTAGACCCTTGGGAAGAGCCTGAGATTCAGAGAGGAATCCCAGACACTTGGACCTAATAGTGCAGGTGTGTTATGTTGTTATGTACATGTATCTATATAATTAAATAATAATAATAATAATAATAATAATAATAATAATAATAATATATGACCCCACACCAAAATACTGCTACTACTACTAATAATAATAATAATAATACCCTATGTACACTATGTAACACGGTTTTTATTCCTGGGTTATAAATGTCATTTCCTAATTGGTTCTATCATAACAACATGGGAAAGTTTATTCAACTGCACAAACTTTGGACATCCTGCTCTAGCACATTTTGCTCTAGCTTTCCAATAAGCATCTCGAAGAGTTTATGGAGTTGAACAACTCCTTTCAAAGTAAGGAGAGCACAACCAAACAAGAAAGAACAGAAAATTTGACAAAAGTTTGTTACACATCTTCTTCTTCCTATATTATATTAAGTAAAATACAAATCCTATATTATATTAAGTAAAATACAAATCTGCAATATATAATTGTTATATTATTGTTTTATGTTAAGAAACATACAATTTAATATCTACAATTTATGATTATATTATATTATTATAGCATGATATTAAGAAAAATACAATATACACCTACAATATATTATTATATAAATTACAACTTTAAATCTTTATTAATTATCATCATCATCATCATCATCATCATGGATGGAGACCCAAACTGGGTCCTAACATTAGGAAAAATAATACAACTTAAAATCACCAATATAAAATATATTCTTATCCAGGGTTTCCTCTCTTGATTGAGACCCAAAGCAGCTTCCAACATTAGGAAATAATAATAATATGATAATAGAATAATAGTAATATAACAACAACAACACAACTACTGCTACTACTCAAATGGTTCCAAGAACATGTTTTCAATCCAAAAGAGAGGAAAGGTAAGGTTCAGGGGAAGGACAGCATTAATTTCCACAAATATATATATTAAAACAATATTTATTCAGGTTTTAATTTATCCTTTCTGTTCTTGGAACGGTTCCCGCTTTTCAGTGGGAGAAAAGTTGGGAAAGGGATCTGGCTTGTCTCTAGTATTGGACACTTTTTCTTTAGGTGTTTCAACTCTTGTTTCTAAAGCCTGAACAGAAACTTTTGGAAGCTAAGGCTGCCATACAATCCAGATTATCAACGCACATCCTCCACATTATCGGCTTTGAACTGGATTATATGAGTCTACACTGCCATATAATCCATTTCAAAGCAGAGAATCTGTGGCAGTGTAGAAGGGGGTCTACGTTTCAGGGGAAGGAACAAGCCAAACTAACTCTTACTCCTTTAAAAGCCCAATGAAAAAATTAATAGGGTTCATAGCTTGCGTGAGAGTACATTCCATTGAACTGACTTCTGAGAGAGAAGGAAGGAAAGAGGGAAAGAAGAAAGAAAAAGAAGAGAAAGCGAGGGGAGGAAGGGAAAGGAAAGGAGGGAGGGAAGCAAGGAAGGAACAGGACATAAATGGAAAGGAGAAAAGAAAAGGAAAAGAAGGAAGAAGGAAAGGTAGGTAGGAAGGAAAAGAAAGTGGGAGGGAGAGAAGGAAGGAAGGGACAGAAAAGAAGAAAGGAAAGAGAAGGAAAGAGGGAAGAAAGAAAGGTAGGAAGGAGGGAAAAGAAAGCAGGAGGGAGAAAACGAAGGAAGGAAGGAAGGGACAGGAAAGCAGAAAGGAAAGAAGAAAGGACAGTGGGAAGAAAGGAAGGAAAATGAAAGAAGAAAAGAATAAGGGGAGGGAGGAAAAGAAAAGTAAGTGGAAGAGTGGGAAGGGAGGGACAGGAAAGAAGAAAAGAAAGAGGGAAGGAAGGAGGGAGGGAAAAAAGGAAGGAAGGAAGGAAGGAAAAGAAAAGAAAGTGAGGGGGGAACGAAAGAAGAAAGGGACAGGAAAGAGGAAAAGAAAAAGGAAAGGAAGGAAGGAAAGAAAAGAAAGCAGGAGGGAGGGAATGAAGGAAAAAAGAAAAGAAGAAAAGAAAGTGAGAAGAAAGGAAGGAAAAGGAAATAATAGGGGAAGGAAGGAAAAGAAAAGAAAGAGGGAAGGAAAGATGGGACAGAAAAGAAGAAAAGAAAAGAAAAAGGAAAGGAAGGAGGGAAGGAAGGTAGGAAAGAAGGAAAAGAAAGGGGGGACAAAGGAAGGAAGGGTCCAAAAAAGCAGAAAAAAGAGGAAAGAAAAGAAAGTGGGAAGAAAGGAAGGAAAAGGAAAGAATAAGGGAAGGAAATAAGAGTAGAAAGAAGGGAGGAAGGAAAAGAAATGACAGAGGGAAGGGACAAGAAAGGAAAGGAACTACAGGGAAAGAAGAAAAGAAGGAAGGAAAGAAGGAAGGACGGAAAAGAAAGGGGGACAAAGGAAGGAAGGGACAAAAAAGCAGAAAAAAGAGGAAAGAAAGGGAAAGAAGAAAAGAAAGTGGGAAGAAAGGAAGGGAAAGAAAAGAATAAGGGAAGGAAAGAAGAGTAGAAAGAAGGAAGGAAGGAAAGGAAAAGAATAAGGGAAGGGACAAGAAAGGAAAGGAACTACAAGGAAAGAAGAAAAGAAGGAAGGAAGGAAAGGAAAGGAAAGGCTGGAGGGAGGAAAAATCGATCGAGGATTAATTTGACTCTGAATTGATCCAGCCTTTCTGCCTTTTCCTGCCTTGCAGCCCGGAGACTTGAGGGCCAAAGACTTTTAATAAGCCATTCCAAGATGAATATTAATGGCGCGGTCTTCATTTTGAACTTTTGCCCTGGAGTCTGTTTCTGTTCCTTTGCTTCGAATTACACTTCAAATACAGATGTGGGCTGGGGGGGGGGGGGGAGGAAAAGGCCAGGGGAGGAGTGGATTTGGGTTTCCAGCGTCTGGCTGCGTTTTGGGTCGAATTCCTGCCCCCCCCCCGCCCCCATTGCATTCCGTCCCTGTCCCCCCTCCCAGCCAGATGCCTTGCAGCCCAAACCAGTTCTGCAAAGCCTGGGAAAGATGAAGAGGGGGTGTCTCTCACCCTTGAGGTTGGAGGTGCCCACGGCAGAGATGGCGGGGGAGGTGGACTGGGCGAAGCACTTGAAGGCCGTCTGCTCGCTCGAAGACTCGTCCGAAGTGCCGGCCTCCTTCTTCTGCCTCTCGTCGTAGACACGCAGGGACTGGAGGGTCAGCTGCTTCCTAAGGAGCCAAGGCAAGAAGCACGGGAATAAGGCCCCTTCCAAGCGAGGGAAGTCGCCTTCCAACTCTACCCCTTACCCTCACCTAAAGTCCTAATCGAACTCTAGCCCCGAACTCTGGCCTTAACTGCAAATCTAACTCTAGCCCTACTTTATCCCTAACTCAAGCCTTAACTCCAAATCTAACTATCCCTAATTTGAACCCTAACTTTAAACTCAACTTTAACTCTATCCCTAACTCTAACCTTAAATCCAAATCTAACCCCATCCCTAACTTTAACTCTGTCCCTAACTTTAATTCTAACCTTGACTTCAAGTCTAGCTCTATCCCTAACTTTAACTCTAACCTTAACTCCAAAACTCATTCTATCCCCCTTTAACTCTAAACTTAACTCCAATTCTTACTATCCCTAACTTCAACTCTATCCCCAACTCTAACTTCAAATCTAACTCTATCCATAACTTTAACCTTAACTCCAAATCTAATTATATCCCCTATTTTAACTCTAACTCTAAACTTTACTCAAAATCTAACTTTATCCCCAACTTTAACTTTAACTCCAACTCTAACCTTAACTCCAAATCTAACTCTGTCTCGAACTTTAACTCCAACTCTAAATCTAACTCTATCCCCAACTTTAACTCTAAGTCTAAACTTAACTCCAAATCTAATTATATCCCCAACTTTAACTCTATCCATAACTTTAACTCTATCCCTAACGTTAACCCTAACTCTAAACTTAACTTTAACTCTAAATCTAACTCTGTCCCTAACTTTAATTTTAACTCTAAACTTAACTGCAAATCTAATTCTATCCCTAATATTAACTCTAACTAGAATATTAACTCCAATTCTAACCCTATCCATAACTTTCACTCTTTTCCTAACCCTAACCCTAACTCTAAACCAAACTTTAACTCCAAATCTAACTCCAACTCTAACCTCCAACTCCAGTTCTAACTATCCCTAATCCTATCCTTAACTCTAACCTTAACTCCAGTTCTATCCCTAACTTTAAACCAAACCCCAACCTTAACTCTGTCCCTACCTCTACAGCTAATCCTAACCTTAAATCCAACTTTAACTTTAACCCTAAAACTATTATTAACTCCAGTTTAACTCTACCTTTAACTCGAACCTTAACTTTAAACCTTAACTCCAAATCTAACTCTAACCTAAACTTTAATTCGAATCCTAACTCAACCCTAACTCCAGTCCTAACTCTAACCCTTACCTTAACTCTTGACATTGATTCTAACCCAGTGTCTTCCAAAGTGGCCTCAGACTTCAACTCCCAGGATCCCTGATGATTGGCCAAGGCATGCTGGGAGCTGAAGTCCAAAACACTAGATGACCAGTGCTATGCTTTTTGGCTTGGAATATGTTTTCATGGATTTAAACTGTGAATTTTAATAATACTATTAGGTTTCATTCTGTTTTAATGTTTGCATGTTGGTATATTTTAAATTTGAGCCTCCTTCGGGAGAGATAAAGTGGGTAATAATAATAATAATATTATTTATTATTATTATTATTATTATTATTATTATTATTACCAGAAGCTGGAGTTTGGCAAGGTCTGTAGCTGTCTCTGGCAAAGAGTGTTGGCACCTCCCCAAACTACAGGTCCAATGACTCTACTGGTGCCAAACCGTGTCAATTCAACAGTGTAGATGTCTTCCACTTCACTGTCAAAGGCAGCGGATTGGTTTGAAATCCTGTTTGAATTACGAAACCCCATCCGCTCAGAGCACTGAACGCATTTGCATTTCAGGGTGACTTGCACAATCTGTAGGCAATCCAAGGCACGATCCCAAACAAGAAAGCAAGCCAGAAGCAGATTCCTGCCCTCTGTTTCCTTTGCTAACTGATGTTCCGCCACATTTCTTCCTTGGAAAGCACTTCAATCCCAATGTGCTTGTGATCAAGGGAGTGCAATGGCTTCGGAACTCCAAATCACGTTGGGAAACCACCGCCCAAGCTTTCCCACCCCTTTATCTGTTCCGCATTTCCTTTTCTGTGCCATATTACAAACACGTGTCTTCCAATCGCCCTGAGGGCTTTGGAGGGAAGATTTCCCCCTTGGGTGGCAAGCTGTAGGCAGAGCCAAATGGAGGACTTTCTCCAAAGCATGGAGACAACAGCAGACCATTGGTACCCAATGCAAGTATGTCCCACCCCTCACACCACAAAAACATTACTTTCTTTTAATTCCCCATATATATATCATTTTAGCCTTGTAATAATTCGACATTTCCACAGAGAATGTAGAACAGGGTTTGGACAAAAGTGAAGGCAAACACAAGGGGTACATTTACAGGATGAGGTGAATGCAGTTTGACACCACTTCAACTGCTGTGGCTCCAAGCGCTACCTACCTAACCCTAATGCTAATCCCAATTTTAACTCAATCTTTAACCCTAACTCTAACCCCAAATCTAACCCAAACTATGACTCTGGCCCTATTTCTAAACCTTACTGTATGTAACTCTAACCCTGTCTCTAAAACACCAATTCCAATCCCAATTTTGACTCTATAATTAATTCTAACTCTGACTGTAACCCTAACCCTAACTGTAACTCTAACCTTGTCTCTAACCCTAATTCTAACCCTTACTGTAACTCTAATCCTGTCTCTAACCCTAATTCTAACCCCAATTTTGACTAAGATTAATTCTAACCCTAATTCTAACCCTTACTGTAACTCTAATCCTGTCTCTAACCCTAATTCTAACCCCAATTTTGACTCTAAGATTAATTCTAACCTTAATTCTAACCCTTACTGTAACTCTAACCCTAATTCTAACCCCAGTTTTGACTCTGACATTAATTCTAACTCTGACCCTAACCCTAACTGTAACTCTAACCCTGTTTCTAACCCTAATTCTAATCCCAGTTTTGACATTAATTCTAACCTTAACTCTAACCCTAATTCCAACCCTTACTTTAACCCTCACCCTGTTTCTAATCCTAACTGTAACCTTAATTTTAACTTTAACTCTAAATCTAACCCTGACTTTAACTCTAACCCTGTCTTTAACCCTAATTCTATCTCCAACTTTAACTTTAACTGTCTCTAACCTTAATTCTAATGTTAACTTTAAAACTACGTCTAACCCTAATCTTAACTCTAATCCGAATTCTAAATCTAGCATTATCTCCAACTCTAATCCCGGGATTTGTAGCTTGACATGGTCTTAAAATTTCTTGGCCAAAGAGTAACGTGCCTGGACAAACTATAAATCCCAGGATCCCATAGCATTGAGGACTACAATTGAGGTGGGAGTGAAGAGTAGAAAAAAGAAAGAAAAAGAAACCAAAAGCACGAAGAAAGAAAAAGAAACCAAAAGCAAATCTGCCCAATGTTCAAACGGGTCTCTCCAGCGAAAAAAAGTTTTGCAAAACCAGAGAAAATTCGAGTCAGGACTGAAACTTTCCTTAACATAGATATGGTTTACCTTTTCTCTCGTCTCCCGTTCCCTGTGTCCCGGAAGCCTTTGGCGAAAGGGTTGTTGTCGATTTTTAACTGTGTGATCTGTTTAGGAGACAACAAAACAAGAGTCGGAAAAGTCCGAGTCTTGGGTGTTTTGCTTTTCTTGCAAACTTAGCCGAAGACTTCGGATTTTCACCCAAGACTCAATGTTAGGATTTATCCTGGGAGTTGGGAGTGTGGCGAGGCATCCACGCTCCCTGAGCCATTTGGTTGGAAGAAAAACACTTCCTGCTTACATAATTCTAACTATAGCCTTCACTCTAAAACTAATTCAAACTCTGACTCTAACCTTCACTCTAACTCTAACCCTAATTCTAACCCTAGCCTTTAATTCTAACCCTAATTCAAACTCTATTAAATAGCAAAACTTTATACACTTTATTCGAACTTTAACTCTAATTCTAATCCTAAACCTCACCTTTAACAGTAATTGAACGTCTAACGTTAATTCTAGCAATAGCCTTAACTCCAATTCAAACTCTAACTTTGACTCCAATTCTAACCCTAAACTTTACCTTTACTCTAACCCAAATTCTAACTCTACCTTTACATCTAACTCTAATTCTAACCTTAATCTTTGCTCTAACCCTAACCATAGCTAACTCTAACTCTAATTCTAACCCTAAACTTGACCTTTACTCTAACCCTAATTCTAACTCTACCTTTAACTCTAATTCTAACCTTAACCTTTAATTCTAACCCTAACCTTAACTCTTACTTCAAACTCTAACTATAGCTCTAATTCCAAACCTAAACTTAACCTTTACTCTAATTCTAACCCTAATTCTAACTTTAACTCTAACCCTAATTCTAATTCTAACTCTAACCCTAATTCTAACTCTAACTTTAACTCTAACCTTAACCTTTACTCTAACCCTAATTTTAATTCTAATTCTAAATCTAACCTTTACTCTATCTCTAACCCTAATTCTAACTCTAACTTTAACTCTAACCCTAATTATAATTCTAACTCTAACGTTAACTCTAACCTTAACCTTTACTCTAACCCTAATTCTAATTCTAACCTTTACTCTATCTCTAACCCTAATTCTAACTCTAACCCTAATTCTTATTTTAACTCTAATTTTAACTCTAACCCTAATCTTTACTCTAACCCTAATTCTAATTCTAACCTTTACTCTAACTCTAACCCCAATTCTAACTCTAAGTGTAAGCCTAACCTTTTCTCTAACCCCAATTCTAACTCCAACTTTAACTCTAATTCTAACCTTTAACTCTAACCCTAATTCTAACTCAAACCTTAACCCTAACCCCATCTGTAACCTAACCCTAACTTTTTGGGCTAACCCAAAAGATGAAACACTTTGCAATACTACAGCTCTTATATTATTGCATTTCTTTATTTGGGACATGTCTACACCGCCTTTCTCCAAAGACTCAGCAGCAACTACACACAAATATAAAAACCACCATCAAACAAAAGTCCATCAAATAAACCCCCCACCGTCCTAAAGGACATAAAATTAGCATTAAATAATAATAAACCAGTCAAATTCCCAAAGAACTAAAATCATAGAAAGAGTGAAAATGATTAAAAGGCAGCTCCAGGCTCCTGTCAACATTAGTTAAAAGCTGTTTCACACAGGAAGGTTTTGAGGTTCTTCCTAAAGGAGAGAAGGGTGATCGATACTGGGATTCCACAGCATAGAGTCTCAAACTGCGTTAAGTCTAGAGTGTAGAGGCACCCTTTGCTTGGTTCTACTCTGCCAAATGAAGGCAGCGTGGCACCCCTTGAACTGCCAGGGCTCTTGGGAGTTGTACTTGGGTGAGGTACCCACACTCTTTGGCAGAGAGAGCTCAAGATTTTATTTTTATTTTTATTAATTTTTTTGGTCGTGTCAGGAGCGACTTGAGAAACTGCAAGTCGCCTCTGGCGTGAGAGAATTGGCCGTCTGCAAGGACGTTACCCAGGGGGACGCCCGGATGTTTTGATGTTTTATCATCCTTGTGAGAGGCTTCTCTCATGTCCCTTCATGGGGAGTTGGAGCTGACAGAGGGAGCTCCTCCTTGATGTGACAAAGCGACCACTGCCTTGAGCCAGGGCCGTTCCCCTTGCGTTCCTTCCTGCGCTGGTCAAGCGGGCCAGGCTTTGCAAAGCGGCATGGAGCGCCAAGCCAGTGGGTGGCTCTCCTGAGCCGTCCAAGGAGGGAAAGCGGAGTCCAGCCGGCTTCTCTGTCCAAAGCCAAGAAAAAGCCAAGAGCCGAGCCAAAGGAACCCCGCTTACGTCGGAGCTTGGCGTGGGGAGACCCCGAAAGCCCGAGCAGGAGCCAAAAGGTTGCCTTTTCCCTTTCGAATCCAAGTAGAGAGGCTTCTCTCTCTCTCCCCCTCCCTCCTGCTTTCTCCCAAAGTATGACTGGAACGCCTGGCCCTGGCTCTCGAGGAAAAGTTCGGCTCCCCTTGAAACGCTTTGACCTCCTCGCAGGAAACCGCAAAAGAAACGGCGGTCTCCCTCTTGCGATCATTAAAAAAGGCTGGATGGAATTGCCTTCCAAAAAATATCCCTTTGGCCTTCCTCCTCAAGGACCAGATCCAGATCTAATCTTGCTTTCCCCTAAATATATATATATATATATTCCCAAAGTGGATAGTTTCTTCCAAAGTGGGAAGAAGAGACTCTTCCTTCCTGCGTTCTAGTACGGCCTCAAACTCCCCAATGCTTGGAGAGAGATCCACGCGAGACCTCTCTCCCACGCCATGAAAACCGGACACGCGTGGATTGGGGGCTGAAAGAAGTAAAAGTGATGCTTAGAGAGGTGAAAGTCGCCAAACAGCGGGCCTTCCTTTGCCCTTTCGGATTTTTCTTCCGAGTCGCAAGGAGAAGCGGGTAATAAATGGATTATTATTATTATTATTATTATTATTATTATTATTATTATTATTATTATTATTATTAACAGAACTCAAAAACCACTGGACGATTTGACACCAAATTTGGACACAAGACACCTAACAACCCAATGTATGTCCTTCACTCAAAAAACTGATTTTGTCATTTGGGAGTTGTAGTTGCTGGGATTTATAGTTCACCTACAATCAAAGAGCATTCTGAACCCCACCAACGATGGAACTGAACCAAACTTGGCACACAGTTCTCCCACGACCAATAGAAAATACTGGAAGGGTTTGGTGGGCAGTGTCCTTTGGTTTTGGAGGTGTAGTTCACCTACATCCAGAGATCACTGTGAACCAAACTCTACAGGAATACTCAATATGCCCAAATGTGAACACTGGTGGAGTTTGGGGGAAAATAGAAACTTGACATTTGGGAGTTGCAGTTGCTGGGATTTATAGTTCACCTACAATCACAGAGCATTCTGAACCCCACCAATGATAGAATTGGGCCAAACCTCCCACACAGAAACCCCATGAGGGCCACAGCAACGCTGGCAGGGGACGGCTAGTTATTAATAACAATGTAATATTCGTTTGTGGAATTAACATAACTGAAAAACCACTGGACGAATTGTCACCAAATTTGGACACAATACACCTATCAGGCCAATGAGTGACCATCACTCATAAAAACACAGAAAAACACAACAAAAGAGACTTAAAAGGCAAAAAAACCCCATTAAAACGTAGGCGCAAAACCACATTTATATACACATAGACACATACATACAAACACAAATCACATATACACAGACTGGGCCACAGCAAGAGTGGCAGGGGACGGCTGGTTATTAATAAATGGATTATTATTAATAATAATAGAATCATAGAGTTGGAAGAGACCTCATGGGCCATCCAGTCCAACCCCCTGCCAAGAAGCAGGAATAAATGGATTAATAATAAATTGATTATTATTAATTAATGGATTATTATTTATAGATATAATATTATACATATTATAAAAATTATATTATATTATAAATTATATATAGCCCCCCCCCCTCGAAATGGGTTAAACCCTTGTGCTGGCAGGACTGAGGCTCCCCATGCAGGACGTGAGAGAAGCCTCCCACAAGGATGGTAAAACATCAAAACATCCGGGCGTCCCCTGGGCCAATTCTCTCACACCAGAAGCGACTTGCAGTTTCTTAAGTCGCTCCTGACACGAAAAAAACATTATAAATAATATTAATAATTTATAATAAATCATAATAGTAACAATATAATAATTTATAATATCAATGCGATTTTTATTATTAATAATAGCAGCATTATTATTATTATTCATGTTATGACATATAGTAATATATTATTAATACTAATATATTGATACAGTAATATGATATAATATGGCATGACATGAATAATAATATTAGTGCTGCCATTATTATAATAATATATGCTGCTCTCCCTGCAGCTGGTTCTATTTTTCATATTATGATATATTATTATATTAGTATATTATTAATACTAATAATATATTAATACAATATTAATATATTGTATTGTCGATATGACTCGACATTGAAAATTGAACCAGCTGCAGGGCGAGAAAGGGTTAACAAATAGGCTTTGCTGCATTATTATTATTAATAACACTATTAATATTATTAATATTAGTAATAATAATCCGGTCAAGGCCATTTGTTAACCCTTTCTCTCCCTGCGGCTGGTGACATTTTCTCCCCCAACAGACAGTACTTTTGGATCCTCCCCAATCCATGGGTCCTGATCCCCTGACAGCCTCCCCGGATCCCATGGATTTCAAGGCGAGGAAACCCACCTAGCAGCATGATGTAGCCGCCTCTCCCCCTTTGCCAAAGCACACCGCTGCCAAGTTTCCCCAAAGTTTCAACCAAACCACAAACTTTGGCAATGTCCACGATCCCCTTGAATCCACGACCACAAATGTCGGAGACTCCAGACTCCCAAGGATATTAAAGTGGGTTTGGGTTCCTTTCTGGAGGCATATAGTCTCTGAAAACCAATGCAAACCCTCCTTCGAAGAGAGTTGGTGCCTTTTGCTGGGGATGGTTCCACGCACACACGCAGGTCAAACAATTATGAACTCAAACGCGTTAAGAGCAAGAGGGGAAAGTTAATAAGAAACAGAGACGCGTGGGTTGCCAACCGGGGGTGGGTGGGGGGGGGGGAGGTTGGAGGATTTACCTTGGAGCTGGGCGACTTTCCCAAGAGGTGGACTCTGACATGCCAGAACCACGCATGTCAAATAATAATAATACTAATAGTAATAATAATAATAATTGTTCGACGTGTGAGCCAATGCAAAAGCCAGCATAGTGATCTTGTTTGCTGTGTACTAAACTTGCTGTGTATCAAATATAATAACAATAATATGTATTAATATAATACTTATTAATATACCAATATTTATTACTATAATAATAATGTCTTATTATTATTATTATTATTATTACTGCTACTACTATGGAACACATATTTTAGGTGCCTCCAACTTTCTTTCTCAAGAGGTGGACTCTTACTGCCAGAACCACTCTTAAGATCTTCAGTCTAATAATATTTATTATTATTATTGTTGTTGTTGTTGTTTTTGTTCCAGTGATTTTGTTTGCCTTGTACTAATCTTGTTGTGTATCAAATATAATAACAAGAATATTTATTAATATAATACTTATTAATATACCAATATTTATCACTATAATAATTATATTATATAATAATAATAACAACAACAACAACAACAATAACAACAACAACTATGGAACACATATTTTAGGTGCTTCCAACTTTCTTTCCCAAGAGGTGGACTCTAACCACTCTTAAGTTCTTCAGTCTAATAATAATCATCATCATCATCATCCCACATGTGATCCAATACAAAATCCAGGGTAGTGATCTTGTTTGTTGTGTACTAAGCTTGTTGTGTATCAAATATAATAACAATAATATTTATTAATAATATAATATAATATAATATAATATAGCATAATAATCATGGACACGACTGGACTTAATGTCAGGGGAAAACCTTTACCTTTTTACATGATAATAATCATTGTTATTATCATAATTATATTATATATATATGTGATATTGTATAATAGAATTTATTAATATAATTATATTCATTAATATAATAATAAATATATTATAAATAAATAATAAAATAATGATAATAATATAATTATACTATATATATAATATTGTATATAGTATTATATTAATAAATATTATTATATTAATAAACATCAATTATTATTAGTATGGAACACCTATTTTAGGGACCTTTAACGCTAGCGCTGTTTCTGGGTCTATTTGACCTGCTGATTCCAAAAATGTCCCCAGTTTCCCCCCATCAGCTCTGGTTTTTGAGATGCAGGACATATGGGCCCCTCTAGAACCAATCCGAAGCAGGAGACCGCCGTGGCCGCTTCCACGCGGCACCCAATCCACTTTCCCCCTTTTTACCTTATCGTTCTGGTAAGCCGTCACGGCGATGAACTCGGTCTCCGGGAACACATAGGTCCGGAAAGTGCTGTAAGGGAGCTTGAGGATGTCGTTGGCCCGGACGATGTGGAACCGGGGCTGGTACTTGTGCATGGAGTTCAAGATGGTCTGCTTGGGACACAGGAAAAAAGAGAGCTGGACTCAGGAAAAAGCAGCCGGTTTCCCCCCCAGCGCCGCCTTGGCCTTCTTTCCTTCCTTCCGAACCTATATGTCCTGCACTAGGTCTCTTTCGGACTCCTGAGAAGACCTGCATGCCATGACACTCTCTCTCCCTTTCCTCCTCTCCTTCCTTCCCTCTTTCCCAAGAAAGGGCCAGCACTAGTGACCTCCTTGCGCCAATTCTTTGGCCGCCAAAGTTACTTTTTCCATCTCTCCGATTCTAGTCAGTAAAGAAGAGCCAAGAGTTGGAAAGGAAGTTCCGGATTTGCAATCTAGGGAGGCAACTTGGAGGTCTGTTTGGAAGTCAAACAGTTGTCTCTGAGGGGATTTGGGATTGGAGATGAGTGCTTCCCCCTCTCTCTCCCTCTCTCTTCCTTTCTCTCTCTCCCCCCACCCTTTTCCCCCCCCTCACACTCCTTTCCTGCCATTTTGCAAGTTCAAGGGTGCAGAAAATGGAGTCTGGGCTCTGGGAGGATTTGGGAAACCCCCACAACTTGGCTTAGTTTCCAGGAGTTCAATTCAAGCAGCAGTTTCCACACCCAGCTTTCCTCGCCTGCCCTCTATCTATCTATCTATCTATCTATCTATCTATCTATCTATCTATCTATCTATCTAGCTTGATTTTAGCACTCAGAAGTAACGAACACTACACGGCCGATATCCACCCCACCCTCGTGTTTTAGTTATGACAACTAGTTAGTTATGGACTTTCTATTTCTATTGACCCAGTTGGCACTGACCGAGTTCTTCAGTTAAAGTTCTTGGGAGAGGGAGAGAGAGATCCCATATACACATATTGCATATATCACACACATATTTATCTCACATACATACATACACACACACAAACTTTGAGGAGTTTCCTGACACCCTCTTTTCCATCTTGATGGAATTTGTTTGTATGTGTGTATGTGTGTGTGTATACATATACATATACATAAATACACACACATATATAAAATAATCGCATACAGACATATATCACATGCAGATAGATAGATAGATAGATAGATACTAGATAGATAGATGGATTGACAGACAGATAGGCATATCCCATACAGACATAAACATACATTCCTCTTTGGGGGGTGGTGCTAACTTTCCCCCCTCTTTCCTTCCTTAATCTAAATAGGATTCCTTTGTATGTGAGTGATATATACATACATATACATATACATCACACACACATATCTATATATCCATATATCCATATCTATATCTATGTATAAAACCTGCCGGAATCACTGGGGTGCTGTGCTGTTTCAGGGCTGTACGGCCAAAGCCTTCCAGCAGCATTTTCTCCTGACCTTTCGCCTGCTTCTGTGGCTCTGAAGATGCGAAAGGTCAGGAGAAAATGCTGCTAAGACATGGCCAGACAGCCCGGAAACCACACAACACCCCAATAACAATCACACTTTATTTTATTTTGTTTTATTTTACTTTACTGTTTGGTTCTGTTCAGTTTTACTGTACTGTTTTGTTTTATTTATTTATATATCTCACTCTCTCTTTCTCTCTCACACACACATATATAATACACATCTCACATAAAATGATATATAGGTTTATATGATTATTATATATATATCACATACAGACACATATAGATCGGGCATGCACACATATATATGTATATCACAGACACATGTGTAGATCCCATTATATATGCATATATAGAGAGATCACATATAGATAACATATATAGGTATATAGACCACACACACATATATAGATTACATATATATACATACAGATATATGTGTGTATGCATATACACATACAGACCTACACACAGATATAGCTATAGACACACACACTCTTTGGGGGGAGTTCTTTTCTTCCATCTTTTCCGCCCTTCATCTAAACGGGGGCTCGGCCAAAGGAGGGCAAAGGGAGAGATCGGGAGCCGGTTTCGATTTACAGCCCGAAGGGTCTTTTCGATTATTCTCCCTCTCCCTAACGTCTGCTTCTCCCTCGAAAAGAGAGGCAGTAGATACACACCCGCGAGGGCAAAGACAGCAAGAGGCCAAGAGAAGGGGTCAAAAGAAGGGGTCAGGGGTTCCCCTCCCTCCTCCTTCGCCCCCCTCCTTCCCCAACCAAACAGTTTTGGGAACTCTCAAGGCGAATGTCGCTGTGGCTTAGGCCTCAGCGGAAGGCGGCTGGGCGGGAAGGCCGAAACACAGCGGAGAATAAAATAAAGTAAAATACAGAACAGAACAGTACAGTAAAGTATAGTAACATACAGTAATAAAATAAAATAAAAAGTACAGTAAAAGAGAACAGAACAAAACAGTAAAGTAAGATAACACAAAATAAAGCCAAGTACGATTATTATTGGGGTGTTGTGTGGTTTCCGGGCTGTATGGCCAAGTTATAGCAGCATTTTCTCCTGACCTTTCGCATCTTCAGAGCCACAGAAGCAGGCGAAAGGTCAGGAGAAAATGCTGCTAGAACGCGTTGGCCGTACAGCCCGGAAACAGCACAGCACCCCAGTGATTCCGGCGGAGAAAGCCTTCGACAATATATTATTATTATTATGAAGTTTTATAATAACACACTTTCAAATTATTATTATTATTATTAATAATGAAGTTTTATAATAACACAATTTCAAATTATTATTAGTAATAATAATAATGAAGTTTTATAATAACACAATTTCAAATTATTAATAATAATGAAGTTTTATAATAACACAATTTCAAATTATTATTATTATTATTATTGATAATAATAATAATGAAGTTTTATAATGCACCAACCCCCTGGTCTTAATGTCAGGGGGAAACCTTTATCTTTTCCCTTACAATAACACTTTCAAATTATTATTATTATTATTAATAATAATAATAATAATAATAATAATACTAAAATAAATAATACCGATTTCCTTTCCCAATATAATTTGAAAACACTTACGAATCCGTGCTTGTCCGAAATGTTGTTAGTCAGCTTGAGCTTGTGGAAAGTGACCACTTTGGACATCCACTGCTCGCCGGTGGCCGGACTGTCCGGGTGGATGTACATCCTTTTGGGCATCTCCGGGTCGGCTTTCCCGGCCACCATCCAGCGGGAATTGTGGAACTTGTAGCGACAATCGTCGGCCGCCACAATATCCATCAGCAAGATGTACTTGGCCTTCTTATCCAGGCCGGTGCAGCGGACTTTAAAGGGAGGAAACATTCTCCTGCAGAGAGGCGGAAAGCAAGGAGATCAGGAGGAGACAGGGAGCCTTTCCCCATCCCTTTCCCCCCACTTTCCCCCATCTTTTCCTCTCCTTTCTCGTACAATGAAGCCCTGGCAAGATCAACGCTCCAGCCTATGACATCTGGATGTTGAACAAATAGGAGAGGGAAAGAAACCAACTGACTCCCAAACAAGCCAAAGCGAGGGATTTCCTTCTCAAGAGTTTGCTGACTTGCTTTGAAGTTTGAAGCTAGATTAGACAGAAGGGGAGGGAAAGGGGGGAAAAGAAGCACAAAGAGTCCATAATCCCACCGGATCCTGCTTGGGGAAACTTTTGCCCAAGGATCCAAAGTCTCCCGAAGGTTCAGGGACGAGTTGGAGTTGGATTGTTTTGCTTTCTCTCTTTCCGAGCCGTGTTTCCGGAAATGTTCGGCGTGTATTTTCCTCGTGTTTTTTGGGGGGTGGGGTAGTTTTAGAAGTTAATAACCACCAGGGAAAGGAGACATTGGAGAGGAGAAATGTCCCTTGTTGCAATAGGGCCTCTCAAGATAAGGCCCGCTTTAAGGACAGTGAACACACTTTCAAGCGGTTTAAGAGAAGCAAAAGAAGCAATTTTGGATACTTATCTGAGCGATGATTATATATTAGATTATATTACACGATATTATTATACTATATTATTTTTATGCCATTACCATATTATATTATATTATTATTATACTATACTATACCATATTATTATGTCATCATGATATTATATTATTATACTATACCATACCATACTATACATACCATACCGTACCATAATATACCATACCATAATGTGATATTATATTACATTATATTATTATACGATACTATATTATTTTATTATGACATTACTATATTATTATTATTATTATTATTATTATTATTATATACCATACCATATTATGATGTCATCGTGATATTATATTATTATACTATACCATACCATATTATTATGCCATTGTTATATGATATTATTATACTATACCATACCATACCATGCCATACCATACATCATACTATAATGTCATTGTGATATTATATTATTATACTATACTATATTATACCATATTATTATGCCATTATTCTATTCTATTCTATTCTATTCTATTCTATTCTATTCTATTACTGTACCATACCATACAATACCACACCACACCACACTATACCACACCACACCACACCACACCACACCATAATGTCATTGTGATATTATATTATAAAACTATACTATACTATACTATACCATATTATTATGTCATTGTTATATTATGTTATGTTATGACACGTGGTGTGTGCCTGGTTTTTTTTGTTGTTGCTGGTATTATTATTATTATTATTATTATTATTATGGTTGCAAACAGTGGGCCCCAAACAGAGTTTCGCCTGAATATATAATAATAATTATACACACACACACACACACATATATGTATGCATAATTATTACTACTACTATTATTATTAGAATGATTGTAAACCGTGGGCCCCTAACCGAGTTTCGCCTGAATACATTATTTTTAGAATGGTTGCAAATTGTGGGCCCCAAACAGAGTTTCGCCTGAAAACCACGCAAAAAAACAAACAAACAAAAAACACGTACAAACCACGTGGATTCTAAACCTGTTTGTTGGAAAGTGCACACGTCCCCCCCCCCTTTTGGGGATAGGATTTGGACAAAAAAAGGGGCGATTTCAGAGCAGATTTCCAGCGGGTAAAGTTCCAATTTCCAAAAGGAAAAAGGCTTCCGAAACAGGCCTTTCGGGAGTTTGAAGGAGCTTTGCCGCCTCTGTCTTGTCTCCCTTTTTTCTTGGGAGGCCCGTCCCATTCATTGCCGTGGGATTCCTTCCCCCCCCCCCCCCAGGTTGTATAGGAATACAACCTTGGGGTGGGTTTAGGAGGCATCATAGGAGTTTCCAGACATACAATCTGGAGAGTTTTAGGCGCAGAGATTTCGTCTGAGGATTTCGGCGACTTTGCCTGCACAAAACCGGGAACTTTCCCTCTCTGGAGAGAGTTTCCCTGCAGAAGATCTGGAGACATTTAGATGCATGGCGTCTGGGGATTCTCCATGCCAGAAACCTGGACGCTTTTGATGTATACTATCTGGAGCCTTGAGCTAAGATCTGGAGGCTTGAGCTAACATCTGGAGCTTTTTCGGTGCCGAAAAGACCGAAGGCCTCCAGTCTGGAGAGTTTCTTATAGAGACAGATCGCCTGGAGGAGGCTACATGCATAAAATCTGGAGAGTTTTCAATGCATGTAATAATAATAATAATAATAATAATAATAATAATAATTTATTTATAGGCCGCCCTATCTCCCCGATGTATTTCAATGTATACAATTTGTAGACGTTTAGATGCATGAGATCTGGCGGTTTGGTTGTGGTGAGTTTTCTGGGCTGTGTGGCCGTATTCCAGAAGCATTCTCTCCTGACGTTTCGCCTGCATCTAAGGCAGGCATCCTCTGAGGTTGTGAGGTCTGGAAGGTAAGTAGACTTCACAACCTCTGAGGATGCTTGCCATAGATGCAAGCGAAACGTCAGGAGAGAATGCTTCTGGAACACGGCCATACAGGCCGAAAAACTCACAACAACCCAGTGTACTGTCCAAGGCCATGAAAGCCTTGGACAGTACATAAGGAGGTTTGTGTTTTGTTTAGAAGTCTCCAGATGCACACAATCTGGAGACTTTCCAAGGCTATACTATCTGGAGATCTTTCAATGCCTTTAGTCTGGAGATTTTAAGGACACATTATCTGGAGAGGAGATTATATTATCTACTATCTGGAGTTTTTGAAGGGCATTCAACCTGAATGTGGACTTTCTGCAGACTTTCCATGGGGATGTTGACATGGAAGGAGACTACACGTGCATATACGTGTGTGTGTATGTATGAGCGTGGAAACACTCGCTCTCCAACCCGGTTGGGCACCCGAGAGGGCAGGTTGCAGCCAAAGTGTCTCCTTCCAGCCAAGAGAAGGGGGAGAGGAGGGCGTCCTAGTGCGCATGCGCGGGAAGGCATCCCTCTCTTGCTCACTCTGTGCTCTTCCCAGGTTAACCCCCCCCCCCCAAAAAAAACTTGGAAAGTTCTATGGCGAGGTGGTAGGGCTTCCAAGCTCTCCCCCAAGATGTATGACTTTTAGAGAGAGATCCCATAGAGAGAGAGAGACAGATTTCTTTGGGAGATACCCCCCCCCCCCAGGGTTTCCTCGGGTGGAAAGGCACCAGGTGGAGTGGCCTCGGGTGAACCAGGCCAGGCTTTTCCCAGGTCAATCCCTGATCCCTCCCCTTCAAAAAAAAATAAAATATTGGAGAACCAGAAGGGCTAGAAAGCTCCTACCAAGAGAGAGATGTAGATACATAGATAGATGGATAGATAGATACGGTATTTTAAGTTTATATCCATGGCACACATATTTAATTGTGTGCTTTATGGTGATGATTTCTGTATTCACGTTATTGTTAGCCGCCTTAAGTCCTATGGGGAAGAAGGCGGGATAGAAAGCCAGTTAAGAAATACAAATAAAAGAGATAGCTTGATAGGTAAGTAGGTAGGTACAGATTTTAATAGATATGTATGTAGATAAATGACAGATATGTAGGTATACACACCTATTTACACAAGTAGTTAGGTAGATATTTCAATAGATAAGTAGGTAAATAAATGATTGATAGATATGTTGGAAGATAGATATGTAGGCAGGTAGGTATCTAGGTATATATGTAGGTAGTTAAGTAGATATTTCAGTAGATATGTAGGAAGGAAGGTAGACATTTAAACAGGTGGGTAGAAATGTAGGTAGACAGGTAGGTAGTTAGGTAGATATTTCAATAGACATGTAGATCAATAAGTTGGAAGGTAGGCAGGCATTTAAATAGGTAGGTAGACATGTAGGTAGGTTGATATGTAGGTAGTTAGGTAGATATTTAAATAGATATGGAGGTAGGTAGGTAGATATGTAGGAAGGAAGGAAGGCTTTGTGTATTTTAATATGTATTTTATAGAAATGCAGTTTTAGTGTGGATTTTTTAAATAGAAATATGTATATTTGTTGAATTTTTGCAATGTTCATGTTTTTAGTTGTTTTGTAACCCACCTGGGGAGAGGTGGGTAAAAATAAAATTATTATTATTATTATTATTATTATTATTATAGATAGGTAGGTAGATATGTAGGTAGTTAGGTAGATATTTAAATAGACAGATAGATATGTAGGAAGATAGGTAGACATTTAAAATAGGTAGACAGACAGACAGATAGATAGGAAGGTAAGTGGACATTTAAATAGGTAGGTAGTTAGGTAGATAGATATGTAGGCATTTGGGTAGATATTTAAAAAGATATGCAGATAGATGTGTAGGAAGGTAGGTAGACCTTTAAATAGATAGGTAGGTAGGTAGATAGATGTGTTGGTGGTTAGGTAGATATTTAAATAGACGTGTAGATAGATATATAGATATATCTATAGATATGTAGGAAGGTAGGCAGGTAGACATTTAAATGTGTTGGAAGGTAGGTAGGTAGATATGTAGGAAGGTAGGTTGACATTTAAATATGTAGGTAGGTAGGTAGATATGTAGGCAGTTAAATAGATATGCAGATAGATACGCAGGAAGGTAGGTAGACATTTAAATATGTAGGTAGGTAGGTAGGTAGATATGTAGGTAATTGGGTAGATATTTAGATAGATATGCAGATAGCTATGTAGGAAGGTAGGTAGACCCTTAAACAGATAGATAGGTAGATAGATGTGTTGGTGGTTAGGTAGATATTTAAATAGACATGTAGATAGATAGGTAGGTAGGTAGGTAGGTAGGTAGGTAGTTGGGTAGATATTTAAATAAATATGCTGATAGATAGATAGATAGATAGATAGATAGATAGATAGATACATGGTAAGGTAGTTAGACCTTTAAATAGACGGGTAGCTAGCTAGGTGGATTTCGAAGTTTCCACCTGGACCTTTAGGGGGTGTGAGTGTGGGTGTGAGGTTTGGGGCTGAGCGGCACCTCTCTCTGCCCCTGGCTGGGCCTTACCTGCCGGACTTGGTGATGACCATCTCGGTGCCCCGCTTGTGGAACTGCTCCCAGAGCTCCTTGGCTTCCAGGTGGACTTTGGGGTCGTCCTCGACGGGCGCCTCCTCCTCGGGCTCCAGGCTCTTGAGGGGCCCTCGGAGGTGGGCGGCGGCGGCGGCGGCCTGGCTGCCCAGGGCCGAGAAGGGCATGCCGGCGTCGGCGGCGCCCACCAGCTGTTCCATGAGGGGCTTGGCCAGGGCGCCGGGCAAGGAGAGGGCGGTGGCGGCGCCGGGGGGCAAAGCCAGGGCCGGGAAGAAGGGCGGCGGGTGGCCCAGGACGGCGCTCATGGCGAAGTCCGGGCCCCGGTGGGGCAGGAAGGGGTGGTAGGCCATGCTGGAGCCGGGGGGCAACCACACGGGCTCTCTCATGGGCAGGCCCCGCCAGGACGGCCTCGGGGGCTCATAGGAGGCGCAGCAGAAGCGGGAAGGAAGGCAGCGAAGACGCAAAGAAGGAAGGAAGGAGGGAAGGAAGGAGGCAGGCTGGGGAAGAGGAGGAAGCTTTCCTACAACCTCCCAAACGCGGGACTCGAACTTAAGTCCCGGCTGGAAAGCATGGCAAGTTGGGCAAATCGCTTTCAAGCCTCCTCCCGGATTTAAAGAACCGAAACACTCCGCGACAAAGGCATCACACTCGCAGGGACTTCGGGGAAAGTCGAAGGAATTGGATCAAATCTTCTCTCTTTGGTCGCAGAGCTCTTCCTCCTTCCTGCCCTCCTTCCTTCCTTTCCTTCCTTCCTTCGCCTCTCTCTTCTCCAGATCCCGAAGCTTCCGTTTCCCCCTCCCCGACTTGAAGCCTTGCCCTGCTTTAACTTCCTTTCCCTCTTGTTGCCTTTCGAGCCTCGCTCGCAAAGCAGAGGGGAAGAAAAGAAAAAGCGAGGAGCAGTCAAGATCTTGGCCGTTTCCAAAAGGCCGCGCGGTTGCTTCTGGCTGGCTCCCTTCGTCTCCGGCGGAGGAAGAGAGCCGAAGAAGAAGAAGTAGTAGAAGGGAGAGAAGGAGGGACGAGGAGGCACAGGAGGAGAGCTCCTTCGCCGTGGGTCAACGCGTGCCTCTCTCGCTCCGCCGCTGCCTCGCTCCGGATTGTATGGCCGCCGCGTGTGAGGTTGGAGGGCAGCGGCGGCATCCTTGATTGGCTCTTTGACGCTTTCGGACCAATTGTGTGGCTCCATAGGCGTGGTTTTGACAGCTCGCGCGGAGGGGGAACCCGGCCGAGTTCTGGGGTGGGGGGAGGAAGGAAGGAAAGAGAGAGAGAGAGGGAGAGAGAGAGAGAGAGAGAAGGTGTCGGACGCGGTCACGCCGCCGGAGCCCCAGCGAAGATGTCAACAGGAGCACAGGCGAGGGAGGGGAGGAGGCGAGGGAGGGGGTCGAGGGGAGGGAACAGCCGGGAACAGCCGCCGCCGCTGCTAGAGCCAAAGGCAGCAAGTGAAGGCGAGAGGAACAGCGCGAGCCGCCAAAGCAGACGCCTCTAGGGGGCGCCCAAGAAACCCCAGATTAGCCCCCAGCAGTGGAGGGAGTGGGGGAAAGAAACTTCTCCAACACTTTCTACAAACAGAGTTGAAGTTTCTTTCTCTCACCCCCCTGGTTATCCATTATTATTATTATTATTATTATTATTATTATTATTATTATTATTATTATTATTATTGTATTATATAACAATATAAGTATATTATTATATTAATATGATACAATATAATATAATTATTACATTATTAATATAATATAATTATTATATAGATGCATATACATAACAACCCAGCACACTTGCACTATTAGAACCAATTAGGAAATGACATTTATACCCCAGGAATAAAAACATAGTGTTATTATTAGCGTATAACTATTATTAGTAATAGTATTTTGGTGTGGGGGGTCTCTTCTTATTATATTATATTATATTATATTATATTATATTATATTATATTATATTATATTATATTATATTATATTATATTATATAGATGCATCTACATAACAACACAGCACACATGCACTATTACGTCCAAGTGTCTGGGATTCCTCTCTGAATATGAGGCTGTTCCCAAGGGCCTAGGATATTAGAGGTATATTATTGTTATTATTATTATTATTATTATTATTATTCTTTTGGTGTGTATTGGAGCATACATTCCCATTAAATAAATTAAATACACCTGGCTCGGGCTGAGCTATTATTATTATTTTGGTATTGGGGGGGGGGGGTCTGTGTTGGAACACCAAGAAGCACGCATTCTCCTTAAATAAGTGACTCGGGTTGAGCTATTATTATGATGACATTGTGTAAGTTTTAAAAAAATCTGTTCCTGGTTTGAAAGTGTTCTTTCCTGTTTCACTGAGCGGTCTTGACTTCGAAAGGAGCCTTTCCACTCCGGGAACTTCCCCAAACGAGGCTGAATTGGTTGAGAGACTCAACGAGATGGTCGTTGAAAAGCTAGAGCCAAATGTGCTCGAGCAGGATGTCCCGCGAAGACAAAGTTCGTGCAGTTGAATCAACGTTTTTCCATGATGTTATGATAGAACCAATTAGGAAATGACATTTCTAACCCAGGAACAAAAACCGTGTTACATGGTGTTATTATTACGGTATTATTATTAGTGGTAGTAGTATGTTGGTGTGGGTTTTTTGTATTATTGTATTGTTATATTATTATATTATTATTACATTATATTGTTATATTACATAGTGTTATTATTACGGTATTATTATTAGTAGTAGTAGTAGTATTAATAGTATTTTGGTGTGGGGGTCTGTGTTGGAACACAACGTGGGACCTAAGTGGCTCGGGCTGACCTATTATTATTATTATTATTATTATTATTATTATTATTATTTTGTAGTAGTATTTTGGTGTGAAGGACTATGTTAGAACACCAAGATCAGGCATGTGGGGGGGGGGGGGCTTGAGGGGCTTCACACCCCCCCCCCCGAAATTCTCATGGTGGTTCGCGAAAAGGCCTTACTGGTGCATTATTTAAACTGTTATGTTTATTCATATAATGATCTGATCACCATACTCAATATATCCCGTATGCATGGGGGTATTGGGGTAACGATACAAAAGGTTTGCTAGGCTAGACCCTCTTTCACTCAGACTCAGCCCCCCCCCCGAAACCCCACCTGAAAAAAATTTAGCCCCCCCCCCCAAACGAAATCCTGGCTAGGGGCCTGACCAAGATGCACACATTCCCCTTGAATATGGATTCTAAATGGCTTAGGCTGACTTATTATTATTATTATTATTATTATTATTATTATTATTTCCTTAGGCTGGGTTTTCATTTCCTCGCCTCCTGGAAGAAAGAGTCAGAAGGAGAGAAAAAGGAGGTTGAGGAGAGTTTCTTCCACACTCCCGCGTGTATTTCTCCCACTTTCCCACTTGTGTGCTTCAACCTTCCACAATAATAATAATAATAATAATAATAATAATAATAATGGAAAAGTGTTCAACTGTGCATCAACCTCGACAGCAAATTAATCATCAGAATGATTTCTATTTCGCATTGCGTCCCAAAAGCAGACTCAGAGAAAACATTCCTTCAAGGGCATGTGTTCAAGGATCTCTCTTTTCTTTTCTTTTGCCTCCAGATGGATGGGACGATCGGGTGGGCTTTCCCTTCCCCTCCTTCTCCCCCCCTTGAAGGATGAGCGCTCGCATTTCTCTCTCTCTCTTTCTCTCTCTCTTTCTCCCCCCCCCCCCCCAACTTTCCCAACAGAGAGCCTTGCCTTAGAGAGCGCAAAGATGCCTAGAGAGAGACATCCACGGAGGTGAGTGGGCAAAAATCTCGCGTGGAATGCCTCACGGGAGCATTAGAAGGGTCTTATTTCTCCAGGGTGGCAGGAAGTGTTCACTGGGTGCCCCTAACCCCCCCCCCCCGCTCCTGTCCTCGCTCCCTCCTTCTGCCAGGGCATATTATAGAGTTGCCAAGTGGTTTGCTGGGAATGAGTCCTTGGCATGCAGAAGCGAGGTGGGCACTTGTGCCTTCTGGCTGGGGACTTGGGAGATGTGATCTTCTGCCAGTCACACGGGATCTTTCGGAGGATGCCAAAGCGAGGAGGGCACAAATTGGGAGGCAGCAATAAGCAATGAATGGAGGAGGACATGAAATGGGTCTAGGACTATTACCATAACTTTTATTGATAATATCCTGCCTTTATCTCAATTGATATACAAGATATGGAGGATGGCATGAGTTGGGAGGCAGTGATGAGCAATGGGTCTGGGATGGCATGAAATTGGTCGATTATTATTATTAGTAGTATTAGTATTAATACTATCCTGCCTTTATCTCAATTGATATACAAGATATGGAGGATGGCATGAGTTGGGAGGCAGCAATGAGCAATGGGTCTAGGATGGCATGAAATTGGTCGATTATTATTATTATTATTATTATTATTAATACTATCCTGCCTTTATCTCAATTGATATACAAGATATGGAGGATGGCATGACTTGGGAGGCAGTGATGAGCAATGGGTCTGGGATGGCATGAAATTGGTCGATTATTATTATTATTAGTATTAGTATTAATACTATCCTGCCTTTATCTCAATTGATATACAAGATATGGAGGATGGCATGAGTTGGGAGGCAGCAATGAGCAATGGGTATAGGATGGCATGAAATGAGTCGAGGACTATTATTATTAATATTACTAATATTAATATTAATAATACATTGCCTTTATTTTAATTGATAAGATATGGAGGATGGCATCAGTTGGGAGGAAGCGATGATTAATGGGTCTAGGGTGGCATAATGGATTATTATTGCTAATAATAATAATCTCCTGTTTTTAGCTCAATTCGAGACCTTCGCCTAGGGGTCTCAAGGGTGAGGGGGCTCCCTTGGTGGATCAAAGGCCGAGGAAGGGTTCTGGGTCGGAAAGACCCGTGTAGAATGATTCCCACGTGCGTGTGTGAGTGTGTCAGGAGCCTACAGAAAAGAGGTCTGAGAGAGGAGTGGGACCTTTAACGCGATTAGTTCTTGGGACAGTTGCATTTTCTGGAGGCCCGGGGCTAAGAGCCCTTTGGCGCCAGGAGGGGAGGGGAAGGGTCGGCGAGGAAAAGTGAGTCGCTTTCCTCCAAATCTCTTCTTGAGTCCCCTTGAAGAGATCCGGGAGAAAGAGAGAAAGAAGGGAATGCAGCAAAACAAAAGTCTCCGAAGGAAAGGGAAAACATTAGCCCACGCAAGAGGAACTATTTCAAGAACAGCCAGCCTGAGACTAGCATCCTAAGGCCCTCTTTCTCCCCTTGGAAGTAAAGCCCCTCGACTCCAATGGGCCTCACTTCCAGCTGCCCTGTAGAATGAATGCGATTTGGCCCCCACCTGAACTGCTCTGGCATCCTGGCAGTTGCAGTTTGCAAAGGTTTTGCACTTTCTCTGTCCAAAGAGAGCTAGGGCTCCTCAAACTACACCTCGTAATGTAGGGGAGGCAGAAAAGACCTTGTAAAACTACAACTCCCACAGGAGACCGATCGAAGGGGAGGGAAAAGAGGGGAAACTTCTCCAAATCAAGCAAGTAATCTTTTTTTTGGTGGGGGTGGGGTAGGGGACTGATTGGCCCTGTTCCCCTTTATGAGGTGTTATTATTATTAATTCTAATAATGATGATAGAATACTATTATTCTAATAATAAAAGGATATTATTATTACAACAATATGTGGGATTCAAGAGGAAACTAATGATCCATATTGAAAAGGAAAGTACAAACAGAACTTGAAACTTTGTTCCAAAACTGTAAATAGTCATCTACAGTGAGTTATAGGATGTCAAGGTCTGTGCTGTTATGCATTGCTAACTGTATGAAAAATCATAAAATAATAAAAACATTTTCAATTATTAATTCTAATAACATTATTAATAATGTTATTAGAATGAATAATGGTTGTAGAATGCATAATGATTAATAATTAGTATTAGAATTATTATATAATAATTAATTCTAATAACATTATTCATTTTAATTGTAATTATAATAATAATGTTATTAGAATTAATTCAGTTTGACACTTGAACTGCCATGGCTGCAAGTCACAGTACTTCATAGCATTGAATCATGGCCATTCAGGGAGAGTCAACCCGCCTTATTTCGACAGTACAGACGCACCACATGGCTTCGCCTTTCCATGTAAGGCAGTTTGAATGTCAGCATTATACGGCCCAGTTAGATCCAGCCTGGGCTGAGAATGTAATATCCCTCCAAAAACCAATTTCCGCTTCCGGTGTGAATAAATGGATGCTCTCTCCCCTTTAGAGGAGAAGATATTCACCCAAGAAGTGAGAAACGTATGTCTCGTTTGTTTTTTCCCTAAAAAAAAGAAAGAAAACTTTAGTCTCCAAAGGTCCCCAAGTTTTTCTTCTCTCTATCTCTCTTTCTATGGCTCATATACTCCTTCCTCGGCTTTTGCCAAACTTTTCTCTGCTTGCTTCCTCTTCTTTGCTCAACATCCTTCCTTCCTTCCTTCCTTCCTTCCTTCCTTCCTTCCTTCCTTCCTTCCTTCCTTCCTTCCTCTCTCTTACTTTCCTTTCCTTCTGATGCGTTCATCTTCTTTATCTCTACTTCTTTCTTCTGTCTCTTCCTTTCCGGGTTGGTTTCCTTCCTTTCCTTTCCTTTTCCCCTCCCCTTCCTTTCCTTTTCTTTCCTCCTCCCTTCTCTACTTCTCCCTCTCTCTTTCTCTACTTCCTCATCTTTGCTTGACTGCTGCATTCTATTCCTCCCTCCTTCCCTCCCTTCCACTCTTTCCGTATCGTTTTCCTCCTTCATTCCTTTTCTTCCTCCTGCCTTTATATCTGCTTCTTTCTTCCTTTTTTTTTCTTCCCTTCTTCCCCACCTCCCTTTTCTTTCTCCTCTTCCTCTTCCCTCTCCTTCCAAGGAGTAGGGGAAAGCAGAGCAAAAGGGGAGGAAGAGGAGAAAGGAGGAGGAAGAAATGAGAAAAGAAAGATAGGAGCAGAAAGAAAGGGGGAGGGGGAAGAAGGGAAGGCGCATCTACACTGCAGAATGAATGCAGATTGATAGCGCTTCAGCTGCCACGGCTCTATGCCATTGAATCTTGGGGTGTGCAGTTTGGCAAGGCACTCTCACTCTTAGGTTAAAGACCTTGTAAAACTACCACTTCCACGAGTCTGTAGCCTTGGGCCGTGGCAGTTAAAGTGGACTCAAACTGTTTTAATTCTGAATTCACCCAGCGGAAGGAAAGAAAAGAGAGGAGGGAGGAAGAAAGGCGAGAAGGAAGTGAGAGAAGGAGGGAAGGAACAGAAAGACAAGAGTAGAAAGCAGTCAGTCAAGCAAAGAAGAAGAGACGGAGAAAGAGTGGAGAAGAAGTGGTATCATGTTATTGTTAGTGGCCTTGAGTCCCTATGGGGAGAGATAGAAATAAAGTGGAGAAGAATAAGAAGTTGTTGAGGAAGGAGAGAAAGAGAAATGGAAGGAAAACATCCAGCATAGAAAGTAAGAGAGAGAGGAGAAAAGCTGGGACAAAGAAAATGACCAGGAGGAAGAAGAGGAAGGAAGAGGGGGAGGAATAAAAAAGTCAGGAAGGAGCAGAAAGAGGAGAGTAGAAGTCCAATTAAAGAAGAGGAGATGGGGAAAGAGTGAGGAAAAAGTGATGTCATGTTATTGTTAGCGACCTTGAGTCCCTATGGGGAGAAAGGTAGGATAGAAATGAAGACGGAGATGGAGAAGGAAATTGAGGAGGAGGAGGAAGAGGAGGAAGGAGATGAAGTAGGAGATGGAGGAGGAGGAGATGAAGATTAAGATGGAGGAGGAGACAGAGATGGAGGAAGGCGAGATGGAGATGGAGGAGAACGAGCAGGAGGAGATGGAGGGGGGAGGGGGAAGAAGAAAGAGGAGATGGAGGAGATTGAGAAGGAGGAAATGGAGATGGAGGCGGGATGGAGGAGGGGAGAAGGAAGAGGAGGAAATGGAGATGGAGGAGGGGATGGAGCAAGGGAGAAGGAGGAGGAGGTGAAGGTGAAGGTGGAGGACATGGAGGAGGGGAGGGGAAGGAGGAGAAGAAGGAGATGGAGATGAAGGAGGAGATGGAGGAGAAGGAGATGGGGATGGAGGAGGAGAGAAGGAGGAGGAGATGGAGGGGGAGGAGATGGAGATTGTGGAGGAAATGCAGGAGGACATGGAGATGGAGGTGAAAGAGAAGATGGAGATGGAGGAGGGGGTGGAGCAGGGGAGAAGGAGGAAGAGTTGGAGATGAAGGAGATGAAGAGATGGAGGAAGGGGAGAGAAAGGAGGAGAAGGAGGAGATGGAGGAGATTGAGTAGGAGTTGGAGGAGAAGGAGAAGGTGGAGGAGATGGAGGAGGAGATGGGGATGGAGGAGGGGAGGAGGAAATGGAGGAGAAGATGAAGGAGATGGAGATGGAGGAGGGGAGATGGATGAAGGAGAGGGGAAGAAGGAGATGGAGGAGATGGAGATGGTGGAGGAGGAGAAGAGGAGAGGAGGAGGAGAAAGAGAAATAGAAGGAAAACAACCAGCAAAGAAAGGAAGAGACAGAGGAGAAAAGTTGAGATAAAGAAAATTATTGGATCAGGAGGAAGGAGAAGAGGGAAGAAGGAAAGAAGGAAAGAAGGTTTGGAGGAAAGAAAGGGAGTGAAGAAGAGAAAGAAGACAAGGGAAAGAAAAAAAAAGAGAAAGGGAAAAAGCAAAGTATGCCCAGTCGGTTTTGCCAACCGGGTTTTGTGCCCCCTCCAGTTTCCCCACTTCATCCTCGTGGGCCCTACAGCTGTACCCCCAACCCCAATGTGAAGGGACCCTGCTTTGGCCTGGTCTGGAGAAGGGAGGCCGAGCTAAGCTGAGATCAAAGGGGGAGAGGTGCGAAGGCCGCCTCTCCCCCCCCCCCCCCCAGTGCGATAAATCTCCCCTGGCGCCGACTGCGCGCTGGATGATTAATTTGCAAGTGGGGAAGGCGAAGGGGGGAGGAAGCCGGGGAGGAAGAGAGGAGCCATCGGAGTTAAACATTGGCCAAGGCTTGGAGGGCCTGATCTGATCTGATGGGGTTTAGTCCCAATCAGATCAACACATCACATGTGTATGTGTTTTGTTGAACCAAAAGAGAGAGAGGGAGGGAGAGAGAGAAAGGTGTGAGGCAGGCGGGAGATAAGGCTGAGCTTGGACTCTCCAGTCTCTCCAGCCAAGTCTCCCAGACTCTTCAAAGGGAGATAACAGCCCCTTGCCTTGGATCAGGAGAGGAGGAGGAGGGCTCACTCTGGGTGAAAAGTGGTGCTCTCCTGTAAGTAGTGGACCTACAGCAGTAGCTTGTCTTCCCATTCTTTCTGGCCTTCAACTCCCAGAAGTTGGAGGAAATTGCTTTGAACTGAAATATAAGGCAGTATGGACTCAGCTTATCTAGTTCAAAACAGATATTGTGGGATTTTCTGCCTTGGTATTCTGGGATATAGGGCTGTGTGGAAGGGCCCTGGGTTACATGGCTGTGGGGAAGGGCCCTGAGTCCCCACTGCCAGATAACTTGGGATAAGAATAGAATAGCTGTATTTGCTATTGCACAACGAAATTACATACCCCACCCCCTGCACACACCACAAAACAACACATTCATCCCTCCACGCTGCCACCACACAGCCTCCAATGTCACATCAATGCGAAACCACAGAGTTCAACATAGCCATAGCTCTAGGATAAAAACTATCCTTCACTCTGTTTGTCCTTGTCTTTGTCACCCTGTACCATCTGCCAGACAACAAATAATCCCAGAAAATGTGGGATTAGATCCTGGAATAAAGGGGCAGTGTGGAAGGGCTCTTAGCGGGATCCAGGGCCCTTCCACACAGTCCTATATCCCAGAATATCAAGGCAAAAAATCCTACAATATCTGCTTTGAACTTGGTTATTTGAGTCCACACTCAAATGGGATTTCCTGCCTTGATTTCCTGGGGTACAGGGCTGTGGGGAAAGGGCCCTTCCGTACAGCCTATATCCCAGAATATCAAGGCAGAAAATCCCACATTATCCGAGTATGGACTCAGATAACCCAGTTCAAAGCAGATATTGTGTTTTTTTCTGCCTTGATATTCTGGGATATAGGGCTGTGTGGAAGGGCCCTGGGTTATCTGAATCCACACAGCCATATAACCCAGTTCAAAGCAGATAATGTGGGATTTTATGCAGCTGTGTGGAAGGGGCTTTGGTCTCAATGGAGCTAAGATGGCCTTGCCTTCCTGTCCTGTGTAAATATTCAGGACATCCTTTACTGGTACATAATGGGACTTGAGCACCCCTAGCTTTTCGTATCCATAGGGGTGCTGGGACCAAACCTCAGCAGATACCACAGACATTATTATTATTATTATTATTATTATTATTATTATTATTATTATTTTATACCCGGCTTTTTCTCTCCACAAAGGAGACTCCAAGTGGCTCACATTAAAAGCATCTTCCATACAATGAAAAATCCAAAATATATACAAACCTTAAAATAGAATTAAACATCTGTGGTATTCATTAAAAAATTAATAAAATCCTTAAAATGTATTCAAAGCTCCAAGCTAAAACTACAAGGGTGGTGTTTGTGTTCCATCATACCTCTCAGGGCCTTTCCAGACAGGCCATATATCCCAGGAACTGATCCCAGGTTTTCTGCTTTGAACTGGATTATATGAGTCCACACTGCCAGATAATTTGGGATAAACAGAAAACCTGGGCTCAGATACTTGGATATAAGGCCTGTCTGGAAGGGCCCTCAGGCAGAACTAGAGAGCCTTTGGAGACACCACCGCCATCTCTTCAGGTCAGATTGCCACACATGTAATGACTTCCTTTCATAACAAAATACCCTAAAAGGCACCAGAAACCATCTGTTCTTGGAAGCTAAGCAGGGCCAGCTCTGCTTAGGACTTGGATGAGACAATCAATTACATCTCCAGTTTTCTAAAAGTCATAGGGTCCAGCAGAAGTCCTCAGCTAAGGATCCTGGAAGCAACTTAACCAACCATGGAGGGCAATGAGAGCTCAGGACCAGTTCCGGGAATGGAAAAGCTGCCTCTTTTGGGCTTCAGCTCCAGAATCCCCAATGCTGGGAGCTGTGGTCCACAAAAGTCAATTCCTGGAGCCCAGAATTATAGTTCACTTCTTCTTCTGTTCCTCTAGGCTTACTTACCCTGAATTTTCCCATTATCTCTTTGTTTATATACTCCCAGCATACCACTCACTCTTGTGTGCTGCATCAATGTCCCTATCAGAAGTGGATAACATTCCAGGCTATAATAAATTGGTTTGCCGTGAGGATGCTACAGGGCTCTTTGTCACTGTGGCTGCCATGGCTTGATACAGTGACCCCATGATCTTGGCTGAGAAGGCCTTGTCCAACAACAACTCCCAGGATTCCATAGTAGTGTGCCTTGGCCATTCAAGTGGGGGCAAATTGCATGGATTCTGTAGCATAAGGCCCTTCCAAACAGGATCTGATCCCAGGTTTTCTGTTTATCCCAGATTATCTGTCAGTGTGGATTCATATAATCCAATTTAAAGCAGAAAACCTGGGATCAGATCCTGGAATATAGGGTCTGTCTGGAAGGGTCCATAGATGCACACCTTAGTCTTCCATTAGGCTGGATGAATTCAGGAGGACAAAATACAACAGACAATTAAGCCCACTATATCTATCTATACACATAATGAAAGTGAAAAATGTGTATGTGGTGGAGGTGTCCACTTACACAGACAGCCTCCGGCCTCCACAAACAAGCTATAGTTCCAAGTGCTGAGAAGCCTCCAAAGGCACTCCCTCAACTGACATTGCTGGTGATAGCTAGCACCATGAACATGTAGCCCAAACGCTGCCAATGTCCTCCACAAAGTCTACGGCCTACCACCCAAGGAATGCTTTCACCACCCAAGGAATGCTTTCACTCGCTGAGAATTTCATCCTAGATTTGATGTGTTTCCTCCACTACAGGCAAGCATCCCAGGGTTCCTTGTGTAGAATTCGCATGACCCTGTCCACTGCCTCTCCCTTCACCTTTTCCTATGGTGCATAGCAAACACAGAGACATTGATCAGCAACTGAACAGACTGGAGGTCCGACAATGGACTGGGACCAAACTTGCCACAGAGAAGCCCCATGATCAAATGAACATACTGCAGGGATTTGGGGGAAATGACTTTGATTTTGGGAGGTGTAGTTCACCTGTTTCCCAAGAGCACTCAACCGAGCTGATGATGGATCTGGACCACACTTGGCACACAGACCCAACATGGCCAACTGTAAATACTGGCTGGGTTTGGGGGTGATTGCCCTGGAAATCTGGGAGTGGTAGTTTACCCTTATCCAGAGAGCACTGAACCTAGACAACGACAGATCTGGACCAAACTTGGCACACAGACTCAACATGGCCAACTGTGCACACAGGCCTGGTTTGGGGTGGATTGACCCATGATTCTGGGAATTGTAGTTCACCCACATCGTTATGTATTTTCTAATGGGAGTATTCATAAAAAACAAAATCACATTCTGGTTTTTTTCCTAATAAATAGTGTTACTAATTAACTAAATGATATTACCGAACACCCCAAAACAAACAATGCCTTTTTCAAATAACCTGGGCACTGCCGGGTACCCAAGCTAGTGTATACACAACACACACACAGAGACACATACATATACATACACACACACATGTATATAGGAACAGATGGCCAGACATCTGAGCTCAAGAGAAGGAAGGGGGCAGGTCCAAAGGGAGCTCACACTTTTTGTGATCTCCCTCATTAAAAAAAAAAGGCACCCGCACTGCCTGTCTCCCCATCTGAAACCAGCAAACCCACCAGCGCTGGGCGTCTTCCAAGTCAGATTTTATGAGCTCTGCTAGGAAGAAACAGGTGCTGTTTTTTGGCCTTGGGACAGGTTGTAAGTGAGAGGCGCTGCTTGGAGGTGAGTCCCGGCACTGAACAGATGCAAGGAACCAACAAGGCCTGACTCCTTCCCTGTTAGGAGTTGCTATGTGTGTGTTTCCCCCCTTCTTTCTCTCAGTGTCACATTTTCCTTCCAGAAGCTCAGAGCCAGGGGTCTCTGGGACTTCCTTGTGTCAGTTAAGGTTCGGCCAGGAAGGGCAGGAAGCGACCCAAGGACAGCTCCATGGGTCCAGAGGCAGCAGCACTGACACTTGGCACACCAGGAACAGGAATATGAAGCCAAGGCTGGAATGTGGCACCTGATCAGATCTCCTCTACCTCTCCCCTCCCTCCCTGGCATTCACACATATCAAGGCATCTTCGAGGAGGGAGATCAGATCTCAATCTGGGTGGGGAAGTGGGTGGCAGGGAGGCCTTGCTATATCCAGAACAACACTCGGGCACATGCCTGCTTGCCCTTTTCTTCTGAAGGAGAGCCCAGTCATTTCAGTTCACATCCAGCAGCTGTCCTTAGCTGGGCTGGGGCCCATTATTACTCTGGCTGCATCTATGCTGCCATATAATGCAGTTTCATGGTATTATATGAGTCTATACCAATGGTTCCAAACCTGTGGTCCATGGACCACAAGAACTAAAATATGGTCCGCGACCTCACCGTTACTACATCGTTGCAACAAGAGCTACTGGTCTCATGAAACCCTCTTATTATGCTGAGCATTAACAAAATCCATGGATAATAAAACAACCAAACCAAATATATTTTTTCTTGTTGTCTTTGTTTTTAGGTCTGTTCCTGGGGTTATTTGGGGTGCTGTTTATTTATCGTGTCAGAAGCAAGTTTATTTATTTATGGCAATTCTACCCCGCCTTTCTCTACCTTGGAGGGGACTCAAGGTGGCTTACAAGTAGGCAACCATATGAAGCTATAGGATATGTACAATTCCAAATATTTAAATAGTTATAAAATACATTAAAACAGTTTTAAATCATATAAAACAATATATTTGCAGTTAATCACAAGTTGAGGGTATAGTTAAAATGCATTTAAAAACACAAAGTTTAAAAAATGGCATTGTGCTAAATGTCCTTTGACCAGCAACTGGCCACTTGGAGTGCCTCTGATGTCGCTGTGAGAAGGTCCTCCATTGTGCATGCAGCAGGGCTCAGGTTCCATTGTAGTAGGTGATCTGTGGTTTTCTCTTCTCTGCACTCACATGTCATGGACTCCACTTTATTTATTTCCTGCATTTGTAACCCGCCCTTCTCACCCCGAGAGGGGACTCAGGACGGCCACTTTGTAGCCCCATTTCTTAAAGATAGCTCGTGGTACCAAAGCACAGCCTGTTCAATGCCTTCCAGGTCCACTCTTTTTTGTGCCATTCAGAAAATTGCATTGGATAGACCACATCAGCTCTAGATTGTTAAATATGGTTTTCTGTGGGTGAGCAGATGGTGACTACTGGATGGCATATGTTCTGCATCAGAAACTAGAGCTGATGTGGTCTATCCAATGCAATTTTCTGAATCAACACCCCAAAGAACGAAAGTGAATCTAAAGTTGACTGAAAACTGATTCGTAACTCTTTTGGTACTAATGTTGGAGAGTGGTCCCTGGTCAAGCGGCCCTTTTTTATATCCCATCACCATCTCAACATTTATAACAATAACAATATCAATTAACAACAAAACAACACTTACAAAAGATAAAACTCAACTCAATTTAAATAAAATACTCAAAAAAAGCAAAATGGGCAATACAGCCACATTAAATATCTCAGCCACAGCCAAAGTACAAGTAAAGTTCAATTGCTAGTCAATATCAATTTGTTTGGTCCTCTAGTTTAGCTAATGTCTTAGCTTTTATCAAAGGCCTGCATGAAGAGCCATATTTTCAGCTCTCTCCGATTGTAAGGTCTATTTTGAAAAAGCCACCCCTTGATCACTCAATAATGAACAACGTTAGGCCACTGTTAAATCTTCCCCTTTTGGGCAAGGTTCTGGAACATGTGGTGGCCTTGCAACTCCAGATGAAATGGATTATCTAGATCCATCCCAGTCTGGTTTCAGGCCTGGCCATGGAATTGAGACAGCATTGATTGCCTTGGTGGATGATCTACGTAATGATCTTCTCCTGGTTCTCTTAGACCTCTCAGTAGCTTTTGATAATATCAGCCATGGTATCCTTCTGGACTGCCTAGTGGGAATGGGGCTTGGAGGCACAGTGTTACAGTGGTTCTGTTCCTTCCTAGAGGGTCGGATCCAGAAGGTGGTGCTGGGGGATTCCTGCTCAACCCCATAGCATTTGTCCTGTGGGGTCCCACAGGGTTCAATACTGCCCCCCATGTTGTTTAACATCTACATGAAACCGCTGGGAGAGATCATCCAGAGGCCCGGTGCCATTTGTATGGAAATGGCACCCAACTCTATTACTTGTTTCCACCTGATGCCAAAGTTGCCATTCTGACCCCAAACTGGTGTCTGTCAGCTGTGATGGACTGGATGAGAACAAACAAGTTGACACTGGATCCAGACAAGACAGAGGTACTTAATGGTCAGTCATAGGGCTGATCAGGGTATTGGGCTGCAATCTGTATTACATGGGGTCACACTCCCCCTGAAGGCATAGTTTCGCAGTCCTGGATTCAGCGCTGACCCTGGAACTTTAGGTGTTGGCAGTGGCCCGGAGGGACTTTGCACAGTTAAAACCTGTGTGCCAGTTGTGCTGACCTTGAAAAGACCAATCTGGCCATGGTAGTACACGCCTTTATCACATCCAGACTAGATTACTGTAATGCGTTCTATGTGGGACTGCCCCAGAAGAGCATTCAGAAACTTCAACTGGTTCAAAGATCAGTGGCCAGACTGCTTATGGGGGCAGGATATAGGGAAAGAACTACTCCACTCCTGAAGCAGCTACACTGGCTCCCAGTTTGTTTCTGAGCACAATTCAAGGTGCTGTCTTTAGTCTATAAAGCCCTAAAACCCAGCCTACTTGACGGACCACATTTCCTCCATCCCACACAAGCCCTAAGATCATCAGGAGAGGTCCCACTGCTGTCACAAGCACGGTTGGTGGGAATGAGAGAGATGGCCTTTTCGGTGGTGGCCCTGCAGCTCTGGAACTCCCTTCCCAAAGAGGTGCAATCAAATCAGCCTTTCGTGCACAGGTCAGAACCGTCATGTGGAAGCAGGCCTTTCCCAATAACCTACAATGGGAAATGTTCAGGCTGTGACTGGTAAGGCATATTAATGAGGCATATATACGGCATAAACAAACAGAGCTTTAGGATTTTAAATATATATATTTTTATGGACGACCTCAGTGGCCTGAAGCCCAGGGAATTTAAGTGGAACATCTTGTATTTATTAACTTTGTTGTCTATGGTTTATGTAATTGTGCTATCTGTTTATCAGTTGTACGTTACTTTTGTGTCATGTAATTTATGTTATTTTAATCATTGTTTGCTGTTTTAAGTCCCACCCATGGGAGAAAAGTGGAATAAAAATAAATAAATAAACAAAAAAACAAACAAATAAATAAATAGATCTATAGTTATATCTGGCCTTGGTGAGCCCCATCCATTGTTTCAAAAGTGAAGGCAGCCCCCTTCTACACTGCCATATAAAAATCCACATTATCTGCATTGAATTGGATTATATGGCAGTGTAGACTCATAGAATCCAGTTCAAACTAGGTCATGTGAATTATCTGCTTTGATATTTTGGATTATATGGCAGCATAGAAGAAGCTGATTCTGTCTAGTTGAGTAGGCTTTGGGCCAGGAAAGCTTACCCTGAAGATGGTAGAATGAATGCAGTTTGATTTCAATTGACTGGCTCTTGCACAATGCTACGGAACAATGGGAGTAGTAGTTTAGTGAGCCACCAGCATTGCATGGCAGAGAAGGCTACTAACCTTGTAGAATGACCACTCCCAGGATTTCATAGCATTGACCCAGTGAGGTCAACTGCACTCATTCTACAGTGTAGAATAGATGCACCCTGAAATTAATCTTTCCACACTTTTAAACAGGCCACAAGACATTTTGGGGGGAGGGGGCAGGATAGAGGCCTATTAGAGCTATTATTAATATGATGATGATGATGATGATGATGATGATGTGCAAACTCTGCAAAGAATTTCACCATCATTTCAAAAATGTCTTGGGCTGCAATCCAGAATGAGTTCACTTGTAGAAGTCTCTGAGGAGCATGGGGTGGATAACCCAGCCATGAGATAAAGGGACCTGTGCATTTGTGTGTGCTGAGTTGACTCCGAGATGTGTGTCTGTCTATACACCCATCACAAAGACATGCATTTTGATGTCTCAAAACCAGGGTTTCTTATAATGAGCATGAAAAGAGTTTGCGTGCACTCGTCTCACTCCTGGTTGTTGCTCTAGTGTGCCTTCAAGTCCTTTCTGCGCTTGAATTGTGTATTTTTGCCTGGCAGGGGGTTGGTCTAGATGGCCCTGGTAGTCCCTTACAGCTCTGTGGTGACTCTGACCTTGGTAAGATTAATTCAGAAGATGCCTGGAGGCCAAGAGATTGTGACATGCCCAAGGTCATCCAGCAGGTTTCATGACCCAGTAGGGATTTGAACCCCAGGGTTGCGGTCCAATACTCAAACCCAGCACACATCATCGCAGAGTCCTTCCAGTTCAGCCCAATGACATTTGAATCTACAGCAGAAATACCAGCAGAAGCCTTCTGGTAATAGATTTGTCCCAAACCCCAAAGCATACCAATTCCCTGGCACCAAATTTTCAGAAGGATTTTAATGTTGTCTAAAGAGCTGGAGCCTCCTATTAAGCAGATAATCTCTTTTTTTAAGGGGGGGGGGTTAAACAACAACTCCTCCTCATCTACTCCTTCCCCTTCCCTTCTTCCTCCTTATCTTCCAGCAATCCTCCTTCTCTTCTCCTTCTATCTTCCTCTTCTTCTCCTACCTCCACTTATTTTTCTTCTTTTTCATCTACCAATTTTCTTCTTTCCTCCTCCCCCCTTCTTTCTCTTCTCCTTTTCCACTTCTTCTTTCCTCCTCTTCTCCTTCTCCACTTCTTCTTATTTTTATTGTTTTTCCTAAACCAATCATCATCCTCCTCTTCTCCCCTCCCCTTCTGCCTTATCTTCTTCTTTCTCTTCTAACAATCCTCGTCTTCTTCCTCTTCTTTCTCCTCTTCCTCTTTTTCTTTCATCATCTCCTCCTCCTCCTCCTCTTCTCATTCTCCTCCATTTCTTCTTTCTTATTGTATTTCTCTTCTAGCAGTCCTCCTCCTCTTCTTTCTCCTCTTCCTCTTCCTCTTTCCTCCTCTTCTCCTCCCCTTCTTCTTGTTTCTCTTCTTTTTCCTCTAACAATCCACCTCCTTTTCCTCTTCTCTTCCTATCCTTCTTCCTTACCTTCTTCTCTCTCTTCTAACAATCATCCTCTTCCTCCTCTACCTTCTCCTCTTCTTTCATCCTCTCCTTCTCCTTTTCTTCTTTTTTCTCTATCAATCCATCTCTTCCTCTTCTCTTCCTACTGTTCTTCTTCCTTATATTCTTCTTTCTCTTCTAACAATCATCCTCTTCCTCCTCTACTTTCTCCTTCTCTTCTTTCTCCTCCTCTTCTTCTTTCATCCTCTTCTTCTCCCCCTTTTCTTCTTTTTCCTCTATCAATCCTCCTCTTACTGTCCTCCTCTTCTTCCTTCCTCTTCTAACAATCATCTTTTCTCCTCCTCCTCTATCAAGCTTCTTCCTCTCCTACCCTTCTTCTTCCTTATCTTTTTCTCTTATAACAGTTATCATCTTCCTCCTTTTCTTTCTCCTTCTCCTCCTCTTCTTTCTCCTCCTTCACCACTTTCCTCCTCTTCTTCTGCTCCTCCCCCTTATTTTTCTTCTTTTCTCTACCGTTTTTCTTTTCCTCCTTTCCCTCTTTCCCCTTCTTCTTCTTTTTCCTCTATCAATCCTCATCCTCTTCCTCTTCTCCTTATCCTCCTCTTCCTCCTCCTCCTCCTCCTCCTCCTCCTCCTCCTCCTCCTCTTCTTCTAGCTATCCTTGTTCTCTTATTTCTCCTCCCCCCCTTCTTCTTTTCCTTATTTTCCTCTACCATTTTTCTTCTTCTTTCCTCCTCTCCTCCTCCTCTCCTTCTCCTCCTCCTCCTTCTCCACTCATCCACTTCTTTCTCCCCCTCCACTATCTCCATTTCTCCTCCAAATCCTCCCCCCCCTTCCTCTTTTCTTTGCTTCTTCTGTTTCCTGATCTGGCATGAAATCTCAACAAGGCCTTAAAATACCACCATTACCATTCAGAGGTAATGGGTCCTGAATCATTGCTCCCTCTTTCAGCCAGTTCTTGGCCACAAAGGATAATAGTTTCCACAAGTGGCAGAAGTTTCTTTCTGATTTCTCATGCTTTCTTCTTATTTCCTTTTTCACATGACCAATTAAAATTTTCCACTGTGAATTAGCAAGAAGTTTTCAGCCAAGCACAAATTGTTCTGATGGGACTCTGTTTGTTGGTGTCTATTGAAAACTTCTGTTGCATTTTCCCATCGCAGAAATAGTTCAGCAACCCATGCACCAAGCTTCTGATGAGCGCCTTTACCCCCAACTTCTCTTCCAAACCCCACACCATACTTACAAAGCACATGTTGTACATGCAATGAGTAGGCTAACCAGGGAAAACTGCTGAACCATTTGGGTTGAAAACTTAGGTACATCTTCTTATTGACAGGAGATACATTATCCAGGCAATGGAGCCTGTGGATTTTGCTCTCATTGAGCTTTCACTTGGTCATCAGACACAGTCTTGTTCATATGAAGTCCAGGGTCTAACACTGACGCAGCTTCTTCTATTTGCTCTTGTTCCATTGTTTCCTTGGCAGGGCTTGGATTAATCAGTGTTTCTCAATCTGGGGTCAGACTGGGACTGGGGGAGGGGGGATTGCAAGGGGGTGTCAGAGGTGTGGCCAGAGACCATCAGAAGAAGTTTGGCCCAATTCTATGGTGGGCTTCGAAGGTTCTTTTTATTGTAGGTAAACTATAAATCCCAGCAACTGCAACTTCCAAATGGTCTATTTTCTCCAAACTCCACCAGTGTTCACATTTGGACATGTTGAGTATTCATGCCAAGTTTGGTCTAGATCCATCTTTGTTTGAGTCCGCAGTGCTCTCTGGGTGTAGGTGAACTACAACTCCCAAACTCAATGTCCACCAAACCCTTCCAGTATTTTTTATTGGTCATGGGAGTTCTGTGTGGCAACTTTGGTTCAATCCCATCATTGGCGGAGTTCAGGAAGCTCTTTGATTTTAGGTGGACTATAAATCCCAGCAATTACAACTCCCAAATGACAAAATCAATCCCTCCCCAACCTCACCAGTATTCAAATTTGGGCATATCGGATATTTGTGCCAAATCTGGTCCAGTGAATGAAAATCCATCCTGCATATCAGAGGATTCATAACAGTAGCAAAATGGCACTTATGAAGTAGCAACGAAAATAATGTTATTGTTGGGGGTCACCACAACATGAGGAACTGTATTAAGGGGAAGGTTGAGAAACGCTGGATTAGATTAAGCAGTGGGAGACACCTCAGTTTCCACAGTTTTCACCTGCAATTCAGGTCACTCCCCCCCCCCCCCCCCCAGCTGCAGGTAGACCAACTTGGTGGCTTCCACCATGACAGCTATTGCTGCTATTGCAATTGGTAGAAAGATTAGTAAAGATAGTGTGAATTATCATTGTTGTCGTTAGGCGATCCCTCGTTGTCAGAGTAGAATTGTCTTCCAAGATAGCTGTACTGGGCTTCTCTCTTTTGCCCTCCATTCCTGTCTCTTCAAATTGTACAGCACTGCTGGTCACAGCTGAACTCCAGCTGGAGCGCTCAAGGGCCAGGGCTTCCCAGTTCTCAGTGTCTATGCCAGAGTTTTTAAGGTTGGCTTTGAGATGTGCTTGCAATTCTGGAGGGACTCTAATTTTTGCTTCTCATTGGCGGGGGGGCTGGGGGTGGGGGGGAGGATTTGGTTAGCCAGTTAAGCTTCATGAGTAAACCACGTTTATTTTTTGACCTGAAAGATTTTGGGGGTGGGTTGTTGTGTGTTTTCCCGTGCTGTATGGCCATGTTCCAGAAGCATTCTTTCCTGACGTTTCTCCTGCATCTATTGCAGGCATCCTCAGAAGTTGTGAGGACCTTACAACCTCTGAGTTTGCCTGCTGTCATGATCTCTAGCTCAGCCACTTTGACACAGAGCACATGGCCATGGGCCAAAAGGGAGGACAGGGCATATGAACCAGCCATAAAACTCAATTGCCCAAAGGTGGGAGGAAAACTGGGCTCTGGAATGTGGAAAGGGGCAACCTCCAGGCACCAAGATTCTTGAGTGATTTATGACATCGTAGTTAGGCCTAGATAGGAGGCCAGCAGTGCGAGACTCTTGTATTCCAAACCATAAAGATATATGATATCTTCACCCCTTGTGCTTCTCTGCGTCATCCTTCATAGAAGACTCCTGAGATACCTGACACCTGCCATAGATGCAGGCGAAACGTCAGGAGAGAATGCTTCTGGAAGATGGCCATACAGCCCAGAAAACACACAACAACCCAGTGATTCAGGCCATGAAAGCCGTCGACGATACATTTTGGGGTGGTTTGAACCCCGAAAGCGCCCCCTTGGCTACGATCTCCCAGCCTCCCCTCCCTGGGGTTCTTCCTTGCTTTCTCTCTTTCTCCCTTGCTTGGAGACCATCCCCTCCTTCTCTCGTTCCTTTTTTCCTTCTCTCTCTCTAATTGAAACCCAAGAAGGTAAAGGAGACGGCGCTCAAATTGAGAAAACGTGTCTCCGGATACAAGAAGGGCGTGCGTTCAAGCTGGACGGTGCCCCAGCCCCTGGGGTTGATTGACAGGAGCCCCCTCCCTTTGGTAGGTTTGACCTCCTTCCCTGGATAGAATGGGCATTCCCTTCCAGCTACACAGCTCTCCTCTTCTTCGCCTCTCTTCCAACTCTAGGATAGAATACTAATAACACTAATAATAATAATTCGAATAATCCTAATCTATATAAATAAAATGTAATGTTCGTTTGTGGGATTAACATAACTCAAAAACCACTTGACGAATTGACACGAAATTTGGACACAATACACCTATCAGGACAACGAGTGACCATCACTCATAAAAACACTGAAAAACACAGCAGAAGAGACTTAAAATGCCAAAAAAACAAAAAATACATTACAACGCATGCACAAAAGCACACATATATATGCACACACACATATACACATATACACACACACAAAACACATATACACAGACTGGGACACAGCAACGCGTGGCAGGGGACGGCTAGTAATACTAATAATAATACTAATAATACTAATAATAATACTAATAATAATATTTATTTATTTATTTATTTATTTATTTGGGGTTCTTGTACCCCGCCCTTCTCACCCCGAAGGGGACCCAGGCGGCTTACAGCTGCAAGGCGCACTTAGACGCCTGCTACACAAACAATCATCACAAAAATATAACAGTACAAATTCCCACAATTCAACATTATCCAATAAAATCAGTAAAATGATAAAATCAGTAAAACAATACAAACCTGGATCTTCCTCCTATCCATCAGTGTACATTAACTCAAAGATCTGTTTTTGGTTCCATTTCGACAATCCTGCCGATCTTACACATCTGATTGTCTTATTTGGTTGTCATTGTCTAATTGCCTGGTTGCCCAAAGGCCTGGTTCCACAGCCATGTCTTCACCCTCCTCCTGAAGGAGAGGAGGGTTGGTGCTGTTCTGATTTCCCCCGGGAGTGAATTCCACAGGTGGGGGGCCACCACTGAGAAGGCTCTGCTTCCCGTCCCCACCAGCCTCACTAATAATACTAATGGGTTGCTGTGAGTTTTCCGGGCTGTATGGTCATGTTCCAGTAGCATTCTCTCCTGACATTTCACCCCCATCTACAACTGGGCTACACAGTCCAATGGATGCTCCACCACAGACATTAGAAGAGCTGCAAGGCCAAGAACAAGCCACAAGAGTAAAGACAAAGGGAGGGAAGGAGGAAGGAAAGAGAGAGAAGGAAGGAAGGAATATCATAGGTTATCATAGGATAGGATAGGATGGAGAGAGAGAGGCAGGCCTGAGAAAAAGAGTCCAACAAGCCCCATCTGGCCCCGGATCTGGTTTGCCTATAACTGCACTAACACAATGGCATTCAGGAGGACATTGCTGGCCACCACTGCACCATCTCCGTGGTCTGGAAGTGAGACATTATTGGGCAAGGAGCTCAGGAACAGCATCAGGGCAAGCAAGACCCAGAGTGGGACAGCTCCCAGCCCAAGTGGATTCTGAGAGAAGGTCACTTTTGGGATAGGGAGGGCTCGAATCCATCAATCACCAGAGCCCCAAAACAAAACATCCAACAGGCCAAGAACAAGCCATGAGAGTAAGGACAAAGATCCACCCAGAGGAAATGGGTTCTTCTCATACAGCAAGGGAACCACTGACAGCATAGGGAAGCTGAGGGAGAAACACAACCTACAAACTATCTACACACTCACTAAGGAAATCCAACAAATGCTACCTTCAGCAAAGAACAAGAGGGATCCTCTCACCTCTGCAGGTGTCTACCGTATACCATGCAGCTGTGAACAAGTCTACCCAACTCGCCCAAACACAAATCAAGGAACATGAAAGGCACTGCAGACTGATTCAACCAGAGAAGTCAGCCATAGTAAAGAAACTGATGAACCAACCTGGACATAGCATATTATTTGAGAACACAGACATGCCCCACCATGCTAACAACCACCATGTCAGACTACACAGAGAAGCCACTGAAATCCACAATAAGCATGTGGACAATTTCAACAGAAAGGAGGACACCATGAAAAGGAATACAATCTGGCTACCAGTATTTTAAAAAACTCTAAAATCAGGACAGTAAATAAAAAAAAAAACAAAGCTAAAAAAACAGGGGAATTCCAGACAGGAAATCATCAAAGCCAGCTAACACCTCCCAACCAAGGATTCCCCCCAGGCAGGAAGCAGCCAGACTTTGAAGGTGCAAGGCCATTTAGTTCTAATCAAGGTGGCCAGTTGCAACCTTCACACCTGCTTCAGACAAGAGTTCTTCCTCCTACCTACCCTGGATGTTATTCCACAGGTATACAAATCTCACTTGCCTACTTTCCATAAGACCTCACAACTTCTGAGGATGCCTGCCATAGATGTGGGCAAAAGGTCAGGGGAGAATGCTTCTGGAACATGGCCAGACGGACCGGAAAACGCACAGCAACCCAGTGATTCCGGCCATGAAACCCCTCGACGACGACGACGACGACGACGACAACAACAACAATGCATAGGCAGGGGCTGAACTGGCTAGCCCTTGGGATCTAATAATAATAATAATCATCATCATCTCCTAGAGTTGGAAGATACCCCACAGGCTATTCAGTCCAGCCCCCTTCTATGCAGGAAGACACCATCTAAGCCCTCCCAACAGTTGGACATCCACCTGCACTGAAGGAGATTCCAAGACTCTCTTCCAGCTCTAGGATTTAATAATAATAATAATAATAATAATAATAATAATAATAAAGTGTGGATCGTGGATGTTGCAATCCCAGGTGACAGCAGGATTGAAGAGAAACAACTGGAAAAGCTGACACAATATGAGGATTTAAAGATCGAACTGCGAAGACTCTGGCACAAGTCAGTCAAGGTGGTCCCAGTGGTGATCGGCACACTGGGTGGAGTGCCTAAAGACCTTGGCCTGCACTTAAACACAATCAGCGCTGACAAGATTACCATCTGCCAGCTGCAAAAGGCCACCTTACTGGGATCTGCACGCATTATTCGCAGATACATCACACAGTCCTAGACACTTGGAAAGTGTCCGACGTGTGATCCAATACAACAGTCAGCAGAGTGTCTGCTGTGGACTCATCTTGTTGTGGCTTCTAATAATAATACTAATAATACTAATAATAATTCTATCCTAGAGTTGGAAGAGACCCGACGGGCTAGCCAGTCCACCCCTCTTCTATGCAGGAAGACACCACCCAAGCTCTCCCAACAGATGGCCATCCACCTGCATTGAAGGAGACTCCAAGCCTCTCTTCCAGTTCTAGGATTTAATAATAATAATAATAATAATAATAATAATAATAATAATGCATAGAAAGGGTGTGGACTGGATTGCCCTTGGGGGTATAATAATAATAATAATAATAATAATAATAATAATAATTCTAACCTAGAGTTGGAAGAGACCCCACAGGCTATCCAGCCCAGCCCCCTTCTATGCAGGAAGACACCATCCAAGCCCTCCCAACAGATAGCCATCCACCTCCACTGAAGGAGACTCCAAGACTCTCTTCCAGCTCTAAGACTGAAGAACAACAACAACAACAACAACAATTCTATCCTAGAGTTGGAAGAGACCCCACGGGCTATCCAGTCCAGCCCCCTTTTATGCAGGAAGATAACATCCAAGCCCTCCCAACAGATTGCCACCCTCCTCCACTGGAGGAGACTCCAAGACTCTCTTCCAGCTCTAAGGTTGAACAATAATAATAATAATAATAATAATAATAATAATAATAATAATTCTATCTTAGAGTTGGAAGAGACCCCACAGGCTATCCAGTCCAGCCTCCTTCTATGCAGGAAGACACCATCCAAGCCCTCCCAACAGATGGCCATCCACCTCCACTGAAGGAGACCCCAAAGCACCGTCAAAAAGCTTCGAGGATCAGGAAGTGCTTCCTAATGTTGAAGTCTATCCCTTTCCTTGCAATCTGAACCCCCTAATCTGTGTCCTAGCAGGAAAGGAAGCTTCCTTCCTTAACGGGGCATCTCTTCAAACCCATCCTAGAACTGTGCATTATTTCCTGTGGATAGATTGCCTCAGCACGTTTCTCCCTGTCGGGATTTGCTGTGTGAGCTTTGGGCCCAGCTCTGAGGTGTGTTGGGGTTCTTTTGGAGAGGACTTGGGGGCCAAGGGAAAGAGAGGTGTGGTGCGACTTCACCAACAAAGCACCCAGCTCGATGGGAGAGCCGATAAAGCCTTGCCTTTCCAACCTGACCAAAGCCAGTCGACCTTGTTGGACCGGGTCGACTAGATTGGGAGTCACTGCAGCCAGCCGCTCAGACAGCAGAGGGAAGGAGATCCTGGGAGTTAGACCCGATCTGGAGCCTTCTCTACCAAAAACGATTGGGGCCAAGCCTTCCCTCCAGATATAGAAACCTCCCAGAGTTGGGAAGCCTTCCTTTCTCTCTCATTTGAAAAGCATGGGTGATCTTTCAAAGCCAATGGAGTCGGGCATGCGACTTTATTGGGGGGTTGTTTTCAAAACAAAGCCTGTTTGGTGTTCAAAACAACGGACGCAAGATACTCCACTTAGGCAGAAAAAAAATGAAATGCACAGATACAGAATGGGGGACAATGCCTGGCTCGAGAGCGTGTGAAAAAGATCTTGGGGTCTTCCTAGACAACAAGTTAAACATGAGCCAACAATGTGATGCGGTGGCAAAAAAAGCCAATGGGATTTTGGCCTGCATCAATAGGAGTCTAGTGTCCAGATCCAGGGAAGTCATGCTACCCTTTTATTCTGCCTTAGTTAGACCACATCTCGAATATTGTGTCCAATTCTGGGCACCACAATTGAAGAGAGATATTGACAAGCTGGACGACTAAAATGATCAAGGGTCTGGAGAACAAGCCCTATGAGGAGCGGTTTAAAGAGCTGGGTATGTTTAGCCTGAAGAAGAGAAGGCTGAGAGGAGACATGGTAGCCATGTATAAATATGTGAGAGGAAGTCATAGGGAGGAGGGAGCAAGATTGGTTTCTGCTGCCCTGGAGACTAGGATGCAGAGCAATGGCTTCAAACTACAAGAAAGGAGTTGTAGGTTTTTTCGGGCTATATGGCCATGGTCTCACTACCTCTGAGAATGCTTGCCATAGATGCAGGCGAAACGTCAGGAGAGAATGCCTCTAGACCATGGCCATATAGCCCGAAAAAACCTACAACAACCCAGTGATTCCGGCCATGAAAGCCTTCGAGAATACAAGACAGTAGATTCCATCTGAACATGAGGAAAAACTTCCTGACTGTGAGAGCCGTTCAGCAGTGGAACTCTCTGCCCCAGAGTGTGGTGGAGGCTCCTTCCTTGGAAGCTTTTAAACAGAGGGGGTGCTTTGAATGCAATTTTCCCGCTTCTTGGCAGAGGGATAGACTGGATGACCCATGAGGTCTCTTCCAACTCTATGATTCTATGATGCCTCCCAAGAGGCAAAGCCAGGAAGGGGCTTTCTGACTTTCCCCAAACTGGGTTGTTCTGTGTTTCTTAGGCTGTCTGGCCATGTTCTAGAAGCATTCTCTCCTGACGTTTCGCCTGCATCTATGGCAGGCATCCTCAGAGGTTGTGAGGTCTGTTGGAAACTAGGAAAATTGGGTTTGTGGGACATCTGTGGAATGTCCAGGGTGGGAGAAAGAATTCTTGTCTGTTGGAGGTAGGTGTGAATGTTTCCATTGGCCTCCTTGATTAGCATTTAATGGCCTAGCAGTTTCAAGGTGTGGCTTCTTACTGCCTGGGGGAATCCTTTGTTGTTCCCCAAACTTTAACTTCTCCTTCCTTCGAGAGTCGATCCAGGAACGAATGGGATTCCCGAACAGCAGGCTTTTTCTGATCCGGTTTTTAAAATAATTGTTATAAAACTAGAATGAAACAAGACGTCTGTTTATATATTTATTGGGCACAGGTTTAGTCCAAGGCTTTCCTCCTTCCAGCCTCAGGCAGAGTTTGAAAACAGAGCTGGGAGAGTTGGCTTGAATTTTGTACAAAAAACATAATAAGTAAAAATACTAAAGTTGGACTTTTTGTTCCACAAAGTTACACAAAAGACTGTGCGCGCTGTTTGGATACTTGTTTTCTTCTTCTTCGTTGTTTTTCTGTTTTGTTTTTGCGTCTAAACTGTCGAGTTAGTGCGGTTTGACACCACTTTCACTTCCGTGCTTTGAATCCTTGGGAGGTGTAGTTTGCTGAGACTTTGTCAAACTACAACTTCCTACACTGCCAGATAATCTGGGATAAGTAGAGAACCTGGGATCAGATCCTGGGATATAGAGCAATGTATATATCCAGCCTTGGGCTTCCAGAAACTCTGGCCCCTTCTACACTGCCATATAAAATCTGAATTATCTGATTGGAACTGGATTATATGTCAGTGTAGACTCATTGCAGGCAAAAAGGGCCACGCAGGATTGCAAGCCCTTTCTTCTCAGCTTGTGGTTAATAATAATAATAATAATAATAATAATAGACGGACTCCCTCTCTCACACGCTTTCTGTCTCTCTTGTCTATATTAATTTTACATAATTTTATATTATTTTAATATATTTATATATTATATTATTTATATATTATTTTTATATTTATTTCACATTTTATATGACTTGTCTTTTTACATTTCTTGTCTCTTTGTATATTTATTTCAAATTTGATTTTACTTGTATATTTTCTATTGTTTTCATATTGGATGTATGTCATATATTTTATCTATTTATGTTATTCTAATATATTTATACATTTTATATTATCATATTATTTTATATATTATTTTTATGTTCATTTCACATTTTTCATCCACGCCATATTTTAGATCTCCTTTCTGTATTATATTTAGATTATTTTAAGATATTCTTAGATTATTTTTATATTTATTTCACATTTTATATGTATATCATATTTTAGATCGCCTTTCTAGATCATATATTTATATTAATTATATATTTTTTATATTATTTTTTCTATTTTTTTATAGTGTCGCGAATATTTTGCACACAAAGGTGCACTTAGCAAGAGTTTTCCCATTTGCCCTCTGAATGCAGTTACCACTCCGATTCTCCCTTCCGGATTGTACTTTGCAGAAACGATCTGTATTGGTTCACTAAAGCGCTTCCTTCGACTTCTCCTTTTGTTTCTCCTTGCAGAAAAGGCCTCGGGGATCCGGATTGGACCCAAAGGATGTCCCTGGATAGAGGGGTCCAACGGGTAAAAGTTGGCAAAGAAACCAAGGATGGAAAGCTTCCAGGTAAATGCCAGGAGCAGACAGGTAGCCAAAGCCGCAAAAATAGAAGAGAAAAGGAGAGGGTCCCAATATTTAGGCATTTGAATAAGAATATGTCCACATTTTGGTCTATTCTTTGGGATAGACCAGGCATGGGCAAACTTTGTAACTTGGGGGCTGCATGGTGGGCTGGAGGGGGTGGGTTGGCTGGGAGGGAGGGAGGGGGTTCTCCCTAAGCCCCCTCCCTGCCCTTTCCTCCCCTTCCTTTTCTCTTTCTGGGGCAGAAAGTGAAGGAAAAGTTTGGATCCCAAACGGGTTGGCTTTGGTCAGGATGAGATGTTGGATGGGAGAGAAAACATGTATCCATGAGACCCCATATTGCCTACTCCTGACCCTAGAACTTCAATATGCTGATGACAACGTCTCTGTGTGCATTCAGAAGAAGACCTGCAAGACACACTAAACACCTTTGCAGAAGCATAGGAGAAGCTCGGCCTCTCAAAGTCCAGCAAACACCAACCAATTTATTTATTTATTTTCTTACCTTGGTCATTCCACAGATATATAAACCCTTTTTCCTAGTTCCAACAGACATCACTACCTCTGAGGATGCTTGCCATAGATGCAGGCGAAACGTCAGGAGAAAATGCCTCTAAAACATGGCCATATAGCCCGGAAAAACCTACAACAACCCACTATTCACAACATTCTCACCTCGAAGGGGATATTATTACCATAGCACAATATTAATATTATATATTACATTGTACTATAACATTATACTGTAATATTATTAGTAATATTACATTTAATATAAAATATATAATTATAATATATTACTATTAGTATATTGTATTGCATTATAATATTATCAATACTATATGTATATACAATATATATTATATTATATTATATTATATTATATTATATTATATTATATTATATTATATTATATTATGAGCACAGTGCAGGAGACAAAATGGAACTGCCTTCCTGGCCCCTCTCTTCACTCTGATCTCAGAGCAACATTGGTGGGGTGGGGGGCAGGCTCCCAACTGATGACACTGAAGGCAAGATGGAACTGCCTTCCTTGCCCCTCTCTTCACTCTGATCTCAGAGCAGCATTGGTACTGGAGGGGGGGGGGCTCCCAATTGATGACACTGGAGGCAAGATGGAACTGCCTTCCTGGCCCCTCTCTTCACTCTGATCTCAGAGCAGCATTGGTGCTGGAGGGGGGGGGGGCTTCCAACTGATGACACTGGAGGCAAGATGGAACTGCCTTCATGGCCCCTCTCTGATCTCAGAGCAGCATTGGTGCTGGGGGGGGGGGGCTCCCAACTGATGACACTGGAGGTAAGATGGAACTGCTTTCATGGCCCCACTCTTCACTCTGATCTCAAAGCAGCGATTGGTGCTGGGGGTTGCTCCCAACCGATGACACTGGAAGCAAGATGGAACCAACCCATCTGCAATGCCACAAATACTGCTTAATGGTATAACGTTAGAAAATGTTGACCATTTCCACTACCTTGGCAGCCATCTCTCCACAAAAGTCAACATTGACACTGAAATACAACACTGCCTGAGCTCTGTGAGTGCAGCTTTTTTCTAAATGAAGCAGAGAGTGTTTGAGGACCAGGACATCTGTAGGGATACCAAGGAGCTTGCTTATAAAGCTATTGTACTCCCAACCCTGCTATATGACTGCAAAACGTGACTATCTATAGAGTTCACATGCAACTCCTGCTGGACTGGCCACATGTCCAATTCCCGACCACCTTGTATCAAAGCAGTTGCTCTACTCCAAACTCAAGAACGGAAAAGGGAATGTTGGTGGGCAGGAAAAGAGATTTAAAGATGGACTCAAAGCCAACATTTAAAACTCTGCCATAGACACTGAGAACTGGGAAATCCTCCCCCTTGGAGGTCAGCTGTGACCAGCAGTGCTGTAGAATTTGAAGAGGCAGGAATGGAGGGCAAAAGAGAGAAACATGGCCATCAAGCCAACCCCGGCTGGGACCGCCTTCCACCTGGAAACCAATGTCCTCACTGTGGAGAACACGCAGATCTAGAATAAGGCTCCACAGTCACCTACGGACTCACTCACCGGACTCACTCACCGCCAGTACACCCATCTTGGGGATCGCCTAAGTCCAAGTGCCTACTCCTGATATAGAATCCTAGAGCTGAAAGAGACCCCCAAGGGCTATCCAGTCCAACCTCCTGCCATGCAGTATAGCACCACCAAAGCACTCCCAATAGACACCCTCTGCGGAAAAGCCTCCAGAGGAGGAGACTCCACCACACTAGAGGCAGCCTATGCCACTCTCTAGGAAATTCTTCCTACTCTTTTCCGTCCAATCTCTTTCCCTGCCATTTGAACCCATTGCTCCCTTGTGCCCTGGTCTCTAGAGTAGCAGAAAGTCAGTTTTCCCCCTCCTCCTCAATAGGACATCCTTTAACGTCTTGAATCATGGTTCTCCTGTTCACCCTCTCTACCTTCTCTTCTCTCAGGTAAACATTTCCCAGGAGGATAGGAGGAAGGAAAAAGAGAAGAAAGGAAGGAAGAGAGGGTGGAGGAGAAGGATGGAAAGAAGGAAGGGTGAAAAGGAATGGAGAGAGTGAAGGAAAGGGAGAAGGAAGGAAAGAGAAAAAGGAAGGAAGGAGAAAGAGGGAGGGAAGGAGGGAGGAAAGGAAGGACAAAAGGATGGAAGGGAAGGGAGGAGGGAGGGAAGAGAGAAGGAAGGACAAAAGGGTGGAAGGGAAGGAAGGAAGGAGAAAGAGGGAGGGAAGGAGGGAGGAAAGAGGGAAGGGAGGATGAAAGGGTGGAAGGGAAGGAAGGAGGGAGAAAGAGAGGGAGGGATGATAGGATGGTAAGAGAGAGGAGGGCCCGAGAAAAGAGCCCAAAGGGCGCATCCAGACCCTGGGCCTGGGTTTGCCCATACCTGGGATACAACTCTCCCCCCCCCCCCTCCAAATGTTCCCAATTGAAAATAAAAGAGAATAAACTTTTGGGGAGGGATTCCCAGTGGGACTTACATCTTAGGCATTTCTATAGTAGCAATGACATAATACTTACTGGTATGTGTGTGTCTTTAATCTTATTCTCATGATTATAAAAAAGCAGCCTCTAAATATATAGAATGTATATATATATATATATATATATATATATATATATATATATATCCATCTTATAATATCATATATATATATATCCATCTTATAATATCATATATATATATATCCATCTTATAATATCATATATATATATATCCATCTTATAATATCATATATATATATATAGAGAGAGAGAGAGAGAGACAAAAACATTGTCTAAATAAGTATAAAACTGATAAAATAAAGGAAGCACAAGAGGCTCAATATTTTTTTATTTATAAAAGTGGCCTATAAATAGGTATATAATGCATATTTGTATTATATGTGTGTGTGTGTATAATCTTATAATATTTTATAAGAAGTATATAGATATATATGTATAAATTTATATTGTATATATAGAATCTTATAATATTATCGTGATTATAAAAAGCAGCATATAAATATATATTGAATATTTTATAATATATTTATATAGAATTTTATAATATTGTCATGATTATAAAAAGCAGCATATATATATATATATATATATATAATGTATTTTTCTATTATATATGTATATATGTAATCTTATAATATTATCATGATGATAAAAAGCGGCATATATATATATATATATATATATATATATATGAATATATATTTTTAAGCGGCATATAAATATAATATTATTTACTATTTCGTATATTAGGTCAATGAATGAAGACGTCTTCGTTGCTTTTCTGGAGAAGGAATTTCCTGGCTCGTTTCAAAGCCATTCTTGAAGTTTTCCCAGGAAGACACCTCTCCCATAAGAAAGGGAGGAAAGGAGGAAGAATGGAGGGGAAAAGAAGGAGGGAGGCGGGAGGAAGGAAGGAATGAAGGAAAAGAGGGAAAGAAAGAAAGAAGGAATCCAGTAGCTTATTGTCTTCCCCAACTCTTCCCAGACAATCGTTGCAAAGACAGGAATGTATGAACCTTGTAACTAACTCATGTCTTCAGTGAAATAAATAATATATGGTGCTGCTATTTAATACTTTGTAAGTTTTTTTTATTTGTTGAAGAAAGGAAGGAAGGAAGAAGGGAAGGAAGGAATGAAGGAAAAGAGGGAGAGAAAGAAGGAAATAACGGAGGGAGGGAAAAAGGAAGGAAGGAAAGAAGGGAAAAGGAAGGGGAGGAAGGAAGGAAGGAAGGGAGAGAAAGAAAGAAAGAATGGAGGGAGGGAAAAGGAAGGAAGGAAGGAAGAGAGAGAGAGAGAGAGAGAAAGAAAGAATGGAGGGAGGGAGGGAGGGAGGGAAAAAGAAAGGAAGGAAAGAAGGGGGAAGGAAGGAAGGAAAAGAGGGAGAGAAAGAAAGAATGGAGGGAGGGAAGGAAGAAAGGAAGGAAGGAAAAGAGGGAAAGAAGGAAGGAAGGAAGGAAAAGGGGGAGAGAGAAAGAAAAATGGAGGAAGGGAGGGAAAAGGAAGGGGGAAGGAAGGAGGGGTGAGGAAGGAAGGAAGGAAGGAAAAGAGAGAGAGAATGGACGAAGAAAAGGAAGGAAGGAAGGAAAAGAGGGAGAAAAAGAAAGAAAGAAGGGAGGGAGGGAGAGAGAGAAGGAAGGAAGGAATCCAGTAGCTTATTGTCTTTCTCAACTCTTCCCAGACGAACGTTGCAAAGACAGGAATGTATGAACCTTGTAACTAACTCATGTCTTCAGTAAAATAAATAATATATGGTGTTGCTATTTAATATTTTGTGCCTTGATTTTTTTTGAAGAGGTGTATTTATTCCTGCCATCTGTGTTGGATTTATTCCAAAGGCCATTCAAGCCCAAGCCCCTTTCTGCCAGGCAGGAAGACACAATCAAAGTACTCCCGACAGATGGCCATCCAGCCTCTGCTTGAAAGAAAAAAAAATCCCAGAGAAGGAGACTCCAGCAGACTCCCAGGCAGCAGCTGTATTCCACAGCGCTTACCACTAGAAAGATTGTCTGCTTTGAAATACCACAAAGACTTTGGAAGTTAAGCAGGGTCAGCCCTGGTTAGTCTTTGGATGGTATACCGCCAAGCAATCCCAGGCGACGTTTCAGATGAAGGGGCTGGCAAATCCACTGCCTCAGAAAACCCTCTCCAATCCGCCATACATGGGCAGAGGACCAGGAGGCCCCCTCTATGCCATCGGCAGACCTGTCGCATCCGGCTCCAGGTGCCTCTCCCGACGGAAATAGGGGGCTGGGGAAGGAAGGAGCCGTGTATTGAATGCTCATTTAGCCCCATTGACCCACCGGATCTCAATCCACCAGCGGAGATGGCGTTTGCAAAACGGAGTCAATGTCAATGCAATTTCCCCCTCCCCTCCCCTCCATTCCCCCGCCTGCTTCCTCTTCATTAGATTTCAGTTTGAAGAAGAGTACAAATGGGAAACCTTCCGTCGTTTTAACAGCTTCTCCTTCCTTCCTTCCTTCCTTCCTTCCTTCCTTCCTTCCTTCCTTCCTTCTTTTCTCTCTCCCTCTTCTCACTTCAAAAATACACTTTCCATCCTTCTTGCCCCTTCACGAAAAAAGCCCTTCCTTCCCTTTCTTTTCTCTCTCTCTTCTCTTTCATTTCCTCAAAAATACAGTTTCTATTATTCTTCCCACCCCTTGATGAGAAAGAAAGCCACCCCTCCCTTCCTCTCTTTCTTTTCTCTCTCTCCCCTTCTCTTTCATTTCCTCAAAAATACACTTTCTTTCCTTCTCCTCACCCCTTCAAGAGAAGAGCCCTTCCTTCCTTCCTGCCTCTCTTTCTTCTCTCCCTTCTCTTTCATTTCCTCAAAAATACACTTTCTATTCTTCTTCCCGCTCCTTCATGACAAAAAGTATTTTCTTTCTTTCTCTCCTTCCTTTCTTCCTTTCTCCTTCCTTTCATTCTTTCTATCATTTTCTGTTCTCTCTCCACTCCAACTTCCTCAAAATATACTTTCCATCCTTCTTCTTGCCTCTTAATGAGAAAAAAGTCCTTCCTTCCTTCCCTTTCTCTCTTTCTTTTCCCTCTCTCCCTTCTCTTTCATTTCCTCAAAAATTCACTTTTTATCTTTCTTCTTGACCCTTCACGAGAAAAAAGTTCTTCCTCCCTCCCTCTCCTCTTTCTTTTCTCTCTCTCTCATTTTCTCTCTTTCCCTTCTCTTTCATTTCCTCAAAATTACACTTTCTCTCATTCTCACCCCTTTATGAGAAAAAGCCTTTCCTTCCTTCCTTCCTTCCTTCCTTCCTTCCTTTTCTCTTCATTTTCTCTTTCTTTTCTCTCTCTCTCCCCCTTCTCTTTCATTTCCTAAAAATACACTTTCTATTATTCTTCCCACTCTTTTAAGATAAAGAAAGGCCTTCCCCCCTTCCCTTTCCCTTTCTCTTCCCTTTCTCTCTCTCTTTTTTCTCTCTCCCTTCTCTTTCATTTCCTCAAAAATACACTTTCTCTCATTCTCACCCTTTCATGAGAAAAAGCCCTCCCTCCCCCCTCCCTCCCTCCCTTTTCTCTTTCTTTTCTCTCTCTTCCTTCTCTTTAATTTCCTCAAAAATACACTTTCTCTCACTCTCACCCCTTCATGAGAAAAAGCCCTTCCTTCCTTTTTCTTTTCTCTTTCTTTTCTCTCCCCCCCTTCTCTTTCATTTTCTAAAAATACACTTTCTATTATTCTTCCCACCCTTTTACGATAAAGAAAGACCTTCTCTCCCTTTCCTTTCCCTTTCCCCTTTCTTTCCTCTCTCCTCTTTAATTTCCTTACAAATATACTTTCTATTATTCTTCCCACCCACTTATGAGAAAGAAAGACCTTCCCTCCCTCCCTTCCTCCCTCCCTTCACTTTCTCTCTTTCTGTTCTCTCTCTCCCTTCTCTTTCATTTCCTCAGAAATACACTTTCTATTCTTCTTCCCATCCCCTCATGAGAAAAGTTCTTTCTTTCTTTCTGGGAAAACTTCAAGAAAGGCTTTGAAACGAGTTAGGAAATTCCCTCTTTTCTTACTGCCTAATATTCTCCTCCCTTCTTTCTCCCTCCTTCCTTTCTTTCTCCCTCTTTCCCTCCTCTTGTTTTTCCTCAAACATTCAGTCTTTCAAATCCTTCTCCTCACCCCACTCTCTACCTGAGATAACTTTAAACATGGCTTTCAAATGTCTCAGGAAATTCATTCTTCTGCTCCTTCCTTCCCCCTTCTTTCTTTCCTTCCTTCTCTCCACCTTTCCTTCCCTCCTCCTTTTCCCTCCCCCCTTTTTCCTCAAAAGTTACATAATTTCCACCCTTTCCCTTGCTCCCCCTCCTCTTTATGGCGAAAGGAGGGGGAGAAGGGTATTTTCTTCTCCAAGTTCATTTTCCTTGATCGATGGAAGAGGTCATTTGGTCCATAATTAGGTCAATAAAATCAATGTTTATTCCTCTGATGGGCCTGAGAGCTAATAAATTATTCTCCTCTTAGGTTTGCGGGCCAGAAAGGTTGGGAAGGGGGGAAAGGAAAGGAAAAGAAAACCTGGCCGAATTCCTTTTTTAAATCTCGATGGGAGTCAAATTAACTGAAGCAACTGGATTTACCTGAGCGTTCCCATCAAGCAATTGCTGCTATAGGTCTGCTTTAGGGTGCAGTTTCAACTGCCACCAGCTGTGGGTTCCTGGGAGTTGTAGTTTCACAAGTTTTTCCTGCTGGTGCCTCACCAAACTACAACTCCCAGGATCCCACGTCGCATTGAGACAGGGCAGGTTAAATGGGGTCAAAAATACATCCGTTCTACAGTGTAGATGTACCTAGAAGAGGCTCAAGACCTTGGGAAACTATACATCCCAGGACCCCATATAGCATTATTGCATGGCACTTTGAGTGGGGTCAAGCTGCATCCATTCTACAGTGTAGATGCACTTAGAGGAGGCTCAAAACCTTGGGAAACTATACATCCCAGCATTTCATATAGCATTGAGCCATGGCAGTCCAAGTGCGATCAAACTACATTCACTCTGCAGTGTAGATGTATCCAGGGGAGGCTCAAGACCTTAGGAAACTATACATCCCACGATCTCATGTATCACTGAGCCATGGCACTTCAAGTGGGGTCAAGCTGGATCCATTCCACAATGTAGATGCACCCAGAGGAAGCTCAATACCTTGGGAAACTATACATCCCAGGATCCCATGTAGCATTGATCCATGGCACTTCAAGTGGGGTCAAGGTGCATCCGTTCTACAGTGTAGATGCACCTAGAGAAGGTTCAAGACCTTGGGAAACTATAAATACCAGCATTCCATATAGCATTGAGCCATGGCAGTCCAAGTGGGATCAAACTGCATTCACTCTTCAGTGTAGATGTACCCAGGGAAAGCTGAGGACTTTGGGAAACTATACATCCCAGGATCCCATATAGCATTGAGCCATGGCAGTCTAAGTGGGATAACTGCATTCATTCTGCAATGTAGATGCACTCTAGATCAGGAGGTGGCCAGCTCCAACATTCCCTGGCAGATCGGGACCATCGCGCGATAACTGTCCCGTGTGAACGTCGGGGCGGGCCAAGGGGCTGCGTGAGAGCCAGGCAGTGGGTGTCAGCCTCGATTAAGGGGCCGCAATCCGGGATGGGGTCGGCCATGAGCTAATGAGGCTCAGCTCGGGGGGCCAGCCCCCCCTTTGGAGCCTCCAATTGGACCCTCACAAAAGCCCGGCTTAGTCAAGCATGCTCTCCAGCCCTTGGGCCCAATTAATCTGCCAAGGAGGGCAAAGGTCTGTTGCCCCAAAGGGCTCTTTGTTGGCCTCGCATTGGCACGTTCCTCGACAGCGGGGGGGGGGGGGGGGGGGTTATTATTATTATTATTATTACCATCATCATCATCATTCTTATACTGGCCCCACACACATTTTGCTGTTTCAAATGTTAGCCCTATTTCCAGGTATATTTAACCTCCTGATTCCAAAAATGGAACCAGTTTCTCCCTAGTTTGTGAGACAGGAACATGTGCCATGTGCCAGTCGCTACCCACCCCCACCCCCCATAGCCCTATCTCAGAAACTTTTTTTGGAATCTGTGCCTCAAATAGTCCCAGAAACAGGCCTAAAAACCAAGACACCAAGAAGAAAAGGGTTTTTTTTGTTGGGGTATGGTAATAATAATAATAATAATAATAATAATAATAATAATAAGTTATTGTTGTTGTTGTTATTATTATTATTATTAATACCATTGATATTATAAATAACAACACAGCCGAACCCTAAACATTTTTCTTGGTGTCTTATTATTAATATATTGTTAATAGTATTAATAATAATATTAGTATTATTCATATTATTAATAATATTGATATTAATATTATTAATAATACAGCCTAACCCAAACATTTTTCTTGCTGTCTTGGTAATAATAATAATAATAATAATGTGCTATTAATATTGTTAATAATATCGATATTGATATTATAAATAACACAGCACAACCCAAAGATTTTTCTTGGTGTCTTGGTATTATTATTAATAATGTATTATTATTATTAATATTATTATTATTATTATTATTATTATTATTATTACTATTATTTTAAACTTTTATTTCTTGGAGTTTTAACATATTCAGTGTTTAAACATTCTTATACTTATCACTTCCCCTGAACAAGTTGTACAGAACATGTATGCCTTAATGCCTATAATATTACATACTCCCACTTCATTACATATTGTCCAATCACCCAGTGCTGACCCTTCACCCAAGACGAGCCAATTACAATATTTATTTCCAAAAATCCGTTGTTTCTATTACAGGTTTGTTCCCCTTACCTTCTACATATACATATTCTATCAATTTTCTTCCCCAAATCATCTTTTTTTTATAATCTCTTTTTACCTTTATGTTTCCTGTCAGTTTATCATTTATTGCAATGTCCCAGATACAAATAACATTGCCCAACCCAAACATTTTGCTTGGTGTCTTGGAATAATAATAATAATATATTATTATTATTATTATTATTATTAATATAAATAACACTGCCCAACCCAAACATTTTGCTTGGTGTGGTGGGTAGTAGTAGTAGTAGTAGTAATATATTATTATTGTTATTATTATTATTATTATTATTATTATTAATAATATTATTAATATTATAAATAACACAGCCCAAGCCAAAGATTTTGCTTGGTGTCTTGGTAATAATGATGATGATGATGGTGGTGGTGATGATGATGATGTATTATTAATACAGGGTTAGTCAAAATGCATAGGCCAATAAGCCATTCAATTGAATGGCTTATTGGCCTATGCATTTTGACTAACCCTGTATTATAAATAACACTGCCCAACCCAAACATTTTGCTTGGTGTCTTGGTGGTGGTGATGATGATGATGATGATGTATTATTAATATTATAAATAACACTGCCCAACCCAAACATTTTGCTTGGTGTCTTGGTAATAATAATGATAATGATAGTGGTGATGATGATGATGTATTATTAATATTATAAATAACACAGCCCAACCCAAACATTTTTGGTGTCTTGGAATTAATAATAATAATAATAATAATGTATTATTAATATTTTTAAAAATATTGATATTTATATTATAAATAACACAGCCCAACCCAAACATTTTTGGTGTCTTGGAATTAATAATAATAATAATAATAATAATAATGTATTATTAATATTTTTTAAAAATATTGATATTTATATTATAAATAACACAGCCCAACCCAAACATTTTTGGTGTCTTCAATTAATAATAATAATAATAATAATAATAATGTATTGTTAATATTTTTTAAAAAAATATTGATATTGATATTATAAATAACAGCCCAACTCAAACATTTTCCTTGGTGTCTTGGCATTATTATTATTATTATTATTATTATTATTCAATGAATTTGCACTCCACTTTTCTCTCTTGCTGCAGACCCAAGGCATGCATAAGGAGGGATGGGGGCTGTAAATACCTTGAATGTCACAAGGTGTGGGGGTGGGTGGGAGGAGAGAAAAGGTTTCCCTGATAAGGGCAGGGCCCGACTTCATTCGCAGAGCTGGGCCTTGTCTGCCTGGGTCGCCTCCCGCCAGTTTGACCCCCCTTTGGCCCTGAGTCAGTGCGGCGAAGGCTGCTCTTCCCAGATGAAGGAAAGGCTGCTGGCTGGCCTTCCCCATTTGCGCCCAGGAAGGAATGCGATACTCCTATCTCTCGCATCTCGCTTTTAGCGCCTGCCGGTCTCCTCCGAGGATCGATATCTCTCCGATTTATCTCTTTCTTCTCCCTTTCCCTTCGGTAAAAACAAAGGCCCCGTGAAACAATTAAGATGTTTCGGCTGCTCTTGTCGCCTTCTGAGACACCCCCCCACCCCACCCCCACCCTTGACGCATTGCCTTCGGGAGATGGGGAGCCGGAGCAAAGCTGGGAAATGTGACCTTTAAAATACAGATCTATCTCTATCTGTCCGTATGGATATATGCGCAGGAAGCAAAGCTTGAAGCCAAAGGTTATAGGTAATTGCCAGGAGGAGACAGGTAGCCTTAGCCGCAAAAGGAGAGGAAAGGGAACGGAAGAGAAGGGAAAGGAAGGGAAGGAAAGGAAAAGGAAAGGGGAGAAAGGAAGGGAAAGGGAAGGAAAAGGAAGGGAATGGAAGAGAAGGGAAAGGAAGAAGAAGGGAGAGAACGAAGGGAAGGAAAGGAAAAAAAGGAAAGGATAAGGAAAGTGGAGAAAGGAAGGGAACGGGAAAGGCAAGGAAAAGGAAGGGAAAGGAAGGAGAAGGGAGAGAACGAAGGGAAAGAAAGGAAAGAAGGAAAGGAAAAAGAAAGTGGAGAAAGGAAGGGGAATGGAAAGGAAGGAGAAGGGAGAGAACGAAGGGAAGGAAAGGAAAGGAAAAAAGGAAAGGAAAAGGAAAGTGGAGAAAGGAAGGGAACGGGAAGGGGAAGGGAAAGGAAGGGAAAGGAAGAGAAGGGGAAGGAAGGAGAAGGGAGAGAACGAAGGGAAAGAAAGGAAAGGAAAAGGAAAGTGGAGAAAGGAGGGGAACGGGAAAGTGAAGAGAAAGGAAAGGAAGGGATAGGAAGGGGGAAAGGGAAAGGGAAGGGAAAAAAGAGAAGGGAGGGAAAGGGAAATGGAAGAGAAGGGAAGGAAAGAAAAAGAAAGGCAAAGGAAGAGAAGGGAAGGGAGAGAAGGAAGGGAATGGGGAAAGAGGAGGGAAGAGAGGGAAAGGGAAGAGAAGGAAAGGGAGAGAAGGAAGGAAAAGGGAAAGAGAAGGGAAGGGAAGAAAGGGAAGAGAAGGGAAAGGGAACAAAAGGAAGGGAAGGAAATGAAGTGAAAGGGAAAGGAAGGGAAGGGAGTGCAAGGGAATTGGAAGAGATGGGAAGGAAGGGAAAGAAAGGAAAGGAAAGGGGAAAATGAAGGGAAAAGGAAAGTGAAGGAAAAGAAAGAGAAGTAAAGAGAAAGGGAAAGAGAAAGGGAAAAGAAGGAAAGGGAATAAAGAAAAGAAAAGGGAAAGGGAAAGGAAAGAGAAAGGGAAAGGGAAAAGGAGGGAAGGGAGTGAAGGAAAGGAAAGGAAAGGGGGGAAAGAAAGGAAAAGGGAAGGAAAGGGAAGGAAAAGAAAGGGAAGAGAAGGGAAGGAAAGCAAAAACAAAATCAAAGGTAAAGGGAAGGGGAACGGTGGGGATACAGGGCCATGGGGTCCCAATACATAGGCCTGCTAATGGTACTATTAATAATGATAATCACCATATGTCCTTATAATCAGCAGTGATTGGGATAGATCTCTGTCCCAATTGAAATATATATCTATAAGACCTTTTTGAGAAGACAGAGCCCAGAGAGTCCCCGGTGTGAGGTGTGTCTTGCAAAGAAACCTCCTGATGCATTTCTGTTCCTGTAATAATCATAAAAAGACTAAGTCCTACTGGTTGTAGTAATAGTATGGTGCCCACATTCTCATTCTCACCGAGACTAAATAATACCCCTATTCTCATTATCACTAATGATTGGATCGCTGTCCCAGTGGAAAAAAGAAATATGGTCTTGGGGGGGGGGGGGCACAGCAGGGGAAGGTCATGGAGCCAAGCCAGTTGATGGAGGACTATAAATCACTCAGGGCAGAAGCCTCTGCAGCCCTTTACTAGTAGAGGAAACCATTGCTCGGTGAAGGGAGGCAGTGAAAAGGCAGGGACTTCTACTTGTTGCTGCTCTGTGCTTTTCCTTCCCAAGACCTTAATAATGAGAGAATCCCAAAAGTTCTGGTGGTCAGAGTGGAACCAAGCTTTCTCCTCTCTATATAATATTTTTTTGGTCTTTTCTGTAATCAAGAGTGAGTTTTATGTGCTTAAAACCCTGGATTTAATACTCAACAGTAAGTCTAGTGAAGGGAAAATGAGAGAGAGGATTTAGGACTCTAAATCCCAGCAGCCTCAGGCAACAGCAGAGTCTTGAGTCTTGGGGTGCATCTACACCTTAGGATGAATTCAGTTTAATGCCACTTGAACTGCCAGGGCTCAATGCTATGGGATCCTGGGAGTTGTAGTTTGCCCTCTTGGGCAGAGGGAGGGGAAAGGCCTTCTTCAACTAGTACTGCAATCATTCTACAGTGTAGACAGGTCTATGTGACAAAAGCAGGATACAAAGAAACAGGGAAACAAAGCAGGATACAAGTCAACCAACCAACCAACCAACAAAAAACAACAACAATAATAAAAAATAAAATAAAATATTCAAACACATTAGAAGACATAAAATAACATCATAATTTATTTATTTATTTATTTGCCCTATTTATTTCTCAACCCCGATGGGGACTCAAGGTGGCTTTACATATAGGCAAGTATTCAACCTGGGGGTCGGGACCCCTGGGGGGGGGGAGGGTCACAAGGCGGTATCAGAGGGGTTGCCAAAGACCATCAGAAAACACAGTATTTTCAGTTGGTCATGGAGCTTCTGTGTGGGAAGTTTGGCCCAAATTCTATCATTAATGAGATTCAGAATGCTCTTTGGTTGTAGGTGAACTATAAATCCCAGCAACAACAACTACTAAGTGTCAAGTCTATTTCCCCCAAACTCCACCAGCGTTTACATTTGGGCATATTGAGTATCCATGCCAAGTTTGGTCCAGTGAATGAAAATACATCCTGCATATCAGGTATTTACATTACGATTTATAACAGTCAAAAAATAAAATAATTTTATGGTCAGGGGCCACTACAACATGAGGAACTGTATTAAGGGGTTGCGGCATTAGGAAGGTTGAGAAACACTGCCTTAACACCACATACAATTAAAGTAAACATTTAAATTAAGAATTAAAAATTAATGAACATTAAAACATTAAAACCCCCCCATTACATTCACTATTAAAACCACATCATCCACAACTGTAATCCGGAGCCACTCCAGTGGTCATTGCACTTAATCCATATCTATTATTGCACTACAATTATTCTCCAAAGGCTTGATCCCAAAGCCATGTTTTCACTTTCCTTCTGAAGGCCAGGAGGCAGGGGGCCAATCTAGTGTCACTGGGGAGGGAGTTCCACAGCCAAGGGGCCACCACTGAGAAGGTCTTGTCTTTCGTCTCCACCAATCACACCTGCAAAGGAGGCGGGATGAAGAGCAGGGCCTCCTCAGAAGATCTTAATCTACAAGATGGTTCATAGGGGAAGATACATTCAGACAGATAACAAGTGATAAAACCAAAATTAAGAAAAGAAAACAAAAGAAAAGAATAACACCAAAATAAATACATAAATAATAAAAGATCAAAGCGAATCACCATCCAATCGTCCAATCAAAAGAGAGCACTGGATAAAAATAAATATTATTATTATTATAAGACTTTATTTATATCCTCCCTGAAGGGATTCTGGGTGGATTCCAACAAATGAAAAGGCAAAACATTCAATGCCTCAATACAACAACAAATACAATCATCACAACACAAAAGAACCCAACATTAAAAAAAACACATTATAACATGACACCTAAAGTTAAATAAAATGTAACCTATTCAATAACTTATATCTAACCTAAAACAAGAACACCAAACATCCACATAATAAAACTGAATCATAATAAACAATAAAATAAAAAATAATACATAATCAAATCAAATAATAAAATAATTAATTAAAATAATAAGTAATATAATAATAATAATCAGTCACATCGAATAATACAATAAAATAAAAATCCATAATGGCATAAAAATAAATCACAACCAACCAATAATAATAATAATAATAACAATAATTATTAGCTTTGTTGGTGGCTTTGTTGACTCTCAAGAGAACGCACCCTATTCCACCCCAGTCTGCCTCTGTCCCCCCTACCCCTTTGTCAGTCATCCCTCCTTTGAAACCTGTAGAAAGAGCCCCACCTGGGGAAAGCTATGGGACTCCTCTGGCCTCCTTTCTCTCTCCTATTTAGCTCTTGGCACTCATAGAGATTGGGGGGGGGGGAGAGAAGCACCCCTTCCTCCCCTCCTTCCCCTCCCTGACCTTGTTGACAGATGTTATCCAGATGCCCCAGGAATCCAGCTTAGTGAAATTGTGTTCCTCTTGGTGGCTGAGGTGATTTTTTTTGGGGGGGGGGGAGATGAAGGCATTCCTGTCTCCCTAAGGGCTTGTCTCCCTCCCCACACACCCCAACCTGATTCGCCCTTCCCTTGAAGTGCATCTTCACTGTAGAATGAATGCAGTTCTGGCACCAATTGAATTGCCCTGACATACTGAATTGGATCTTGGGAGTTGTAGTTTATTTATTTATTTATTATTCAAACTTATATGCCGCCACTCCCCTAGGGCTCGGAGCGGCTTACAAAACAAACTGGAATCTAACAGAAATTAAAACAACAGATCAAAGGACAACATCTTTCCCTTTCCCTGACCACAACTGCTGGGACCTCCCCAAACTACAGCTCCCAGGAACCCATTGCACCCAACAGCATTTAGGAATTAAAAATGAAATGCAGAGTTACAGGATGCGCAATATCTTGCTTGACAACAGTCCATGTGAGAAAGATCTTGGAGTCTTCATGGACAACAAGTTGAACATGAGCCAATACTGTGATGCAGCAGCTAAAAAAGCCAATGGATTTTGGCTGCATCAAAAGGAATCTAGTGTCTAGATCGAGGGAAGTCATGGTGCATCTCTATTCTGCTTTGGTTAGACCTCACCTGGAATACTCTGGCATTTCACTGGACACTACAGTTCAAAAGAGATATTGATAAGCTGGAAGGTGTCCCGAGGAGGGCAACTAAAATGATCAAAGGTCTTGAGACCATGAATAATCCCTCTGAGGAGTGTCTTAAAGAACTGGCTCTGTTTAGCCTGCAGAAGAGAAGGCTGAGAGGAGACATGAAAGCCATGTACTAATATTTGGAAGGATGCCATAAGGAAAAGGGAGTAGACTTGTTTTCTGTTGACCTGGAAACTAGGACTAGAAGCAATGGGTTCAAATTACAGGAAAAGAGATTCCACCGAACATTAGGAAGAACTGTTCAGTAGTGGAACTCACTGCCTCAGAGTGTGGTGGGAGTCCCTTCCTTGGAAGCTTTTAAACAGAGGTTGGATGGCCATCTGTCAGGGGTGCTTTGATTGTACTTTTCCTGCATGGCAGGGGGTTGGACTAGATGACTCATGTGATCTCTTCCAACTTTATTATTCTATTATTCTAAGGATGACGACAATAACAACATTCTAGTGCCTCCCCTATTGACAAATGTCATCTTTCTATAGGCAATCAAGGTGATAGAATTGTGTAGTGCGGAAGGGTCACTGAAAGAATAAACAATGCATTTATTTTATGAATTCAAAGAGTCTACAGATGCAAGAAATGTGAACCTCAGATGGCAGGTAAGTTGTAATACAGCTGGAACTTGGAAATACTCCCTCTTTTTGTTATTTGGGCTACATTGTGTAGGATCTCTGCAGCTACTGGCTGGAGAATTTGGAGAAGCATAATCCATAAAGGATTTTTCCCAGGCTCTGATCTGAATTCAACTAGATAGATCCAGTATCAAGGCATCCCTTAAGAAATGCATTCTTGTCTTGGAAAGCTTAGCATCGGATAAGCATCTTTATCCTCCCTATCATTGCTTCACAGTCTTTTTTTTTAAGCATGGAGAAAGGGACTAGAGATGGATAGATTAGATAGAGGTGGTTAATCATCATGCTGGCAGGCCTTTCTGGGAGATGTAGTTCAACCATCAACATTCCCAAGCTCTGTCTAGGACACAATATGAAATGGTAAATGCCAGATATCAAAATACAATTTAACATTCTTATAAAGTCAGACCTTATCACACTAGACAATGAATCCACTTTAAATCTGGTTGCTGCTTCCTGAAGAATTCTCTAATTTAGGGCGAAGCCTTTAACAGCCTCACTAAACTACAAACCCTAGAATTCTGCAGGAGGCAGAAACCGGATTTAAAATGGATTAATTCTCTAGTAAGTCAACCCAAAACGAGGTGTCACAAACCCAACATGGGGTGCTTCAACTGTTAAATGAATGCAGTGTGATGCCACTCTAATTTCCATGGCTCAAGGCTAGGGAATCATGGGAGTTGTAGTTTGATGAAGCCTCAGCATTCTTGAGCAGAGAAGGCTCAAGACCTCACAAGCCAAGAAAAAAGTACTTCTACCCAACATTAACTCTCATCCTAGCTTTAACCCTAACCTTAACCATAGAGTTAGCAGGGAAGGCTAAAGTCCTTGTAATACTACAGCTCTCAGGATTCCATCACTAGAGCCATGGCAGTTCAACCTGCATTAATTCTACAATGTAGATGCACCAGAAGGTTGTATGCTCAAAGGCATTTACTTACCTTCAAGATGCCACGTGGACTACATGGTAAATCCATTGTATTCTCATGTTGGGTGTCTGCTGCTCCCTCTGGCTTATATTCTATGATACATAAAAAAAGCAACTAAACTGGGAGGGCAAGTCAAGGCTTGATCCCAGATCAAGTCATTGGGGAAAAGAAAAGGCAAACAAGACCCATTTTCCCTGCCAGAGGGTGCAGGAGGCCTATGATACCAGTGAGAATCATTCTGCGCTAAACTTCAGGAGGAGGAAGAATATTGTACTTTGAAAACATGAACTAAATGGGAGACATACGTGGGTTGAATGAAAAGTAATACCTCCACCTTCATTACTTGGGTTTGCATGAGAATATTTTAATAAATCATATGCAGAAATAATCCTTAGAATGTGCTCTTTAACTACCACTAATCACTTTTCCACATAATCACCAGATAATTGGATACATTTCTGTCAACGATGAACAAGTTTTCTGAAGCCATCACAGACGAAGTCGACACTCGGTTTCCACAATCTGCATCTCACAGTTTTCTCAATCTCTTCATCAGAAGCCTAATGATGTCCCTGCAGATCTTCTTTCATTATCAGGAACAGATGGAAGTCATACGGTGCTAAATCTGGACTGTATGGAGGATGTCGTACAGTGGTGAAATCCAGTCTCTGAAGTTTCGAATCTGTGCACTTTCATTTCAGGTGTCAGCATCCTGGGTACCCATTGTGAACAGATCTTCCGATAGCCAAGCAAAGCAATAATGTGATCCACACGTTCTTGTGAAATGCTGATTATGCTTGAAATTTCTCTCTGAGTGATACGACGATCGTCCTGAATCAATCTGTCAAACTTTTGCTTGTGAAACTCAGTGGTTGCTGTCACAGGACATCCAACTCTTTGTTTGTCACGCAAGTCAGATGTTCCCACCTCAATATCTTTAAACTTACTCACCCAACGACACACAGTACTCACATCAACACAATCATAATAAACAGCTTGCATTCTCTGAGGAATCTCCTTTGGGGTGACTCCTTCTGTTGTCAAGAATTCAATGACTGCATGTTGCTTAAGTTGCATTGACTGACCATCTGCACAGGGTTCCATACTTTGTACTCTAACAACAAAACTGTTCAATGCTAAGGCTTCCCACCAAAATGGAACTTTAGAGGAGAGTCTACTGAACAAGCCAGTACCTGCCACATACCAGTACTGCCATCTGTCGAGGAGTTACGAAGGTGGAGGCATTACTTTTCATCCAACCCTCATATATATGGAATTGTTTGCTTGATGCTTATTCCACCCATCCTCCAAAGAGCCAGAACTGCATAGATTATTACCCACAAGGAGAGGTGGGCAATAAAATAATAATAATGATGAAAATCATCATTTTCTTGACTCCATATTATTTCAGTTGCACAAAAGCTCGGCGAAATGACCTTTAATACATGCAAAGACATAATGGAGTTGGTCTAATAAACAGAATGAAAGGAAGAGGGGAAAATTGTCTTTTGCAGACTTTGTTACAGATTGGGTTGTAGGGGAATTCATGGTAGTAAGGAACCTGTGGCAAGACGACGTATCACTACTAGGGTTGTGCTTTTGAGATAAACCTTGACCCATTTCGTGTCCCAGCTTTCGGTGGGGACCCCGATCCATTTTTTGGGAGCCTCCCAAAATTGGGAGGGCAGATATCTGTTTTCGCTCTGGGGTGCCAAAAGATCCATTTTCTATTGATCCATTATGGGGGGGGGGATTCCCCAGACTCCCCTTCCTGTCATGTTTGACATTAAAGCTGTTTTACTCTAGAGGAGAGGTGCTCAGCTGCAAGCAGGTGCATGCTTTAAGGAGGCTTCTTACCTGTTTCAACTCTAGAGAAGCGTTCGGCTGCAGGCAGGTATACGTGCTTTCTAGGCCTGCATGCCACACACACACACACACACACTCTTTCCAAGGCAAGGATGCAAGTTCTCATGCTTACTCTAGAGGAGGCATTCAGCTGCAGGCAGGTGCGTACCCTTTCTGGGTCTGCATGGCACACACTCTCCCTCTCTCTCTTTCCAAAGCAAGGAGGCATGGAGAGCCATGTGCTCACAAACAGCAGGCGAGGAGCCAGGGTCGGCTCCTGCTTGCTTTCGTGTCAAACTGATTTTTGTATCGGGAGGGGCCCTCCTGTGACCTGTTATGTACTCCCAAAGGTAATGAAAGAACAGATGAAATGAAGGGAAACAGTTCTGTGCACAACTCTAATCATTACTACAGAGCCATTCCCTTGAAAATATAAAATCAGTCTTTCCTCCTCATTGCATAACTTCTTAGGGAGAGGGGATATAGTTTGAGCTTTAGCCTGGGACTTCTGAGATCCAGGGGTGCATCTACACCGTGGATTTAATGTAGTTTGACACCACTTGAACTGCTGTGGCTCAATGCTATGGGATTACGAGAGTGGGATTATGACTTCCCTTGAACGCTATATTTCTGTTGAGGCGGCCTGGAATTGCAGTGGCTTTTAAAGATGCTGCATCACACTGTTGACTCATGTTTAGCTTGTGGTTCACTAAGGACCTCGTCCCATGAGTTACGGAAAGTGGTAGAGAACATCTTACTGTAACGTATCATCCCATTGTGCTTGAAATGAAATCATATAATATTTCCAACCCCATCACATGCTCTTATTTTTAATGATTTCTACCAAAATCATCCAAGTTCTGAGCCATCATATGAGTGAGCGCAGTACTCTCCCATTCCACTTTATTTTTTCCTTTTTCTAAAAAGAGGGAACTTTGACATTGCAGAAGTCTGAAGTCCCGTGGTCTGCTAAAATGTAAAGGAGAATCAAGTTATTATAAGATGTTACTGGGCTTAGACAGGCACGAGTACTTCATCTAATCTGAAATCAAAAAGGGAAAAAAATATTTTAAAAACTAGTTATATGGTGCAATTTGGAAAGGCAAGATTTCAAGAAAGGACCAAATACAACAACAGTGAAGTCGTGATCTCTTGAAACTGCACAATTCTGGAAAATAAACGTATTTTTAAAAATTACTGTAAAAGGATCATGGCAAGAAAGGGCGTGTCAATGAGCATTTAGAGACCACCCATAGGAACGCCCATTCTTTAATGTCACTAAAGCGGTATAACACCAGTGAATCTGACAGATTCCATCCCACATGAAAATAAGCGTTCTCCTGTTGTTTATTCGTTCAGTCATTTGGTGAGCTCATGGACCAACCCACGCCAGAGCTCCCTGTCAGCCGTGGCTACGCCCAGCTCCTTCAAAGTCAAGCCAGCCACTTCAAGGATACTATCCATCCATCTTGTCCTTGGTCGGCCCCTCTTCCTTTTTCCTTCCATTTTCCCCAGCGTCATTGTCTTCTCCAAGCATTCTCCTGTTTCCACACAAATCAGGAGCTCTGAAGACAATTTCTCCATGGCTCCAGTCCCCTGCTCTCATTTCCATACACTTTTAGTACAGTTTACATAGGTGACAGGCAGAAGTCATTTTGTGTCATATGATGGGGGTGGAGTTGCATGTGATGAAGTCCTAAGACTCTTAGATTCCTTTCTCATGGACTGTTTATCAAGCCAGATGCACCCCGTATCATATATCTGTACTTTTCACTTTTATTGCCTAAATGCTGCATCATACATTTCTCCCTGTCGAAATGATGGGAGTTGTACTCCAGAAAAGTAACTTTTCCCAGGGTCTGGCTGCAAAGGAACACCTGCGCTTCACAGCTAACCCCATCTGCCACTCCTGAGCTCCTTTAAAGCTTGGGAATGCCTTTTCCAGCCTCCTCTTTTCCTTGTCAGTCCTCATTTAGCCCCATCACTCAAGGACCCCTCACATCAAGGCAGATGCCATGGCGAGATGATGGATGGCGCAGTGCATGCACCATTGCTAAGGGCCTATATTTTTTTAAGAGAGAGAGAGAGGGAAAAGAAAAAATACACCTTTGAATTGACGGAGTAATAACAGACGCAGGGGCATGTTTTATAGGCCGGAGAAGTGATGGATGCTTTCGCTGAAAGATGTCGCACAGCCCTCTCTGCGCAAACCCGGACACCCTCCCGGCCCGCCATCGAAATTCCAGGCTCAAGGGAAAGGGTTTGATTTCCCCTGTTAACACTCCAGAGAGGGAAATATTTGCTAGGTGTGAAAACCACCTGTTTGTGGAGCGAGAGTGGCAAGGGAAGAATTGGGGAATGTGTGAGAGGAGGAGGAGGCCCATCGAGCCGTCACTCATTTTCTCAGCTGTGCCCAGGCTAAGGAGGTTGGCGTTGGGGCCAGAAATGGGGAGAGACTCTCAATGGCACATGTGTTCCTCTTGTACACCTTCGCGCCTATAGGGAAGCCCGCAATCCTTCGATGGAGTGGGTCATGTTTTTGGAAAGAGGAACCTGCAACTGAGTTTATAGAGTGTTGAAACAAAGTTGGCACCTCAAGGGCTGGAGGCATCCCCTTGTCACTTGGTGGGAGTGCCAAGCATCCTGTGTTTTTGTGACTTCATGGAGAGTTGTAAAAAAAAATATTAAAAGGTGTTGCTATAGATGGGGCAATAGGAGGCTAATGTGCCCCCCAAATTAAATCTTGCACCCTCCATCTGCCAGAAGTGCCTCCATTTCTATTGTTGATGCTGGAAATACAGTAGTTCATACCTAGGGTGCTTCTGCACTGTGGAATGGTTGCAGTCTGGCAGCACTTGAACTGCTCTGGCTCGAAGCAATGGAATCCTGGGATCTGTAGTTTTACAAAGTCTTTAGCTTTCTATGCCACGCTGGGGCCTCATCAAACTACAACTCTCAGGGTTCCATAGCATTGAGTCTTGGCAATTCAAGTGGGGTCAAATTATATTCATTCAACAGTGTAAATGCGCCATGCAACTCCTCACTGAGGACTTCAGGGATCATTACACATTGACAAATGACTTGAAGGCACATACACAGACACAGAGATGGATAGGACAGGCCTGAAAAACCCTAAGCGCCCCATGTACTATCTTATCAGGGGCACTAAGAAGGGACAGCCCTGGTTAGTAGGCTTGTGCATTCAAGATAAACTTTGACCGGTTTTGCATCCCAGTTTTCGATGGGGCCGCCGATCCGTTTTTTGGGAGCCTCCAAAAATCAGGAGGGCAGATATCTGTTTTTGCTCTGGGGTGCCAAAAGATCCATTTTCTATTGGCCCATCATGGGGGGGGGGGGGGCTCCCAGACTCCCCTTCCTGTCATTTTTGACATTAAAGCTGTTATACTCTAGAGGAGAGGCACTTAGCTGCAAGCAGGTGCATGCTTTAAGGAGGCTTCTTACCTGTTTCTACTCTAGAGGAGAGACACTCGGCTGTAGGCAGGTGCGCACACTTCCTCTCCCGAGCCTGCACGCCACATACACACTCTTTCCAAGGCAAGGAGGCAAGTTCTGTTTCTTACTCTAGAGGAGGTGCTTGGCTGCAGTCAGGTCTGTGCGTTTTCTGGCCCTGCACGCCACACAGTTTGAAATGGCATTGTATGGTTTCTTGCCATCCTGCTCAAAAAGAAATTCTCCCCCAATTTCCGGGTGCCACTTGCTGTGCCCTGCTTGGCTTTGTCTCAGCCCCGTGCCTGCACAGGTGTGCCCAGGTTTTAACATAAGCCCTTCTGAACCTGCGAGCCAAAAAAGCTGCCAGGCCAAGAATTAAGCATAATTACTTCCCTTTGATAAGGGAATGAGGAACAAGGATTAAAGACACACACGCTTCAAACCAAGAGTGGCACCCAGTGTGCTGTCAATTAATCCTGCATCTTACTGAGATGGGTATTATGCCTGTAATTATGCAGACGCAGCTGAGAATGGGGTTCGGCTCTGCGACTGCCATGCTGCTCCCGAGGTGCAAAAGTCAGATACTTTGCCCCCAAAAGGTCCATGGGGGAAAGATGTCTTAAAGTCTCGGCCAGAGTGGAAGTGTTCCTTGCCCCTGCAATTGGGCCTACAGGAACTAGACTCCCTTGGAGAGAATGGAGGAGTTTAGGGAAAGCTCTGAGCCTTGGAAAAATCTGGAATGCCACTTTCAGATTTGGACATTTCCTCCTCCTTCCTTCCTTCCTTCCTTCCTTCCTTCCTTCCTTCCTTCCTTCCTTCCTCCCTTTTCCCTCCTCCACCTCCTTCTGTTCCTCCTTTCCTTCCCTCTGTACTGTTCTGGGCCTTTGGAGGACTTTGAGCACCACATTTTGGGGTCCCAAGCAGGCCTTTGCCCCTCCCTGATCTATCCCCATGCTTTCTCAAAAAGCATCAGACATTGGAACTGCTTTCCCTTCCTTTCAATTGGATTAAATGCATGGGGTTGCCATAAGTTGAGGGGCAACTTGAAGGCATCTGCACAGGGGCGGAGATGGGGCAAGCCTCTGATATCAATAATGACCATCGGCTAATCCCTGTGTTGAGATATAAGCCCCCTGTCTGTGCTTTCCTTTTCCTCCTCTTTCGGTGGGGATTACTCCAGGCTAGAAGGTTAATGCCTCGGCCTTTCTTGAAAGTGTCCAGTGGATTATCCACTTATTCAATCTGATTGTCTCCCAAACAGCCAAGGGTCACTTTGGGATGCTCTACTTGGGCTTGCGGCAGAGTGGAGGAAGTTGCGTGGACCCCAAAAGGCTATGATATGCCCCCATTCTTCTTCAGTTTTCCCCTGCAACTTTGATCTCATTCCCATCCCTCAACCCATTGATGGAATGGTGGACTGTTCGAGGTTCACGCAATTGGTATCCTTTTGGTGTCTTACAGAGGCGTCTGTTCCAAGAGAAGGCTGTTGTACTTTGTCCACATCATGAGAAGACAGGACTCCCTATAAAAGGTGATCATTCTTGGGAAGGTAGACAGCGGTAGGAAAAGAAAGAAGCCGAATTGTAGATGGAGAAACCCAGTCATGGACCTGAGCAGGAGCCTTTCATACTGTGCAATCATAGCAGTATGATTCCACTTTACCATAGTTCCTGCCTACGGACTCTTGGGATTTATAGTCTGGGAAGGCACTAAAAGTTGAGGATTTTAAATACCACTCCCTAAAAATCCCAGGATTTCATAGGAGATGGCCAAGGTCATTAAGTGGAATCATTGCACTACAATTGTGTGGTGTGAATGGACTTGTCGGCTGTCTTTCATTCATAGGGTATCCTCAAGTTGTAGCTGACTTGAGAAGCAGTAACGGCAGAATGTGCGGCTAAAACATTGAACTCCAGTCGTTCCTTTTAATATGAAGAATGGTCAATAGGGCACTCAAGGAGGCCATGGCACCTCACCTCCTGCCCGTGCTTCAATGGGGCTGTGATTGAATTGCTCTCTCAGCTTTCAGTTGTCCTTGGCCTTTTCCCCCATGTCCTTGGGCCGCCTGTAAATCTCCTTTTTTGAAGGCTGCTTCCCCCTCACCTCCACTGAAGCCTCTCGTATTTTACAAATGGCTCACTGAGGCTCGAAGGCATGCCAGTCGATGACTCCAAGGAAGTCCATGAATCACAGTTGGAGCCGATCCAACTTGCCCTGCAATGAATGGGACTGCTTGGCGAGCCAAAGACCTCTTAGGAAGAACTTCTTGATGGTCAGAGCTGTTTGACAGCAGAATATGCTGCTTTGGAGTCTGGCTGAGTCGCCTTCTCTGGAGCTTTTTAAATCAGAGGCTCGATGACCATCTATCAGGAGGGATGGAACTGGGTGTTCCTGCCTGGCAGAATAGGTTGGACCAGATGGCCCTTGGGGATTCCTACCAACCATAGGATTCTGTAAGACCCAAAATGAGCAGCAGTGGCCAACTGTGATGGGTCTTGGGCCCCTGGATTTGATTTACAACAACAACAACAACAACAACAACAACAATATATTTTTTGTGTCATGAGCAAACTGCAAGTCGCTTTTGGTGTGAAAAAATTGGCTGTCTGCAAGGATGTTGCCCAGGGGATGCCCGGATGTTTTGATGTTTTACCATCCTTATAGGAGGCTTCTCTCATGCCCCCACATGGGAAGCTGGATCTGACAAAGGGAGCTCATCTGCACTCTCCCTGGATTCAAACCTACAATTGGTCGGTCTTCAGTCCTACTGCCACAAGGATTTAACCCATCACCGAGAGCTCCAATAATAATAATAATAATAATAATAATAATAATAATATCCCACTGCCATCTCCCAAAAGGGACTTGGGGCAACTTACAAGACAGCACATGGTAGTGTCATAAAAACACATAAAATACACCAACATTTGTGACAATACTTTTCTCTGAACATGGGCCCCCTGGACACTTCGGAGTCACATAAATTGCCAAAAAAGGACAGGACAGAATAAGATAAGTTAGGAAGTTAGGAAGTTAGGAAGGAAGGAAGGAAGGGACACATCCCATAAGTGGCTAGTAATTACTTCTGCTTGTAAGGAAAAAGCAGGTATTTTCTCATGTACAAAATAGCAGGTTGGAACCTCTTTTACATGTTCATTTATTCTCTTAGAAGCAAGGGATGCTTCACCTTCACATCTCAAGGAAAAGGATGATTATGGCAAACCACACAAACACACTTACACATGAGACTACACCATTTTGAGGGACTGGTCTTTGTGCAATTAAAAACCCATTTTTTGGATTCAAAGTCAAGGTGGAGTGTAAAACCTATCCAAAGTTATCCAAGTGCTAGTGTCGCCAATGTCTCCTATTTTCCTGCCTCTCCCTATTTGGGGGAAAAGGGTATTTTGTCCACATTATTACGGGTTGGAAAGGCAAAGCCAGGATACATAACTTGAAAATTCTAAGAGGAAGTAAATCCATCCAAGCCAAGCCCCTTGGGGAATACAATTAGGCGTGGGGACGATGGGCAATGTGTGTGTGTGGAGGAGATGAGAGAAGAGGCTGCATGTAATACAAAGGCAGCCAGATTGGAAACCAGCACCGCTGATGAGTGATGAGATGCAGGGAGGCACTGGTGATGGAAGCCAACAAATGTGATTTGGAAGAGACATACCGCCAAATCGATGTAAACTCAGTTGGGCTTTGAAAGGGGTTGACTCTCCAGCATCATACCGACCCCTTTCAGGGATTCCTTTTTTTCTTTCTCCCTTCCCCCTTTTCTTCTTCTTTTGACTCCTTGAAGTATGACAGAAAGCTCGACAAGTGACCAGAAAACCTTACACATTACACCAATGGAGGATCTATTATGTTAGCAAACTCTCATCATTCTAAAAAGTAGCTAGTTACAAATAACTATGCTGTAATTACACTGAGCTCTTGCAATCCCTACTCTGTAGGTTCTGGGTATGTTGTCAAGTTGGTTGTTGACTTAAGGCAGCCCCATGAAGTTCATAGGGTTTTCTAAGATGAGGACTACCCTAAAAACACTAGACCATGCTTCCTCTCCTACAAACACCATCATCATACAAAAGATGTGCAATTATGTCTTCACGCTGCTGCTATTCCTCAGCTAAGTCTCTTAATGTTTGATTAATAGTCCAGTGATGATGATGGATCCAACTCATTTGAGAATATCAGTTGTTGTTGATGATGATGGATAGAATTAGCTATATCTTTGCTTTATTCCATCAGCAGTCCAACTGGCAAGATCCAATGATGAAGCATAAGGAAGCAAGGGAATGCTGAGATGATGCTTCAGCAGAACTTCAGCCAGTGAGATCCTCCTAACAAATCCCTCTGGGCATTTTTTGATCTGGGGTGACATTGGAATATTGTATCTCATGCTGATGACAATGTTGTCTGTCCACATTCAGAAGAAGACCTACAAGCCACTCTAAACACCTTCACAGAAGCATACGAGAAGCTTGGCCTGTCACTGAACATAGAGAAAACCAAAGTGCTCTTCCAGCAGTCATCAGCCAATCCCTCTGCAATTCCAGAAATACAGCTTAATGGTGTAACTTTAGAAAATGTTGACCATTTCCGCTACCTTAGCAGCCACCTCTACACAAAAGTCAACATTGACACTGAAATACAACACCGCCTCAGCTCTGCGAGTGCAGCATTTTTCCAAATGAAGCACAGAGTGTTTGAGGACCGGGACATCTATAGGGATACCAAGGTGCTTGTTCATAAAGCTATTGTCCTCCCAACCCTGCTATATGCCTGCAAAACGTGGGCTGTCTACAGACGTCACATGCAACTCCTGGAATGATTCCATCAGCACTGCCTCCGAAAAATCCTGCAAATCTCTTGCGAAGACAGGCGGACAAATGTCAGCATGCTGGAAGAAGCAAAGACTACCAGCATTGAAGCGATGGTCCTCTGCCATCAATTCCGCTGGATCAGCCACATTGTCCGAATGCCCGACCACCGTGTCCCAAAGCAGTTGCTCTACTCCAAACTCAAGAACGGGAAACAGAATGTTGGTGGACAGGAAAAGAGATTTAAAGATGGGCTCAAAATGAACCTTAAAAACTCTGGCATTGGCACCGAGAACTGGGAAGCCTTAGCCCTTGAGCACTTTAGCTGGAGGTTAGCTGTGACCAGCAGTGTTGTAGAATTTGAAGAGGCACAAATGGAGGGTGAAAGGGAGAAAGGTGCCAAGAGGAAGGCACATCAAGCCAACCCCAAAAGGGACTGCCTTCCACCTGGAAACCAATGCCCTCACTGTGGGAGAACATGCAGGTCAAGAATAGCGCTCCACAGTCACTTACGTATCCACCGCCAGTACACCTAACTTGGAGAACAATCTTACTCTGACAATGAGGGATCGCCCAAAGTGAAAAAGTGTATCTCATGACCACATATTTTCATAGATCTCTTAGAAAACAATGTGTAGAACCCTAAAGCCAGAATGGACCTTGTAGATGAGGGTCTCTAGCCCTGTCTCCTGATACAGGAAATGTGGAACTTCAGAAACTCCATGCCAATCTGCATTCCCCATTGCATGTTCTTTGTCCCTTCTTTATTACTCTTGCCCTTGTTTTCTGACTCCTGGAATGTGTCTGCCTCTGTCTTGGGCTTGGTATTGCCTTCAAAGATGTCAGAGCAAATGGCTGGTGCTATAACACCCAGGCAATGTGTTCATTAGCAGACAGGTAGCACTTTTGGAATCTGCTCTCACCTCCAAATGGAGCCAAGCAATGCACTGCCTTTTTTGTGGTGACTTCCATAGGAAGGGACAAGGTTGTAGTAGGGCCAGAAATTACATCAGAGGAACCGTTTGGTACTGACTGAGGAATGCTTCTGCTGCACCAGCTCAACAACCATTTATTATTATAATAAAATATATTATATTACTATATATAATATAATATATCTTATTTATCATATTGTATATTATTATTACTTTAATCTATATTATTAAATAATTAAATAATCTATATTATTTTATTTTTTTTACTTGCCTCACCTCATGGCTCAAGGTGGGGCACAACACAGCTGAAAAAACATAATCATAAAATTTTATATAAAACTAGCCGTCCCCTGCACGCTTTGCTGTGGCCCAATCTGTGTATATGTGTTTTGTGTTTGTATGTTTATAAATTTGTGTATATGTGCATATATGTGTGTTTGCGCGCATATATACATATATGTTGTTTTGCACATATATTATATATGTTGTTTTGCACGAGAAATGCCTTGTAATGTATTTTTTTGGATTTTTAATCTCTTCTGCTGTGTTTTTCAGAGTGATGGTCACTCATTGGCCTGATTGGTGTATTGCATCCAAATTTGGTGTCAATTTTTCCAGTGGTTTTTGAGTTATGTTAATCCCACATAAACCTGGTGGTGCAGTGGGTTGAACCGCTGAGATGCTAAGCTTGTTGACCGAAATGTCGCAGATTCGAATCCAGGGAGCAGCATGAGCTTCCGCTGTCAGTCCCATCTTCTGCCAACCTAGCATTCAAAAACATGCAAATGTGAGTAGATGAATAGTTACCACTCTGGCGGGAAGGTAACGGCGCTCCATGAAGTCATGCCAGCCACATGACCTTGGAGGTGTCTACGGACAACGCCGGCTCTTTGGCTTAGAAATGGAGATGAGCACCAACCCACAGAGTCAGACACGACTGGACTTTACCTTTACCTTAATCACACAAACATTACATTTTTGTTTATATAGATACACATATTAAAATGTATCTCTATGAAACACATATATAGGCAGTTCCTAACTTATGAACTAAACTGGGGATATGCCCCTCGCATCCCCCAAACTAGAGGCTACTGCTATACCCTGCCTCTGATCTTCAGAGAAATCCAGTAGTCCTGTTTCCCCTAATACCAGATTGCCTAGCGCCACCAAAAACATGCCTATTATGCTCACTAAGGATACATCTACACTGTGGAACTAGTATATTTCAACACCACTTGAACTGCCATGGCTCCATGCTGTGGAATGCTGGGACTTGTAATTTGGTGAGCCTTTGGCTGGTCCTTGGGACCCCTTCGCTTTGACAGGTGTCTGAGTAAATTTTCAGACTATATAAAAAGCCTTAAGGGAGTAATAGAACCCAACCACCACAGTTCTGGGGAAAGCTGAGCATTGTGCAAAAGTGGATGTATTCTGTGGATTTTAAAGCAATATTTTACATTTTTTATTGATGCATTTTCTTTAAAAGGTTATGATGAGGGAAGAAAAGGGATGTTTGTGCAGTTTCTATGATGATTCCAAGAAACTTCCTCAAAGTCCCTGGCATTCATGTGCATGGCCCCTATAACGCTGCAGCTTGATGCTCTGCACATGGGGAAGGGGGAGGGTGGAGACATGGAATGCAATCTTTGAGCTTTTCCAAAGCACCCAAAAACATCCCATGAACTTTACAAGTGTTGGGCCCCCTCCTGTGAAAATGATCCCTCGTCCACCAGAACCCAACTTTTGATCTAATTTGTTGCCCCTTCTGAGTGACTGGAAAAAATATATCGGGGCACTTGGTTGACATCAATCAAGGCTGAGTCTGGGGAGGCAAAGGGATAGAATATCAGAGAGGTGACCAAGCATGCCACATGATTCAAATCAACTCAGCATTGATTAATTGGGTTCAGTCAGAGTTTCTGGATCATAACAACTGTTGTTCTCCTTCACGTCACATCAACAGGCCCTTGCAAAGGAGGGTATCCGTTTCCCCTCTGCCCCATCTCGGCGTGCGGCTGCATTGAGACAATCATCCTGCATTAAACCTTAAAGGCTGGGTGAATTTTAGACAAATTCAATTTGCTCGCCAGGGCCTGAAGGGTGATTAGACAATGTTGGCTCCTTCCCTTCATCAAGGAGTCTTCACATAATCCAAACAATGTTTTGACATATGGAAACGATGGGTGTTTTGTTGCGGGCGGGGGGCCGCGGGGGGATCAGGGGAAGAAGGCTTTTCAGTTTGGGAAAAAGTCACCGAGAAAGGAAGATTCAATTATGCATGAAACGGTCTTGCAATGCAACTGATATTGATCGCTTGGATCCTGTTGGTGTCTAACGGATGTCTACGTCTCTCTACAGACAGGGCTTGACATTTTTGTCTGATACCGAAAGGCCGCGCTGATTTCAAGTTTGGGGAAACGGAGTTTCCCACATGTCACCATTGCACATGGGTGCACATTGCCCATGGATACTGATTCTGCATTGGTGGACATTGATCACAGAGCAACACATTTGTCGTTGGCACTGTGATTCATGAATGACGTGGTGTCATGTAACTCTGTCCAAAAGTGGCAGGCTAAAACCCAGCACCACAATCCATGGCTGATACCAAATGAAAGACTCCCTCCTGGGCGCTCAGAAGGCAACTAGGAAGACGTTGAACAAATTGCGCTCTGGCACCACGAGATGCAGTGGAGTCCACGACATGTGAGTGTGGAGAAGAGCAAACCATAGACCACCTACTCTAATACAACCTGAGCCCTGCCACATGCACAGTGAAGGACCTTCTTATAGCAACACCAAAGGCACTCCAAGTGGCCAGCTACTGGTCAAAGGACATTTAATAGAATGCCAAGTTTTTAAATTTTGTGTTTTCTCAAATACACTGGTTTGCTCCTGATATGATAAATAAATATGTAACTCTGTGGGCCTGAAATGTTGCTCAGTCTCCTCGTCTCAGGATCTCAATCTTTCATTTCCAGAATCATGTAAGAGCAAAAACGCACCAATCTGAACATGCACACAGATACTTGTTAGTCAATGGAGAAATCCCACACCAAGCAGACAAATTTGAAATACACACATTTCTTACAGAAGGAAAAGGAGGGGTAGCTTCCCATTGAGAAGTTACATTGTTGCATACTAACTATTGTGAAAAGTGGAATTTTGCTATGGTGCAACAAATAAGCAAATATGAGGACGTCCCCTTTAAAAAGAATGAAGGTAATGCTCAGAATCACATTTGTGTCTTACTCATGCCTGGTTCTCCTGTGGAAAATGTTGGGTATTTTCTAAGGCACAATGACTTCACTTAGCTCAAGGCTGTGGAAGGAGATTTAGTAAGTAAGTAAGTAAGCAATTTTATTGATTAGCCCTTAGGCCATATCACAATAAGAAACAGAACAACAAGGACTGTCAGTAGAGTTTCAGATAATGGTGCCATCAAAGGCTGCCATTGGAAGCTGCATTCAGTTGAGCATTGCCATTTGACACAAGGGAACAGTTATTGGACTTAGTTGATGGAGATATATGCCCTGCAACCCCCATGTGGGATCTTCGCCCATGACATGACATGCGTAACCCATTCATGGACTCTTAGCTTCTCAGAACATCAAGCTACTAATGCTCAGTTATGGTTGGCTTGAGCATGTCCTTCTCATTATGGTCCTTAATAGTCTTATACATAAACTAAGTCAACACCTCTCCAAAGTGTATGAGCATATGTGTGTGTGTGAGAGAGATGGGTTGATGTGAAAGTCACAGCATGCAGTGTTGGCCACCATCATGGACGGCTTTAGAAGAAGACCAGATCTATTTGTGGGACAGAAGTTATCAACAGCTATGGATCATAATCTGTGTATGTGTTTGTGTTCCATTTAGGATCATAGAATCCTAAAGTTGGAAGAGACTTACTTAAGAGACTTACTTAAGAGCAGTCTAACCCACGCCATGCGGAAACATCAAAGCACTCCTTATTCTTAAAAATGGTTTTCATTGGTTCTGAAATTACTTCTGCCAATTTTTTTAATAGCCTTGGAAGCAATTCATCTGGGCCTGGGGAGTAGATTCATTTACCTCTTCACCTCTTCTGTGCCGCATTTTCCCTACTGAACCTTCTATTCCATTATTCCCAAATTGAACACTTTTGTGTCAGGGGTAATATACCTCGCAGGACCAGGTGCAGGATACACAATTGGGAACAGATTGAGTTTAGCCTCCTAGGCTGCTGATGGACATCTCCTAGGTTTGTGTTTAGTGAGCGACAGAATGCTGGACTTAGATAGGCCTTTGGTCTGAGCCTAATCTGAAAAACGAGAACCCTACACACACACACAAGCACTCACACACACATATATGAACCTCATCATTTCATAGTGGTCTATTTGTGTCTATAAAGGTTCACCTAATTGAGCTTTCTGTTCCCATTTTGGACTTTGTTCCTCTCTCCCATTTATTCTGCCCTTGTCTTTGCTGGGGCAATTTGTCCTCATTCAGAAGGGGCCGGCAGTGCCTTCAAGGGGCCATTTAGCCCTATAATATAGATGTAGCAAAGGTGCACCTGTGTCATTCAATTGTGGCTCAGGCCGAAAGGAGCCTCAAGAGTCTTTGTGGGTTCCTTCCCGTAATTATAACAATTGTATGCCATCCACCCGAGTGGCGTGTTTATCCACAAAGCCTCCGAGACAAGAAGAAACATGTGTATTTGTGAGTTTATGTAGGAGTAAACGGTTCTAATGGCCCTCCCTGAGTGCGGTGCAAGGAAGAATGAGCAGATTCATTTGACTTCTAAAGACCTCTTGAGTTGAACTTTGCTTTGGATTTATCTGAATCCAGATGACAAAAAGCCTGTTTGGAGGAATGGGGGAGATGCAGAATCTCAGGATGTCTGAAAACACAGCAAAATGAAGATAAACATGTTTATCCATTGGAACAAAACTGCATCCCAATGTCAGGTTTTGTCGTTCTATTTTCGCCCTTATTAGCAAATATGATTCATTCTGCACCTATCGGTTGTGCTTTATTATTTTGTTCTTATCCTTGTTTTGGTCACTGTTTTGAACTATTCAAGACCGAATCTAACACCAGTTGCACATGAGCTCAACACTCTGTGACCACTAGGTAATACTCTCAACTTATGGTGCATCTACACCAGTGCTTCCAACCTGTTGTCCACTTATTTGCAAGAATGAAAATATGCTATTCAGCCTCACTGTTACTACACCGTTGCAATGAGAGTGACTGGTCTTGCAAAACCCTCTTATAGTGTTGAGACGTATTAAATATGGTTTTCTGTGGGTGAGCAGATGTTAACAACTGGATGGCATATGTTCTGCATCAGAAACTAGAGCTGATGTGGTCTCTCCAATGCAATTTTCTGAATCAGCACCCCAAATAACCAAGCAGAATATAAAGTTGACCAAAAACTGATTTGTAACATTTTTGTGGGAGAGTGGTTCCTGGTCAAAGTGGTCTCTGTCTGGTGGTCCCTGGTCAAAAAAAGGTTGGGAACCACTTGCACACAACTTGGTTCAAGGCTATGGAATTGTGGGAGTTGTAGTTTTACAAGGTCTTTAGCTGCTGGTATTTCACCAGACTACAAATCCCAGGAATCTATCGCATTGAGGGATCAATCGCATTGAGGGATCAACTGCATTCATTCTACAGTGTTGGTATACCCATTGAGCATATTACCATTGCCATCCTGTATGCCTCTGTTTAAAAACAGGCTCCAAATGGGCAAATCCAGATTTACACATAGTAGGAATAAGCCCATTGAAACCCATGAGTCTTAGGTTACTAATGACTCGTTTATGTCCAATCAATTTTAATGAGCCTAGTACTGGAAGTGAGACTGACTCTGACTCTGTTGCATTTCATGGGCTTACTTCCAGATAAGCAGCTATAGCGATGCAATGAATCTGAGAGGGACTAAATAGATGAACTTCTCAAGCTTTGTCCTGGTTGATTCACAGCCAGGATGGGACTCCCTACCACAGTCCCAAAAGTGTACCTTTTCCTCATCCTCTTGAACCCAAAACCTGGCAAGTTGGAAGCGTTCAATTAATCTGGGCAGCTCTGGGACACCATCTTCCCATGAAATCCAATGCCATTCCCTCTTGCTTTTCTCCTCCATCCCATCCCTCCCGCCCAAATCCTTCTACTTGATCCGAAAGGTTTTCTAATAAAATGGAGATGTAACTTTATCTGCAATAAGGGCAGCGAACATTCGGTGGATAACGTGTAATTAATAACAGAAATCTTTCTCTCTCTTATTAAATCGGGGGGCCCACTTTGCCTTTCACCTCCATATAAGTGTCTTTCGTTTTTTACGATGGCCAGGGAGAAAATGATTGTGTGGGTTTGTGTGTGTAGCCATATATCTCCGGCTTGGATAGGTTTGGGGTTGGAGATTGTTTTAAATTGTTTTTATTTCTATTATTATTAGCTTGCTGTCATTTATATAGAGGCTGTCCCTTGGATGAACTCAAGGAAGGCATGAACACGATCTTGTCCTGTTGAGTAGAGACCCCATCTCTATATTGCAATGTAACCGTATCTATTGACACACAAACCAACCCTGAGAGGAAGAGTGTCCAAGCCATCGTACATGAGAAGGACTCAATCTCAGTCACTGCCAAGCACATGCTATTTATTTATTTGTATTTATTTTAATAGCTATCAGCTGCTTTTCTGGACCGGATCCACCTAAGGCAGTGAGGAAATGACCAAAAAAGAGAAGGGAATATAATCACTTTTGAAATCCCACATTGGCTTGCACAGCATAACTCTCTGCATGCGGATGCTGCTGTGCAAGTCTGCTCTTGATGGTAGTATTGGTACAACTGAAATGCAACCCAACACTTCATCACACTAGAGAATGAATCCACTTTAAATCCGGTTTCTGCCTCCTGCAGAATTCTGGGGTTTGTAGTTTACTGAGGCTGTTAAAGGCTCCTTCCTAAACTACAAAGCCCAGAATTCCGCAGGAGGCAGCAACCGGATTTAAAGTGGTTTCATTCTCTAGTGTGATGAGGTCTCCAGTGTCCAAGTGCACATCAAATGCTCATGCACATGCACACCTGAATATATTCTGGCATGACATGAGCATGTGCAACTCTTGCATCTCAATCAAGAGATGAAAGCAGATAGAAATAAAAAGAAGAAGGAGTCATGGTAGTAGTGAGCGAAATGCATGAAACGCATGGACAAATATGCATATGACATTTTGAGGCATCTTGCACATCACACATGCAGGTGAAGTTATGGACAGTGCCAGGGCCGTAGCCAGAAAAAAATTTCGGGGAGGGTTGAAAATTTCAGGGGGGGGGGGGGTTGAAACCTGCCTCCTAGCTCACGCTGAAGCAAAGAGCACAGCAGGGGGCAGAGCAACCTTCAATAGCCTGCAGCTCCGCCCCTGTCAACCACCTCCACCAAATCTGGCCTCCTTAATGAGAGCATTCAACACACACACACACAACTTGGTTGTTTCACTACATCGGCTATTGCTGCAAGTAATAAGAGTGAGAATAAATATAAGCACTATCTCAATATTTGCTTGAGATAGTGCTTATAGTTCTGGAGGGACTCTTAATTTTGGCATCTCATAGACTTAGCATGGGGATTAGGTTAACCAGTTAAAATTCATGAGTAAACCAGTTTTTTAAAAAAAATCTGAAACATTTCGGGGGGGGGGGGAGTTGAACCCCTAAAACCACCCCCTCGCTACAGGCCTGGACAGTGCCATATTTTAGACAGGTGACCCTTTGAATGTATGGTTCTATAAGGAATAAATCCATACGGAAACCCAGTGGAGTCAATGGGTCCGCTCAAAAATAGGATTCAGGACAAGTGTCTTCTGGGTTTTCTATACAATACTGCTTGAAAGTTTCCTTTGATACATAAAGAAATACAAGTTACGATCCTGTATTGTCAGTGTACATAATTCCAAAATTGTAGTTCCATCCGATGGCATCCCCACCATTGCCATCAACACTTTAACACTTTATTTTAAAATCTATTTTAATGGCTAAGTTGTGTTCCAATAAAGTTGTGTGAGCTCAGGGCTAGACCGTAAGCATCCAATCTTCATAACTTATCTCCAGGCGGGAGATAAGGGTGCAAATTCTCTAGTTTTCTCCAGGACCATGTTCCAATCACCAGCTCAGTTATTAAACCAGCCTCTTGGTACAGTTTGCAAGGCCTCCTTGATTTCTTGCTGTAACTTCCAGAGACTCTCCAGAGATTGAGGTCTATGGATTTATTTCATTTGCTTCCTTCTTTGTTTCCCATCATGGTGGCACCAGAGTGTTGAGTGATTTCAGTTACTGCAAGAACCGCGGGTTTCGAAGCTTGTATCTAGCTAATCCAGAAGGCCAAATCAGACACAAACTGGTGGAAGACAAAAGCAGAGGTTATTCTCAATGGCCAGGGAGGATGTCAGCGAAGAAAGTACTCCAAAGTACTGACATCCTGCAGTTATGAGCGCAGCATTTTTATTTCATTTGACAGCTATTCAAGAAACCCATGCCAGCTCATTATTGGTTGAAAAATAGTCCAGCTAGGATCTGCTAGGAGTGGCTCAGGATTCCATCTTTGCTGGTGGCTTTTGGTGGTGGCTGGAAATTCAATCAGCTGTCATTGGAGCATTGAAGTGTCAGTCTGTTTAATGGTCCACCTCCGAGAAGGGCATGATCCGAAACAAATGTGGTAAGATATTAGGTAATGGCGTCGGTGAATACAATAGGGTTAATCCAATTTACACAATGGATACTTGGGCATGATGACAGTTTCAGTAGGTGAAGCTGGCTTGAGGCATGGATGCCTTATCTTTCCTACAGATAGCTCCAATTTTACTAATGGTAGCAGGAATTGGACCCAGGGAACTCTGACATACATTCATTGAGTGATTTCCCTTGTCTTCCAGTTCATTGTGAGGGGATTATGGAAATTAAAGGAAAGGGTTTTTGGGTGTGACCAGGCAACATTCCAAAGGCAATTCATAACAATATTTAGGTGAGGCACGGGCACGCTTGCTGGGTCTACTTCTATTTCATACTTTATTGCACATTTCTATTTCGTGACTTCTATTTCATACTTTATTGCACATTTCATAATTTGGGAGTCCAATTTTTGATACCACTCCAGCTAAAAGCAAGTAGGCCGGAGTAAATGTTCCTTCTCCCATCTCCCTAAGTAAAGGAGAACCCATGCCCCCTTCCTTTCCCCTTGCCTTCTTAAATTTCTCTCCTCGTTTCCTAACAGGGAAAGAGATTCTTTGTGTGGGTATGTGTTTGAATGACAAGCGTTTATGGTGTTGGAGGATTGGGGTGTTGGGAATGTGGTCTGCAATACTCTCCTGGATATAGGGCCAGCATTGTGGGAGCACCTCAAGGGGTGTCTCCAGTTACCTGTTCTCAATGTGGACATAGCATTGCTAATCAGAACAGAAGTGGAATACTCTGCTGCCTGGGTGGAGTCTCCTTCTTTGGGGGTTTTTAAAAAGAGGCTGTATGGCCAGCCTCTGTTTAAAAACCTCCAAAGAAGGAGACTCCACCCAGGCAGCAGCGTATTGGCCATCTCTTGGAAATGTGTCTTCCTGCATTGCTGGATGGGATTGGGCTGGATGGCCCTTGGAGTATCCTTCCAACTCTATGATTCTATGATGATGGAGCTCCATCATCATAGTTGCATAGTGACACTGGCAATGTAGGATCTCATCCATATTTTTCTTTAATTGAAGCCTTAGGGGCTTCATTTACTTTAAAGCTACACGTACATGGCTTTGAATTATTTTAGCCCCTTCAGCTGCCTTAACTTGTTGTCATGTTTAATCTGTTTTCATTCTGTTAGCTGTTTTTTTTAAAGAACTGGAATTGATTAAACTAGTTTTATCTGCATGCTAAAGAGCAGAATATACATCTTTTAACAAACAAAGAAACTGTCACAAACAGACTTCATCAGAAAGAATAAGCAATGAAGCCAGGACCACAGGGAAAGGCATCAGTGGAAGAACTTGTTATTTGTAGCTCTCAAGGCACCAGATGTTAACAGTTGTGTCCCATCTCGAAGATTATGCTTATAGATGTAAAGACATATGTTCCAAAATCTGAAGGAGGGGGGATCAAAATCCAAAATGCTTCTGGCCGCAAGCCTTTCTGATTAGGAATACTCAACCTATATGACTGGCTTGAATCTTGTTGGTTAACCAACAAGACCCCTTGAATTAATGTGCAAATTGAAAGTCAACACATGGGTAAATTCCATTGATTCAACATATCTAATTTGCTTGGAACTAGCAACATAACTAAGTCCATCATCATCATCATCATCATCAGCCACACATCTGTATCATGATTTACCTTGCAAAATATTATGTATACTTTGTGATGTAGCACAGGTGATATGTAAGACTCCAAGGAAATGGTGAAGATGCCAATTGTCAAGAGTGCCCCCATGTACAATGAGCTGTATTGGAACACCCGATGCACATCAATGCCCAGTGTGTATCAGTAGTACCTATATGCATCAGTTACCTTAAGTAGCAACATTAGGGCAAAGCGTTGCCAAATATGGATATTGAGAAACTGTTCTGTTTTCCATGTATGGAAGTTCTACACCAAATTCCAGCCACTGATATTTAACTGTAGTAGGGATCCTAGAAGAAGGCATGAAGGCAACAAAGATACCCATCACCAACAACTAGCATCATGGGAAGAATCTGTGCTGCTCCCGGTCTGTCAGTTTGGGAGGAAAAAACACTGTGCCATCCTTGAGTCCTAGAGCTCCTTTTCAGTCAAGATGATCCGTCTCTAACCAAACAAACTGCTTATCTTTTCTGCTTTCCTCACTCCATCCTTTCCTTACATCCTTTCTAGAAAAAAGAAAAGAAAAGAAACTTCCATTCCAGATCCCCAAATATTTTAATTGAGCAATTTGACTTCCCCTCGGCCCTTCCCTTCTCTTTCCCACAGACAAATGGCCTGCCCATTTATGCTGTCTGCCGCTGACGGGTCTGATCTCCTCCAGAGACTCCGAGGGGAAAAGACGCCTATACCCGGAATGAACTTTCGAACTTTACCCTTCGCTTTTTTCCCCTCAGCACTCCATCAACAAGTGACTGTGGCACATATGAAAAACAGATAATGCACACGCATACTTAATGTTGGGAAATGGATTGAGCAGAGTTGACATCCTTCTGTGGGACTAGCCAAATCATCCACTGCCCATCCGCTCATTCCCTTTTTCACATTCCCAACTGTCCCCCAGCGTCTGAAGGTGGATTGGAGCCAAGAATGACACTAACAACCTGCCCTCAGACTGGTCACTTTGCTCAAGTTACAGCCATAAATTCTCATGTATATTTCATGGCACAGTTTCTAGGGTTTCCATTGGGAATTGAAGTTATGGGTCTGGGTCTCGTTGGTTAGCCTCAACAGAAGTAGATGGGCTCTTAGCAGACTGCAGTCATATCAAACAATGGAGATCAGGGCACTGCAAGACAAAGTTTCCAACCTTCTCCTGTCCATGGTCTCCGAAATGGGGGTCCTGTCTGATTGGCGGGTCACAACTCATGCTCAGGAGCAATCTATGTTGCTTGACATAGGGACTGACAGACAGTTAATATAGGTCGAAGGGATAATATTCTCAGCTGTAACCCCCTTTTAAGCTTCCCTTTGTGTCTATGTGGATTTTCACAGCATCAGTATATCAATTGGAATCATCCCATCAAAATGAAAGGTATTTGGTAGATGGATTTTCAATAGGCAATTAAAATCAACAAATCATTTGTTAAAATCAACAAATCATGAGTAAATTAAGACACATGGATGGGCTTATTCCAGCTATATGTAAGTCTGGATCTAATCCATCTGGCATCTGTCTCTAAACTAGCCAGTTTACCAGCTGTTAGGATTTCTGGGAGTTGAAAGCCAAAACATCTGGGGAACCACAGGTTGAGAACCACAGCTCTAAACAGAGGTGCATAGGATTGCAATGGTAATATGCCCATGGGGTGGTGTTTCCATGGGGGCATCTACACCATATAATGGATGGAGATTGACACCACTTGAACTGCCGTGGCTCCATGCTATGGGAACCCATATTGAGCCATGGCAGTAAAGTGATGTCAAAGTATATTAATTCTACTCATGGTCTCTATTGCAGAAAATATATTTCCCTTTTTTAATTTCAGAAGGATGCACGAGGATGTGAGGTGTAGGAAGGATAGCTGTACATGTATCTTGGTGCTAGAAGTCACTGGAAATACTAAAGTCTTAACAGAAACCCCCCAAAGTTGGAAAACTAAATATAATTTGGAATGGACATGTGCCACATTAAGATGTGTTAAAACCATAACAACTCCTGCCAGTAATTTAGGAATTAGTATGCTCTGCTGGTAGAACAGAAGGGTGGTAGTGGTTTCCTATTAGAAGGAGGCAGCATTGGACTGCAGCTCCCATCATCCCTTGCCACTGGCTCAACTGGCTCGGGCAGATGGAAATTATAGGGCAACGATATCCACCAGACCCATTTTAAACTCCATTTGACCTAGCAGGGGACAATGCCAGCTATCAAAATGACAAGCCTGCACATTTTTTATTCGACATGTTTCCAGTCGGTGCGTCAGCATGCCAAAGAGACACATGGCAAAAATTACTCACCTGAATTAACTGCAGGGAAAAGGAGACCCAAGGTGGCTCTTTAACATTGATTAGAAAAACACAGCTAGCAGCATGGAGCTGAAGCTGTGCAATGCCTCAACATCAGTGGAGAAACCCATCAGAATTCAAAACAAGGGACATCTCTGGTCCAGATGAGGTCCTTCTGTTGCTCTTGTAGAGGGATACTTACTAGGTTTGCAGGAAATTTCCATCCAATCTGTGGGGAATAACAATAGGTCCTCCAGTACTTGGATTTAGTAGATAAACCTTGGAAACCAGGCTGTTGATATTCATTGTCCGATCATTGTAGGGGTGGTGACAACTGTGGTCCACCACAGGACTTTGGCCAACAGTTACTACCAGCACTAGCCAACATGGCAAGCAACAAGGGATTATGGGAGCTACAATTGCGCGGGTAACCGTTACTCACTTCAGACTTAGTGCAATGTGACAACAGAAACATATTGGATCCTGGGTCCTCCAAATAGGGCCTGGCATTGGAGGAACTCCAGAACCTAGAGTGATTCATTCATCTGCTTCAAGTGCACCAAGATCATACCAGGAACAAAGATGGCACCAATTAAGTAGACTTTAACCCTAGTTATGAGGAAGACTCAAAATCAGGGCACCGATGATGCAAGCCAAGCCACCATCAACATCAACGTTCTCTGTGAAGTTGCTTTGCAGGAGTTGACCAACCTTGTTGGAGCAACATCTCTCATTGTGCTTTGGGTTGGACAACTCCCATGCTAACCTAATCTTTTATATCTTGACCTTCAGCCATTTCCATATTAAGATGGTGCCTAGTATCAACATGATTGGTCCTCCATCTTTACGAATTTGATTTTTGAGGATCTGAATAATCAGGAATTTGGTTTAAATGTTCTCTATAGGGATTTTGAGGTCTTCCTATGCCCAACTTTCTCAGGTCATGCTAGAGGACCTGTTTCCTAAAGGGAACAGCTCTGCAGGAAGCTGTAGGTCCTCCAGTGCAATTCAACTTCAGGTTCAAGCTGGAGTTGACCATAAGGTTCTATTTGGAGGACCTAAGAATTCCTAGAGAGATGTTCTCCCAAGTAAAAAAAAAAACCCAACAATTTCTTCATTTGCATTTCCCCCACTTCCACAAGAGTCATGTGCCTCTTACCCCAGTGAAAATGGAGAGCTGCCAGTACTTTTCAAAGTCCATCATAGCCAAGATCTTGACCTTATTTTGTTTTGAATATGCGGCCCACTTAATCAATGCTTCTCTTTTCTAGTCAATTAAAAGTGACCTAAATGAATCAATATAAATTGTTTGAAATCGATTAATGCCCTTGGTTAATCAGGGAAGGTCTGCAGCCCCTTCCCTGCAATGGCTTCTGTTTCACGGAGGACTCGATCTTAAATTAGAGAAAGGAATGTTCAGTGCTTAGAGACAAGAAGGAGATTTCTTTTCTACCACAACCCTATATTCACTTGCTTGAGAGTCAATTCCACTGAGGCCAATAAGCTTTGTTTCCAAGTAGGTATACTAGGCCTTATTATTATTATTATCATTATTATTATTATTAACAATACACAGTTTCCTGTCCAAGGCATCTGGATTATTAGTCACTTGAGTCAAGAAGGTACATCCATTTTGAAGGCTTAAGCAGACACAAAAGGTTTGATTGCAACTGCAGTAGACAATAACACTCAACAGTAAACAAGGCTGAAAAGTATGGTGGTCATTTTATTCTGATGCATCCTTTTAGAAAGTATCAGATTTTCAGGAATGGCCCAAAAGTTGGCAATGGTCAAAATGTTGCTTTGATAGTTCCTCATGTTCTGGCATAGCTTTCAGATAGGTTTGCACAAGGCTAGCTATCCTAGCCCCTGAGATTTTGGGTGCATCTACACAGTGGAATGAATGCAATTCCACACCACTTTAATTTCCATGGCTCAATGCTATGGAGGCATCTGGCAGATCATTATGAAACACAAGAAACGGAGGACCAGGTAGACCTCAGGTGTGAACTCACAAAATCTTTTTGTGTTATTATTTAGCAAGAAGAAAGAAGCTATAGCCATAGCTAAAGAGAAGAGTATGTTTTTGGACTACAGATCCCAGTCTTCCCCAACCAGCATGGAATTTGTAGTCCTCAAAATAACCATTCCAGGTTGAAATCAACAACAAATAGAACAGAGACACCAAGTATCCCCACATACTTTGGACCACAGTCCTGACATGCCCCTTGTCATTGGGGCTGATGGGATTTGCTGGCCAAAACCTCTAGAAGGCCACCTCTGAATGAGAGGAAAGAACAGCACCAAGGAGGATTTCGAAAAGTACATTCTCTCCAAACCGAATGGTGTTGCAGAGAGAGGCGATGTGGACCAAGCCCAAAATAGAGATTTGGGAAGACATCAACAAGCTATTTTTGGCCTGATGGATGAGAAAGGCTGCCGATCTCTGCCTTTGAGTCTCACATTCCTCCTTTTCCGCTTATGATGGACTACCTGGCCAAAAAAATTTGGAAGCCAGCTCTGAGTTGACAGCCCTGGTGAAACGAAAGCCAGCTTGTGCATTCTTCATTTTCCAACCATCTCCCCATTGATGCAGAAGGAGCCATTGAACCCTGCAAAAGCATCCTTCCCAGTCAGCTGGTCAATATATATATATATTTGTGGGGAAGAAGACATCTGTTCTTAACTCCTTCGGCAGAGGACAGAAAAGTTGGGAAGGGTCCCACGTAATCCGTTAATAAAATATTGCCCTAATAGGCAGGGCATGGGAGAAAAAGGGCTTGGTCTAATGACAAGCATGCATCGATCAATGCTCCACCTTGGCATGCCCTGCCACCTTTCTCGTTTCAGCCACTGCTTTTAGAAACTTCCCAGTCATGGAGATTTATGACGTGTGTTGCATCTCAAACACCCTTGGATCACATCGGGGTGATGAAAGCCTGATAGGCCTGCAGATAGGGAAAGGAGAGGGAGGACGTGGAGGGCTGAAGCGCATAATGAATAAAGTATTATATCCTTTCCCATAGGCAGGCACACAAACTCTCCCTCCCGTTGCCTTTTCCCTATAGCTTGGGGTTGGAGTCATAAAAACAGGGCTCCAAAGCTGCAGTGCCAGAGACCAGAGGTTTACTCCAGCCCACATGGTTAACAAGACCGCAAGGAATATGAAAAACTAATCACAAGCCGCCTAAGCGGCAGTTGGTAACCGAATCCGCCGGGCTTGGAAAGCACACGATGCGCATGTTCCTGGCCTGTTTGGGAGCCTCAGCTTTCGGCCTTAACAGCTGCTCTAATAAACTTCCCAGAAAGTATTAGATTCACGGGGGAGTGTATGTGCTGCGTGTAAAAAGAAAGAAAGAAAAGCAGAAACCAAATGGAAAAGATATATCACCAGGGCTAACCTGAGATCCCCTGAGTTTCCCGTGTTGGAAAAACATGGGTTCTTTCCTTCTTCCCAAAGTAATGGACCCCTAGGCTTGAAACCTTTGTTGCATATGGCTGGATCTACACTGCAGTTTAGAACTGCATTATACAGTGAGTGTAGACCCACATGAATCAGTTTAACTGCATCAAACTGCCTGATATGGGTCTACACTGAACATATAATGAAGTATAGACCTATGCTTCCTTGGAAGAACAATGTAGATATGACAGCTAGGGTTGGCCCCAGATGTTTTTTTTTTGTTGCCTGCATAGGTCTATACCAGGCATGGGCAAACTTTGGCCCTCCAGGTGTTTTGAACTTCAACTCCCACAATTCCTAACAGCTTCGGGCCTTTTAGTGACTGGGGGTGGGGGGGAAGGGTGGGCCTGAGGCTATTAGGAATTGTGGGAGTTGAAGTCCAAAACACCTGGAGGGCAAAAGTTGGCCCATGCCTAGTCTATAATGCCCATATAATGCAGTTCCAAATGGAATTAAATTGCAGTGTAAAACCAGCCTATGTTTCCCGGGAAGGAAGAAGTAGATATAACTGCCATGGTTGGCCCCAGATGTTTCCCTGCCTGAGGCCAAGGACACAATGATGTCCTTGGCCTTTCTTTGTTGATATCCAGACTGGCATTTGAATTACTTCAGTGCTACTTCAATGAAAGCAATGAAGCCTCAGCAAGTACAGTGGGCCCTGGTTTGGTTCCAGGACCCCCATGGATACCAATATCTGTGGATGCTCATATCCCATTATATCCAATGGCACAGGAAAATGGGAAAAATCAAGGATTTTTTGTGTGTCTGCAATGTTTTCAAGCTGTAGATGATTTGATCTGTGGCTACAGACCCATGGATAAGAAGGAATGACTGTAGCCTAAACAAAGCAACCTCCGGTGGAGACGTGGCATGCACAAAGGGACATTTTTTCATTTATGGTGGGAATGTCCCTAAGTGAAGAGTTTTTGGAATGATATATTCATCGATATAGGAGTAAATATTACTCCGGAGGCTAGGTTAGCATTACTAATGGACGCCACAAAGGCGAATTTAGAAATGGAAAAGAAAGAATTGGTGATTATTTTACTCACAGTGGCAAGAATTATAATGGCAAGGAATTGGAAAAGAATAACTAATCTTACACCGGAAGCATGGTATAGGGAGGTATGGAACATAGCCTTAAATGATAAACTATCAATGGACATGAGGGTATTTGGGAGGAATTTAACAGATCAGATTTTGATGCATACTGGTCGGTCTTTATTAAATATGCTTTAGAGAGTGGAAATGGAAAACAATATAACCCTGTTGGTCAGGAATTTTGGATATGACATTTGATTAATGGTTGATTTATAAATATATGGTGAAGGAAAGGATACTTGCTCAGGCCTTGGTGTGGGGCTATGTGTTTGTAAAATGTTCACTGTTTTGTGTTTTGTTTACACTGTAAGTTGTTAATGTATGTAAATAAAACCTCTTTAAAAAAACCTAAACAAGGGTTGGAAGGCAGATGTCGGGTTGCCCCCTCTTTCCAGTTTTAAATCTATGCTTAGGCTTTCCTTCCTTCCTATTGGTCTCTAAGGACATTTTTTGCTGCTTCTCCCACTGGGAAGGCATGTGTCTCCTTAACTAGATTTGCATGGATAGAAGCCAGCTTTCGGGGCTTCTGTCATTAGGTTTGTTTTCGCCTATGTTATCTTTGATGGATTTCCTGAAAGAATGACCTGATCCCTCTTGGTTTGCTGCCTCCAGAACAATCGTGGAATTGTGATCCAACCCAGAGACAAATTCAATTGATTCAATGTATCTGCTCTGCTTAAGAGTACTGATGGGATTTAGGCAAGTGAGTGCAAGTTTTTCTTTTTTTGTTATCTGAAGTTCGGTGTTCCTGTTTTACAGCCATAGGCTCACAGAACTTGTCCTCAGAATTAACATAAACAATCCATACGATGCATTTTTGAGGCGGAGACTAGTATAGGGGATGTAGTGGTGGGAATCACACCTTTATTTGGCAACAGAGAGATACACCTGAGGCATTCAGGAGGGATGGATGGAGCCCAGCGCTAACACCTGAAGCAATCGTCTCACCCTTCCAAATAGATTTGGCAATAGCAAACATGAACACCAGTGCGATCCTTTTCATGATTTATGCAGTGGCGTATTGCACTATGAATGCTGGGTGCATATTTTGAAAAGGCATGCCATCCACCTTTGGCTGAGAGTAGCAGAGGTTCCCATGGAAAGCGCTGCAGAGGCTGCTTTGCAAAAGCATTTGTTGCACAGTTGGGCCCTTGGACTTCGGCGGCTTCCATATTCATCCTTGCCCCGTCGATTCTGGTTGCACGTTGCTCAATGGGTAGCCACTAGGCATGCTATTACCGAACACACCTTGGACAATATCGATATTTCTCATGGGGTTCCTAACACCATTGGCAGCTATTTAGACTACAGGCAGTCCCCGAGTAACAAACACCTGACTTACATAGTTACAAGCAAGGGGGAGACAATAGGAAGAGAGAGAAATCTACATCTAGAAAGGGAAGTTCACTCCCGAAAGAGTTATTATCATGAGGAAAAGCTGTCTCCACTGAAGCTTTATCACCAGTCCTTGTTTCCACAACAAGTCAAATTTTTCAAAATCCAATTCGCACAGGGACAGAAAGTGAGGTGAAATCTTCTAAGCACAGACAGCAAAAGAAACACCACAGGGGTGTTAATCCTTCCCTATATTAGCTAAAACTAAAGTGTGTGTGTGTGTGTGTATAGCTGAAGTTACACTTCAAAAATGTACCTGTTTTGACTTACATACAAATTCAACTTCAGAACAAACCTACAGAACCGAAAGAGCCCCCAGTGGTGCAGTGGGTTAAAGCGCTGAACTGCTAAAGTTGATGACTGAAAAGTCACAGGTTCGAATCCGGGGAGCGGCGTGAGCCACCACTGTTAGCCCCAGCTTCTGTCAACTTAGCAGTTTGAAAACATGCAAATGTGAGTATATCAATAGGTACCGCTCTGGCGGGAAGGTAACAGCACTCCATGCAGTCATGCCGGCCACATGACCTTGGAGGTGTCTATAGACAACACTGGTTCTTCGGCTTAGAATTGGAGATGAGCACCAACCCCCAGTGTCAGTCACAACTGGACTTAATGTCAGGGAAAAGCTTTACCTTTACCTACAGAACCTATTTTGTTTATAATTTGGGGACTGCCTGTATATGAAGGAGAATTGCAGCCCAAATGGATCAGGAAAGCCAACACAGAGCAGGTGTAGAAAGTTATATGTGTGAAATAGCCACGCAACGTTTCTCAGTGGCTTGCCCTTCCTTCATTTCTTCGTTAATTCGTTCATTTGTTCATTTGCTCTTCTTTCCTCTTTTTCTTTCCTTGTCAGTACATCTAGAACTATAGACAGAAACTGGTTTAACAATCCTGTCCCCAGGAAAACCCAAGGATGGGATTCCTCTGGAAGGTGAGCTTGCTTGGGGTACTCACAGAGACTGCTCAACCAGCAATGTTTTCAGAGATCCTTGGGAGAAGCAGGTTTTTTTGCATGGAAGGCTTTTGACCTGCCTGGTCAATTGGTTGTTTTGAGAGCTGCTGGGTCAAGGACATCCCATACCTTAAGACCTAGGGATTTCCCCTGGAAGTAATTTATATCTGGATCCATCTTTGCCTCCAATTAGTTTAAGATGGTGTTCACGGCTCTCCTCTTCTCTAACTGATCCTCAGAACCACATTGTATTGCATGTTGAGCAGATAGGGTTGCTATGGGCCCTTCCATACAGCCATACAACCGAGAAGATTAAGGCAGACAATCCACAATATCTGCTTCAAACTGAGTTATCTGAGTTCACACTGCCATATAATCCAGTTCAATGTGGATTTTATACAACAGTGTGGAAGGGGCCTATATTAACCTATTGGCATCCAGCTAGCTATATTCATTTCAGTTTAAAAAAAAAAGGAAGCTCCTGGTTCGTTTACTAGAGGTTGAGTCAGGAACTGAAATGTGAAGCCCTACGGTGTGACTGCTACTGCCTTTCAACCTTTCACTCCTGAATTATATTGTTTTAACGTTTTTAGCTATTATAATTAGTGGTGTTTTGTATTTTATTATGCGGTGTCAAATTGTTGCCAATTGGAAGCCGCCCTGATTCCCCCCCCCCCCCCCATTGGTTGAGAAGGGCGGGATAAAAATGTTCAAAATAAAATAAATAAATAAAAGAAATTAAGTGTCATAGTTTTATAGAGATTTAAACTGGAGAGTAACGTTTTCCCAATTTCTTGGGTAAATGTTGTCATTGTGTGGCAGTCTGTTTGCAGGCAGCTGAGGTCTGCTTTTACAGCGCTTCTGCCAGCAAGTAGTGCATACAAAGCAATGGAGCGGAGCTATCAATGTCAAGAATGAGAAAATTCAACAGCACAACATTCTTTCAGTATGGCTGATGCCAATTTTTTTCTGGGGAGCAGAGAGTCAACTCAGAGGAAATCACTGACATGCATGTATAATTAAGTAGGTGATGTAGCGGTGTGGCTAATAATAATAATAATAATAATAATAATAATAATAATAGTCCTAGACACTTGAGAAGTGTCCAACGTGTGATCAAATACAAAAGCCATCATAGTGATCTTGTCTGCTGTGTACTAATCTTGTTGTGTATCAAATAATAATAATAATAATAATAATAATAATAATAATAATAATGTCTTCCTCATAGACTGTAATGGTGAGTAATTTGACGTTCTTGCTCATTTCCACCCAACATTTCTCCCTCCAGAGAGGGCAACTTTATGTTTTCTGTGTGTGTGTATGTGTGTGTCCTTCCAAGATGCAGGCCCTCCTGCTGCCTCTGGTTGAGGATCTTATTTTATTTCCCTCCCAAGAAACTGCTGAAGACCCCATTTCCTTCTGCCTAACAACACCTCCAGGTTCTCAGCAGCTCGGCCGACTCCTACGCTCGCAAGAGCTGGAATTTCCTGCCTGAGCTGCGGTGTGGTTTCGACTGCTTTGGGGCTGCAGACGGGTTCTTTAATCTCTCGCCAGCTGGACCCGTGCATTAGCAGGGAAGGCAATGAGGTTGTGCCTTTGCCAGAAATCTCACCATTGGGCGGAACAGGGCCTCCCCCCTTTGCCTCTCCACCTTCTGCTCCTTCTCTTCCTAAAAAACAGTCCTCCATGTGAAAGAAAACATAATGTGTCTGTCCTTCCTTACTTCTTTGGGCTGGCTCAGTGTCAGGTTGTCAGTTGTTCTTTTCATGCTGATGCTGCTGAGGCCATGACTTCCTTTAGTTGGCAAAGCTCGGTGTAACTGAAGATGTTGGGGTCCTTCATTCCAGCGCCTTTTCTGATCTTTGGGGTGAGAGAAGAATTTCAGAGAGAGAGAGTTGCCTTCAAAATAGCACTGTTGTGCAGTGTTTTCAGTGGCCCAAATCCTGCATCAAAGCCTACAATGTGTCACTGTACGATGATGAAATTACATTACAGGCATGCTTCGAACTGGGCTATCTGAGTCCACATTGATCCATACTAGCAAATTGCGATAATGCTCAAACAGGTCCCCTTGTGCAATGGCGACTTGAGTGTTCCAATGCATGGAGTGTCCTGTTCTGTATGTAGGGTGCCTCCCAATACACATTGTATAGTAGACTAATCTATCCCACTCTGTTGTTATGGTGGCTCCAGGGCTACATCTTGGCTACCCTCCTGAGAATCTGAGTGCTGCACAATATTGCAATTCATCTTTACATGGTTGCAAGTTAGTTTACAGGGGTGTAAATACCTAACAAAATGCTAACCCATGTTTTGAATGTTGTCCACTGTGCAACTGAGGTATGGCACCAACTTATGTTGGACTGGATGGCCCTTTGGGTCTCTTCTAATTCTACAATTCCATGATTTTGTGTTGGACTGGATGGTCCTTGGGGTCTCTTCCAACTCTACAATTCGATGAGTCTGTGGTGGACTGGATGGTCCTTGGGGGTCCATTCCAACTCTATGATTCCATCATTCTATGTTGGACTGGATGACCCTTGGGGTCTCTTCCAATTCTATAATTCCATGAGTCTTTGTTGGACTGGATGGTCCTTGTGGTTTCTTCCAAATCTATGTTTTTATGTTGGACTGGATGGTCCTTGGGATTTCTTCCAACTCTATAACTTCATGATTCTATGTTGGACAGGATGGCCCTTTGGAGCTTTTTATGATTCTTTATTGGATTGGATGTTCTTTGTGGTCTCTAGAAGTCTATGATTTTACTTTCACAACAACACTGTTCCCCATCCCCATAACTTCAAAAGAAGCCACCCCTTGACCCCATATTTTGGCCCTGAAAACTCAGGGCATTGGATAGTCCAAATATCTTGAGGCATGGCCAGAAAGACCGTTAATTCCAATGTCTAGAATGAATGGGATCATTACAGTAAGCACATCCTCAATGTAGGGCAGGCATCCTCAAATTGCAGCCCTCCAGATGTTTGGGCCTCCAACACCCAAAATTCCTGACCATTGAACAAGCTGGCTAGGACTTCTGGGAATTGGAAGCCCAAACAGCTGAAGAGCCTCACTTCAGTTTGAGGATGCCTGCCGTAAGATATAAAAAACAGTCACTAAAAAGCACACAAAGTGTCAGAACAGTGAGAGAGATTCAGTGAGGAAAACCATATTCCTAGAACCATATTTCTAGAACCATATTCAAAATGCTTTGATTTAATGCTGCCAGGATTCACCAGCTCAGCACAAAATGCATTGCATGCACGCAACATTGGCATGCCCCAAAGCTAAGATATGGAGGGGACTGGAGCCAAAAGAGTTGAACTGAAGGGATCAAAGGAGTAATTCACAGCAGTTCCAGGGATCGTGAGAAAACCTTTCCAAGAATGGTGTCCAAAGGCTTCCACGACAGGGTGTGGTGAATCAGCTGAGGGGTTTATTCCAGCTCTCCAAGGTGCTGACACTCTTTCCTTAAAGGTGAAGAAATCTAGGTAAGGGTTTCTGTATTCATTACAATGGTGACACTATTGCCACAATCAAAACTCCCTGCTGCCCTTGACATTCTTTACAGGGTATCATCTGCATGGGAAGAAGGAGGTTCAGCCTGCCAGTGTCAAGTTGGCAGTGTCCACACCAGGAGGAGTTAATTCATTAAGCATACCAATTTAATTAAGCAGCTGATACAGAATATTGTCTTAGAATAATACTAATAAAATCAGCACCTGTTCTCCTGCTTTGTCAGCTAAGTGCATTGGCAAACTATGAAGACTTTGCTGAAATGGCACAAGCAGATTCGTGAAGTCAGGAGTCACTTGTCCCAATGTATCCAAGTTTGGATCCTGGGATGCCAGCCATTTCGGCTCTAACAGTCGCCCCACTTCTTGCACCCCCCATTCCCTCTTACAAGCTTTCTTAAATGTGACCAGTCATTCCCAACACTCGGTTCTTGCTTTCTCCTCTGCAGATATTTTGGTGAAGATATATATTTGGACTGACAAAGCTCTCATTCAACCAGCGAAGATGTCTGTTAACACCCAACCAGAACATTTCCCAAAGCATTTACAGCCAATACAATGGAAAAAAGATCTCCCTGGGAGGAAATTGTGGATTAATTCACACATATTGGCCAAGATCTTGTACCAGGGCATATGTGTCTGTTATCAGGGGTCATTGTAAGTATGTCACTAAGCAGGATTCCATCTACAGAAGATCTCAGAGAACTGATTATGACTTTTTCAATGGCCTTTGATTTCAAATACTAACTTTGAGAAATATTATTGATTATATATCCCTTATCCAGAATTCCAAAATGCTCCAATATTATCCACATGGGTGGGTGGGATAGTGATGCCTTTGCTTTCTCAATGTTCAGCATACAGACTGTGTTTCAAGAACAAAAGTATTTTAAAATATTGTGTATAAAATGACTTTCAGGTGAGACGTAGCAGGTGTATATGAACATAAATCAGATTTTTGCTTTATCTTGGATCTCCCTTCCGAGATATCTCCTTACACACATCTATGCAAGTACAGGTATTCCAAAATTTGGCTATCTGTTGGGAGTACTTTGATGGTGTCTTCCTGAATAGGGTTAGATTGAATGGTCCTCGGGGTCTCTTCTAACGCTAGGATTCTACGATCCTAAAATGCATTCTGATGTTCCTCAAGATCTCACATTGGTGTTACATAGCACAATTCTTCTCATGCAGAACTGCATATTAATGATGCTACATTATGTGGATCAGACACATTGAGCAACTGCACCAAGGTACAAGATATGCAACAGAACACATGAACAATGCACTTGAGAGTCCAATGATTCTGAATATTGTGTTCTTCTAGTTGCTTCCAGCGATTGTTCTGTGTAGATCGGATCTCACTGAACAAGAAGATGCATCAATGCATCAGATGAACCCTTCCTTTCTCCCTTCCCTAAAAAGGGAAGCAAACAAGCACACAGAAAGTTGATGCAAAGACAAAGAGCCAACGGCTGGAAAAAGAAAACGGATGAAAACTGTCACTTTCTGCAAATCCCAATTACGCGTGTTTTGCTTAAAGAAGCAACTTGGCTTTGAACATGTTTGTTAAGCAGCTGTCATTAAGGTCGACGGAGATATCTCCATAATGGGGCAATTGCCATTTTTATACATTCCCGTTCCTCCCAGCCATTTGTGTGTTTTCCACTACGTTAGCTGATCATACGGCACAACCGGAGCCTTCAGAAATAAATGAGTGCTCCATCTCCTTCTTCCAGCTTCCACATGTGGTTCTGGCTACTTCCATGGGACCGAAAGAGTATTTTTAGCCTCCATTTGTGTGGAGCAAAAATGTTTTCAATCAGCAAGATAATTACAATGATAGGAAATCCTTATGCGAAATGGAGAAAAAAAACACAAACCATAAACAAGCGTTAAGTTGGGGAAGGCGAGTTCATTCTTGGGGAAAATGCGGAAGCTGCCTTTATGGAGCAACGAATTGGCAAAGCGTTAAATCAAGGCCAACACATGGCATGGGAAACAGATTTACGAATGAAGAAAATGGCAGCAGGAGAACTATGGATGGCCCAGGAATGAACTCGCGAGGAACTGGACACTATGATGCTAGTCTTCTTGGGTCACAAAGTATACAAGAACTGTATTCTTGAAGGCTTTCCTGGCTGGAATCACTGGGTTTTTGTAGGTTTTTCGGGCTGTGTGGCCATGTTCTACAAGAACTTTTCAGCAATAAGATGCTTTTGATCTATCACTGATCATTTTTTTTGTAATTTAGACTATTGCAGTGGTCTTGAAACAGAATCGGAAACAGACCTGAGATTAATAGAGGCAGTGAAAAGCTTACCACCAGGAACTGAAGTGCAATCCACATTTGCAAATCTGACTTTGGCGGATTTAACTATTTCTGCAGATTTGATGAAAATGCTCTCTCATGGAATCTCGAGGTTCTCCAACATGACTCTAGCTGGCTTTTGATGGATGTTGATGATGGACTCAGGCTAGAAAGAACACTTCTTGGGGAACATCTAGGTCCTCCCAATGAGAAGCTGATCATGTTGGGATTTAAAGAGGAGCAATTTACTTCGATAAGAATGCAAAATCAAGACCCACAAGAGCAGAACTATTCTGGGAGGTATAAGGTAGAGTTGTGCATGTTTTTCTTCATTTCACCTGTTCTTTCTTTACTTTCATTACCTTCAGGAGCATGTAACGGGAAGCCCCCAGCAGTACGAAAATCAGTTCAACACGAAAGCAAGTGGGAGCCGATCCCAGCTCCTCACCTGCTTTTCATGAGCACATGGTGCTCCATGCCTCCTTGCCTTGGAAAGAGAGTGCATGCGCATGTAGCGTGCAGGCCCAGAAAGTGCCCACGCCTGCCTGCAGCTGAGTGCCTTTCCTCTAGAGTAGAAAAAAGGGAAGAAGCCTCCTTAAAGTGCCTGTAGCTGACCACCTCTCCTACAGAATAAAACAGCTTCAATGCCTAAAATGACAGGAAGGGAAGCCTAGGAAGCCCCCCCCCCCAATAATGGGTTGATAGAAATCAGATCTTTTGGCACCCCAGAGTGAAAACAAATACCTGGGAGGCTCCCAAAAATGGATTGGGGCTCCCACCAAAATTCAGGACATGAAACGGGTCAAGGTTTACCAGTAAGCACAACTCTAGTATAAGGTTCAATCCTTTGGATAGCTCCATTGAGACTCATGCCAGACTAGATTCACCACCCCACTGAGATGAGAACCCACCAATGCCTGCTAGTAGTTACCAATATTGCAGAGAAGTAGGTGGGCAAAGTTGAAGAATGGTAGTTATTAGTAATGTTATGGTAAATTTTGAAGCCTAGATAGTGATACTCATCAGGACTTGCAGGGAGATGTACACTTATCTATGTAGACCAGGGCTGAATAATCTGAAGCCCAGGATCAAAGGCAGCCTCGTGTCACAGAAATGTAGCAGCAGGCCACACCATTTTGTTTCAGACACTCAAACCCTGATGTTTGCTAAAGTGGAGTCATAGGGTAGGATTAACCAAGGATTGGCCTCAGCCTAAGCATCCTATGTTCTTCCTTATCACAAATTCAAGTGTTGGGTAAATTTGTTTCTGATTTCTAGCTTGCGCAAGGTCATCGCTTCAGGGAGATGGAGGACCAAAGGGCTGGATGTCACTATTGTGAAGGAAGAGGTGGGACTGGAGAGCTTTGAACTGTGACCTGTTTTGGTCTTAAAGGCTCAAAGGGCAGAAGGCCAGGGGAAACAGCTCAAACCAGTTGGTTATTACAGCCCACTTTGGGACTGGAAAGGGAGGTGAGAGAAGGTTGCGAAATGTTTGTCGTTTGCTTGTGGAAAGGTGTCGAGCACTTCTTCAGGCATTGGGTCCTCCCAGGATTCTTCCCTGTCCTCTTGATGGCCCAAATAAGGGACTCTCCCTATATAAGGGGATTCCCCAAGTCCCCAACAGAGCTTAGCAGGAGAAGGCCAAATATCTCTCGTTTCCCTTCACCCATCACTCCTTATTTACTTGCTATGTTGTCCCTTCCTCCACCCGAAGGCCTGTCAGCATAAAGATTGCTGTCATCCATCTATCATTGCATTCAATTCTTAATCATAAGCAACTGGTGGATATTTAATACTGAAGACACGATTCCCCCAAAGTTGATGTCACTGCAGTCTGCAAAATGGCCCAATTTGCAATTCAGAAATCCGAATGCCTTAACATGCAAAGAAAGGAGAAAGCAGACTGCGGTCTGTTCATTGCTGATGTTACAATAGCCATGAACTATCCTCAAATCAATCTCATTTGTTATGTCTTAATGGATGTATGACTAGTCTGGTGTAGTGGTTAGAGCATTGGGCCAGGACTTAGAAGACCCAGGTTCTAATTCTCACAATGTCATGAATTTCTTTGTGTGACTAGTGCTTCCTTTCAACCTGATCTAACCCCCCAGTATTGTTGGTAAAAGTAAATTTACCCCACCATGGTGAGAAGGTGACATATAATTAAAAACTAAACTTAACAATAGCAAATAAATGGAATATTTGAGTTGGAATGTGGGTTTTCCCAAAAATGGAAGACATAATTTTTTTTGTCGTGTCAGGAGTGACCTGAGAAACTGCAAGTTGCTTCTGGTGTGAGAGAATTGGCCGTCTACAAGGACGTTGCCCAGGGGACGCCCAGATGATTTGATGATTTATCATCCTTGTGGGAGGCTTCTCTCATGTCCCCGCATGAGGAGCTGGAGCTGATAGAGGGAGCTCATCTGCCTCTCCCCGGATTTGAACCTGCGACCTGTCAGTCTTCAGTCCTGCTGGCACAGGGGTTTAACCCACTGCGCCACCAGGGGCTAGACCATACATTGCCAAAAGCATATTATTGACTCCTCCATCTCAGTTTCCTGACTTTTCTTTTCATGCTAGCAACCAAGTAAAGAAGACAGACATGATTATATTTATAGATCTGAAGACATTGGCATATATAAGGTGCAGGTCATTATCACCTACGTATAAAGCTCTAAACGGTTCAGGACCTGCCTATCTTCAAGACTGCATCTTCCCTTACTAACCTCACACGGTCTCTAAGATCTTCTGGGGAGGACCTTCTCTCACTACCACCTCCGTCACAGGCGCGGTTCGTCGGGATGAGAAAGAGGGCCTTTTCAGTTGTCGCCCCCCCCTCCCCCCCGCCCAGCTCTGGAATTTCTTTCCCAGGGAGCACCCTCCCTATCCACTTTTTGCAAAGATCTAAAGACATGGATGTTCTGCTGTGCGTTTGACTAATTCTTTTGACAATTGGCCCCAGTCAGGACCTAAAAATTTTGACCATCCACTCCACTACCATTGTATCCAAAATTAGAATAATCCTTCTTACATTGCTCTTATCCTTGACGTTGCTATACGAACTATGCACTTTACACATTGGCTCTATCCTTTGAATTGTTGTGCACCAGTCTGCCCACGCATATTGTTGTTGGTTTGATGCTTGTTTTATATTTTGTTATAATGTTGTTTTATATTGTTTTAAATTGATATTATGCATTCAAATGTGCTATGTTTTAACTTGGTTGATTGGGCTTGGCCCCATGTAAGCTGCCCCAAGTTCCTTTTGAGAGATGGAGGCGAGGTATAAAAATAAAGTTATTATTATTACTATTTGAAACACAAGATGAGTCCACAACAGACAAGATCACTCTGCTGGCTGTTGTATTGGATCACCTGTCGGACACTTCCCAAGTGTTGTTGTTGTTGCTATTATTATTATTATTATTATTATTATTATTATTATTATGTTTGTCTGTTTGTACCACCAGGGTTGTTGCTAGGTGAAGTTCCCCCCATGTGATGTCACTTGGAAAGAAAGGTGACATGTGTATGAGGGGATGAGAGGAAGAAAGGAACCTGTGTCTATTGTTGCCATGGGGACATTCTGAAGGAGGCCTTCTCAGAGCTGGAGAAGGGAGAAAGTAGGCAGGCAGCAGTCCCAATGACATCTTGGTAAGGCTGAATATATACACCAATGTTCCAATAAAGATCAGGAAAATACAGAGCTTAAAAAAGTTAAGGCGATGGATTGCACCCGGAGGTGAAGACTGCTGCACTTCTTGCCTGGGCATCATGTGGACTGACTGCCACAAATGAGCGATAAGCCCACGTTATTTTGGCCATGCAGACATGGCCTCAAAGCCAAATGCAGCAGCAAAGCCACATCTTGCATTTCCCTGAGCTATGTTAACCAAAGAGGCAGCTTTCCCATAACTCCAGTGTAGCCATTCCTCCTGATTCAGTCAGGACCGGCTCTGGGAAGTGGAGATGGCGGGTTGAGCAAGGAAAACAAAACAGGGTTTTTAGTTCAGAAATAGTTTCCTGGAACTTTGGTCTCTGTTTTTCACCCTAGATGAGATAAAGTCACTCATTGTTTGGCTTGGCTCCCTATAAACCCATGTTGCCGACAGCACTCTTTGATCACAGGGCTATAAGGATGCTGACCCTTGACAGCCAGCCCACTCCCTCCTCTTTCTCAGTCTTGCCAGACCAGCCTCTGTTATAGAAATTGGACTGCGATTTTCTTTTTTCTTACCAGGAGTAGAAAGGCGGGAAGGGGTGGGGGACCAAGCTAAATCCCACCACTCTTAGAAACCATTTGAAGCCGTTCTCCTAATTAGTCTGCAAATTAGATTTCAGAGTTCATCCAGTCAACCTCCCCCCCCTCAGATATTTCCCAAAGCTTGTGGTTGTAGCATGACTTTATTGAGCACCAACCAAGACACTACACACAATGCAGCGACACAATTGTTCTGTCCAGAAACCAGGATAAGAAGAGGGTGACCCATCTTTAAAAGAAATACGCACATTTTAAAAGTGGATTGCATGTGTATCTTGCCTTTCTACTAAAAATACAGTTCTCAAGGCAGTGAACTGCTTCACGGAAGACAAATTCAGTAACAAGATCATGGAAATCAATCATCAAGCCACATCAGATCTGCCCCCAAAAATGTATATGGTTTCCATGAACTTGAATCCTCTTGGCAGTATATGCTGGCAGAAGCATAGGTCTCTCTCTCTTCCCCCTCCCTCTAAACGTTGTGCAAGAAGATATCCAATACTTCCTTGCTCAATGTTTTTTCCCTGGCTGTCAAAGGTTTTAATGTTAGCTCCAGCTCAAGTAAATGCATTAAATCGGTGATACATGATTGTATATTGACTCACTGTGGGTCAACAAATGATTCAACAGGCCTACCCTAGCTGAGATCATGGCCAATGAATCTGGTAGGATCATGGCCAATGAATCTGACCACGGTATTAAAAACAAACTGGATTTAAAATCCGTTTTGCGACATGTGAATAAAAAGGGCATGACACACGTCCCCAATAAGAAAGCTGTTCAATTACCAAAGACTCATCAGAAGAATAAAAATTAGTCCAGTAGAGGATGGACACCAAGGAGAGAGTTAGTCAGCTGGGCTTGAAGGCTCAACTGGGGATTTTCCTGAGTTCACTCTGCTCCCAGTTTGTTCCTCCTGACACAATCCCACCATGCCTCTCTTATGCCTTCATTGGAAGACTCCTCTTCAGTTGAGGACAAGACAGCTTCCCACAAGCAGTGACCCTCAGGAACTGTCAAAGCTTGGAGTCCAGCAGAAACCGGGGTCCTTGGAAAGACCCCGGTTTCACAAGGTGAATTGATCTCTCATCCAAATTAGGCGCATTATGGAGCAGAGACATAGCAGAGCTACCTGGGAGGCTCCAAAAGTGCCTCCAGACACATAACAGAACCTTTAGGTGAAGGCCAAGTGCCTGGTTGAAGTGAAGGACTCTACAAGAGAAGAGTTTCTTCTCCCAGCCTCTGATCCACTGTAGCTATAGCTCTTAAGCTCCTGCTTAAACCTCTTCTGAGAAACTGATGAAGCAACATCCCTAACTGGATCTTATCAGACAACTGCATTCCTTGAATAGCCAGACTCCTGTTGTGTTTTGATCTGCCGGCACCTAAACCTGGGCTTTTATCTGACTCCGGCTTTGGATTCTTCTTACAAGGCATGCCTGGTAGGACTGTGACCTTGCTCTTGTTCTCAGATCTTGTCTCTGGAAACTCCTTGCTGATGGTTCATTGCTTTGCTAATGGGGACCTTCGAGTGTGAGATGGGACACTGGACCTTGTGCTCCTGGAAACAGGTCCACACAGTGCGCGTGGATGTGGGTGTGCACAGTTGTGCAATGTTGCAATCCACGAAGGAGTTCGTGCTGTGCAACCACTGTTGCATTTGGTCTCTTCCATGTGTAATAGACTTCCTCAGTAGTCCCCATACAGTTGCCACTTCATGGCGGCATGGTCTTTTCTTCTTTCCTTTCTCCCCCATCTGGACCGGCTGGGGATGAGTGAAGAAAGTAATGGTCCTCTAAGGAAGAAAACATCCTGGAGCAATCTGACACAACCCAGTTTGTGAAATGACTTAGAACCTGGGCATATATTATCAGCGATTTGGGTACGCACATGTTTTTCTCGTTAGAAACCTCCTCCGAGTATATGAAACAGCCCAGCGAAACCGTAAATAAGACAGCACAAAGCGGCTCCAGGTTGATGTTGACATGACGAATCACTCGCTCACCCTGCCCCCTTGTACCAGGTTGTCAATAGGGCTTCTATTTGCAAGTGCCTTGCCAGGTTGCCTTCAAAACCAGAGTTGTCTCTGGAGCTTGAGGACAGCTGAACTGAGTCTTCTGTTTCCATCACGTTCCTGTTGCAAAGGTGTGTGTGTGTGTGTGTGTGTGTGTGTATGGGAGGGGAGGAGGATCTTATGGGACAGTATCTTAAGGACATCTTTAAGTAGACAAACTAGTGCACTGAATTTCCATTGGTTTTGCCACTGTGTCCTTTGCAAGTTGAAATGACTCTTTAAAAGATGTGGTGAGCCAGTAACCAAAGTCCTCCACAAGTCATCAATTCACTCTTCCTCAATAAGCCAACAGGAACGGAGGGAGAGCAACAGAACTGGCATTGAGAAAGGAGACAGAAAAGAAGGGATGTTGGAAAAAGAGGGAGGGGAAGAGAAAGAGGAGTTGGGAAGACAGAAAATGGACAGCAAAAATAAGGATAGGAAAGAGAGGAGAGAGAGGAAGGGAAGGAGGAAGAGAAAGTAGGAGCAGGATGGAAGATAGAAAAGGAATGGAAAGTTAAGAGGAAAAAAAGAAGGAAAAGAGAAGAAACGTGAAGTAAGAAGAGATAAACAAGGAAGGGAATGATTTGACAAGCTAAGCAGGATTGGGTTTGGAAGACATTGATGAGTCTTAACCAGGGCAATACAAGGTATCTCTGGGCAAGAGAAGGGCCATTTAACCAAGAACTCTTGTGGAAAGAAGGCCCCACATTAACTGTACTTTGCAAGCTGCACAAGAGCGTGCTTCCGTTGGCTTATTTTCTGTGCCAAAGAATTTTGTTGGGGCACTTCTCTTGCTCTGGCATTATGAAAGACAGAGAAGCCAGTTCACTGTCGGCTCTCTCCACACCATGCATAATGCTATCATCATCAATAATGTGGTGGCTTAGTCATATGCCATACATGAGTGAGCAAAAATCGATGGCTAGGCTGCATGGGCTGGACACAGCTTGAAGGTATCCGAGCGGATTATTTGGATTGCTGTCCAGTTCTTGATGGTACAGCCCATTCCAAGCCTGCCTGGACCAAATCCATTCTTGACATTGGCTCCAGACATAGTCCTGCCAAGAGTCCACCCATGGAAATCAATGGGGTTTAGTACGGCCAGCTTTAGTAGGGCAAGCTGCAGGGTTTAATGTGCCTCCCCTAAGCTATTGCTAACTCGTCCAATGATTTCATCTTCATCCGAAGAAGAACAATGTCCCAAAGCACCTCTTCACGATCCCCGTTCCATGGAGTTCGTATTTGTACAGCTCTTGGACAGGAACTCTCGCAAATGGCCTTTGATCTCTCAAATCCTTGCTCTGTTTCCATGGCAATGGCGGTCGGCAGCACAATTATGAAAGAACTCTATTGTGTGTAGCCCTCTGACACACTCCTTCGCCAAATTGCTGGTATTTGTTCATGGGAGCATGAGTCCCGACTTTGGCTACCTTGGCCGGAAAAAAATTACTGGGGCTTTATTTAGTTGCTGCTCTCTTGTCCAAATGATTGACAGAGATTTTGACATCAAAACTTCCAGCACACACACAGAGAAAGCTTGCATTGCATGAGAGCAATGAAAATAAACAAACAATGACCCTTAACTGCAGAGAACTACAACAGGAATAACCTTCAGCTCAAATTTGGAAAAGATAAGCCTTTCAAAAGGTGGTAGGTAGGGTTTTATGTACTGATGGTGCAAGCATTGAAAAGCCTCTTCTTCTTGCACAGCCAATGGAGTGTCCAGGATTGGAACACAGTCTATGGATCTTGCCTTCCATTCGTCCCATCTGCTAACAGCAAATCATATCTTTTTAGCTCAGGAGTGAAGGGTCTGGGGGCTTTGTTGATCTTCCATTGCAATCCCACAACAAGTTCATTGTTTGCCTCCAAGTGCCTTCCAGGGATGGTAGGGTAATTCCACCATGTGTTGAGCCAATATTGTTGCTTTAGATTTCTTTTACAAGAGGAAATGGACTAGACATCACTAAGAACTAAGATTTAGATCATGAGATTTGCAACTTATGCAGATCTGAGAAACATTATTTGTTTTTGCATTTTCCTTGCCACGTCCTTCCTGATGTGATGGACTACAACCCCCATCATTCTCAGATATCACATCCATAGGGTTATGTTGGCTGAAGATGATGAGAATTTGAGCCTTAGCCCTCTCAAGAACAATGGGTCTATGAAGCTCAGGCCATACGCTGTTCGTGTTGTTTAAATGGCATTTTAGCGTTGCATGACTCTTCTTGTTTCAAATCACATTATGCTGATTAATCAATTATATGTTGTAATTATGCTAGTTTAGTAGTGTTATTTTTAAAATTTTGCTTCTTTTTCTGGAATTGCCTATTTTCAAACATAGATGTTTGGAAAATAGAGATGGGATGTTCTTTTACACACATTAACTATGCAGGCTTAGGAATTTCAACATTGCACAACTGAATACCCAGTTTAGTCGTCTCGGCTTCCAGGGAGAGTGCAAGCTAGTTTTTTCTCTAGGACCCATTTATTTGTTTTCTTAAGAGCATCTACAGAACTCTTCTACAGCGTAATCTTAAATGACTTTTTTTGTCTTCCTATCAGCTTTCACAATATATATAGAAGTGGGAAATACCATGGCATGGACAATCCTTGCTTACATATTCAGTGCTATATCTTGACATTTCAGGATCTTGTTTCATTCCTTCATCGCTCTTTCTAAGTCCTAATCTTCTGATTACTTGAGTGAAATCTCCATACTGATGAATAACTGAGTTAAAGGATGGAATACCTTGAACTGTTGCAATGTCTTCATTGAGTTGATTCATCAATTCAATAGGATTTACCTATTGACTCACCGGCCAGAAGGGTTTCTTCTGGTTGGGACTAACCAATAGGATTCATACCAGTATTTCCCATGGACATACATGCAGACATTTGTGGTAACATCCAAGCCACCAATGCCACTGAAATGGGACAAGCGGGAATTAGGAGGTTCCCACCTTTTCGGAACAGGGCTAATCTGGCACCAGTGGATTCCATGGCAGATTTGTGGGTATGTGGCCAGCCATGTGAAAAGATGAGAACAAGAGAAATAGCCTTGTGTAATCCAGGTAAAGCTTGATCTGTTTTGTGTCCCGGCTTTCAGTGAGGGCCCCAATCCTTTTTTTGGGAGCTTCCCCTTCCCATAATTTTAGGAATTTAAGTTGTTTCTACTTTAGGGGAGAGGTGAACAGCTGCAGGCAGGTGTGCTTTAAGGAGGCTTCTTAACTTTTTGTTCTCTAGAGGAGACAGGAGAAGCGCTTGTCTGCAGATAAGCATCCACGCTTTCTCTCCAGAGTCTTCACTCCACACACACTCTTACCAAGGCAAGGTGGCAAGTTCTCTGTGTCTTACTCTAGAGGAGAGGGGCTTGGCTGCCGGCAGGTGCCTGCACTTTCTCTCACAGGCTACACCACGCCAGCAGCCATGCATGCACTCTTTCCAAGGCATTTTAAGGAGGCTTCCCACTTCCAGGTAAGGAAGAGCGATGAGCTCCTGGAAGAGGAGAGTGGTTTTTAGGGAATGAGGGTTTTCTTTTTGTTTGCTGGGAGATTAATAAAAAAAGATTAAATTGTGATGCCAAAAAGCAGAGAAGGAGCCAAGATCAGCTCTTTCTTGCTTTCGTGTTGGGCGGGTTTTCATACCGGGAGGGCCCTTACTGAGACGGGCTCCCGAAGTACTGATGATACCGAAGGAAACAGAGGAAACAGAAGAAACGTATTCCACGCACAAGCCTAATGAGAAATACACCAATGAGACCCCTGGACTCAGCTAAAGAGAGATGGAGGAGGAATTAACAAGATTTTAGCCCCTCCACCAGCAGGCTTCTAATCATATGCCAGCAGGGCGTTTAAAAGTGGCGTGCTGTGTTTTTCTCTGGCAATCTTCCCATTCTGTTTTACATCTCTTTTAAAGGGCTTTAACCACACACCTATTCCAATAGAATTGCGACCAAGTCTATGTTGTGTTAGTCAACATGGAGCGGTTATAGATCCGTAACTCTCAAGTTACGAGCCCGTAACAGCTATACAGAATGCCAACCTTAGTCCACAAAGAGCAGTTATAGATCTGTAACTCTAGTTCATGCATCTATAACTAATACAGGATGCCAGCCTAAGTCAATACGCAGCAGTTATAGATCTATAATTGCAGGTTACAAATCTGTAATGGCATGCCAGAATGCCATCCTAAGTCAACACAGAGCAATTCTAGATCTGTTACTCTAGGTTACACATCTGTAACTACAATACAGATTGCCAGCCTAACTTAATATGGAGCAGTTCTAGGTCTGTAATTGTAGGTTGTGGATCTGCAACTAATATAGAACGCCTACCTAAGCTGCTAACAAAACTTTCATTTTAAAATTTGGTAAGATGCTTTCTGATTCCATTCTGGGAGACACATTAAATTTAATTGAAATAAGTTAAATTATAGTATCTGTGGACTCATTACCCATGTTTTCACTTATCCACACTTCAAAAAATATCCCCTTGGAAGTATTTGCAGGCCTCTCTAGGTCCTCCAGTACTATTCTATGGCATACTTCTGGCTCAAAGATAGCTAAAATATAGGGTTTGCTATTATGTGAAGTTTCAGATATTAATAGGGGTCTTGGAACGTATCCTCTGTGAATATAGGGGTAATGCTGTACATTAATAAATAAAAAGGGGAGCTGACCTTTGTGATTGAGGGTGTTCAATGTGTGTTTGTTGCTTTGTGTTTTCATGGTGAAGGGAGAGGGGAGAAAAGTATTTCCCATGCCATGTAGCTTTATTATCTGCCAGCTGAAGATCCCAAATTGAATCAGAAGGGGGTAATGCAGGATGAAAGGGCTTTGTCTCTTATTGGCACCAAGGGCATGTCTAAAAGGAAAGTTTGGACAAGTCAAATAGCCTGAATATAATCAGCCCTCTTTCTCTAAATAATGGTATATGCTTCGCTGGAATCTCCCCACTCCACTCCTTGTCCCATAATCCTGGAAACCCAAACCCTTGTTTGCAATTGCTTTTTTTTCAGCTGGCACGTTCTTGCCCCAACCTCGTCCCAAGTCATGCTCACACATACACACAACGTCTGGACTGATAGACGTCTCTAGGTATTAGCATTGATTCCTTCTTGTCACCGTTAGGAGTGTTTTTGTTCGCAAGGAGGCTGAAAAGGAACACCCGCACACACACACAACCCATCCTGTTCCTCCCTTGCCTTGTAATAGAATGATTTGGCCTGGAAGCCAAATCTCCCTTGATGAACAATTGGACACAAATGTCAATAACAATTAGATTGTCCTGGGGAGCCAGTCACTTACGACTCCAGTTGGCTGTCTGCGGCGGGCAAGCTGAGGCCTTCCGAGTCCTCATCTGCAAATCAGGTTTGGCATCGGCAATGAAAAGACATCCAATATAATAGCATTACGAGGCTGATGGGAGAACAAGAGAAAAAGTACCCCCTCCCGCCATCATGTGCATTGGTAGGAATGGGCACTGGTGTTTGGATGTATGTTGAAGAGAGAGAGCCTGAGCTGTGTCAAGATCTCATTGTGGAGATGAAACCCGAGGAACTGTTGCATGGCTTCAGTGCAAGAAGTTGGAGTGCATTGATTTATTTTCTTGGGGCAAAGATATCCACATCAGCTGATGCCAGAATCCCATTCATGTCTTATACAGCTCCTAAAAGTGATGGGACCATTCTGTCTCATCATTTCATATGGCCATGTTCTATTCAAGGCAGGAAATTATGCATCTGATGCCATTTTGGGGGAGTGCACATTGGGCATGGATGCAGATGTGCATTAGATATTGCTGTTCGCTGGGGATGGTATGCCTTTTCGCATTTAGTTGGGCAATTTCAGAATCCACAAACAGTGCCCTGAATTCTGTTAGGGTTGTGCATTTGTATTAAGTTGCGATCCATTTCTGATTGTTTCATTTGTAAGCCCCCCCGTTTTCATTTTTGTGCGCCTCCTGAAAATGGGCGCCTTTCCAAATGGGCATTTGCATTCAGCATCTGAAAAAATATTTTTTTCCGACCCATTGGCTCCAATGGGCAGGCTTCCCCATGCTCCCCTTCCCCTCAATTTTAGGGCTAAGGTAAAGGTAAAGGTAGTCCCCTGACATTAAGTCCAGTCATGTCTGACTCTGGGGTGTGGTGCTCATCTCCATTTCTAAGCCGAAGAGCCAGCGTTGTCTGTAGACACCTCCAAGGTCATGTGGCCGGCATGACTGCATGGAGCGCCGTTACCTTCCCGCCAGAGCAGTACCTATTGATCTACTCACATTTGCATGTTTTCGAACTGCTAGGTTGGCAGAAGCTAGGGTTGACAGCGGAAGCTCACGCCGCTCCCCGGAATCGAACCTGCGACTTTTCGATCAACAAGCTCAGCAGCTCAGTGCTTTAACCCACTGCGCCACCGGGGGCTCCATAATTTTAGGGCTAGAGAGGTGAAAATTGATACACATGGAGGGCATATTTACCACTTTTAGCCCTCTAAGTTTTTTTTTAGTAAATTTTTATTGAAATTTTCTAAATACAGTGTTTGGGGGGTAGATCTTTAGGGAGTGGGGGAAGGGGGGGTGGGGAGGGGGTTGTGGGGGGTATAAGGAGATTGGGTGGGGGAGGGAGTTTCAACAATGGATGCAACAAAAACGCAAAAAACAAACAAACCCAAAACCCCCACAAATAACAATAACTTAACACACAGTTGGTGGAGATCTAAGATTTGTATATAAAGTTTTCCCTACCCTCTTCTGGGGTGGGATTCTCTTATAAGTCTTTAACCCCCTTCTTTGAGCGTTATTTATCTCTCTGACTTCTTATATTAAGTTTTATAATCCTTATGGATGTTTACTTGTTTTCCATATACTTTTCAAATGTTTCCCAGTTCGTTTGTTTCATTGGCCTTCCTGTATTCTTTCTCAAAAAATATGTTAGTTTATTCATATCTTTTATTTCAATCATTTATGATTTCCAGTATTTTGCATAGGTTATGCAGGCTGCTGTGGTGATGTATGTAAAGATAATATCATCATTTCTGTCCAACTTTAGATCCTTGTCCGTTAAGCCTAGAAGGAAGTATTCTGGTTTCAGCAGAATCTTTTTCTTTAAAATCTTTTGGGATTCCCTCTGTATTAGTCTCCAATATCTGGTGGCCTCTTTGTAGGTCCACCACATATGGTAGAAGCTTCCTGTATGTACTCTACATTTCCAACAGTTACTTTGGCTATTTTTGTACATTAATCCAATTTTTGAGGAGAGATATACTATCTATGGAATATTGTCATCCAGTTCTCTTTTAAGTCCGTTGAATAAGTGTATTTTAATTTTTTCATCCAAATTTGTTGCCATTCCTGTAGTTTAATTTGTCTGCCAATGTTTTTTGCCCAATTTATCATACAGTTTATGATGCTTTCTCTTTATGTCGCCCATTCAAGGAGTTATATATTTTTGTGATGTTTTTCTTTTCTGTTTTTATTAATTGGTCCTAGAATTCTTCCTTGTTATTAAATCCGATCACTTTTTCCTGCTTATATATGTCCCTTATTTGCAGGTATTGAAGCCATGTTAGATTTCTATATGTTTGGGCAAGTTCGGTTTGTGATTTTAGTTCAAAGTTTTCTTTACTTTTTGTCAGTAGGTCCCTGTAGGTTGGCCAGGTCTTCCAGCCTAATAGCCTTCTTTGCTTTGCTTCTATCGGGGAGAGCCATAGAGGGGTTTTTGTATAAAAGTATCTTTTGTCTCTATCCCACACTTTTATAAGGGCTGATCTAACAAAATGATTACCATTTTTTTCAATTTTTGTTTTACCATACCAAATGTATGAATGCCAGCCCACTCTCAAGTCAAATCCTTCCAAAGTCAATATTCTTTCCTTTTTTAAAGTGACCTAGTCTTTGACCCACAATAGTGCAGAGGCTTTGAAATAGGTTTTGGAATCGGGGAGGCCGAACCCCCCCCCTTTTTTTTTCCAATCATGATTTTGAATCTAATTCTTGGCTTCTTTCCATTCCAGATGATTTTTGATATATCTTTATTACAAAGGTTGAATATTTTCAAATTTTGTATTATTGGTAAATTTTGGAAAAGGTACAGTAGTTTCGGGAGGATATTCACTTTTATTATAGCTATTCTCCCCAGGAGTGATAGGTTTAATTTTTTCCAATTAGTTAGGTCCTTTTTAATATTTTTCCAATTCTCTTCATAGTTGTTTTTATAAAGTTGTGCATTTTTTTGCCGTGAGCCAGATTCCTAGATATTTAATTTTTGATCTTATTTGGAAACCGGTCTTGTTTTGTAATTCTTCTTGCTTACTTTTGGACATGTTTTTTTGTTAATAGCACTGTCTTATTTCTATTTAGTTTGAATCCTGAGACTCCTAAAAAAACTCCTCCAGTTTATTTAGCCATTTTTGTGTGTTTTTATTTGGATCTTCTATTATACAGATCACTTCATCAGCGAATGTCCTTGTTTTATATTCTAGTTTTGCAATTTTCATCCCTATCACTTCCCGGTCCTCCCTTATTGCTTTAAGTAGTATTTCCATCAACAGTATGAATATTAAGGGTGAGAGCGGACACCCTTGGTGTGTGCCTTTGCTGATTGGAAATTTTTCTGTTAATTTGCTGTTTATATTTATTGTTGCTGATTGCATGGAATAGATTGCATTTATTGCATTTTTGAATTGAAAGCCTATGTCCATTTTCTCTAATAATAATTTTTTAAAATTCCAATCCAATTTGTCAAAAGCATTTTCTGCATCTAACGAGAGTAGTGCCAGCTCTTTTTGGATATTCATATCATAATATTCTATTGTGTCAAGGCTTATTCTTAAATTGTTTTTTGTACTTCTGTTTGGGAGGAAACCTGCCTGCTCATCGCCAATCCAGTCTTTTAGGAAGTTTTTCAGTCTGTCTGCAAGGATATTGGTAAAGATTTAAAAGAGAAATAGGCTGGTAGTTTCGTACATCTGTGGGGTCGGTTGAATCTTTTTTAATCATGATAATTTTTGCCTCGTTCCATGAGTCGGGAATCTCTTTTGTATGCAAAGCTAGATTCATTAGTTTTTTGAGATAGGCTATCAATTCATCTTTCATAATTTTTTAAAAGTCCGCCGTGTATCCATCCGGCTTTGCTCGCCTCCATTCTGTTAATAGCTCGCCTCCATTCTGTTAATAGCTTCTAGAATGTCCTCCTCTGAAATATCTTTATTTAATGATTCTCTTTGTTGTTCTGCAATCTTTTGTATGTGTTGATGCGTCAGGTATTGTACTATTGATTCTTCTGATATTTGATCCTTAGTATAGAGCTGTTTATAGAAATTTTGGAATCTGTCTCCAAGTTTTATAATGTTTGGGTCATCCCCGATTTTTAGGGATTTTTTTTCTTTCTTGAAATAAAATTTCCTTAAAAACATTCCCTCTTTCCCCCTGCTGGCCCCACCCTCTAACTTCTCCAGGAGCAGCAGCAAAAGGGAGGCAGGGCAGGGCACCATTCCTTCCCACCAAATGTCAAAGATGCACCACCACACCACACAGCCCAGTGCCCGGCCCCACTTTTTCACTTACTTCTTTACTAACAAAAAACAACAGCAAGGCAATCAACTTTTTCCCAACCTTTTGCAGCAGCCACCAAGCAAGCATTGTCCCTTTATTGAAAAACACTGAGGAGTGCCACGTGGCACAAAAAGCAGGTGAGGAAATGGTACCCTCTCCCGCTTGCTTTCATGTCGAGCTAATTTTCATACTGAGGGGGGTGTTCCCATTTCGTGCTCCCAAAGGAAATGAAAGGAACGAAAGAATGGATGAAATGGGAGAAACGGATTCCTCACACAACTCTACTACTACTACTATGACAACAACAATAACTACAAACTTTATTTGTATATTGTCCTATCTCTCCGTGGGGGCTCAGGGCAGATTTCAAAAAAACCTCCAAAAAACCCCCAACACATTCAATGCCACTGTACATTCATAAACACAAGTACAAATAATGATCCAACCAGATCCCAAAATAATCCAACATCTAAGACAAAATTATAGCCAGAAATTAAATAAGAACAAAACGTGTCAATTAAATTACATCTAACATTAAAACTTAAGCCTAAATTTATATAAAGCCATGATTTAAATTTATTTAATTTAATTATTAAAGTTATTATGCATGTGCAGATCTACTTTTTTAGGCACTGCAGGTATTGGTCTTCCTTTCTGCAGAACCCAAATCCCACCCTATAAAGCTATGGAGGCCATATGAAGACTAGAGGCAAGGATCAATAGGAAGACATACTGGCTTTGATTTTTGGGAATTGAAATCCAAAACATCTGGATAAGAAAGGAGGATGCTTGGACTAGGGGACTTTGTCCTCTGGTTGTACCTTCTATTGATCTTCAGTTCCAGATGTTTAGGAAACTTATACAGTTGCAGAAGAATGAGGCACTGCCTACATTTCTGGATAAGATTGCTCAAGATACTACACAAAATTGGATTGAGCTGTTTTACATTGTATAATGGATGCCATGATGAGGCAGTCTCAGATGAATATGGACATCATAAAATCACTCAGTCCAAGACTATTTATGAAGGCATCCAAGATTAATTTCATCCCTTACTAAGTTTCTAGTCTAGAGAAAGAGCCCGAAGTATCTAGGTTTTGTGATGAATTTTACCCATGCATATACATACCCATCTTGGCCTTGGCCTTGGATCCTTGGTCATAAAGATAAACAGAGCTTTAATAATAGAAAAAAGAGGTCCAAAATGTGGAGATTGGAAAAATGAGTACAGAAATGTATATTGTTTGGAAAAATACATACACACACACACACACACACACATATATATAATAGCTGTCCCCTGTCAACCGTTGCTGTGGCCCAGTCTGGTGATCTGGAAAATAAAGTAACAAGAAAGTGTTGGTTTCTAATATATGTAATTCCTTTATGCTTGTGAGTAAACAGTATTTCTTGTTTCTTTGTCAGTGTTGATGTGGAGAGTGTCTGGTTTGCCTACTCTGGAATATGCAACATATCATAGTTCTTCTTTAAGAGTCTCTTTCAAATCTATGATACTATATCTGTGTGTGTGAGAGAGAATCATATCTATCTATCTATATTTATGACTGGGTGGCTCTTTGTCAGGAGGGCTCTGATTACATTTTCTTGCCCCGGTGAAGAGAGTTGGACTGGATGGCCATAAGTATTTTCTGTTGGTCATGGGGGTTCTGTGTGGGAAGCTTGCCCCATTTCTGTCGTTTGTCGGTTTCAGAATGCTCTTTAATTGTAGTGAACTATAAATCCCAGTAACTACAAATCCCAAACTCCATCTGTGTTCATATTTAGGCATATGGAATTTTTGTGTCAAGTTTGGTCCAGATCCATCATTGTTTGTGTCCACAGTGCTCTCTGGATTTAGGTGAACTACAACTCCCAAACTCAAGGACAATGCCCACCAAACCCTTCCAGTGTGTTCTGTTGGTCATGGAAGTCCTGTATGCCATGTTTGGTTCAATTCCATCATTGGTGGATTTCAGAATGCTCTTTGATTGTAGGTGAACTATAAATCCCAGCAACTACAACTACCAAATGTCAATGTCTATTTCCCTTAAACTCCATCTGTGTTCATATTTGGGCATAGGGAATATTCGTGCCAAGTTTGGTCCAGATCCATCATTATTTGAGTCCACAGTGCTCTGGATGTGGGTGAACTATAATTCCCAAACTCAAGGTCAATGTCCACCAAACCCTTCCAGTTTTTTCTGTTGGTCATGGGAGCCCCGTGTGCTAAGCTTGGCCCAATTCCATCATTGGTGGTGTTCAGAATGCTCTTTGATTGTAGGTAAACTATAAATCCCAGCAACGACAATTCCCAAATGACAAAATCAATTTTTTTTGAGTGGAGGACATAAATTGGACTGTTAGGTGTCTTGTGTCCAAATTTGGTGTCAATTCCCCCAGTGGTTTTTGAGTTCTGGTGGTAGCACGAACTAACATTACATTTTTATTTATATAGATATAAGTTTTTGTACAGGAAGAAATGGGGTGAATTGTCTTGCAAGCTGATTTACATTCCATTGGGATTCTGCAAAACCCAATGAGACCAACTAATGAGTTGTTTTGCATTCTCCTTAGACACCAGTGTGATTCTACTGTCCTGAAAAGCATTCAGATTTCAAGGCTGTGTATCTCTTCTTGTGTACTGCAGTGGATTTTAGCTCAGAGTGCTTTTTTAACGGAAAGCATCAACACCTTGATCCTGCTGTTACCATCCGATTTCATGCTTTGACACTTTCCCCCCCTTCTAAACCCTTAGTTGAGCAAATAAACAAGCAAAACCACCGCAGACCCCCAATGTATGGTGCCTGTCCAGTCCCTTTGCTCTGCTATTGTAACTATGCAGAGAAAGGAAGAATGCCCAATCTAATTAAGACCAATTGAGGCATATGGAGACAGGGCCCTCCCAATGGGAATGCTCTGGGTTAAGGAGGTTAAAAAGAGGAATGTCCTGCCTAATAAGAGGAGCGGAGGGCTGTGGGCACACGTTCCCCATCCGGCCTTGGAGGCAAATTAGTTGAGGAGGTTAAAGAGCGACAGGAGGCAAAGCGGCTGCCATGATAGAAAGGCAGTGGGGGCATTCAGCTTTGTGCATCTGTTATCATTTTACCTCCAATGGAAGGGATCTCAAAAACCATCTAGTCTATGCAGGCAGATATATATATATATATATACACACACACACACACACACACACATTAATATACACACACTATATAGGACACATAAACCAGATTTCTTATGACCAACTGCATAGGTGACCTCTCACTGTATGTTATTCATTTATTGCATTTGTATTCCACCTTTCTCCCAGACTGGGACCCCAGGCAGCATCAAAAAACCATAGAAGCAGTTTCCCCACACCATTTATTTATTTATTTTATTTATTTACTTTTTTTAGCCTGTCTTTCTCCTTGTTCTGGAACTCAAGGCAGTTGAATGCAAAAATAAATACCTTAAACTTATAAGCTGTTATGGGTGCCTTTTGTTCATGTTGAACTGGTCCATTCTCCTGCCTACCTACAGATCTTATTAGATCAGTGGCTCTCAACCTGTGGGTCCCTAGGTGTTTTGGCCTTCAACTCCCCAAAACAGCTGGTAAACTGGCGGGGATTTCTGGGAATTGTAGGCCAAAACACCTGGGGACCCACAGGCTGAGAACCATTGCATTCAGGCATGTAGCCGGGGGGGAGGGGGGGGGGCTTGAGGGGCTTCAGCCCCCCCCCCCCTGAAATTCTCATGGTGGTTTGTGAAAAGGCCTTACCGGTGCATTATTTAAACTGTTATGTTTATTCATATCATGATCTGATCACCATACTCAATATATCCCATATGCATGGGGGTATTGGGGTAATGATACAAAAGGTTTGCTAGGGTAGACCCTCTTTCACTCAGACTCAGCCCCCCCCTGAAACTCAGCCCCCCTGAACCCCCCCTGAAAAAAATTCACCCCCCCCCCCCCGAAACGAAATCCTGGCTACGGGCCTGACTGCATTAGATGACCATCTTTGAAGATGTCCTCCAATACAAATGGATCGATTTGCAAAGGAGAATGGGGTACTAAATGGACAGGGATTCTTTTCTTCACTGCCTTGAACATGGTTCAAGCAGTTGGATCCAATATGGGGGATTTGTTGATGAATTCGCTTGGATTTTAAAATCTTGTCAAAGGATTGTAATATCTTTTCAGTTTTTGTAAAAAAAAATAAAAATAAAGAAAACTCCCCCTCCCTTCCTGCTATCCAAGCTTCTCAACATTCAGTGAAGATTCCAGAATGACTCTGAAAAAGAAGAAAGAGAAACAAATCCATGTATTTTCTTTTATTAATCTACTGCATGTACACTTTTATCTATTTCTTTTGATTACAAAAGAGTTGTATAAAACCCTGGTAAAAGCCTCCTCACTATTGGTTCAGTGCCCACACTTCAGATGATTTGGATGCAGGCCTGAATCAAATTAAGCTATACTTCTGGATCATGGGATGCAGTTGAACTAATAAAGAATTTCAATATATCACGGGATGCATTTGAACTAATAAAGAATTCCAATATATGGATTTCGTCACAGCCTTTTTCAGTTTGCAGGCTGATTTTCAACCTCCCTCAAGTACTGGTTTGGTTAGAAGCTGGGAATTTGATGGAAGTTTGAGTCTACCAAGTCCTGAAGGGCTGCCTATCTCCCTACCCTGTTTTAGCCTGCCTAATTCCTCTAGGATCCAGATGCTTTACCCATTCAAGTCAACATGGTGGGCACATCAATGGAGAAGATCTTCCACCATGCAGTACTAAGTTAACTGAAGAAAAAAGACTCCCCCCCCCAAAAAAAAGCAGTACTGGGTCAATCTATGGAGGAGGAGAAGTTCTCTTCAGTGGCTTGGGGGTCTTCAGCCCCCCCCCCCCAAATTCTCATGGTGGTCCGCGAAAAGGCCTTACTGGCGCATTATTTAAACTGTTATGTTTATTCATATCATGATCTGATCACCATGCTCAATATATCCCATATGCATGGGGGTATTGGGGTAACGATACAAAAGGTTTGCTAGGGTAGACCCTCTTTCACTCAGACTCAGCCCCCCCGAACCAAACTCAGCCCCCCCCCCCCAAACCAAATCCTGGCTACGGGCCTGCCAGCAAGGCTTCTTAGTGGGTTAAGGACAGTTGAGTCTCTGATCAAATGAGTGGCTGTTCACATGTTTAGAACTACAGATTTCAGAGCAGTGAGCAAGATGCATTGAAAAATATGAACAAGGAATGAGTATGGAACCAAACCAAAATAGAACCAGCAAAAAATGGTCAAAACTGTATAGTACATTGAAGCCAAACATTGCTGGGAGAGTTCTGCCTCTAAAATGTAAATGCATGTTCTTGGAAGACAAAAAAGGTTTTCACTGGGTGCAAAACTCCCAGCATAACATTGGCTTTGGAATGTTCTTCTGATGGAGTGCCACCACTACAAAGGCCAAGATGCTGCCTGCTGAGCTACATTTTTTGGACAAAGAGGGGTGGGGGGAAGTGTAATGCTAGTAAGTGGGAAGTCATTCTCCTTGTTCAGAAAATTCAATTGTTCAAACAACAGAGGAAGGGCCATTCCCCCAGATCAGGTCCATTCTGCACTCAATTCATGTAAGCGCAACATCTTTTGGAAGTGGTCATTACAATCAGTCCTGGTGATCAAAAGTTTCCATTCATCTGGCTAAACACTCTTTCGCTTGAGGAAGAAAATGAGCGGGAAGGGCCTCTTTCACCATCGCCAGTGAAATAATACAACCATTATTGTGGAAAAGACTTTTCTGTCTTTGGGAGGGTGAAATGCATACCACATGACTCCCAATGAGGAGCTCGGGTGGGTTTACAAACTCAGTCTGTTAATAGCTTTGTAAACATTTATTCAGGGTGACAGCTGACAGCAACATGTGGCATTAATTAGAAAGCTCCACAATGTCACATATTAAGAGCTAACTTAAATCTGAATTAGCTGGGTTTGCTGAGACTAAACACCCATGGGGCCAGCTCTTGGATCTAATCTGTTATGATCCCTTTGACGCTTGGGATCTGTGGGCTTCCGGATACGCTTGATGGGATTCAACTTTTTCTTCAGCTTGAGAGAAATGCCTGTGGTGGTGAAATGTATGAAGGCAAACAGCAGAACGGGGCACAGATGAATCTTGGGTATTTCTGAAGATCCTTTTGGCCAAGGAGTCCAAAAAGGGTCCTTGTACCCAATTCCCAATGCTCTTGTGACTTTTCCATCTCGGCTTCATCATTACATATAGGCAGTGGCACATCCCTGTGTGTTTGACTGAATTTCATACTTCTTCTTTACAAACTGAACAAACTAGCCTCCATCTCTATGAGGATGTAACCAGCCATCTGAGGTCATTCCTGAAACATCTACATCAAGTCTAGTTTCTTTTTGAGACCAGTTCATGCAGCTAGATTTACCTTGAAGCTGGACTATCAAAAAGAAATATGGCTGGGAATCCAGCCCTTGCTTTCTATGTATGTGTGGTCCTCTTAAGCACCCAAGGCAAAGGCCATTTTTATCATTGTGTTTGGCAGGAAAGATGAAAAAAGAGGTCCAGCATTTCCTCTGAAGCAGAAGAAGAAAAATGAGGGAGCAAAAGAGAACCGCGCCGTAAATGTTTTCTCACTCTTAAACAAACCACCTGCTTCTTAAGATCTTCGGCATCCCATTAGAAGCTTTTATGCTTCGACATGTGAGATGTCTTTGATGGGGTGAGTGAGTCACAGGGAAAGTGCTGTGTGTTTGAGCACTACTTTGGTGATAATGGGCTCTGGAAACCTTGATTTCTCTATCACCTCCATGCTGTTGCCGTCATAATGGCATTGGATGTAAACAGAGTTCTGGGGAAGGCCAAAGGGAGAAAGGAAGAGGAATGGTGTGGCTGCAAGAGAAAAAAAAAAGACGGAGAGTAGTAAGTTAGAAAGATCAAGCATGGGTTTATCTTGACATCTGTCTGCAAATGGAGTGACAAGCATTAGATAAAATGAGAGGGGAATTAAGGTATTGCCCTTCAACAGGAATTCTGTACCTCCTCCAAAGTATTTTTCTTCCATTGCCCAAATGTCTAGAATTGCAGCCAATGAGTCGCTAGAAATCATTAACACCTCGAACACTGAGATTTGCTACATTTGCATGCCTCGGGGGAACTTTGCCGGCTCCTCTTCTTTGGAGGCCTACACTCTCCTTTCGAAATGCTGACATTTCAAGTGACAGCAATGCTCGAAATGTGGGAACTGGTGGGAAACATCTGGGGAGGGGCAAGATTCTTATTTGGGGTGATGATGTCCCATACGGCACCACTTGATCTTGGATGCCAAGTTGGATTCGTACTTGGATAGGAGGCCACCAAGGAAGACCAAGTGTGGGCTGTATTTCAGAGGAAGGAACTGGCAAAACTATCTTGCCTAAGAAAACCCTATGAAATTCATGGGGTTATTATAGGTCAACAGGTAGCTTGAAGGCACCCACACAATAACGAATACAAATATTCTACATTTATACCATATACATCCTAACTAAGGGCTTATCTACATGAACACCCTCCCACCCTCGGGACTCACCTTGAATGCAGTGTAAGCTGTCTGCACAACACATTGGGACTTCTAGTTAGCAACACAGGTTTTTGCTCTTCACCTGACTTTACTCTTTGAGAGGACCTGGCCACCACAGTCACATCTGTTGAGATTAGAATGGGATGTCAGTATGAACCAGCCAGAAGGAGGAGGTAACTCAGCCTCCTCCATGCTGATCGTGTAACTATCCCATTTTGATATACTACAGGCAATGGCTTGGTCTTTGTAATAATAATAATAATAATAATAATAATAATAATAATAATAATAGAACTTTATTTCTAGACTGTCCTCTCTCCTCAGAAAGACTCAGGATGGTTTACATGTAAAAAGGCAAACATTCAGTGCCTCAAAAGAGGTACAAACATCTATCTATGTATATAACTAGCTGTCCCCTGCCAGGCATTGCTGTGGCCCAGTCTGGTGATCTGGAAAATAAAGTAATGAGAAAGTGTTGGTTTCTAATATATGTAATTTCTTAATGCTTGTGGGTAAACAGTATTTCTTGCTGTTTCTTTGTCTGTGTTGATGTGGAGATTGTCTGGTTTGCCTACTCTGGAACATGCAACATATCTTTAGGGGTCCCTTTCACATCTATGATATTATATCTGTCATAAATGTGTGTGTGTGAAACATATATATTTATCTATATCTATGGCTGGGTGGCTCTTTGTCAGGAGGGCTTTATGTTTTCTTGCTCTGGTGAAGGGAGTTGGACTGGATAGCCTTAAGACAGCATTTCTCAACCTGGGGTTTGGGACCCCTGGGGTGGGGGCATTGCAAAGGGGTGTCAGAAGGGTCACTAAAGACCACCAGAAAACACAGTATTTTCTGTTGGTCATGAGGGTTCTGTGTGGGAAGTTTTCCCCAATTCTGTTGGTGGGGTTCAGAATGTTTCTTGATTGTAGGTGAACTATAAATCTCAGTAACTACAACTCCCAAATATCAAGGTCTATTTCCCCAAAACTCCATCTATGTTCATATTTGGGCATATGGAATATTTGTGCCACGTTTAGTCCAGATCCATCATTGTTTGAGTCCACAGTGCTCTCTGGATGTAGGTGAACTACAACTCCAAAACCCAAGGTCAATGCCCACCATACCCTTGTAGTGTTTTCAGTTGGTCATGGGAGTTCTGTGTGCCAAGTTTGGTTCAATTCCATCATTGGTGGAGTTCAGAATGCTTTTTGATGATAGGTGAACTATAAATCCCAGCAATTACAACTCCCAAATGACAAAATCCTAATTTTTGAGTGATGGTCACTCCTTGTGTTGTGAGACGTTTTGTTGCCAAATGTGGTGTGATTTCGTTCATTGGGTCTTTTGTTTTTAAGGTACTCAATATCCTGGTGCAGTTTGAGCGAGGATGAACCATGGATGACAAGACTTGCAGTACTTGAACTCACTACCGTAGAGCAATGTGGCCCACACCAATGATGGATCAGGACCAAACTTGGCACACAGAGGCCCAATGGCCCACTTTAAAACCTGGTGCATTTCAGGGCAGGATGGGCCCTGATGGGATTTGCAGTACCTTCACCCGATTCACTTCCCACAGAACATTGTAGCCCCTAAAAATCACAGACCAGGCCAAACTTGGCACACAGAGTATCATGGCCCACTCTACATCCTGATGCAGTCCCAAGAGGGATGGACCATGGATGATGGGACTTGCAGTATCTTTACTCACTTACTGAAACCACTGCGACCCTCAACCAATGACCAATCAAGACCAAATTGGCACACAGAGCCCCCATGACCCACTCTACATTCTGCTGCAGTTTGGAGGAGGGTTGACCGCTGTTACCTTCAGCCAATGACTGATCAAGACCAAACTTGGCGCATAGACATCTCATGATCCACTTTACACCCTGGTGTGGTTTGGCCGGGGATGGGCCATGGATTATGGGACTTAAATACCTTACCTCAATTCCTGAGACCACTGCAACCTTCATCCAATTACTGATAAAGACCAGACTTGGCACACTGAGTCTCCATGATGCACTCTACATCCTGCTGCGGTTTGAAGGAGGATGCACCATGGATGATAGGACTTGCAGTACCTACACTCCCTTCCTGAGACCATTACAACTGCCAACAATGGTGGATCAGGACCACAATTTACACAGAGAGCCAGCATGACCCATTCTACATCCTGGTGCGGTTTGGAAGAATTTGGAGATGGATGATGGAACTTGCAGTAACTTCACTCACTTCCTGAGACCACTGAGACCCTCGCAATGACTGATCAAGACCAAACTTGGCACACAGAGCCCCCATGAGCCACTCTACATCCCGGTGCTGTTTGGAGTAGGACGGACGATGGATGATGGGACTTGCAGTACCTTCACTAACTTCCTGAGACCACTGCGAGCCATATGAATAACTGATAAAGTCCAAGCTTGATACACAATTCCTTTCTCAAATAACCCGGGCAGCGCTGGGTCCCCAAGCTAGTATCAAATAAAACAGAATAATGAAGAGTAACAACAGAAACTTACAAGGAAAATAATAATAATAATAATAATAATAATAATAATAATAATAATAATAAATGAGTCCCTTTGGGGAGAGAGTGCAGGTTATAAAGTGTTGTTGTTGTTGTTGTTGTTGTTGTTATTTTATTTCTTACACTCCTTTTCTTGTGTTTCAAGATGTTACAATATTGCTAAAAACACACAATCATCTAAAAACATTCTACAAAAACACATACTAAAACATATTTCTACGAAATACACATTAAAATACGCAGAACAAAGATTAAACATAAGATACAAGTTATGTTGCAGCATCAAATTGTTGCTGGTTGTAAGCTGCCCTGTCCGCCCGCCCCTCCTCCGGGGGATGAGAAGGGCAGGGTATAAATGTTTGAAATAAATAATAAATAATAAATAAATTCATGATTAAAACTGGCTGGGTTGGCTTGTTGAAAGAGATAGGTCTTTGGGTAGTTTTAAAATTCCGACAGCTCATTTAGCTCTCGGAGCTCTTCCAGGAGGTTGTTCCACAGTTTTGGGGTGGCCGATGAAAAGGTTCCCTGGGTGACGGTGGCCAGTTGGGTTCATCGGATTGGAATAATCATCTCCCAGAGGACCTCAGCGTTTGGGGTGGATTGTACGAGAGAAGGCGATCCTACAGGTAAGTTGGAACCAAACCATGTAGGGCTTTAAAGGTTCCGGAGTGACATACAGAGAGTATAACACCTCCCATTACGTCAACTCCACTGGCTGCCGGTCCACTTCTGAGCACAATTCAAAGTGTTGACTTTGGCCTATAAAGCCTTAACGGTTCCAACCCAGCTTACTTGTTTGAATGTATCTCCCTCTATGATCCATCTCAGAGTTTAAGATCATCAGGGGAGGCCCTGCTCTTGATCCCACCTCCCTTGCAAGCGTGATTGGCAGGAACGAGAGACAGGGCCTTCTCGATGGTGGTCCACTGTTTGTGGAACACACTCCCTAGTGAAATTTGGGTAGCTCCACCTCTCCTCTCCTTTAGAAAAAACCCTCAAATCATGGCTATGAGACCAGGCATTCGGGTAGCAGGATTAGCAGTAATAATCACAATGACTCATGAGAATTTATAATGAACAGGCCTTGGGCTGGGACTCTGGATGCTGAATTGGATCTGGATGTGTTAATGATGTTTTAATGGATATTTTATAATTTAATGTTTTAACCAATGTTTAAGTTGTGTTTATATTGCTCTCGTTTGCTTGTTGTTGGAATCTAATTGTTGCCGGTTGTAAGCCTCCCAGAGCCCTCCCCCAGGGGTTGAGAAGGACAGGATATAAATATTTGAAATAAATAATTTGAAATAATAATTGATTGCGCTTTCCTAGCATGGCAGAAGGGAGTTGAGCTGGATGGCCCCTGGGGTTGCTGCTATTATTATTATTATTATTATTATTATTATTATTATTATTAAGGCTGGATGGCCATTTTTTTGCGGGGGAGTGCTTTGAGTGTGCTTTTACTGCATGATGGAAGGAGGTTGGACTGGATGGCCCCTGGGGTTTCTGCTATTATTGTTATATAATAGATAAAGTTGTCACAACTTCTGAGGATGCTTGCCACAGATGCATGCGAAACGTCAGGAGAGAATGCTTCTAGAACATGGCCATACAGCCCAAAAAACCTATAACGACCCAGTGTTTCCGGCCATGAAAGCCTTCGACAATACATAATAGATAAACATTTATTGGGGCTCCAAAAGAAGCTTTTGCTTCAAAAAGGGCTCCGCAGCTGAAAAACTTTGAGAACCTCTGCTCTAGGTGATGAATCTGTAACTTCCATAGAAGATGCCAGCCTAGCTAACTGACTGTTCGTTGTCCTTTCATGACCTCTCAAATCTGTTCTCCTCTACACTGGACACCTCACTCTACCCCATAGTAGAGCCAGGCTTGGTAATCCATGAAAATGGAAGTCGAAGAGGAAGCACTTAGCTGTTTTGCATGGCTGAAACTCCAGCCGTAATAGGGCCCCGGTAAGGCAGCCAAGCTCCTACAATGGCACAGCATTATTAGACCCCCATTAAAATTCTGTGTACCGATGGAATGTGCCAGGTCCACAGAAATAATGATTAGCAACAAAGCTATTTGATCGTTTTTACGACCCAGTGACTCATGCGGTGTAATGGAGTGGTTGAATGTAAATAATGCAAACCCCTGACTTTGTGATGGAGCTTGATAAAGTTTGTGTCCAAAACCTCAGGTCCTTTAACCTCAAATGGCCTCTTAAGTGTGATCCATCATAGAGCAAAAAGCCGATCATGTATCTCTTTCAACCCACCTCTCTCCTCTTGCTTCGCAGTTTAGAGGATAAGCTGTGGATCGATAGAAGAAACCGGTGTTGGCTTGGGCTTCGGGCTAAAAATTTGGTGGCATTTGTGTCGAAGCAGAAGTTTGGGAGAGGTCTTGCAGTAGCCGAAACAAAAACAACTTGAGTGTGGGCTTCAAAGCACTGTTTGTGAAGGACCAAGCTGCCTCTATTTTGTGTGTCTGTCCCCATTGTTTGTGGTTGTCTTTTGATCTGCCAGTGGATCAAGCCATGTAGGGAACCATAAAGTGCTCCTGAATCAGCTTCGGCTGGATCATGAATAGTAAACTATTAGAAGCAGTTATGCTGAGTCTTGGTATGTACATTTTGGATATCTAATGAGATGTTCTCCAGCTTTGTTTATGATAATCATATAAGGCGCGTTTCAAACCAATAAAATTTCCCTGACTCTCTTGCTCTCAGACGTAGTAGCCTGAGGGTTTTTTGACTTTTTAATCATGAATTCCATGTGTGTGTGCTTCTTTTCTGATATGTTTAGAATTTATATTACAATTCAGCATCTACTCGGGTGTGGTAGTACAGACAGTTACTTACATAAGGACCCTTGCCTGTGGTTACTGCTTTTCATTCACCTCTAATTAAGCTTTCCCACCATAATCCAAGACTAAATATTTCTGGTTCTTGCGTAATCCATGGGCGATACTACCCCTAAGAGACAGAGTGAAAAATTATGCTCATGGAGTAACTCACTGGTTGCCTCACTAGGAATTGCATTGTTGCATAATTGAATGTGCAACCTAATGAACGTGACTTTGTGTATGCCTATTCATAACTAGGTCCAACTCTGCGCCCACAAACTGGCACTGAAAATGCCGATTCTGCAACCACTTCGATAGGTGGATTTTTATAGTATACCATAGTAAAAGAAAGCTCCAAGGCAGAAAAATCCTTGCATTACCGTATAGCATTATGGTAAACCATTATGGGATTTGGTCAAATTGCTTCTAGTAGAACATGCTCAGAAATAGAAGTTGATGACATTCGATGCGGATCCTTTGGAAGAATCTGTAAGGAGAAGGGGGATGCAAAAGCTCTCAGATCTGCCTGGGAATTTTTCCAAAGCTATAAATTGAGAACTGATATATTCATAACCAGACAATATAGAAGAATGTGTACAACCATTTCAGCCGGGTTCAATGGTTGTATCTCATGAGGTTTGCAGAAGCCTGTCAGATGCGAGGTCAGGGCTAGCTCAGGAAGGCACAATGTACTTGTGGGCCTAGAGAAGGTGTTTTAGTTATTTTTGAGAAACAATAGCATGCATCTTTTAAACAAATCATAGTTGTGAATCTATCAGGGGTCCCTTGTAGCTATAGAAGTCATGAGTTACTGTTTTCCAAGTAACGTTTTCAATGTTTCAGATCCCCGAGTCAACCAAGGATTGCATGCCATCCAATCCCAACAAGACATTGCGACTTCTAGCCACTTCTTTTTTTTAATTTTTATTTATTTATTGTAGCTTTAACATATTCGGTATTTAAACATTCTTATACTTATCACTTTCCATTAACAATTGTACAGAACATGGATGTCTTGATACCTATAATATTTCATTCTCCTGCTTCATTATATCCAATCACCCAGTGCTTCTCTTTTTCATATTTGCATAGACCCATCACTTCATCACACTAGAGAACAAATCCACTTAAAATCCATTTTCTGGCTCCTGCAGAATTCTGAGATTTGTAGATTAGTGAGGCTGTTAAAAGCTCCTCCCTAAACTATAAACCCCAGAATTCTGCAGGAGGCAGAAACCAGATTTTAAGTGGATTTATTCTCTAGTGTGATGAGGAAGCAAGTACTGAACATGAGAGGGAACGACCAGTAGATCAACTGTTCTCCTGTGCTTTGCACAACAGTAATGGAAGAATGCCTTTGTTCCATTTTTCTCCCTTGTTATGCATTATTATGAGCACAATGGTTGCATCTCATGTTTTTATAATCCAATTTAGAAGCTTTTTTAAAATGTCAACTTCCTGATCAGTTCATTGGATCTTGTTTTCTAAACAAACACCAATAAATTCATTAAAAGTGAGGAATAAATGTGTAAAAAAATGAGTGAGCAAAGCGGATTCTTTCTTCCCCCTCCCTTTTGCAATTGAAAAACATCTAATTGTAAAACCATTTTTCTATTTTGGGAAAATGAAAAGCAAATTTGTTTGTGGATTTTTAACTGTTGATGGAGTTTAATGATGAGCAATTAGCCTTCAGCCGGATTTGGAACTGGTTGACTGTTCCCATGATGTTTTTGAGAATGTTCAGGCTGTGTCGTCCAGAGCAGAAATGCTCCAGAGAGGTACCAGAGGTGTCCACTTGCATTCTCCTGAACCTGCAAGAGTTGGTTGAGGTCTATATGGTCCAGCCTCTCCAAGGTGGCATCAACCCCATTGAACCATCACGTTGTTTGTGTCACCACTGCTGCTCCCAGCCAGCTTCAGAGCTCCATATGAGCTCCTTCCCACTGAAGATAACTTGTGCTGACATCAGCAGAAGTGCTCATGTGACCAGAAAGAAGGAAGGGCCCAATCTCGCCACTTTTTTCTGATCGTGTTGGTATCTCTGCTGACGTTAACTTAAGATGCCCATGATAGTCAGAAGCTCACATAAAGCTCTGTGGCTTGTTGGGAGTGGCAAAAGCAGAAACATAGGCATGAGCCATCTGGACAAAGAACTGGTCTGAATCAAACCCAGTCCAGTTGCCCATGCTGTCCCAAAGCTGCAGAGGTCAGGCAAACTTCCAAATTTGACTTAAGGCACATTAACTCAGTTTAACCGCAATACTTACCAGGAGTGGAGATTGGAGAAACATCAAAAAGACAGCCAGAAGCCATCCCAAGGCAAGTCCGACTTTTCACTCACATTTAGTTGAGCCCTCTGTTAAAAAACGAAAAGTGTTCAACTTTGGTGAGAGTTCTCTTTCGACTCACTGGAGGCTTCCCATTAAGTCAACTGTTAAAAAGTGAGTCAACCTATAAGTAAATTCAGTTGGTTCAATGAATCTACCATGGGAATTAAAAAGAGACTCAGTGAGTCCAACTTATGCAATACTCAACAATTGTCCACCATTCACCACACCTCTGTAATGATCTGCTAATAATGAGGAATGAAGACACAGTGGAGGAGATGGTTGACTATATACCTTTGGTGGCTTCATATCATCCCACCCTGGAGGTGCTGTGATTGGATTGCTGGTGAGATTCTTCCACCAGATTGCATGTCAGAGTTGTCACTGAACAGTGTCAGATGTCCATCGATCTTCCTGTACATCATGCCACCCTGACCTTTTCTTTATAGGATCATGTTCAATACATGCTGCTTGGCTTTTCTCTATGAACCAAGGCCACATCTTCACTGCCTGCTTAATCATTATGCTATGGCCCTAGAATGACAATGAGGGGGGCCAAATTCTCCCTAATGCTGTGTTGATGTCCAGCTGGGCCAAGACTGCATCAGCCTCAGTGACCCAACTCCTTGTCTTTGTGTCGCAGCCATCATTCAGAGAACGCTCCATGCTTCTTTTTAATATTACAATAGATTTAGGATTCTGGGGCAAGAGGGATTGCAATACCTATCATGGAGACCCATGCTCAACACAGAGCTGAAAAGAAAACATATCTGATCAACCTATAAATCTGAATTGTCACAGCATCTATCTTTGAGAGTGTCTGGACCCAAGTGCATAGGGAGTATAAATTAAGGCCAGCACTTTTAATGTTGTTTGCAAATGAACCAGTGGGCAGAATATCTGTTTCAGGAGAGATTCGGCAGTGAGTCAGGCCTCTGTGGACAGGTCATTATCTAAGAAAGATGGGGACCAAATTGTGGCTTGGTTGCTTTATTTGAAATGAAAAAAGCCATGTGAACCGACTGGTGAAGGAGAAGTTATATCGGCGCAAACATAGTCTGCATCATGAATTCAATGTGAATTTAGACTTCTACTCCAAACCAAGTATTTTAATGCCCTCTCAGCAGCAATTGGCTTATGCCCAGCTCAACCAGTTGCCTGCTGGGAAGAAATTTGCAAGACCATCTGTAGTTTTCTGGTCCATGCAACACTTCTGTGTCCCTTTTGGGCCATTTGTGTCAAGAGCTACATTTCAGATCTTCCTCCTTCGGGGTGTATTTCCCTTTGGCGGTCCAGAGATACTTCCTAGATGTATGAGACCAGCAGTAGAAAGCACAACCGTGGGGGCCTGATGACATTCATCCTCCTGGCTTCAGAACATATTTACATTGCTTTCACAGTTGCCCAGAATACACGTAGACAATTTGCAAACTGTACTCTGGTTCACCAATGATCCATGCCACTTAAGACTGTGATTCTTGACTCACAGATGGGTTTAAGACTCCTCAAAGTCAATGAGGTCAATAACTAACTAGACATAAGACTGCACTCTTGGAGCATGTCTACACCAGGTAGCTTAGACACACCATGGAAACTATAGACTCCCAACAAATCAGGCTCAAATTTACACCAGATGCCAAAAAATGAAGCTGTCTTACTTTGGATGTATGACATTAATGTGACTCATTGGAAAAGCTGATATCACTGGGTAAAGTGGATGCAAGAAAAGAGAGGCACAGCAGCCAAAGAAGACACATCTGTCCTGGGTTTGTAAGACCTGAGCAGGACAGCTAATGTTTGGAAGTCTCTTGGAGGTCTCTTATTCATAGAATGGCCACTCACCAAAGTCAACTTGATTGCAAGGAATAGCAACAACTCTGTCACTCCTTCCCACCTGCTACTAAGGAGGCTGTTCTAAGGTCCTGAACCGGTGCTTGGCCGCTCTGACGATCTGGATGAGGGCGAACAAATTTAAACTGAATCCAGACAAGACAGAGGTATTCCTGGTCAGTCGCAAGGCCGAACAGGGCATAGGGTTACAGCCTGTGCTGGATGGGGTTACACTTTCTCTGAAGACGCAGGTTCATATCTTGGGTGTGATCCTGGATTCATCGCTGAGCTCGGAACCCCAAGTTTCGGCGGTGACCAGGGGAGCATTCGCACAGTTAAAACTTGTGTGCGAGCTGCGTCTGTACCTTGGGAAGTCTGATTTGGCCACGGTAGTCCACGCTCTGGTTACATCTTGTATAACTACTGCAACATGCTCTATGTGGGGTTGCCTTTGAAGACTGTCTGGAAGCTTCAAATGGTCCAATGGACAGCAGCCAGATTGTTAACAGGAGCGGTGCTCAGGGAGTATACAACTCCTGTGTTGCGCCAGCTCCACTGGCTGCCAATCTGCTACCGGGCACAATTCAAAGTGCGGGCTTTAGCCTATAAAGCCCTAAACCAGTGGTTCTCAACCTGGGGTCCCCAGATGTTTTTGGCCTACAACTCCCAGAAATCCCAGCCAGTTTACCAACTGTTAGGATTTCTGGGAGTTGAAGGCCAACAACATCTGGGAACACCAGGTTGAGAACCACTGCCCTAAACGATTCTGGCCCAATCTACCTGTCAGAACGCATGTCCCCTTATGAACCATCTAGGACCTTAAGATCATCGGGAGAGGCCCTATTCTCAATTCCACCTTCATCACAAGTACGGTTGGCAGGGATGAGATACAGGGCCTTCTCAGTGGTGTCCCCTCGGCTATGGAATGTCCTCCCTGGGGATATCAGATCGGCTCCCTCTCTCTTAATGTTTCAGAGAAAAGTTAAAACATGGTTGTTTGAGCAAGCGTTTACAAATGCAGAGTAACTGACATAGGAAACCAAATGACTAAACGATGGAATTGGACAATGTTTTTGTTCTGTCGCCTCTGGGCCTGTAATCAATTGACTTTAAAGACAGGATGTGTAACCTTTGCCCAGCGGGAAGCCAGGGGCCTAAGGAGAAGTTCTCAGAGGTTTCCACCACAAAGAGTCTTCAGATGGCTTGAGAAGTGCAACAAAGTATTTTATCAATGAACAATCAAACAGGAACTTCTCTTATCTTCAGTAAAGTTAAGCAAATGATTCCAAACTTTTAGGGAACTGGTGAATTCCTAATCTTGCCCACGAAGGACAGGCAACTTACTTCAATAACCTTTTCTTTAAAGGAAAATCCCCTTTTTAACTTCTCCCAGGCTGACTGAAATCCAACCCTCACTGATGTGGGCTCCGCTACCAGGCCGAACTGCTTCTCGAACGCCGAGTGGACCTACCAGCAAGGCAGTGGATGTTCTCCAGCTGGAGTTCTTTAGTCTTTAAGGCTGTTTTCCTGGAAATTCTTAAAGCTGTGGGAATGCTTCCCTGGAGTTCTTAAAGGTTGAAGCTTTTGTACAAGGGAAGTTACACACATCCTATACATAAGCTAACCTGGCTGAGACTGATTAACAAAATAGCTCACTTCCCTTCCCAATTACCCTGAGCAAGGGGCAGGACCAAAACTCAATGATGATGGACAGGTGGCCTGCCCTATGACTGCAGCCAAAAGAAGCCACCTATCGGCAGAGTCCCTGAAACTTAGGACTACAAACAAACATTAAATGCAAAGCAAACAAAATTGGAGCTCCTGATACAGCTGTACCAGAACAGTTTTTTTTAACAAGGAGACACTAATAATGTTGGTTTTTATTGCTTCTGTTGTGGTTTTATGTTGTTTTTAATTCTTTAATTTGTATTATGATATTATGTGTACTGATTTGTTGTAAACCACCTTGAGTCGCCAACAGGCTGAGAAAGGCGGTATACAAATACAGTAAATAAATAAATAATAAATAAACAACTCTTTTTGGTACCAATGCTTTAACTGTGAATGCGACGGTTCAGGCTCCTCCCTGCAACATACCCATTTGACTTTGAAAAACAGCATGTCCACAGATGGCACAATACCAAAAACACACTTAGGAGGATAATCAGTTGAATGCATGTAGGCACCAGGGCTGCTGCAGTTGTTCATATTTTCAAAAGTTTGCCAAAGTGATCGCCGAGACAGCACCACCTTGTAAAAAGCTGCCCCATAAAACCCGGCTTTGAAACTCACTGCTGACTTTCCTTTCTTTTTGAATGACCTCGGAGCATTCATTGGGTGTTTGGAATTCACTTTTTTATAATAAAAATCGACCATAAAGTATTAAAGCTATTGGAGCAATGTTACGGTGGAGTATGCATAGAGCAAAGATGATGATTCCCTTCTCCTGGATAACCGATATTCCTGGTGTATGGATCTAGTGACTTGATTAGGCACTTAAAGATAGACCCAAAATGTCTTGTTTTACTTTCAGAACTTAGAGAATTCTCACCCCCCCCCCCTCTTTCTGTCTTTCTTCATTTCCCATTCCTTCTCTTTTTCCACAGCAAGACATAAACCCACAGAATCAGCTGCTGGAATGCATCTTGGCAGGAAGAACAAATAGAGGCATGAAGCTTTATTGGCTGTTTCCTTGGAAGAGGGTTTTGGAGGCCAAACTCATATATTTACTAATGCCTGTAGTACTGTGGATGACCTCAGAGCAGAGCCGGCAGACGGACTTCCACTCTGCATTGCCTGCCATTTCATTTTATATTGCATACCTCTAAGGGACTATCCGGATTAAAGCTCCCATCCCACTTTGTCGTGTTTTTTAAATAGCCTGGTTTCTTTCTCCCCTGCCCAGTTCTTCAGGTGTCCTTAGCCTATTTCAGTTGCTGCAAGCAAAAGTCCAAGTGCTTTCATCATCATCATCATCATCATCATCATCATCATCATCATCATCACTTTATTTCTTAATTAATCGCTCTCCACCAAGGTGCTCCGAGTGACTTACAATTTAAAACAGTTTATACACAGTATAAAACAGTCAATATAAAAACATTCAATATAAAAACATTCAACATAAAAACATTCAACATAAAACATTCAACATAAAAACATTCAGCAGTGACTATGGCAAAATTTGATCCGGTTACTTAAATGCACAACCAAACAGCCAAGTCTTGAGCGCCTTTTCAGTGAATGAGCTCTTTCCTTCCCAGTGGGCTTAAACAAAATCAAACTGGTTTTTATCTGATGTCATTTGTTGCTTATGAGCAAATGACATCAAATCAAGAATTGGTCATCTGGTGGAGAGGAAGGAGAGGAGAAATCTTTCTAGCAGATTCTGCTTGAAGTGGAGGAAACTGAAGTATAGTGAAAAAATTCATGAAACTCAAAAGAAGCTATAGTGTGTTGAGAAGTCTGCTAGTGCTCCATTTGTCATGAGTATAGGGTTTGGAGCCAGTGTAAACAAGCCCTTGTGCCCAAAGTGGACACTAAGCATTTCAGCCAAACATTAAAATAAGACAGTATTGAATGACCCCCCATATCTATGGGACTGATATTCACAGGTTCATTTATCCATGTCCAACTAACTATATTCAACTTTGCTATTGGTGGTTGGTTTGATTATTATATATATATATATTGTTATAATGTTGTTGTTTTTATTTTGTTCCATTTTATATTGTTATTTTATATTTTAATGTGTTATGTTTTAACTGTATTGTTGGGCCTGACCCCGTGTAAGCTGCCCTGAGTCCCTTCGGGGAGATGGCGGCAGGGTATAAAAATGAAGTTGTTGTTGTTGTTGTTGTTGTTTCCTCATGAGGCATTTTCTGGACTCTCCAGTGTGACTCAGTGGTATTATTGGATTAGAAGTCATTTCAATCAGGTTCATCAGTATTTCATGCATCCATACAAAGTCTGAGAACACAGTCCCTGTGAATTCGGGGTGGGGGAATACTGTACCTTCTGAGATGATGGGCTGAGCTTCCGCAGTTATGCATTTCCATCAAAACATATCTAGATCTCATCCAAGTCCCTACTCAGTTGTAGACCTGTGTGCGGATCTGTTTTCCTTTGGTACCTTTGGTACCTTCAGGAGCGGCGGTCTCTGGCACGTGTGATTACATAGTCTAAGAGGTGCCAACGCTTTGACTGGGGGTGCTTCCATGATGTCTTGAGCTTGTTTTTCTGGAGGAAGAGCGTGTTGGTGATGACAAGGTTGTGTTCCGCACATTTGGTGTGAAGCAGGATGCCATTCAAGTTGCTGTTTCCAACCCCATCGTTTCCTATGGTCCCTGGCCACAGGTCGAAGCTTAATGGTGTAATATTAGAAAATGTTGACCATTTCCGCTACCTTGGCAGCCACCTCTCCACCAAAGTCAACATCGACACCGAAATACAACACCGCCTGAGCTCTGCGAGTGCAGCATTTTTCCGAATGAAGCAGAGAGTGTTTGAGGACCGGGACATCCGTAGGGATACCAAGGTGCTTGTCTATAAAGCTATTGTCCTCCCAACCCTGCTCTATGACTGCGAAACGTGGACTGTCTACAGACGTCACATGCAACTCCTGGAACGATTCCATCAGCGCTGCCTCCGGAAATCCTGCAAATCTCTTGGGAAGACAGGCGGACAAACATCAGCATGCTGGAAGAAGCAAAGTCCACCAGCATCGAAGCAATGGTCCTCCGTCATCAACTCCACTGGACCGGCCACATTGTCCGGATGCCTGACCACTGTCTCCCAAAGCAGTTGATCTACTCCGAACTCAAGAACGGAAAATGGAATGTTGGTGGACAGGAAAAGAGATTTAAAGATGGGCTCAAAGCCAACCTTAAAAACTCTGGCATAGACACAGAGACACTGAGACATTGAGAACTGGGAAGCCCTGGCCCTTGAGCACTCCAGCTGGAGGTCAACTGTGACCAGCAGTGCTGCAGAATTGGAAGAGGCACGAATGGAGGGCGAAAGGGAGAAATGTGCCAAGAGGAAGGCGCATCAAGCCAATCCCTACTGAGACCGCCTCCCACCTGGAAACCAATGCCCTCACTGTGGGAGAAGATGCAGGTCAGGAATAGGGCTCCACAGCCACCTACGAACCCACTCCCAGGACACCGAACTTGGAGGACCATCATCCTCGGACTACGAGGGATCGCCTAAGTAAGGTACAAAAGCCCACCTCAGTGAAAACAAGCAGGGGCCAGTCTTGGTTCCTCCTCTGCTTCACAGCATCACAGTTTAATCTTTTCTTTAAAAAAATTAATCCCAGCAAACAAAAAGAAAACCCTAATTCCTTGAAATCAACTACCAGTTACCTCTCCTTTAGAGTAGAGAGTAGAAACAGCTGTAAGGAAGCATTAAACCCAAAGCAGAAAGGAGATTAAAGCATGCCAGGAAAAAAGAGGGGTTTTTTTTTTAAAGGAAGCCCATTTGCTCTAGGAGCCAGGAGGTCATTCCTCTTCCTTACCTGGAAGTGGGGAAGCCTCTTTAAAATGCTTTGGAAAGAGTGTGTGGCATGGTGCAGGCCCGGGAGAGAAAGCGCATATGCCTGCCTGCCTAACCTCTCCTGAGCCACCTCTAGAGTAGAAACAGGTAAGAAATCTCCTTATTCCTTAAAGTGAGCACCTGCCTGCAGTGCCTCACCTCTGGAATAGAAACAACTTAAGAAGCCTCATTTAAATGTCTTGGAAAGAGTGAGTGGCATGGTGCTGGCCCGGGAAAGAAAGCACGCATGCTAGTGCCTGCAGCACCTCTCCTCTATAGAATCATAGAATCAGAGTCGAAAGAAACAGCTCTAAGAAGCCCTCCTTTAACGCGCCTACCTGCAGAGCCTCTCCTATAGAAAAGAAACAGCTTGAATGCCTAAAATGATCGGAAGGGGAGCCTAGGAAGCTCCCCCCCCCCCAAAGTTGGACAATAGAAATTGAATCTTTCAGCACTCCAGAGTGAAAACAAATATTTGCTCTACTGAAAAATGGCCCAGGCTCCCAAAAAATGGATCAGACCCCTACCAAAATCCAAGACAACAAAACAGATCACTGTTTACCTGGAATGCACAAGCCTATTCAGTTGTCCTTCCACTGTCATGTTGGTCTCAATCACATAACACAATTATAGCACTTGGATCCCACATTCACTGTTACAGCAACATCCTATGGAATACTGGGATTTGTGGTCCCGTCTGCAAATGAAGACCTGAATAGGACCACTTTATCTAAATGATTTAAATGTTTAAGTCCAACAATAACTATAAAAGGGGGAGAATGGGGGTTACTGTTACTTTTTACTGGTCTGTTTCTAATTGTGGTTTCCCCCTATGTTTGCATATTTTAATTGTATGGTTTCTATGGGCATTTTAACTTTTCTGAGTTTTCTGACCACCTATTTGGAAGGGCAAAAATGTGAACTATAAAACTTAGTAATAAATAATCAACACATTTTTCTTTTTATTGCCTTACTTTCCTCCCCTTCCCCCAAAGCAGGGATGGAGAACGTTGTCAATCTTCAAATGTTGTCAATTTGCTCCAGGTCACAACCACACGTTCACTCCTGTCTTATACAGGTAAACTCCTTACAAATAGTTGCCTTTGTCTTAGGTATTTTAACACCCCCGCATATTTGTTCCTCATTGTGCTTTCACTATACAAGTGTCCAAAAATGTCATTCCGGACCTTCTCTCCCAAGAAACCATTCTAAATGGTGCCCTGGGTCTGCGACTCCTCCCTACTTCTGAGGTTGGCCATTGTTTCTTTCAGCAGGATGTTGGCTTTGCTACCTGGGACATCAAGTGTGCTGTCAAAAAATAAAAAAGTAAAAAATGGAAATGGTTAACACAGTCACCAAAGCAGGCAGGTGGGTGGTGAGGGGAAAGTCTGGAACAATGTGTGAGTTTGAAGTTCTGTGCCAAAGTGGAAGGGGGCAGGGACATTAGCTGTGCCCCAAAGCTCTGTCTCTTTCAGCCAAAGAAAGGAAAATCCCCTTTATGAAGAAAACAGCAGCTTGATTCTGAAGACTCCACAGGGCAATGGAAAGTTCAGCTCCTTGGGAAAGAGGAACAAAGGGCTAAAAGAAAGGAAACAAGGAGAATGTTTCTGTCCAGTCATATTCTAAGCTTGGTCAGAATCCGAATCCAAAATGCCCTTCACAGATTAGAGAGTTCGGCAAAATAACAACATGAATTTCAGCAGGGAGAAATGTAAGGTACTCCACTTAGGCAGAAAAAAAATGAAATGTAGATATATAGGATGGGTGACACCTGGCTCGATAAGAGTATACGTGGAAGGAAGAAATAGAGGAAGAGTCGGAAGAGAAAGGCAGAGTACATGCCAGTATTATATAAACATAACTATGGGAAATTGTATCACCAATGGCTTTCTTAGGGACATAGCTTTGATTGGCCAGAGATAGTGAGTTGATGTCTTTTTTTCTCACACGGAGACATCATACATCCTAAGGAAGACATCGGACAACAAGACATAGTAACAACACAATGGAATGTGGAGCTGAAACCTGCACGCACACAGGTAAAGAGACAAGTGGGACCAGTAGTCAAGCATGACAGAACAACCTCATCTTCTGACAAGCCTTCTTCCTCTTGATGTCTTGGCAAGTCAACCAACCATGCTGCTTGCCAAGAAAATATAATATAAGGGCTGTATTAGAATATTCTGTCCCATTTCCTGTTTTCTTTCCCTTCTCACGATTCTTCTCCCCACCCTCCTTCCATCTTTGAAGCTCGCAGCACTGGCCACCCTCCCCTTGTAATCGTGGGCATTAGTGCCAATGAGTGAACAGAGAAGTAGAAAATGTTCTCCTTCATACTGTCTCTCCCTTTGCTCTGACAGGTTGCCAAGTATTCTTGCTTCCAGGGAAGGCCTAAAATCACCAGCATCAAGTGGAAGAACATCCCCTGTATGTTTTGTGAGAAACTAGATATTGCACCCATGAAGCAGGTACACTGGGTTCCCATGAGTCTGGTGCACGCCAAGGCTAAATGTGCTGTTACACAATTGGTACTGAAAAACAATAGCCATGTTTACCATCATCTGTTTTGCCATCCATGGCCTCCCTTGCCTTGCTCAAGTATGACTGTCTTCACATCTCATTGCCACATCCTTGGAGGAAGCCAAGAAGCTCCAACCATCTGGGTCAAAGTTGGGGACACCCTTCAGATTCGCTTGACAAGGGAGCACCTTTGTAGACTTGAGCTCCTGGCCTCAGCTTGTACATGTCTAATGGAAAGACAGAGGGAACCCAACTAAATGTTGTCACACTTTCTTACCTTCCAACAGCTGTCCTTCTCTTCAAGGTTCTGCATAGACATCCAACCAGGAAACAAGACTATTCTATCCTGTTTTTGGGTTCCTCCCTTTTCCGTCTTTCTTTCTTCTCAATGATACCCTCAACATTCTGGAGCTACTGAGCATAGCCAGACTTTCTCAGGAGGAGGAATTATAATTTGAGGTTTTCTGAATGATTCTGCAAACAATTCAACAGTACTTCCCTGCTCAAGCTGCTACCTCCCTTTTATTATTGGTAGCCCTGGTAGGACTCCATTTCAGTCAGCATCTACCAGGGATGACGGGATGACAGTTCTTCCCTCAAGCTATGTGAGATTGCTTAGATTCTGGTTTCATTCAGATATGGACCCAATTCACCAAGAAGTGAAAATATTAGTGAGAGATAGATTCACAAAAGGGAGCTTTCTCCTTGCCATCTTTTGTCCTTGAAGTGCTGTCCCCACTGTCCTCATTTACTCATCTTTAATTAAGATGATGCCAAGGAGGGAGCAGTGAACTGGGAGGATGTTCTCCTTCTCATCCTCTCTCCCTTACTCTGACAAGCTGCAGAGTGTTATTATTTCCAGAGCAAGCCCATGCTCTCCAGGCTCAGGTAGAAGTTGAGCACAGTCCAGAAAGCTGGTGAGAACAGAAGCATTGTGCACATGAAGCAGATATAGTGGGTTCTTGTGGGTCTCACCTGAAGTGAGATTGAATGCCATGGCTTAATTGTGGTTTCACAATATGTCTTGGAAGATAAATATGTATATGGCTTTTTTTCTCCCCGTCCCAAGATTTATGGTCCCTCTTTCAACTTTCCAGCTTTCAGATCTTATTGCTATGCCCCTGATAGAAAGTAAAAAGCCGAAGCTACCTGACCGAGGCATCAAACTGGAGCATAGGTCTTGTTCCAAGAGAACAGTTATGGTTTTCCTTCTGCTATGACCTTGAACAGTTCAATTCATCAGTAGGACAGGTCACACTACACAAGGGTCATAGCTCAGTGGTGGCATACACACTTTGTTAATGGAAGGCCCCATATTTGATTCTTGGTTAAAAGAACCAAATGGTACTTTATGGGAAAGACCCCAGAGATCAATTGGCAGTTGGAGTTCATAGTTTAGCAAGGACCAAGAGCCCTCTGGCTGGAAGATGGAATCTTGTTGACTTGAGTTCTCCCAAAGAACTGGCCTTGGACCAAAAGTACTGGTCTCTTGTGGACATTGTTACTGTTAGGGCACTGCCATATGGACAAAGGTGGTTAGAAGAACAAAACAAATGGTTCCGATAGCTAACCAAAAGGCCTTCTGATTGTGTCTTGTGACATAACTGGAAAATCCCTGACCTGGATATATCTCCAGCTCCTATTGGTCTAGCAAATTTGCCAAGATAAAGTACCTCCTGAAGCACAAAAGACAATCACTCATTCCCACCTGGACTGCAGCTATACAACTTTGGCATTGACTATGTTCAGCCCGGAATGTCAGCCCCTGCCATTTGGTAATGGAGCAACATTTGCCTCTTTTGCTGTTTCCAATTTTTAGAACATTTTCCTAGGCACATGAAGAGAACCAATTCAGTGAGGACCTCATGAAACCTGATAGGTTGCCAATACTAGTTTGAGGGAGAAGGTAAGAAAATTGAAGAAAAAAACTCTGAAATGTTCATAGAAAAACATCTTCAGAGTAATTTTAGCCCTGGTGTATTTGCAACACCATAAAGTTGCAATAATCTCCTATGGCGTTCCTTCTATGAAAGCTGAAAAGAGGATCCAGCTTGGTGCATATCTCTTTTTGGAGACTACACCTCACAAATCAGTGATTTCTTGGGATAGCAAATATGGGGTAACAAATCTCATATTCTGGAAGAATGTATTATATTTGTTTGAAACACCTTGGCTCAAATAGGTTGGAATCCTAATGTTAGTCTCATTTAGAGAAGACACAGCAAATCAGGGGGGATATCTATGGACTCAACGGTAGGAACTAAACAATGGGCCCAATCATGACTGTTATGCCTTACCATGCCTATGACCCTTCCCTTGCCTTTCAGTTTAAATCCTGTAGAAAATGTGAGAAACTGAGCTCACTGATGCCCTTCTCAGCATTGTCTACTCATCCCTGCTGCTTCCTACCATCTTGTTCCAGGATTTGAGTCTTGAACAGAATGGCAACACAGGCAGCAAACAACTTTGTCATTTTTGACAGTTGTTTTTCCCGCGTCCAGTGGTCATCTTATTCCTATCTAATCAGGGAGATGTTTCCTGCGTTTGTTCTGAGCCATTCATCCTGCAGAAGTGATAATGATCATCATTTGGCATTGGACATGAATGCTAGGAAACAGCACCCACTGAGCATGCGGCTGGGACATACGGGAGTGGAGCGCAGAAAGTTCCTCGGGGAAGCTCAGATGGAAGAAGTGAGCTTCTGTTGGCTCTTCCAAGCTTTAAAAATAGATTGACGCATCTAAACACAGATGGGCTCAGTCTAAAATTAAAAAACTTGTTTTCCCATTAACTTCCTTCCATCTTCCATTCAGCACTTTGAGCTATAGATAGGAACGGAAAGTCTTTCCCCCACTTTTTTGTATATATTTGGGTCTACTGACCTCATGCATCAGGAGTATACTTTCAGGACAGTGAAGCGGAGCCATATTCTGCGTGGTCCAGACTTCTAAAGGGCCAATGTCTCTTGAGGTCTGAACATCCATTGCAAAATAAAATTTCAGGAGACGGGAACAATCAAGGAATATCTTCATTTAAGTGTAGGGACCATTTTGACTTAGGTTAAATTCTAACTCTCTACAGCTCTGTCTGCTTTATTGATGGAATTATATGGGAGAAAAAAGACAAACATGGAAAAGGCTATTCTAAGAAAAATCTAAGAAAAACCTGTGTTCTGAGGTGGGAATGATGGACCATGCTACTAAAAATATATGAAAAACTCTGCACCTAGTTGTGTTCTTTTCTTTGAATCCACCTGCATCCCAGTCCCACCTTTGGTTCTTATTGGGTGGTGAGACCAAGGTTGAGATCCTACCATTTATGTTGTGCAACTTTATTTATTTAATGACTTCACTGAAATCTTGCTTTTCTCCCTTATGGGACACAACTAAACCCTATTATTGAACAACAAAAATGCATGTCCAGGCAACAGTACTCAACATTGGACACATCTTGTTGAAGGTTCTATCAGTCTCATTCTACAATGAACCCTTCCAGCCGTACTTATCTCCTTGTAGGGAAAAGGGCATGTATGGAGGAGGCAAATAGACATGATTCATCAGGACACTGTCTCCTTGAACTTTATTGGCTTTTTCTTTTTCAATCACTCCCTTGACTTGTGCTTTTTTTTGGTGCAAATTCCTTTCATTCCCCATTGAGGTGATGCAACTGTGGTTAAAAGAAAACCATCAGAGAAGTTCCTTCTGCATCTTCTTCTTTTGATGCAGCCGGTTTCTAGATCTAAGCAACACAGGAACTTTGTTTATCAGCCTCCACTGAGAGTCTCCTTGTCTGGAGCAAAGGTATTTATTATTATGGTTTTTGGACATAGGATTCCAGGTGAAGTCTGACCAAAGCAGTACTATTACTTCCCTTGATTTATATTCAGAATCAGTCCAGAATGATGGAGTCCAGAATCACGTTGGCTTTCAAAGTTGACTCATGTTCAGCTTGTGGTCTACTAAGACGCCTAGAATCTTCCAACACATACTGCTAATAGGTGTCATCCATCCTATTGTGGTGCCCAATATGAAACAAAAGATTCCAGTTGAGGTCTGATCAAGCTGCTGCTGCTTCTAAGTTTCCGAGCTGGAGTTGGGAGATAATGCCCAGCTGCTCAGGGAGCTAAATAGCTTGCTGTTGAGTTGCTGTAATAGGGGCAAAAAGTGGTCAGTTGGCTCAAACAAAAGTTTGCTATGGGGGCAAGTTGGGGGCTTCCTCCCATTTTCCATGTTCTTTACCAGTCCCATTGAGCAGAAATATTAGTTGATTTTCCATGGCCATTAGTCTTAAAGGAAAAAAACAAAAACAAACCATCTCTGATTTTTGTTTCCAGTTATATGGAATCTCCATCTATTTGGGGTTTTTTAACAGCCAAAGATGGCCATTTCCATTTTATTCCCTTGTCTCTCAGCAGACATAAGATTTCATCGCTGTTCCTCATAGTGTTAAAAAATATTGACAAAATCACCCAGGGTGGTGCCCTATGGCCGTCCCTTTTGTTTTCCTCTACACTGTAAATCTATTCAGGCCTTTCAATTAAATGTGTCTTGAGACTACAAGCCGGCACATGCAGTTGGCACCTTGCGCTTCACATCCGCCTGTAAAAAGAAGGCATCCATCCAGGTCAGTGTGATGCCAAATGCTATAGCCTGAGAAACTGTACTTCCAGCAAACAAAGGAAGAACTAACCCCTCCACCATAGTTGGATCCCGTTCCCTCCAGCTACAAACTGCCATCGCTAAGGCCATCATAGGGCATCGGAGATTATGTCAGGGATTGAGCAGGGTTTATGCACAAGATAAGGCAGCGGTAGTTTAAGGCCTCAGAGTATGAGGGGTCTCTAAATACAAAATACAAATTCAAGGTTACGCAACGAATTAAAAATAGAGGAAATGGGTAAAATGGAGTCAGTATCAGATATTACCATATGGAGATCCACACATGGGACCAGTGTGGTAAAGTGGTTCAGATGCTGGGCTGGGATTATGGGAGAGTTCTTGTTCAATGGGCAAGTTGGAAATGACTTGGAGGCATGCAACAACAAAATTACTGAACAGTTATTTTTCATATTGCATCTTAGCCTATGTTCATGTATGTTTTTGTACCCCCAAGTTGCCTTCAAATCACCTTCAGGTGACTCCATGGACATCTGTGGGCTTTCATGGGCATCAAATATTTAGAGGTGGTTTGCTATGGCCTTCTTCTGAAATATAACCCTGATATTAGCAGGTGGTCCTCCATCCAAGTATCATCTAGGCCCTGACTTTACTTTGCTTCCAAGATCAGATGGGATCTGATGTCATATACACACACACACAATCCCACTTCTGCTACCTTGAATTGCAAAGATCTCCAACCACTTCTGCAGACAAGCTCACACATGTGTGGGACATCAACAGGAAGGGCAGTGTCTCCCATAATTTCTTATTTGTTTCCATTTCCAGCACAAAGTTGCAAACTTCTTCATCCTTCCTTTTCAATTTGTCCACATCCCTGCTTCACAGACCCTATAGCTGAATGAACTCAAATTACTATTTCCTGGGAAGACTCTATCATCACCAGAATACCCTAACACACATAAACAATCACATTTACTCCTTTATTTATATATCCGATTTCCATAGCCTGCCATTAAGCAGGAAAAACTAGGGTATGCTCCAGTCCAAGGCATCAATAGGAGTTCTAAAATAATTAGCGGTAAACCCCCTTTTCCAGGTCCAATGGGGTTTTGGCTCAAATAAACCTGTGTCAGGACTGCAGCCTTAGGGGCAAAGAATCCAGACATCCAAGTGTGTGTGTGTGTGTAAAAAAAAAAAGTTTACATCGAAATCCACCCATGAGTATTTAAGCACACATTATTGTAGTCCAGGCTTCCAGCTGAACTTCCAGGTCCTATCAATAGCGAGGCATTGTTGCGTATCCATTTCTGCTTTTCCAGCCCTGCCGAGTTGAAAAAACAAAGGTGTCTTCATGCCGGACAATGGAGAACTGTTTCCTCTAATGAGGAACAGTTGAGAGCTATGGAGACAGCACCCACTCAGCAAAGGGCTGAAGACGGCAAACCTGAAGCAACGCACTAGGGCTAATGAAGACCAGTTGAGAGGTGCCGCCGGTTCCTAACAGGAGCCTTTTTATTGCCGAAGGAGAGAGGAGGGGCTGTCTTTGCGTTTGCTTTTTTTTTTTAAGAGACGGGTTTTACCTTCTTGACAAGGGACACCAATAGAGCCGTTGTGGGTCATCTGTCATTGTGATGGCTCCTGACCTGACAACCTCTCCAGGCACGCTCTTTGACCTCCAGGGCCGACCTCTTTGGAGAAACACCAATGCTCAGCTAGAAGTTCTTTATTGACTACCTGTCAGAGGGCACCTGCTTAAAGAACAGGGGAGGAATTAGTGGCCAAATGGGCCACTGGGGACTCCTCAGCTGGGGAGTTGGCCAGGAAGATGCCTCTCCCGAAACCAATCCCGCTAATGATCCGGTGGAAGACGCTTGCTCCTTTTCTTCTCTGTCCTTATACGCTATTCATAATTCTGTTATGAGGTTCAGAAAGAGCAGAAAGCAGCTGGGCCAAGAATGGGCAAAACATAGGGTTGAAGGAGAAGATTATGGGACACTGTCCTTTTCTTTCCATCTCTATCATATTCCTTCATTCGTAGCTGAAAGACACAGATAGGCATCTACATGGAGGTCGGGATTTAATTTCACCTCCAGATCTTGTGGGGCAGAATCAAAAGCATCACTTTTCCTCTGCATTTCTTTGACTGCGATTTCCCACTTCTGAATCAACCTACCTAACCTGATGTTCTCCAGATGTGTTGGATTTCAGTCTTCATCAGACTCCACTCGCAGGGTAACTAGATAGGAATGATAGGAGTTGTAGTTGCAAAAATCCAGAGGGCACTAGTCTGGGGAAAGATCTTTTGAAACATTCAAAGTTCTCTGCAAACAGAGCAGAAAGTGAGAACAGTGTTCATAGATTATCTCTTTGGAATTCGGGGAGTAGGAATCTTATTAACAAAATCCTTACCTATAGCAAAAGTAAGTAAGGCATGTGCCTTCCAGCCACCTGTCAATTTATGGTGACTCCATGAATTGATGGCTTGTCTTTGCCTTCTTTGGAATATAGTCCATACCTCTATCTATACCTATTGGTGTCTCCAATTTTTGCTTCATTGCTCGCTCTTATTCCTGCTGATGGAAGAGAACATTGGAACCCATTCCAGCCACTCCTCCATTGATGAGTTGGCTGAAGTCAAAATGACATTTCAGGGGTGAAATCTTCCACCTTCAGTCACCACACTTGTCTCACCTGCCCCAAACTACTGAGCCGTGAACCTGGAATCAGATCAGGGAGCTCCCCAAGAGAGGATGGTGTCAAATGTCACAGCAGGATACAGGGCATGGCTGTCCTTTAAAAAGCCTTCTCTGTTGGAAATAATTTTCTGCAGACATTTCCAACCTGCCCTTTGCCCTCAACAATGGCCGGATTTTTCCAGGCTGTCATCCAAGAGACTAATTCCCTCTCCATTTTGGAGCACATCTCTGTCATCTCCCTTCTATTAGAAAACGTCCAGTGAAAGTCTTATTTTCTCTCTCTCACACACAAGGAAACACTCCCTTTTGGTCAAAAATAAAATTGTGTATTGGAGGAGGAACCAAACTACAAATCCGCTTGTACCCCAGGACTTATTTTTAAGTAGGCATATAATGCAATCCTGATGTTTCCCTGTGTCCGTATTGGAAAAGTCATTGAAATGAATGACTTCCTTCAGAGGTTACCATTGAGTCACCCTGGAGGACATAAAAAAAATCCCTACAGAGGGCATAATGTATTGAATGTGGATAGGATTGTACTGTACTCCAAGGCTGGAACGACAAAAAATCTCCATCTGTTATATGTTGATCAGAAGGTCTCCCTCCTTCAGCTACTGCAAAACATTATTTTACAGATGTTGACTTCCAGAAAACGTGCTTTCAAAAATATGGTCAGCTTGAGCTCATATTAATGCATATGCTTAACCTACACTTATATCCTATTTCTTCCCTTTCCCCTCTTTATTTCATGCCTTTTTTCCTTTGTAATTGTAATGTTAAACATCAGATAGATAGATAGTCTGGCACATATAGGATTGCCCTGTTTCTTTTTATTTTTAATGGGAAATATGAGTGTGTTAAATGCTCATTTCCTTCTCCAATGTCTTGTGATTCACCAGAAGCTTGTCAAGAAGGTTCCCTTCAGAAAGAAAAATCATATTACGGTGATGGATGGGTTGGTGCATTTCTGGTCCACATCCGTTGCAAATGGGTTCAGTTATCCATTCTGTGTGCTTTTGCCATTAATCTGCAATGAGAATTTTATACACACACACACACACACACAAATCCATGTTTCAGTTGAACATGGCCAGATTAGACCTGTTGAATCTATTGTTAAATGATAAGTCAGCATGTAAGAAAACCACATGAATTCAAGGACTTTATTCTAGTAGGGAGTCATATTTTTGTCTTGTTTTTAGGCCTTTTCCTGGGATTCTTTGGGGTGATGATTCAGATAATTGCATTGGATAGACAGCATCAGCTCTATTTTCTTGGATTTGGTTATCACGGTTCTCTATGGGTAGCTGGTAGAGGCATATGTTCTGTATCTCAAAACCTAGAGCTGATAGGGGAAAACTGAAAACAACAGGTCAAAATATACTCTTAAACAGGGCTAAAATTTGAGGCACCAAAATGTGTGTTGGCCGGTGAAATAAGATGGAGACCTAAATTTTCTCCTATAAGTCATATTTTTGTATATATTTGGTCCTCAAAAACATATCTGCCCACATTTTCCTATGTAATATGCCTTATGCATTTCTGTGTGCAGGTAGAGAGTTTCGTATGTGTTTGGAACCAAGACCCCCACCACCAAAAATGTTGCATCACCTGACATCCATCGGGAAGTAGCAGCCAGTAATGAAAGGATCAAGGCATGCACATCTCCGGCCCATTCTCTGTTTGGATATCAAACAGCACGCCAATGTCTTAAATCAAGAAATAGCTTCCTAAGCTCTACAGAGATACTTGCAGGAACACCTAAACAAGCGAGAGTCCAAAAGTGGCAGGCTAAAACCCAAAACCTCAATCAGTGGTTGATACCGGATGAGAGACTCCCTCCTGGGCACACAGAAGGCTGGGTGACTTGGACGACACTAAACAGACTGTGCTCTGGCACCATGAAATGCAGAGCCAACCTTAGGAAATGAGGCCACAAAGTGGAGTCCGTAATATACCCATGCGGAGAAGAGCAAACCACAGACCACTGATCACAATGCAGCCTGAGTCCTGCCACATGCACAATGGAGGACCTTCTCACAGTGACACCACAAGCACCCCAAGTGGCCTGTTTCTGGTCAAATGAAATTTAGCATAATGCCAAGTTTTTAACATTGTTTGTTGTTTATTTATATGCTATAACTATACTCTTAATTCACTACCAAGCTTGCAAACTTTGTATTTTGTCTGTTTGTTAAAAAATGCAACACAACTGTTCGGTCTGCTCCTGACACGATAAATAAATAAATTCACTTCTGACAAAAATACCACAAAAATATTGAGATGCATTCAATGTGAATCAGGACTGCTTTCGGAGCCCCCGGTGGTGCAGTGGGTTAAACCCCTGTGCCAGCAGGACTGAAGACCGACAGGCCGCAGGTTCGAATCCGGGGAGAGGCGGATGAGCTCCCTCTATCAACTCCAGCTCCTCATGCAGGGACATGAGAGAAGCCTCCCACAAGGATGATAAAAACATCAAATCATCCGGGCATCCCCTGGGCAATGTCCTTGCAGACGGCCAATTCTCTCACACCAGAAGCGACTTGCAGTTTCTCAAGTCACTCCTGACACGACCAAAAAAAAAAAAAGACTGCTTTCTGGAAATGCCAATGAAAGCAACTTGCTCAAATATGTGAAAGAAAACATTCAGGCATCTATATTGTGTCAGACAACTGGAAGGAAGGCTGTTTTCCCAGCATGGATTTCAGCTAACCTGTTTGTTTAACGTTATTTTACAGCCAGCTCATTGCTGGAGGAAGCTCTTCTTGGGTTCATGCATGACTTAACCTGCTAGGTTCTCTTGGGCCATTGAATCCATCGCACATTTTCCCGATGAGGTATTCAGATGAGATGCAATAATCACACGCTTGTTGGCACTGGAATGCGTTCTCTCCATAACAAGGAAAGGATACAAGCCATTTGCCACTGTTCTTGCAAACAAACAATGGGATTCATCTGACCTTCCAAGGAAGACTGAACAATGTGTTCAGAGAGTAAAAACTGCCGGGTCTCTTTGGTTTTTTTACATCCCATAATTTATCACCATCTGTCACAAGCACCCAAAGGTTCTCACCCTAAATATCATTTTTGTTGGATGAGAAAACTTGTCCAATTCATCCCCAAAGACTCCTTTATTCAGACTTTAAAACCAAAGAACTTTGAATTCTTTCTAGCTAAAATATGAAAATGGTATTGAATTTTTGTAAATACAACAACAACAACAACAAAACTTTATTTATATACTGCTCTATCTCCCCAAGGGGACTCAGAGTGGTTTCCAAGTAACATAATCAATACATGCAAAGGAAACAGCATAAACATAAAATTAACAAGACAATATAAGCATTAAAAACCACAATAGCACATATATTTAAAATAATCCTGCCTATTCAAGGCAGTTTAAAAGGCCGGACCAGGCTAGTGCGATTTTAGAGGGCCCGGGAAATTAGGTAGTCTATGGTTGTACATTTCCAGGGCCTAATAGAAGAAAGTGACCTGGGTAATTGGTAGAAAAAGATATGGCCAATTTCAACAGTATTTGGGGAAGAGCTAGAACTAGCTGTTCTCAAAGGTTTGTTTAATCCACCAGGTCTTCAGGCTCTTACGAAAGGAGAGGAGGGATAGAGCTTGTCTTATTTCTGCAGGAAGGGCATTCCTGAGGGGGGGACCACCACCGAGAAGGCCCTCTCTCTCGTCCCCACCAACCGTGCTTGTGACGGTGGTGGGAGCGAAAGGAGGGCCTCCCCAGGAGATCTTAAAGTTCATGCTGGTTCATAGAGGGAGATATGATCACGAAAACAGGTGAGTCCTGAACTGTTTAGGGCTTTATAGGCCATAACCTGCACCTTGAATTTGGCTCAGCAACTTATCAGCAGCCAGTGAAGCTGTTTTAAAAGGGGCATTGTATGCTCCCTATAGTTTGCTCCAGTAAGGAGCCTGGCTGCCGCCCGTTGTACCAGTTGGAGCTTCTGGGCCATCTTCAAGGGCAGCCCCACATAGAGTGCATTGCAATAGTCCAATCTGGATGTAACCAAGGTGTGGACCACACTAGCCAAGTCAGACTTCATGAGGTATGGTCGCAGCTGGCGCACAAGTTTAAGTTGTGCAAAGGCCCTCCCACCCACCGGCAACACCTGAGCATCAAGTGACAAAGTTGAGTCCAGGAGGACCCCCACGCTACGGACCTGTGCCTTCAGGGAGAGTGTAACCCCGTTAAGCACAGGTTGCCACCCAATACCCCGTTTGGCCCAACGACTGACCAGGAGGACCTCTATCTTGTCTGGATTAAGATTCAACCTGTTAGCTCTCATCCAGTCCATCACAGCAGTCAGACACTGGTTCAGGGTCTGGGAGGCTTCCTTGGAGTTTGGTGGAAATGAGTGGAATGCATACAGACGGCACCCAACTCCAAAACTCCGGATGACCTCATCCAGTGGTTTCATGTAGATATTAAAAAGCATGGGGGATAGAATAGAACCTTGTGGGACCCCACAGATCAAAGGCCACGGGCCCGAGCAGGTATCCCCCAGCTTCACTAACTGGGAGCGACCCTCCAGGAAGGAGTGGAGCCACTGCAGAGCAATGCCCCCAAGACCCATTCCGGAGAGCTGCCCCAGAAGGATACCATGGTCGAGGGTATCAAAAGTCGCTGAGATATCCAGGAGAACCAACAGGGACACACTCCCCCTGTCAAGTTCTCTTTGGAGGTCATCCACCAAGGTGACCAAAGACGTCTCAGTGCCATGGCCGGGTCTAAAACCAGACTGCGATGGATCTAGATAATCGGTGTCATCCAAGAATAGGAAGAAATTGTGAATTTTGGTAAATTCCTCTCAAAACCAAACCAATATGAAATTTTCAGCCAGTTAAGTCAGCTTTGCAAAAACGAATTCAGATAGAAAAAAACAGAACTATGGGTCTGTGGGTGATTAGGCTTAAATTAGAATTTTTTTTATGAAAACCAAGAAGAATATATATATATATATATATTTCAGCAGATGAGAATCAGAAATTGATCAAAAAGCCTAGGAAGGCAAAAATATCTTCGACAATCTCCAAAGAGGGAATTCCATAAATGGACCACCAAACTCAAGGTGGACACCTTTTTTGTTGGCAAACCTCATAACTGATGGCAAAAGCACTCAGTAATGGTTGGTGGCTTCCATGCCAGAAATTGGTGGTCCAAGTTTTACTCTGAACTTCATCATTATCATCATTATCACCATAGGTGATCACTTGTGGCCAAGTATGATTGCCTTCCAAAGGCAGAGTCTTGGCAGTGAGTCAGTAAGTAACCGTAGAGAACTATTTTGTATCCTCACGGTCTTTCACAGTGAGGACATACATTTCCAGATGGAAGGAGGTCCAAACAAGTGTTTGCTTGATGAGCTTTCTTCCTTTCAGCATGTTTCTCAATTCACCCTCCATTCGCACTTCTTCTTGTTAACAGTTAACCTCCAATTAGAACACTTGAGGGCCAAAGCTTCCCAGTTCTCAGTGTTTATGCCACATATTTTTAGGTTAGCTTTAAATCTCTTTTGCTGTCCACCAATTTAGTCTGAACTTATTACCATAGCGACAAGGTAACCACCAGATGCTAATTATGACAGGCTAAGTTGACCCAAGAGTAAGTATTCCTTTGGGCATTTGGCTTCCACATTCTCATAGTTTTGAGACTATCTATTTATCTTGGTCCCACCCCACCTGACTTTACTGTCTTAACCAAATATTGTGACCTTCAACAATGAATTCTTTCATCCATCTCCACCTCCCTTGACTCCCATTCCTTGCTGAAATCTGACTCTGTTCACCTCAACTGAAAGTTTCGTCCTGCAAATGTAAGGATCTTCACAGTATCCTTGACCAAAAAAAAAAAAAAAAAAAAAAGGATTGGGAAGAGGCATTTTACAGGCATATGTTCTTCTTCCTATTAATCTAATAAGCATATTGAAAGGACTCTCAATGCTCACTGGAGAACATCTGCAATCTCATTTTGACCTTCAGAAGACATATGAAAGTTCCTACTTTGTTAACCGGATTTGCAAAGAATGTTGTATATCATTTAAAGATTATTTATTTATTTATTTAAAGATAAATAATGTTGTATATTATTTAAAGATAAATAGAAATACATTCGTGTTTCTTTGCATTGCCTTTTGTGCAAAAAAGGGAGGAAATAATCTAAAATGTTTGAGAGAAAAAGCGTGAATGAAAAGGAACAAAAGGAAACATTAAAAATCCCATCAAAGTCTTCTTGCTCTCCCCATCTGTATCCCTATAGATTAATGTATGACTTTTCATCTCTTGCTATAATTGTCCGGTGTATTTCTGATATCATATCTTTCTTCAGAGAGATAGAACAATTTGGCAATGAAAAGACTTGGGAGATAGATTGGTAAGTCCCCCTTTCATTGTGTACAAAATTGATTCTTTATTACGTGAACACTAACCAAAAGGGAGAACAGAACAAGGAAATAGCAGCAATGAATTGGCCTGTCCATGGACTCCGAACTCAGATGTTTCAAGAGGTTTTTAACCTTTCAGTAACTTCCAATTTCAGAGCTGAATGAAATAACCTCTTGCCCGGAATTGTTTCTGGAGGTCCCATCTGTTTCAAGACAATCATCCCAAAGGATCTTGAATGTCCTGCTGATGGTAAATATGTTGCATCAATTTCGAGAAGAAAGAATGCACATTTACTAAAAGGAAAACTATTGAAAGGATGTCATATTGAACATGGAGTAAGCTTGTTTTCTGCTGCTCCAGGGAGGAATGGATTCAAACTGCAGGAAAAGAGATTCCACTTAAACTTTAGCAAGTTCTTTCTGATAGTTAAAGCTGTTCAATGGTGGAATATGCTGCCTCTGAGTCTGGTGGAGTCTCCTTCTCTGGAGGTTTTGAAGCAGAGGCTGGATAGCCATTTGACAGGAAGGCTTTTTCCTGCTTGGAAGAAGGAAGTTGGACAGGATGGCCTTGGATGTCTCTTCCAACTGTGTGATTCCATAAGAAAAGTCACAGTTTGAGATGATCACTGAAAGATTAACTGGAAAAGAAAGAATCACATTGACTTTCCTCCATAGGAACAGGGCTTCTGGGATGAATATCTGAAATATTTTATGATCCTAGGCCAAGTGCCATTTGGGTGCATGTGTCCATCTTGATATGGCCAGGAAGCATTTGTGTCATAGAATCATGGAGTTGGGGAAGACCATAAGGCACAACCTCCTTCTGCCATGAAGGAAGAAACAAGCACAGTCCTTCCAACTAATAGCCACCCAGACTCTGTTGAAAAACCTCCAGAGAAGAGGACTCCACCACATGCACAAACAGCAGTGGATTCTCCTTTTGAACACCTTTTACCATCAAGAAGTCCTTCCTAATGTTGAGGTGGAATCTCTTTTCCTGTAGTTTGAACCCATTGCTCCATTGTTTCCTAGTCTCCAGAACAGCAGAAAATAAGCTTGCCTCCTCTTCAATAGAAAATCCTTTCAGATATTTAAGTATGGTTATCATATTCCATTTTCACCTTCTTGTCTACCAAATAAAGGTACCCAGCTCCCTAAAGATTCATGGTTTCCAGATCTTTGACCATTTTGGTTGCCTTTCTCAGGACACATTCCAGTTTCTCCATATCCTTCTTGAATGATCATTTCTCGAGGCTTACCAACATGGAAGACAAGCAGGGCTGGCTTGAAAGTTCAGCAGCACTGGGATCTTGTTGAGGCCAATGACAACTGGGATTTCTCTACTATGCTGTTCCTTCTCTAGGTTTGACTCTGCGTCCCTTGTTTTGTCCTTGTGGTTCAGAAAGAAAGAAGTAGGAACTCCAGTACCAAAGACATAGCTGAATGGACGGATTTATTGCCTGAGGCAAAGGGCAAGATCACACTTCACCCTTGTCTATGTACAGAATCCAACCGGATCAGCCAATGGAGATGAGACCTCAGATACATCTATCAGGAGGTCAGAACATGTCTTCTAACAAAAACCCATGCCCATTGAGTGGCCAGGGGAAAGAAAGCAGTAGCCAAACGGCAGTTCAACATTCCTGGCATCTTCTGGAAACTCCCTGGTATCCTTTGAAGGGCCCAGAGAATAACATAAACCAGAATGCTGATGGTGCCTTATGTGAGTGTAACCTCCATATAGAACAAGCATCAGCAAACTCTGGCCCTCCAGGTGTTTTGGACCTCAACTCCCGCAATTCCTAACAGCCTCAGGCCCTTTCCTTTCCCCTCTCAGCTGTTTATATGGCTGAGGGGGCAAAGGGAGGGGCCTGAGGTTGTTAGGAATTGTGAAATCCAAAACACCTGGAGGGCCAGGGTTTGCCCATGCCTTCTTTAGAAGTAGTTGGACATTTATATCCAAAGCAGAAGGGGTGTGTTCCATGCTTGCTCATCACACATAGCTGCATATTCGTTGTGCAAGGATGAGCATGAATGTGACTGTATTAACACATGGATACATGCCCTTCAAAATTTCACAGATGAAAATTGGGATGTGTCTGGCCAAGCACCATCAGCATTAAGTTTACTCATGAGGAAGAATACAACAAGGGAGGAGAGGTTGCAGCAGTTTGCTTTCTACAGGGAAGGACAGGATTCAACCTCCTTCTCCCCTTGTCCCCTGGCTGAGTTAAGTGAATGCACACTATTTTCACATTTTGTACATAGTTTGCAGCCAATGACGGGGGCTGACAACAAAGGGGTAATGCAGGAGGAAAAACTAGAAACCAGGACATTGTAAAAGCAGCTGAAATATGGGATGGCAAAGGATTAATTGGGACCATCTCCGCCACATTTGGACAGTTGGAGGGTATGCTGTTCCCAAGCCATAGTGTCTCCAACTGCTGAAAATGAGAAGGATGAGGGAAAAGATAGAGCATTTTTTTACATCCTCCTCCCTTCTCAAAGTGGTGCCAAGTCCCACAACCCAGCCTTCTCCTCCTGCCGATTTCCATGTTGTTCCCCTCTTTTGATCCTTCCTTATCTTCCACAACTTTTCGTCCCTGATGTCAACTGTCCCAAAGGTTTTCTTCAGCTTGCTTAGGTAGGAGGGTGCTTCTCCTGCTTCTCCAAGAGAGTGAAAGAGCAAAAGAACATGACGTCCATGCTCCAACCCAGAACCCTGGGAGTCATCTGCGTTGGCGGTTGATCAAAGGGCCTGTTCCATTTTTATCCCTGGCCTTGCCCCACCTTCAGTCTCCAGTGCATCCAAGCATGTTTTCCCATCATTTCATTGTGTGCCAAAGGATAAACAAAAGCCACCCTCTCTGTCCGAGGGAAGAATGCCTTCTTGAGAACGCCAAACCCGTCCTCCGTAGATAAGTGACATTCCCACTGTACGCTACTATAAACCTTGCGGGAGCCAGCTTTCCTGAGCGTTTGTGACATCAGCGGTGCCAAGAGAAGATGGATAGCTTTATTTTTGTTCAGAGGCAAACTTCATTGCAGATGTGGCCGTTAATGGGAAAAAAGGCTGTATGTGTGTGTATGTAGGAGGGAGGGAAGGAAGGAAGACGGGAGGGAGCGCGTACAGATATGAGACAGTGAATGAGCTGCACATAACAGGAGAGAGAATACATTTGACAGAACCAAAACTAAGATGCGCTCCATTTAACAATGCAATCCATAGCATGCACACTCAAAAGTCAAGGCTATAGCTGAGAACCTACATAATGGTTGTACTCTTCTACCCTTTCATTAAATACCTACCTACGGTGCAACTACACTGTAGAATTGATACACTTTCATGCGTCTTTAACTGTCATGGTTCAATGCTATGGAATTCTGGGAATTGCCATTTGGGAGGCATCAGCTCTTTTCGGCAGAGAAGGCTAAAAATCCTATAAAACTACTTCTCTCATAATCCTATAGAACTGAATCATGATGGTTAAAGTGGCATCAAACTATATTCATTCTGGAGTGATTCAAGTTATACAGGTTGACTCTCCATTCTCTGAAATGCTTGGGCCTGGAAGTGTTCAGATGGGATATTTTGGAATAGCTGTGTTTGCTTACATGCCAGTTTGGGCATGGGGGAAATAATTGCTCTTTTCGAGACCCATTGATTCAATTGCAGAATGGTGATGTAAATGAGGGAACACTGTATTTAATATTCCTCTGTGCCCTAGGAAAGTCACACAGACAAATCCCACTGATTCAAATTGTTTGGTTCTAATTGGGAGTACTTACAGTGTTCCCTCGCTACTTCGTGGTTCACTTTGCGTGGGATCGCTGTTTCGCAGATTTTTAAAAATGCATTTAAAATATTTACATTATAATGGACCTCAGAAAGGGAGGCTGGTGTGCTGCCCCTCACATCCTGTCACTTTTTTTGCTCATTCCGTCGGTGGCTCAGGCTGTGAGCGGACATGCTTTGTCCACCTCCTTATTCCGGGTAGGGATGGAGCCTGCTGAAGGCCCCGATGCCACCCCAACAACAACCAATAATGTAAAAATATTACTATTCATCATCATCATCATCATCATCATCATCATCATCATCATTTAATTACTTATTAATCGCCCTCCATCCAAGATGCTCTAGGCGATTTACAAGCTAAAATTGTAAAGGATAAAAATACATACATACAGATATTGATAAAATTAACATAGATCAAAAGCTCTAGTAAAAAGCCAGGTCTTAAGTGCGAGAGTAAAAGGCCCTAAGTCATGCATGGCTCTCCTATAGGGCGGCAAGGAATTCCACAAGGCAGGGGCAGAAATAGAAAAAGCTCTGCGTCTGGTCCTTTCCAAGTGCACTTCTCTAGGACGCGGTATATAAAGTAAGTCACGTTGGGATGGTCGTTGCAACATCCGATGATGGGAGGAGAGGCGGTCCCTAAGATACGATGGACCCTGGCTGTAAAGAATTTTAAAGGTCAGAACTAGCATCTTATATAGACCACGGTAATCAGTTGGAAGCCAATGCAAATGCCGCAACACTGGTGTTATATGGCATTTCATGGGTGTTCTTGTGAGTAACCTGGCTGCCGCATTCTGAATAATACGGAGCTTTTGGGTCGTAGACATTGGAAGGCCAACATACAGGGCATTGCAATAATCCAGCCTAGACGTGACCGTGGCATGGATGACTGTTGCCAGAGCCTCATCAGATAGGTAGGGTGCCAATTGCCTCACTTGTCGTAGATGGAAAAAGGCCTGTTTGCTGGCAGCAGCGACCTGAGCTTCCATTGTCAGCTGCGAATCCAAAACGACACCCAAGCTCTTAATGGTAGGCGAAGGAGATAGGGCAGCACCATCGAAGGTGGGTAGCAAATGGGTCAGACCAATTGAGCGGCCATGCCAGAGAATCTCAGTCTTCGCCAGGTTCACCTTCAGCCTACTAGCACGTAGCCAGTTCGACAGAGCCTTCAGACATAAGGTGAAATTGTCTGGTATTGACGTTGCCCCAGGCTCCAAATGCAGAAGGAGTTGGGTGTCGTCCGCATATTGATAGCAGTCTAGGCCGAAACTCTGAGCCAAACTAGCAAGGGGTCTAACATAGATGTTGAAGAGAAGAGGGGAGAGAATTGCACCTTGGGGGACCCCACATAGGAGGGGAGATTTTTCAGAGACTTGATCCATATACTCCACGCATTGGCTCCGGTTTCGGAGAATTGAGTCGAACCAATTGAGGGCCTGACCGCGAACTCCGGACATAGCAAGACGGTGAATCATTAGGTCGTAGTCGACGGTGTCAAACGCTGTGGTAAGGTCAAGAAGTACCAGTAGCGCTGATCCGCCACTATCAGACTGCCGACGAAGTTCATCTGTAATGGTATAGCATCCCTACTTCACAGATTTTCACTTATTGCAGGTGGTCCTGGAACATAACCCCCAAGATAAGTGAGGAACACTGTATTTAATATTCCTCTGTCCCCTAGGAAAGTCACCTCTTTCCACTGCTATGGATTTACTAGGATGGGAGTGGAAAGAGCAATTGTTGACATGAAAGGCTCCAGTTCAGGTTACTAATCCCTTGAGTGGTTCATTCCCCAAACGTTTGAGGAAGTTTTAAGTTTTACCATGAAAGGTTGAGAAAATGAAATGCACACTGGCCACCAAAATCTTTGGGATGAAGGAATCGGTGCCTCTGTTCTTGCCATCCTTGGGAGTGGCCATGGAGAATGGACAGTCTCTACCTGTCCTCCCACAACAGTTGGCCCCAACAGATGTAATTCTTACATAATAAGTCCATGAACTTTATTTAGATAAGGTAAAACACTGTCTTTTGTATCTTCAAGTGAGTCTATGATGGTGATGGAACTAAGAGAAAGCCTTCCCTTGTAGATCTCAGGGTTTTGGTAGGTTCACATAGGGCAATATGGTAAAGAGTATTTGAGGGAGCTTGAACATCATTTGGAAACCACTCCACAAGATCTTTCTCATGAGACATGATTAGAATGAAACAACCTTCAGCCTTCCTAACCTCTAAGTAGGATGAAACAGCACCATTTCAAAAATGGTATTGTAATTCCATAGAAGACCCCCTTCCACACCTTACTCAACTACCATAATCTGCATATTCTTTTCATCACAAATTGCATATTTTAAATGATTTCATTTTTTCATTTAATCAGTGACACATCAATTCACCCCTTTTAGGATGGCAATGAACCCAGTGCCTTTGCTTGCTCAAAAAGGGAGGAAATTGCCATTCCATCAGCAGTGAAAAACAACTTCATTACAGGCAGCTGGCAGACACTGTGGTCAATGAACAGTACTTGTTTATTTCAGTGTATTTGGACAATCCTTTCCTTTGTTACATGTTCAAAGTCGCTAGTGAGAGAATGGAAACATCCATCTCAGTGTTGATATGAAACCTATGTGTGAGTCTACTCTTTGCAGGCTGTTAGCATTGCTGCTTGTGAGCATTGGGCCCTGGTATACTCCTCATATGAAGGTGTCATTGACACTGTCCAATAAGTGCCAACCACATAGGCAGAGCTAGACCCCAGAAGAGAGTCTATATGTCACTCTTCTCCTCAGCTTTGCTTGCCCTTCTTTCTTTGGATCTTTATTGTTAACTGCCTTCAAGTCAAAGTCAATTTAAGGTAATCCTTTGGGTGAGAGATCTCCAAGCCTCCCTATCCTCAACAGCCCAACCCGAGTTGAAAACTCATGTCCTCGACGATCTTGGTTGCATCTATCCATCTAGAATATGGTTTTCCTTTTTTGGGCAAGGTGATTGAGAAGGCAGTTGTCATATAACTCCAGGCAGTCTTGGATGACACACATTTTATTGACCCATTGACCCAAAGCAGGTTCAGAGCAGGATATGAAGGCGAGAATGCTATGGTCGCTTTGCTGGATGATCTCCATCTCAACATTGACAAGGGGTTTGTGTCTCTGTTGGTGCTTTCACATCTTTCAGTGGTTTTTTGATACCATCAATCATGGTCTCCTAGAACACATGTTGTGAACCGGTCCGAATCCCTCTTTGAAGGTGAGAGGGTCGGTATATAAAACCTCGAAATAAATAAATAAATAAATACACCCAAAAGGGTGTACACCAAATTGTAAAATCCCTAGCTGTTTTCCATTATGGCCTTTTAAGACCACTCCATTTCAATTTGCCCTCTATGAACAGTACAAGGTAGGCGACAAACCCTCCTAGAACATAGGAGGGGAAAAATCCCTTCCCAGTCCGCAAAGGTAACCAATTAATTTTACTGTCAATGGGCAGAAGAGTGGGTTAGCTTCCAGACTTGGAAAGAGCTAGAGAAGGCAGACTGTTCTTGATACAGCTCCGCCCCCTAGAAAGGAGGCCCAGTTGGGACTACTTTCTAATTGTCTCCTCTTTGGTGGAGGAGGCAAATCTATTTCCACCCCAAGCTGTGTGGGGGGCGGGGGGGGGGGAGGAGGTAGAGATCATTGCACGAAACTGTTGGGAGAGATCATCTGGAGGCATGGGGTGGGGTGTTATTAGTATGTTGACACCCAAATATATTTCTCCATGTCTTCCTAAACAGCCTCAGCTAAGGATAACATGTCTCCTCTGAATGAATGCCTGGAGGAAGTAAAGGGCTGGATGAGGAAAAATATATTGAAACTGAATCCAGACAAAAGAGAGGTGCTTGTCATCAGGAGTCCTAATCTTGGGATGGAGGTGCATCAACCAGTTCTGGATGGGGTGACCCTCCCCCGAAAGACTGTGTTCCCAGCTTGGGACAAGGGATCCTGGATCCAACTCTCCAAATGTCAGTTCAGGTAGATGTGCTGGTCAGGAGGGCTTATTGTCAGCTTCAGCAGATCCGCCAGGTGTGCACCTTCCTAGATTTGGAGGTTTTACATGGTTTGGATCCAGGTTATCTACAGGATCACCTACTCCTGTATAATCTGTCCCACACACTGAGGGCCTCTGGGGGGCATCTACTTCAGCCTGCTGGAACCTGACTAGCCACCATTACCCAAAGGACCTTTTCATTGGCCAACCCAAGACTGTGGAATGACCTGCTGGAAGAGATCCACCCCACAGCTAGATCAGCTGTCTGAATTTAAGACACAATTGAAGACCCCTCTTTTCCGGCAGGCTTGCCCAGCCAGTTTTAATCATGCATTTTAAACTCTTGCCTTGTGTCCACTATATTTTAATCATTGTTCTGTATATTTTAATATTTGTATTTTGTATAAACATGTCTTAATATGTGTATTTATATAATGATTATGTGTTTTTAGTTATTTTGTAACCGACCTTGAGCTACAAGGAGAGGCGGGTAAGAAAACATACATCACCATCATCATTATTCTTATTATTTCTTTTTATAAGCATTATTGGTTTTTTTTTGTAGTGAGGCATGTTTTGTTTTCCCAAGATATGGCCAAAGCACGACAGCCTCAGTTTAGTTATCTTGTCTTCTAGGGAGAGTTCCAGATTGATTTGCTCCAGGACTCATTGATTGGTCTTTTAGCTGTCTACGGTATCTGCAGGACATTCCTCTAGCACAATATCTCAGTTGTGCTTCACACTACAGAATTACAGTGTGATAATTCCCCTTGAACTGTACTGGCTCTCTCCTGTAGAATCCTGGGACTTTCAGTTTAGGAAGGATTACAGCAAGAGTCCCTGTATCTACCTCCAACAAAATATGTCCTTATTAGGCATTTTAGGTTCTCCAGTGTGACTATGCCAGGCCTGCACAACCCGTGGCCATCCAGGTGTTTTGGACTTCAGCTCCCAGCATTCCTGCCCATTGGACAATCTGGCTAGGACTTCTGGGAGTTGGAGTCCCAAACACCTGTAGAATCCCAAGTTCTGCATGAATGCTTTATGGTATTCTTGGGCCAGAAGTCCTTCATTTCAATAGGATTTGCTATTATCCATGATTTTGTGTATCCACACAATTTCTGGGAAGGTATGCTCCAAAGATATAAGTTCTGTGCTGCCTATAGCTTACCTAAATTACAAACCCAAGGATTCCATAGAACTTTAAATCCATGGGACTTAAAGTACAGTCACAGAGCTATAACTGTGTAGTTTGATTGGGCCCCATAATAGTCAAAGAGAAGAGAAGTCTCCCAGATGAATGCCAGATGGACACTGATGACATGGCTGCAATTCCAGCCAAGTGGCTTCCAGTGTCCTCACCTTTGGTGAAGGCAAGTGAGCCCCGGGTCATCTCTACTGATAAGGGCTCTCTGTTCTGTGTGTCCTTTCATTTATCAGTCGAGATAAGCTCTGATTGACGAGGCTCCAACTATTGAGAAATCCAGAAACCTGTGATTCCTCGACCTGGCTCGCTCCAGGGCTTTGATGATCCCGAAGGTGATTTGGACAGGGGAGAAAATGTTAACAGATAACCCAGAACAACAAAACCAAACAAACATCCCTCGCACACAAATGCTGCCCAGGCAATGGCCAAAGATTTACAGAGTCAAAAGGACACAGATGTCAAGAGCCAAAGATCAACCAAGAGAATTGTTGTGGACCTTTCTGAGTAGGCCTTTCAGTTTGTCGAAAAGGAACAACCTGACTGTTCCGGAATCATAAGAGTGAGATGAATCTCCCTCCTAAAGGAATAGGCTCATAAATCAAATACCAAGACCGGTTTGGGAAGCACCAAACTGGTTCTCAGAAATTGAAAGTGAGCACGGTGCTGGTGGAGTTGGAAGAATGGCACCAATGGTGAAGGTACAGGGCATATATCAGTAAACCCACAAAACCACTTGTCTGGTATAGATTGGCATGACCAAGTAGCAGGCATTGACTGGGCAAGAATCACTAACCACCTGCTTGCGGAGCAGAAGTAATTTGTCACTGCTACCAAGCAGAAGGTTTTCAGTGGCAGAGGGAATTATGGGATCTTAGTTTCCTGAAGCAGGGTTCAAGCTACTTTTCTACCCATGTTTTTAAGAGATTTAACAAGATTGGGGGGGGGGGGGGAGAAAGAGAAGCAGGAAATCTTCAATACTTTGACCTGCAAAGCTATAAGGAAACAGTAGGCAAAAAAGTTCCCATTGCCTTCCAATGAGTTCAGATACACTGGAGACATTTAGGCTGGCTCTACACTGGTCATATAATGCAGTTTATGTTGGACCACATAAAGTACTTTGAACTGCATTGAACTGCAATCTTCCCTGGAGTGTGAAGCTCCATTGCCTTGAGGTAGGATCTCAGCCCCACGTTGGACTATCTAAAATTGGCACGGATTCATCAGTGTTTAAGCCAGGCTATGCAACAATTATCTGCATTTTGTACCATGCCTCCTCCCCTAACCCTTGCTTTCTTTTTCATCTTGTCCATAAATTCTCTCTCCCATATATTTAAATGCAAACACCCCCCTTTCATCTTTGAAGCCCTCCCAGAGAGATAGTCATTTGCCTGGAGTAAATGCTGCCTTGTGGTTCAAGGGGCCTTGACTGATAAAAAAAGACTTCCTTATGGAATTCTCTCCCTGGCCTTTTCCCGTTATGAGAAAGACAGGAGAGCCAAGGGCATCCAAAGGTAACATGTGTCCTGGGTGGTCAACCACCATTGGAGATTGGTATGTGCAGACCCCAAGTATCCCCAAATTAATGGGAGACGATAGTGACATAACAAAATGATCAACTAAATCCTACTAGGCAAAAAGTGCCACCCCTCCACATATACATACACACCCGATGTTAAAATGATCTACAAATGGATTCCAGCACTCCTCCATTGCAAGAAAATGAATAACGGGGATGTGATGAAGAGGAGAGCCAAAAGCAATCAGCCCAATCTCTGGGAAAATATCCATTCATTATCCCACTTTTACCATTACAGATTTGAAATATGAGAAGCTGGTACTGGTTGAACATTTTTGCACAGGAAATAACAGCCATGGTTCTAGATGAGCTACTTAGGCTGTGTTTAACATGGGTCAAAAACAGTAGACTCATTTTGCGACTGCTGCAAGGAGTCCCCATGATGTACGGCTGGATTTGTAGCAGAAACACTATTTAAAGACATTAATGCAGAGCAAAAGAAACTGAATTTATTCTGGAGTTTCCAGAAACTCCAGAGTGGTCCCAGGGCTTTTGAAGTGTGGACATCCTTAAACAAATGGACTTAAATATAACTTTCAAAGTAAGGATCATTAATAACTCATATTTTTTGTGTCTAGTTCATGAAAATCCCAGCTCATCTGTGTACTCTCTAGGCGTTCATAAATCGGAGGACAACTACAAGATGGGGGTCAGGCAAAGTGTGGGTACTGCCTCTCAAATAAGAAGTCAGCCTCCCATGAAAGTTTTCCCCAGTCCCCAAAATTTCTAACATTGCAGAGAATGAGACACTGAAGACGATGCACATCCTAAAAAGGTTTATTTTCCATCCTTGCATTCCTTGGATCATTTTCTTTAGATACCGAAACTATATATCTCAATGCCTCAATAAAATTTGAAATGACTACAATACTAGAAATTTGAGGGCCAAAGAGAACTTTCATTGGGAGGGGGGCAGAATTCTTGCTTTTATATTTTAATCTTTATTCTGCATATTTTAATATATGTATTTTGTAGAAATACGTTTTAATATGTGTACTTTATATAATGATTATGTGTTTTTAGCTATGTTGTAACCCACCTTGAGCCACGAGGATAAATGGATAAGGAATACAATTATTATTATTATTATTATTATTATTATTATTATTATTATTATTATTTGACACACAACAAGATGAGTCCACAGCAGACACTCTGCTGGCTGTTGAATTGGATCACACGCCGGACACTTCCCAAGTGTCTAAGAATTTATTCTGGAGCTTCTAAGCTGGCAGATGGTAATTTTGTCAGCGCCGATTGTGTTTAAGTGCAGGTCAATAATAATAATAATAATAATAATAATAATAATAATAATAATAATAATTGTTCCTTCTAACAAGGGAATCATTCACCCAGGAGATCAAAAATAAACTGAATTTTCTCTTTTAAAGAAACCAGGCTGCCAACATAAGACTCATAGAGATGAATCTCTTACACCAGAGTTTCAAGCAGATAAACCATATGGCTTGAAATGCAACGTGTTCATCCATTGCTTGGTCCTAGAAGCATTTCAAAGAGAGTCAACGATGTCCACCCTTCTCACATTGGTGAACCCATCATGAACCAAGAGGCTAAGACTTCCCTTGAAAACTCACATGGAATTTTTTCTTTGTTGTTTTGCGCCCCCCCTTTTCCTCCCCCACCCTCCAAAAACTGACCTCTTTCCCCCGCCAGTATAGGGCTTACATCATAACATAATTGCACCATGCATAAACAACATTTGCCATTAAAGGATACTTTTAATGAGAAACAGAACTGCCAACGAGGAGCATCAAAGTGGCTGATGGGAGGAAACCGCCTGGAACCAAATCCCACTTGATGCCCCAATTAATATGTCCTCTAATTCTATTTCCTGCATTTGTCGTACTGCAGCCGCCTTTCTCTAATTTCTCAAGGAGGAAGGAACTGAGCGATGGAGAGCCTTCGTGGCTGGCTTGATGTCGAGGCAGCGAGCAGATTAGAACAAATTAGGGAATTAGACAAAAGACAACTGATGACAGTCTAAGGAAATGTCCTCCAGCAATTATAAAATTAAAGGAGACCTGGCTTCAGGAAAGCACAGAGGAGGAAGAGGACGGAAATCAACAGACACAGCTCTACACAGGAAGGGTTTTGGTCGACCAAGTGTTTGCACATCCCTTGGAAAGAAAAGTGTGAAGTGCTGCACAAGAGATATCCAAATCTAGACAATATTTGCTTCCACACCAGCATCTTCTGCAGACTTCTATCGGCATCAGAGATATGGAAAGTGAGGCATTCCAGATGTCTGAGGCCACGTCTCCCCCAAATATTGGCCTTCTGGTAAGGCTGAGTGGAGATGTGGGCCAAAATTGCTAACTTGGTGTATATGAAAATTACATCCCACTCCCAACATCATATCAATGTTGTCATCATCATCATCGGCTATCACTCATGGCCAAGGAGCAGAGTCCATAAGTGACTATAGAGACCTATTCTGGATCCATATGGTCTTTCACATTGAGGACACATAATTTCCAGATGGAAGGTGGTCCCAACAAGGGTTTGCTTGAGGCGCCTTCTTCCCCTCGGCAGATTTCTCCCTTTTGCCCTCTATTCGTGGCTCCACAAAATCCATAGCACTGTTGGTAACAGCTGACCTCCAGTTACAACGTTTGAGGGCCAAGGATTCCCAGTTCTCTCTCAGTGTTTAAACCACATTTGTTGAAGTTAGCTTTAAGCCCATCTTTAAATCTCTTTTGCTGTCCATCAACGTTCTGTTTTCCATTCTTGAGTTGAGAGTAAAGCAACTGCTTTGGGAGATGGTGGTTGGGAATTTGGACAACATGGCCAGTCCAGAGAAGTTGATGGCAGAGAATCATCTCTTTGATGTGGTCTTTGCTTCCTTCAGAACTCTGACATTTATCTGTCTGTCTTTTGCCCAAGAGATTTTGCAAAGGTAATGCTGATGGAATCGTTTCAAAAGTCAAGAGTGATGTTTGTAGATGGCCCATGTTTTGCAGGTATACAATAGAGTTGGAAGGACAATAGCTTTATCTATATAGGACTTTACATTATGGTTTCAATAACCAAGCACCATCACAAATCTACAGCAGGGATGAAGAGTCTTTGGCCCTCTAGATCTCCAGAACATTAGAAGAAGCCTATTGACAGTAAGAGTGGTGCAGCAATGGAACCAATTGCCTAGAGAGAAAGTGGGTCTCCTTCTTTGAACATCTTCCAAGAGAGATTGAATGACTACCTGCTGAGGATGCTTTAGTTGAAAATCCCGAATTGAACCAAGAATTAGACTCAATGGACCAGCAAGCCCCTTCCAACACTGTGAGTTTATGATCTTTTGAATTTCAACACCAAAAGACCCAACCATGATGGCCAGAGATAAGAGGAGATCTCAAACATCTGGAGGGTAGAAGGTTCCTCAACTAAAATCTATAGAAGTGTATTTTTGTCTTATCCCTGAACACAAGACATTTCTGCTGGGTCTGCCAACCTAGGGTTGGATTGTAATCTAACATTTTAAGGGCCACAGAATATAGTTGGGAACTTATACTGCACAAAACTCATTTCCTGAATTTACTCTACATTTTTTGCACTGCACAGAAAATGTTATTTCCTATACAGAAATGTTTCTTTTTGTCCAGAAACATGTGGATTTTGCATAGAATAAGTCATGAACTGTGAAAATTCTAATCAGTCCAGGTTCTTGATATTGATACGCATCTTTTTTTACCATATTTTGCCTATTTTCCGATATCCTTTCCATCCCGAGCCCTGACTTCATTGATCCACCAAAGAAGTTTTGACTGATCAGTTCACTGATGGAATGAATTGGATCTGTATACCTTTGCATGTCCATTTAACATCTATGCCTTTACTTTGATCTAGCCATTTTTTCCATTTTTTGGATGTGGATTGAAATACATATTTAAAAATAAAATAGTCATTTGCCTCCTTCAGAATTTGGGACACCGTTTTTGCCCATCAAAAACACTAGTTCTTTTACGTAGGTATTTGTACCATTGTGACATTACCATAAAGGCAATGATTCTTCGTAAACATCTTATAGGAAAATAAGAATGCCTTAAAGTAAAATCGGCTGTTTGTGTGCCATTGGACCTACTCCCTTGTAAATATGTGTAGGATTGCTGTATCTGTTCCATTAAAAAATTCTTTTTTTTTCTTCTTTTGGCCTATTTGGTATCCAGCAAATACGATTACAATTCGTCCTTTGTTCCTGGCCATAATTACTACTCTTAATGTGTTTGCATATGTGTGTGCGTGTGAGTGCGCTAGCATGCACACGGAGAGAGTACATATTCATTCTTGCCTCCACCTCCTGTAATTTTGCTTCAGTTCAAGACAAGTTGAAGGGTCAAAAAGGCAAGGGGTGTTTCAGAAGTTTAGCAGACAGGCAAAGAGTGTGTGGGGGGGGGGGGGGGAGAGAAAAAGTGTGAGCGGGAAGCAGGCTGTTGGTGGTGGTAAAGAGGTCTGGTATGTATTATTTCGAAAGCAACAAAGAGCCTCGTGACACCTTCGAGACTAACCCATTTATCCTGGCATGGGCTTTCTTGGACTGGCCTCACTCCATACATCCGATGTGGTTGGCTCCAGTCGGCAAGCCCTTGTGCCTTAATACATTTCTGGTCCTTTCCTCCAGGACTTAGGTCTTGCCATCTCTCCTAGAGACTTGTGTGTTGGGTCATGGGTTGTCCCATATCAGATTGGTCTATCTGTCTATGTGCTTCACCCAAGACTCCTCCATCCCTTTTTGGCCGGGCTGACAACTAAAATACCACATTGAGACGATGACGGATGGGACAAGACCATTTTTGCCTCTAGGAACGATCCATCTATGGGAGTGTCCTTCAAGTCGGATGCTGCTAAGAAGAGATTTTCTATCTCCTGAGTCAATAGTTCAAAATCCCAAGGCGGGTTTGGAAACCACAGATAAAACAAGGTATGTCTCTGAATGTCTCTGCTCAGCTATGAAGAGCTGAACTACTTTTTCCCCATATAGATGACATATTTCACCACCAGCTGCAGACCATGTCCACCCTAACCACAATATGCTCACCTTATGGTGTATCTATGAGATCAAGAGATATATAGTTGCTAACAGGTTGCCAGCCATAGCATAGCAACAGGTCTTTCAACAAAGATGGAATATTTTGGGTTGGGTCCACTGTTGCATTCAACATTCTGTCATGGGAAAGCAGAAAGCCTGGGGAAGAGTTAAAGTGTTTTCCTGGAAATGTTGAACCAGTTTGAAAAGAAAACCAAGGAAAAAAGTGGGATGTTGATGCCAACCTCTCACTTAAATCCAAAAGGGTCATCATGAGATTTCCTGCTGGCAATACTTCTTTCCTTCATCTTCTCCCCTCCTCCTCCTCCTTTCTCCCACTTTCCTCTTAAATGAGGGTGGCTACCAAAGGCAGTCTCTCCTTTCCCTCCTCTTCTTGCTCCTCTTCCTTTCTCCAGTCTTTTTCCCACTAGCCTTTGCAGCCCAGATGTGCCCATCTCAGACCCACCACAGTTGCCTGGCTCTGCCCAAGAGCTGTTAGTCTGCCTTTGAGGTGCTTTGATTCAAGTTCTCCTTGACGGATGAGCCCGGCTAAATTGCCAAGTGATCTCCTGACGTGAAATCTGGGGAAGGCAATTGGGGATGGGGCTTTAAAAGGCACCCTTTTTGTGGTAGCTTCAGCTGGCCTGGCTTTGAGGTGAGGAGGATGAGTCATTGACGGATAGTCCTCCCTTGAAATCGCAACATCCCTGATCTCACTGGGTGGCTTTGGAGAAGTCTCTGTCTGCCAGCTCCAGCGTTATAACTATTTCCCCTCATCTGTTCTGCAGGGATAATGACACCAACTGTATCTTATCTCGCAGGGCTGTGAGAAGGGTTTCTCTGAGAATCGATGTGAAGCAACTGGCACGCGGTGGTAAAGGGCTGTCCCAAGGGTGGTCACGACTCCAAGTTGCTTCTTCCTTCTAGCACTGTGTCACTAACTGCCTGACCAAAGGCTAGCTGCTTTGGAAACATCCCAAACATACTCCTGGAGAGGCTGGTTACCCAGAAGCCATTGCTTTCCCCCTAAACCAGGTTTTAATTTTGGAGGCTGGGCAATGGAGGGGGGGGGGGCATGGTTTCCTGGAGGGTGCTTTCTTTCCTGAGCATCCCTTCCAAAGACTGGCTTGTCTTAGTTGACAACTTCTTCTTTGCTACTCTTGGCTTGATCTGTGGGGCATTTCACCCTCCCTAAAACCGGTCCCTGTTTCCCCCCTGGAGTTCTTGCTGCAGACCCCTTTCAGACTTCAAACTAGAGGCCTTATGATCACCCTGAAACCACTCATCCTTGGACATTGGAAACTGTCTCACTGCTCGATGAAATGCCTATTTCCTTTCCTCCTGAAGGCACCTGACATCTACTGTCTGCCCAATTGCCTAACCAGACCAGGAGCAAAGCTTGTCCCTTCCCCCCTTGCAGTGCCTAGAGTGCTTCTTTCTTTTTTTATTCTTTTTGATGGGTCGGAAGAGACAGGAGGGGAAAAGAATCCCCACAGCCCCAGGCTCTTTGGCAGACTTGTTGAGGGAATGGTGAGAGCCTCCAGGCCCATATCATCGCTGTCCTGAGAAGCCAACTTGATCACTCCCAGCTGTTTGGGGGGACAACAACTCAAAGGAATCTGAATGCCCACAAATGATGCTGGAGGTTGAAACAATCAAGGGGCTGGGAAGAGGTGCTATTTAAAGCACGTCTCTTCAATGTGTGGGTGAGTATATGTGCCTCCTAGTCACCTGTGGACTTATGGCGATACCAAGAAATGGATAGGGTTTTCTTAGGCCACGGATATTCACTGGGTTTTCATGCCCACCTCTCTCTTTCTATGGGCCTTCAAGTTGCCTGTTGATTTATGGTGACAACATGAATTTCCTAAGATTTATTTAGGTAAAGAATAGTCAGAGATGGTTTTGCTAGTTTGTTCTCTGAAATATTGCCTACCTGGTATTCATTGTTGGTCTTCCATCCCACCACTAACCAAGGCTGGCCCTGCTTAGCTTCCAAGATCAAACAGAATCTGGTGCATTTAGGAGTCTCCCTTCTCTATCTCAAAAACATTATCAAGAATTGGCTGCTAGACCAATCTTACAATTGACATATTTTCCCTCTTGCTTGCCCACCCCTCTTTTTTTTTTTTTAAAAAAAAATGGGTTAAGACCCAGGAATTCCACTTGTGTCTTCTTGCCTCTGTTACTGGATATCCATGAAATGGCAAATGACCCCTGTGTAGTAAATAGGTATTAACCCGGCGTTATAGTTTCATCTCAACCATGAAAATGGATTGTTGTAGCCAAGGATATTGCAAGGAGGTTTATAAAATATTCAAGGAGAAGGTGGAAATTGCTGGAGATCATTGACTGGAGGAGACATAAAGAGAGAGGGAGAGAGAGAGAGCTAGAAAGTAAGAGACAAGGAAGTAGATGCATTCCATCAAAGCAACAACACAGCAATGCTATAGCTATCCAACTGCAAGGGAGAAAAGGGCATCTTTTGAGTTGAGTTGTGGCCTGACACTTATCCTGTAATGGCTGGGATCCTGCACCACAGTCTGTGTTTCTGTAATTTTACGAATCCATAGCGACACTACAGAAATGCAAAGAAGCCCTGTTTGTGAATTGTGGAATTACTCATTGGCTTTTTGTGAATTGTGAAGTTGCTCTTTGGTCCATTGTGTTCTCCTGTTGGCCTTTTACAATGATGTAAGTCCCAGAGAGAGACATCCATAGGCCTCTATGTGAAGACACACTCTTTCGAGTCCAAGTCCAACAGAGAGGGAGAGTCTGACTGTGTCTGACATCAGAGTGGTAAAACTCCCTATTGGGAGCTATATATTGGTTATATTTTTCGTGTCAGGGCAGTCAGTCAATTATATTACATTTCTAACAGAACAGAGCAAACAAACAGAGAAAATACAAAATGTGTGAGTTTGGTAGTTTATTAAATGTCCTTTGACCAGTATCTGGCCACTTGGAGTGCTTCTGGTGTTGCTGCAAGAAGGTCCTCCATTGTGCATGTGGCTGGGCTCAGGTTGCATTGCAGCAGGTGGTCAGTGGTTTGTACAACCAGTATATATTGGTTATAGCACTGTAGACTGGAGAGATGGTGTACAACTAAATCCATCATAGTCTGTGGTGGTTGCACAAGGCCATCTTTCCAGTGATTTGTGACACTGAGCAACCCAACACACCACCTAGAAAGGAATATCACCCTTCTTCATTGAACAAAAAAAAGTCCCACTGGCTTCTTGATGCATCTGCAAGGCACCAACAAGCATGGCAAGATCATTCCATTCAGAACAGATCTTTTTTCCATTCATCTGGTCTCCCTCCCGCCCTCCATTCATTCTGTATCACTCCAATTTCCCCTCCGTTTGCGCTAATAGACTGCAAACCCTATGGGCAGCAGCTGTCTGTAATTGTAATTATTCTATAGCACTTTGTTTCGAAAGTGCTTGAGAAGCGCCCGATTAGTGTTAAATCACACCTATCATTAGTCTCTCCGGTGCTCGACTGAGGTCTTCCCCCTAGTCCATTAAAGCACATGATTGCTATTATCATTTGCTCCCAGCTCCCAGCAAGACATTCAAAATGGTTACATATAAATCGTACATCTTGACCTATGATTTGAATGTTACAACCGACAAGACCTCCTCCTTGCAATGGAATGGGATGATCACAGCCTGTCTGGATCACCTGATTAAGTCTCCATAGGCCTGACATTTGAGCCATGCAATCAAGAGAGGTCCCTTCCTTTGCTCCGTCTTGAGCATTGGCTTTCACTGCTTTCTACCTGCCTGACCCCCTTGGAAAGCTCAAACGGATGAGATCTGGCAGGCAGGTGTTGCATTTGAAGGGCTTGAAGTGCAGCACTCGACAACCAGCATTTGGAACTTCAGAGCGAGTTTTCTTCTCAACTTTGCGAGAAAATTCTTTTACACTTTTGACACTTCCTTATACAATCTGCAGGAGAGCCATCTCAAGATGTGGGTACCCAAAACAGTGGATAATAGGAAATCCTATATTTGGACTATATTTTAACTACTTGGGCTGATAGCAGAGTACAGAAACCCAATGGAGAACCTTAGGGGCATCTGTACTGTAGAGTACATGCAGTCTGACACCACTTGAATTTCCATTATCCAAAGTGAGAGAATCATGGGAGTTGAGTTGTAGTTGGCAAGATCTTGGACCTCCTCTACCAAAGAGTGCTGAGTCTTCTCCAAACTACGACTCCCATGATCACATAGCCTTAAGCCATGGCAGTGAAAGAGGAGTTAAACTGCATGAATTCTACAGTGTAGATGACTCCTAGAGAGGCCAACAAACACTTTCAGCGAGGAATATTTTTTGAAGCATGGCTAAATGAATGGATACGGGGTTGTATGGTATACAATCATTCATCTCATTGAACTGGAGGTCCTAGATGCATTTTTCTCCCTAGCCAATGGTGAGAATTCTTGGAATTGTAGTCCAACCACATCTACAAAGCCACATTAATCCCACCACTACTATAGAGGCACACTTGGTCTAACTTATGATCACGATTTCTAACCTGAACTCTCTCCCACAAAGGGACTCAGGACAGCTTCCAAAACAAACATGACAAACATTCAATGCCATATATGATAAAAAAAAACTAGAAATAACACACACACACACACACACACACACACAAAAGAGTTAAAACGAACAAGCTAAAACATGTAGTCAATCAACCTCATAAATAACAACAAGCTGGTAAAAATCTGTAAAAATACAACAGTACAGAACTATAAAAACATGGCTCTCGGGTAAAGGTAAAATAACAACACTACACAAAATGTACAGGATACCTCCTTGCACAACATCGTTTCAACTCTATATGCAGGCATCAAGGCTTTCACCAACACAATCTGCCAGAGCCTTCATGCTTAGATCATTTGTGGCCAAGACATATAAATGGTTTTTAATGTTCCACTAGATCGACATTCATTGCAAACTCAAAGTACATATTCTACAAGAAACAAAGGTTCCCCATCCTCTCACCCTCATACTTGGAACCCTGGTGGTGCAGTTGGTTAAATCCCTGTGCCGGCAGGACTGAAGACCGACAGGTCACAGGTTTGAATCCGGGGAGAGGCGGATGAGCTCCCTCTATCAGCTCCAGCTCCTCATGTGGGGACATGAGAGAAGCCTCCCACAAGGATGATAAAACATCAAATCATCCGGGCGTCCCCTGGACAACGTCCTTGCAAACAGCCAATTCTCTCACACCAGAAGCGACTTGCAGTTTCTCAAGTCACACCTGACACGACAAAAAAACAAAACAAAAACAAACCGTCATACTTGGTATGAAGTCGGCAAATGTTTTTGTCCAGTTCCCTTCCAGCCTGCCCCACAGTTTATGGCGAAATTACAGAGATCACGGGAAATTCAAATCAGATGCTCATAATGTGGGAGCTGTTCAAATGGGAAAACAAACCATCCCGCTGTGCCTTCTCCCCTCCAGCCTTCTCCGTGTCCTCCAGAGTTTGTATCTATTAATTCGGTTGGCCCATCTTATAACCAAAACTGATGCCGACTCCTACTGCTGTGTCCTCTATTGACCTGGAACCCTTGGCCTATGTCTGCCCCTGAGGCAGCCTGGTTTCCTGCAGTGGGATGGCAAGACCTGTGTGGCTGATCCCCAAAGTAACAGATGGTGGCTTGTAACTCTAACCCCATTCAATTTCCCAGCCCCTTCCTCTTTCCTCCGGTGGCCTGGAGCTTACATGCCATCCACTTTGTTACCTACAACAGGAAGGTCAAGGCCTCTCACCAGCTGCTGGTCTTCTCCTCTCAGCTTGGGGCATTTGGCTTGAATTGCTGGAGAAGAGGAGGCAGGAGTAGAAAAGATAGGTCAAGGGGGCACTGGAGGGATCCTTGGCTATCTTGGCCCTTTTAAGCTGCATTGGAACACACTTCTCAACCCATCCACAAAGCTGACATCTGAGGGGCTCCATTAACATGTTGACAAAGGCTTCATGGACAACAGCAAAAGGGGAAAATGTGGTGGTGAGGAAAGGAGGGAATACCAGGGCAATGATTGCGAGAGATGGAGAAAGTTTCTGCCCCTGTGCACTAGTTTCTCAAATGCCTCACTGCCACAGTACATGTGATCTAGGCGCCTTACTAAATCAGAAACTGAACATGAGTTAATGCTGTGATGTGGCAGCTGAAAAAGCAATTCGAGGCTGCTTCAATAGGAGCACAGTGTCTAGACTGGAAGAAGTTATAGTACCATCTGTTCTGCTTTGTACCATCTTCTCAGTGAGGCTCTGCAGCCATCTGAGAGCTGGCAATAGGGATCTTTTCCCAGTCATGAGGATTTGTGCTGGGTCTTCTGAAGTGTCATCTTCATATCATGCCTTAGACTCAGGGGATGTCTGTGATCCGGCATGCTCCACTTAGCACTGGCTGGCCTCAGCTGCAATCTTGGAAGCTGCCAGAAGGGCCAAAGCCAACACAGGCTAGCCTGAACATAGTTCTTTCTGTATCTAGTGCTATCTTTGTAACATCCGGGAGATGGCTCAACCACTGCAAAAGTACTCATTTCATGGCTGAAGGACAGAAGATCATGGGATCTCCTGTCCTTCTTCATTCACTAGCTGCATGGACAGTGAAATGGTAGCTCTCCACATAAGAGGTGCTTGGAGAATGTTGTGTAGTAGAATTAAACACTACACAACTCATCATGCAGTTCAGCATGCCCTTGCTGTGTGCCTTCCCGTTGTTTCTGATCGAAGGCAAGGAGAGGAAATAACAATGCTGACTTATGTTTCCTCACCACTGACCCAGGGATCAAGAATGGCAGAAGGGGGTATTTGGTGGCAGAGAGATGGACACTGAGTAATAGGGCAGGGCGTTCTAATTTACAGATATTCTTGGAATGCTTGAGCACAGAAGTTACAAGGCCTTAGTTGGGCTTCCATTCTAAGGAAATGCAAGACTAAGGAGGAGAGGGAACCATCTTGCTAATAGGCCTACACTTTTAAAACCAAACAATGGGAACCCTGCAAGCTCTATGCAGTCAACCCCCAGGGCCACAAGTCAAAGCAGATCAGTAGATTAGCATCCTCCTACCTGGATCCCTTTGATTGTTTTGTTGTATTCCCATCATTTCTGAGTGTTTAACATAATGTCGGAATTAGATGGCACCATAACACCACCCAGCTTCTGGATGGCTCCTTGAAGGGTTCCCAAATTCTGGATTGTCTCCACCAAGAAAAGTGATCGGGCTTCCCCTGGAGGAACCATATGCACTTCCAAGTCAGGCTGGGACTTTGACTTAACAACAACAGAGTGAGGCAGATTCTCGTTCTTTGGAGACCCTTGAGGTCTCTTCCAGCTCTATGATTCTGTGATTATGATATGTTCTTGGTTTCTACTTCATGGTTCAAGTCTGACAACCAGCAGGCTTAGCTATCGATTTCATTCTTTGCTCACTGGTAAAGGATAAATATCCTTATGGAAGAAGATCTTCCTCAATGATGTCCTCTTCTCTTCTTGAAAGTCCAAGAAATATCATAAAATTAGTCATGACAGTCCTTGCCAGGGCCAGGGGTTTGTGTCAGCTTCTACTTGCAGACGGGTGAAGAAAAAAAAGAGAGAGCATGACCCAAAAGTGAAGGACAAAGGCTAGAAGAATGAAGCAAATGATGAGAAGAAATGATGGACAGTCCGACTTGTTGAGGGTGAAATCAATTAAAGGGCATCAAATCTTGAATTCATGCTTTTTGAAAGTGACAAATATATACTGGAAACTGAGAAAGATGGAAGGAGAATAATGTGTTTGACCTCCAGGAGACCGGCTGCTCCTTCCGTCACAGGAGCCAAAGCTGAAGTAAGATGCCCTTATGATAAATTATAACAGCCAGTCAGCCACCTTTAAAAAAAGTAATGAGGTGAAAAGGTTACTGAAGGGGACCCAAAATGCATGGAATCCAACCAGACATCATGATAAATCAAGTCAGGCTCTCAATATTTGCGTGCCAGGCCTGCCTAGTACTGCTGTGGCTAATCTCAATTTGTTTGCCTTGTTATTTAAAGGGTAATCGGCATGCATACATCTTGTTTACTGAGACAGCCCTTTCGACAAAGATTGTCATTGTGGGATGGGTCACTCCAACTCCAGGGAAGTAATCACCCAGATGGCAAAGATCTTGGTCATTCTGGTGGTGGGAATTAATGGAAGGTGAAGACCCTTCGTAAACCAACTTATCCAAATGGTCATTGCCCCTGGAAACAAAGAAGACATTTGGGACTCATCCCAAAGATCTTCTTTTGCTTGGATGACTGACTGAGCAGTAATCCCAGCAAAGAAAAAGTGACACTGATAGAGGTACACTTCCATGGGGGTTCCGGAATCAAATCTCAATGAATACCAAAGGTTTACTGTATTTCTGCTGGATCTAGAGACCAGAGTAAATACAGGGCTGGCCCAAGACATTTGTTTCCACATTCATCTACAAGGCTATGAGAACTTGGTTTGTTGAGCACCAACTTCACATGCTCAGCATTGGTTTGAGCACCAAGAGAATGGAACGCAACCTTACAAGCATGGAGCCACACTGTGCTTTGTTAGTAAATTGGGGTGCTATACAACTTGTGCATCTCCATGAGCAATGCACCTAAATGCACAACTGAACCCAGATGTGTAGACTTAGTCTGATTCAAACAGAGCCAATGCTGATCATTGGATTCTGCCATTCCCACTCCCAAAAGTACCTTTAAGCCTTTGCCTCTCCAACCCCCCCCCCCCACCCATCCTGGCTGTTGCATTCCTTGTTGCCGTTTCTGGGTGGCCAACCACCCCCCTGAGAAACAACATGATTCTATTGTGGAGACAGTAGCTCACACATCGACAAATAGCTGCCGACACTGCCCTGCAGCGCTCCTGCTCCGATCGGCTATTCGGAGTGATTGGACACACTAGTTAGGTCTCCCTGCATGTTTATCAATCCCGTCTCTGCCACTTCCCCACACATGTCTGTCAAAAGGCCCCCTTCCAACCAGGCAGCAGAAGCGGCTTATGAGCTGTCTCCTTCTGAGGTGCCTGCTTTGCCAACCGAGTTTGATTTGCACGCGGGAGAGGTTTGGCTTGTCGTCTCGAGAGATGTAAGCCAGCCGGCTCAGCATGGAAGAGAAAGAAATCCTTTCCCAATTACTTTGCAGTGCTTTAAACATGCCAAAGCTGCAAACATGGGAATTGGGAGCTTTTATTTTCACTTTCTACCACTTGGAGAAGAGAGCAATTTGAATAAACAAAGCCAAAATCCTGTTGGAGATGGACACTAGTTAGTTTTTTACCAACTTGCATATGGAGGTCTTTGGAACCTTCTTATGTAAGTATTCCCTTGGACTGAATAAAAGTCTATAACGATTCTTGAAGGATAACACAGCCCCCAGGTGCATCTACACTGAAAAATTAGTACAAATTGACACCACTTGAACTGCCATGACTCAGTGCTATGGAAACTTGGGATTTGTAGCTTGGCAAGGTACCATTCCTCTTTAGCAGAAAAAGCTAAAAACCTTGTAAAACTACAGCTTCTAGGATTTCATACCCTTGAGCCATGGCAATTCAAGTGGTACCAAATTGCATTAGTTCTAGAGTGTAGATAAAGGCACCTCAGATCCCTTGCATTTCTATTCACAACACTGGAATTCAACAAGATTTCAGCCATATTGTCCCAGTACTATCATCCATTTTCTTTATTCATTTACATGTGTATGTAGGTCTCCTGTCAACGCCTCCCTACCCTGGAACATAATGATGTTCAAGCAACAATTGTGGTACCATTGCCACAGTTGTAGATGTCCCTAAAGACCACCTTAAAAATCAGCCAGAATGAAGGATAGGGTTCTGCATTGCAACTACAATTAAAGTACGTTTGGCAGGGATGAGAGACAGACCCTTCTCTGTGGTGGCCCCTTGGCTATGGAATGTCCTCCCTAAGGAGATTAGATCGGCTCCCTCACTCTTAACGTTTCGGAGACAAGTTAAGACATGGTTATATGAGCAAACGTTTACAAATGCAGAGTAACTGACATAGAATCACTCAACAATGGAACTTGGACAATGTTATTTAACTAGGAGACGCTGATGATAATGATGTTGGTTTTTATTGTTTTTATTGCTTCTATTGTGGTTTTATACTGTTTTAATGTTTAATTCGTATTTTGCTGTTATATGTACTGACTTGTAAACAGCCTTGAGGTGCCGATAAGGCTGAGAAAGACAGTATATAGTAAAATAAACAAACAAACAAATAAATAAAAAAAAATAAATATAAGAAAATTCCAAATATAGCTGAAATGATTTTCATACAAACTGTAAATCCCGTACTAAAAACACCTTCTTGACCTACTGATGCACTTTCTTCCTGTCTTCTAGGCTACTCCTTTTTTTACCAGATTGGCAAACTTCAGCCTCATGCCCAAGGACACTGCTGCTTCATCTCCAACCCAAGTTGGTGAAGAAGTTGCATTGGGATAATAAACACTAGAAAATGCTAGGATATCATTTTGACGTCGAAATATGGGGCATTCAGGAAAGCGGAGGAGTCTGTACATTTGGAAAGAAACAGAGTCTCTCAGGGGACTTGTTTCAAAGAGGGTTTCACCGAATCTCATCTTTTTTCCAATCCAACGTGCTTACTCCAACTTTCCAGATTCCAAATGCTGAACTTTTACCAGTCTCTTCAAACTCCCAGACTCCCAAATTGCCTCTCCTTCCTTCTCACCCCCTCCCTGGTTCAGTTTCCAATCCTGCCCCCGTGGGGCATTAAATCTTTTCCATTGCCTTTCCTCCGCAGTCCAAAAGGATATGAATTTAGTAACTCTTTGCCGTGCTGCCATCGAAGTCCATGAAATACGGCAGGAGGGGAGCAAGGAAGATGAAGTGCACCTGCATTCTCTCCATAAGCAGTAACACCAGAGGCCAAAACAGCCCACTCAAGAGGAGAATAAATGATTCAGGTGCTCAGGGCTCAAATCTGGAAAGGGCATAAGCACAAAATATGAGGATCTAGTGGGATCTAGGCCAACGTCTGTAAGGTGGATGTAACTATCATATAATATACAATTCAGTGCACAATGCCCCACTATAATATATAGTTATGTTATCCCCAAATATCCAATTTCATCTGAAGTATACTTTTACTGGCACTGTAGCATTCTCTTCCTTGGAAGGCTTGATTGGCACCATTGTTGGGATTGTTTGGTTACCAAAATGTGGCTTTTTAAAGAGACCAGACCTAACTGATTTGATCCATGATGCACATGGATCAAATGGTCTTATGATATCATTTAAATGGTTTTAACTGGTTTTAAACTGTTTTTTTTTAAAAAGAAAACAAATACATAGCTAAAACACAGCAGGGATCTGATTCCCCAGTCCCAATTGTGATGAAAATGTAAATAAAGTATTTTAAAATAATATATTAAGGCCACCCTCAACTTACAAACAACTCATAGTTAGGGACGAGGCTGAGACAACAGAAAGTGAGAGAAATCTGCCCTTTCGAAGAATTATTATAATGGGGGAAAGCTGTCTCCACTGAAGCTTTCTCACCAAACTTTGTTTCCACAACAAGTCAAATTGTTCAAAATCCAATTCTTACAGGGACAGGAAGTGAGGAGAATCTTCTGAACTGAGGTACAAATAGCAAAGGAAACACCACAGGGTGTTAACCCTTCCCTATGCTATCCAAAGCTAAAAGATATATATATCTACATTTTTATAAGTCTAACTCCAGCCATATATATATATATGGTTGGAGTTAGACTTATAAAAATGTAGCTGTTCTGACTTACATACAAATTCAACTTAAGAGCAAACCTACAGAACCTTGAATTAACTTGGCAACTGCCTGTATACCATTACAGATCCCATTAAATTATTGTACAGATCCCATTAAATTATTGGAGGATCAACAGCCGTATTGTACAGCCTTTATCCTCCAGGTGTTTGGGATTCCAACTGCCAGAAATTCTGGCTAGTTTGACCAATGGTCAGGAATTCTGGGAACCGAAGTCCAAAACATTTGGAGGACCAAAGGTTGAGTGCTAATGCTGTATATAGAGATTTATACTAAGGAAGCCTCCTGTGGTATCCTAGCCTTGGTCAAACACATTTTGGTGGGGAAAATGAGCCAAGAAATGAGCCAATGTATCTCAGCAGTGGGAAACGCCCCCACAAACTGAAGCACAATTGAGTTGTGATCTGTACATTAGCCTGAGAGATATGAATTAGATAGGCTCACTTGAAGAAGTAGGCTGGACCACATCCTCTGGCATTTCCAAGGAGAATATAATTATCCACATAGACAATTATAATGGTTGCAAATTCCTATTGCAAAGTGTTTGTTGTTCGCCATTAATAATATTTCACATTACGAGAGAAACCAGACAGACTGGATGGAGCACATGCAGAAGTAGTATTGACCCAAAAGAAACTGATCCCAACAATGGTCCCAAAATTCTGAAGGCAAAATTTGGTAGCCTGCCACCACCCCGAGTCTCTTTCTTTGTCACCTGCCATTCTCTCCTCTCTCTCTACCTGTCAGCTTTCTTGTATTTCAAATGGATTACCAAAGCCCCTTCTCAACTAAGTCACTGCAAGTGTTTATTCACCAAAGGGATGATAAATATATCAACACTGTCAGTATCCCGTTGCTTTCGCTCCATAAAAGAGAGAGCCTCCAACTGAGCTTTGACTGCTCTCCATCCTCAAGCAAGATGGATGGTTCCTTCTCAAATACAGCTCTCCAGCTAGCATCTTTTACATCAGCCTTTGGTCATTTCTATGGATGAAATCCACATTGATTAGCAGAATGAGTCAAAAACAAACTTCAAAGATTAAACAAACCCTTTAAAATGATGCAACATCAATATTTGGGGTGACTTAATGAAGCCCAAAGGTCTTGGGGAACAGCCATTTTCACTTGCTGATGTTCTGAAGGCTTTCCTGTTGAAGCTCATACATTCTTTTCAAACTGGACTTCTACTTTATGTTAGTGATCCTGGGCCTTAGCACCAGGTTTACCAAGAACAAGCTTTCAGGAACATGTTGGTGGCACTGCATTCCAGATTTCGAACAACTTCTCCAAGAAATTTCACACAGATGTTCAATAGCAACCATTGGGCAAAGGCTCAGGATCTGATAATACTGGATAATCTAGCGACTCCATTTTTCAGGCTCCATCTTTTTTTTTAACCAGTCCTGGTGTTAAAAGACTGCAGCTGGAATCCTTCACCCTCCCTATTTTCATCTCCTCCAGTACAGAATGAGGTTAATGAAGAAGCCAGAGAAACAAGAGAAACAGAGGACATCTCTTTAACATTCATGCCTCTTCTCCAGCAATTGTAACAGCCCTGTTTTCACATGCAACCCGGTCTCATTTTTGTGACATTCTGTCCATACCAGGCATAGCTGTTCCCAGCTCCCCACGTCAAGGGTGATAACATAGCTCCTTATTATCCAAATCTCAGCGGTCATGCGCCATCAGCTTGTTAGAAGCTTCATGACCAAGCAGACGGAAAGAACCCCATGAAACAATGTGAGCCTGGAACCAGGAGTGTGTGTGTTTGTGCGTAAGGGTTGCATGGAGCAATCGTCTCAATACTTGTCTCATGTGGATGGGAAAAACAGATCCAAACAACACGGTTAGCTAGACAACTCCCATTGTACAGTTGGCCCTCCTCATCCACGGCTTCTGTATCCATGGACTCAGCTATCCCTGGCTTGAAAATATTTCTAAAAATCCCAAAAGCCAGACTGCTCTTATTGTATAGTCAACCCTCCTTCTCCATGGATTCTGTACTCATGGATTCAACCATCCTTGGTTTGAAAGTATTTTTTGAAATCTCCAAAGCCAGACTTCTTTCATTGTATATTCAGTAGAAAAGTACACGAAATACATTTCTATCTCTTTGGGGCACAAAACAGAATAAGGTTTACCCCAAATTCACATGTCTGATATTCAGTCCTCCTTATCCATGGATTCTGTATCTACGGATTCAACCATCCACGGCTTGAATGTATTTAAAAAATACATAAATGAAGCCTTCATTCTGCCACTTTATATAAGGGACACGTTTTTACTCCACCATTGTACATAATATAGTTAGCTCTCTGTACCCACAGTTTCAGTATCCATAGATTTCATCATCCGCAGCTTGAAAACATGGACTTCTGGTCATTGTAGTTTTACAAGGTCTTTAGCCTTCTCTGTCAAAGAGTGCCTTGCAAAGGTACAACTCCCAAGATTCCTTAGCATTGAGCTATGGGCAGTTCAAGTGGTGTCAAACTGCATAAATTTTCCGGTGTAAATGCACTCCTAGTTACAATTATTTTTTTCAATGACCATTTATGGAAGAAGGTGCTAGCTGGATCCACCCCCCGTGGAGGGTCGCCTGGCAGACGTTCTTCTGTGTTACAAGCCATGCTCAATTAATATAACTTGCAAGGTAAAGAGATGCCTGCTTCCATAGCCTGAACATCAGAAGGCCAGGTAGGGAAGTCAACATTTATTTATTTATTTATTACCTTTCCCTCTTGTGTTTCCACTGAGAGAAGTATGGCACTCAACGTTCCTTGCAGAATGAGAGAACAGATTTCTTCCCTCCTTTAAAGGGACAGTGGGGGGGGGGGGGAGTCAAATGAAAGCGCCATCATATATATATATATATATATATATATATATATATATATATATATATGACACACATGCCTTTGTTTGTTCAGCAATTGCATTTGTCTCCTTTGACATTCTCATGCAAATACCAGTGAAGTGATTAAGGTCAAGAGCATCCTTCAAGAGCAGGTAGCCACTTTCTGCAAGTCGCTGGCTCCCCTCTCCACGCTGTCACTTTTCTTCGCAAACTGCTCCAGGTTCCACCCTGTTTTCACTTCGGCGTAGTCTCTAAGACTCAAAAGGCTCTTCCCTGGAAGGACAAGGACACATGTCTCATGATCAAGTCAGACATGCGACCTTTTCATGCAGAGAAGGTAGGAAGTTGGCTGCTGTGCCACTGGCCCTAGTAAAGGAGACATTACTGTTGGGAATGGGGACCTCAGATGCTAAGCAATACATGGCTCAGGTTCAGGTTATCTGAAGAACCATATTCTCCCTTATGAATGTACTTTGAGATCTTCTGGGGAGGACCATCTCTCTGTCCCACCTCCTACATATCTGTTGGGAGCATGAGAGAAGGGAAGGACTTGCTCCATGGATCGTCTCTCTGTCTCACCACCTTCATATCTGGTGGGAACATGGGAGAAGGGAAAGGACCTGTTTCATAAACCTTCTCTCTATCCTAACACCTTCATATCTGGTGGGAACATGGGAGAAATTAAAGGTCTTGCTCCATCGACAGTCTCTCTGTCCCACCACCTTCATATTTGGTAGGAGAGGGCCTTCTCAATGGACCTTCTGGGGTCAAACTCAGGTTGCCCCGCGAGATAATCACCTGTGTCAATACTAGTGTCTCCATAACAGTGGCAAGTTCCAAAGAATTCCTGGCCATCCCTGGGCATCTTTGCCAATGAAAGCAAAGATGCCCACATGAGCTGCAGGATCTGAACAAATCAAAGATGAAATAGGTATATATATATATATATATATATATATATATATATATATTCATTCCTATAGATCAGTGGTTCTCTACCTGGGGTCCCCAGATGTTTTTGGCCTACAACTCCCAGAAATCCCAGCCAGCTTACCAGCTGTTAGGATTTCTGGGAGTTGAGAACCACTGCTATAGATGGTGACCTGCAAATATCAGTGAAAGGGACTACCTAATTAGAATCAATCAAGTTCTTCATCGCATTAGACATGAATTATTTAATGACATTAGAATAAATTGAATTTCATTTCTCACTTAATTAATTAATGCTAAAGACTGCTAGTGATGCAGATTCAGTGTCCCGTCTCCAAAATGCATGCTTTGGTTTTCAGATTTTCCAGATTACCTGTATTTGCATACACAAAGAGATCTCTCAGAGATGGGGCCCAAGTCTAAACACAACATGCATTTAGGTTTGATATATCACTCATACACATAGTCTGAAAGCAAATTGATGCACAATATTTTTAACAATGTTGAGCACAAAACAAATGTTGTGCCCACTGAACCATCAGAAAGCAAAGGGGTCATGATCTCAGCTAGCTATGTGGACCAATTTGGATGCTGGAGTAATTTCAGATTTTGGGATTCCAGATTCCGCTCTATCTCCCCGAAGGGACTCAGGGCGGAAGGCACAACCTATATTGTTACTGTAGCTGTCCTCTGAAAACTTCAGTGTTATCATTGAGATATTTTCTCTCTCTCAGTTTTGCATCATAGCATGCATCGCAGTAACAGGTAAAGGCCTTCTCACATGACACTGTTATAGCAGTATGATTCCACTTTAACTGTGATGGCAACACCCTATGGAATCCTGAGATTTATAGTTGAGGGAGGACATTCGGACTTCTCAGCCAGGCACTTAAAGTGGGATATAGACCTACAACAGTGTGATAAGGGACATAAGCGGGAATGCCGCTGAGCCTTGTTTTATTCCAGCAGTTCAGATAGGTTCTCAATGCCAAGTGAAGATGAGCAGGCACCAGGGTGACCGCAGAAGCTTTGCAATTATTTCCATGGAAATCATTTCTATTTAAATTCTAATCAGCGCCGGCTTGTAACAACACCTCGGTTAAAAGCATAAAAGCTTTCCCTCAGCCTCTCATCTGCTTGCGCTGTACCTTTTCCCCTAATAGCTGGACAATTAAATAAATCTCCTGACACTTAACTGCCCTGTTTCCCACCAGTCAGATGACGGGGGTTCAGAGCTGTTGCATTAGCAAGGCGGCAAGCACAGTCAAAGGCTGGAGGAAAATGCATGGGGAGATTTTCAAGGAAAGTCAAAACCACAGGACTCCTTCAGAGTCTTTGAGTCGGAGCCTTTCGCCTCCATAGTCAGTTTTTTGTGCTCTTAAGTGGGAGGTTTTTACCCCTGGAGCTGGTCAACAACTCCTCTTACTGGAAGACAACTTGGAGAAAGAGGGAGACCAGAGCTATCTCCAGGAGTTGATGGACTGTAGCTTCCAGTATCACTGGTAGAGCCAAGGGGAAGAAATGCTGGAAGTTGCAGCCCAACACCATCTGGAGAGCCATGTGCCATTGACAACTGAGATGGAATCTACTCTTGGTCCATCTAATCCTGGTTGCCCAATATGATCAACAATGGTTCTCTAGGATCCCAGATAAACTCTATACAGCTTAGGTCCAGGCTATCGGAAAGACTGTATCACTCTGTATAAACATGCCAAAAACCTTTGATCTACAGAGGACGGCTTTCCAATCACTAGCGCTGGACACAAGAGAGAGCCTTTTTGCTGGCAATGACAACAACCCTGAATTTCCTGGAATAAGTCTCCACATGCAGATTATACAGTGATCATGCTACACAGGCCTTGTGTCAAATCTCCAACGAAATACAAATTCAGAGCTTTGAAAAGCTTACTTTTGGATGACAATTCTCAATATCCCCTATGTAGCTATACTATATTAGATATACCAAACTATAGCTATCGTGTTGAAGGATATTCACACTAGCCCTGGTTGGCTCTCTGGGCTCCTTCCCATTAGCCAAGAAAAAGAGCTGGAAAGTACCTTAAAAAATGTCAGGACATGCCAAAGTTATTCAGAACTGAGTAGTAGAAATGATGTCCAAAAGGCAATTCCACACAAATACCTTTTTTTTTTACAAAAGGAGAAATACATTCGCCGCCATTGTCATTTTAGCTTGGTGGAGAGCGTTTAACTCTTTGGGGAATGCATCCACATATGCAGGGTTCTTTCACAGCACACAATTGTGGCACTCTGATTCCCCCTTGAACTGGTATGTCTGCATTCTCCGGGATCCTGGGAATTATAGTTTAGGAAGGCACTGGAACTCTCTGAAGTATCCCTTTCTCAATTGGAAACCCCAAGATTTCATGAGCTGGAAAAATGTCAGCTAAAGTGGAATGGTGATATTACAACTGTGTAGCACGAATGGGCCACTGCACATCGTCTTCCTGGCTGTTTGTGCTTCTTTGATCTGGAGCGAGGGTCATTTATTTATCCTCCGCTGTACTGTTTGCTCTTTTGAGGTGCTCCTTGCCCTGGCCTGAAGTTTGCTTGCTGCCCGGCAGACCTGTTTCCTATCATGCACATAGTTATCAAAGGCTGTTTCATTTCCACTTTCGCTTGGATTACATCCATCCTTCTTCTTGACAAATGACCTTATTGACAACTGGGATGACCCCTCGTTCCAAAGGGTGGCATGTTGCTCAGAGCAGGTGCTTCATACAAACCAAGGTCACCAAAAACACCAACTAAAAGAATCAAGAGGGCTGGGGAATGCAACTTCTTCAAATCCTGAAAATGAAACGCTCTAGGTAGTACTTCACAGCATCTAGAAGAACCTTATAGTTTGTGGATAGAGGCCATAATTTGCAAACAGGAGGCCCTAGGTTCTATCCTTGAGTCTTCTCTGGGAGAGATAAAGTGGGTTATAAATAAGTATAATCTTCTTCTTCTATACAGATAATAAAAGTGAAAATATGTATATGTGCCTGAGGTGTCCACTTACACAGGCAAGTTCCTGCCCCCACTACTCAGGAGACCCTCCCTCCAAGGACATTGCAGGTTATAGTGAGCACCACGAACATGTCCAAGAGCCCTGCCAATGTCCTCCACAAACACAATCCTGCCAACCACCCAAGTGAAGGCTTTCTCACAGGGACAATTTCATCCTAGATTTTATGTGTTTCCTCCACCACAGACATCCCAGTGTTTCTTACTCTTTCCATTGATGTGGAATTTGCATGACCCCACCTGCTGCCTCTCCCTTAAACCTTTTCCATTCTTTTTCTATGGCACATAGCAAACAGAGGAATTGATCAGCAACTGAACATACTAGAGAGGTTTGGGGAGAATTCACCATGATTCATAGGAGTTGTGGGTACTGGGATGTATAGTTCACCTGCAATTAATGAGCACTCTGAATGCCACCAGATGGACCTGGAACTAACTTGACACACAGAACATCAATGACCAACAAAAATACTGGAGGTCTCTGGAGGGATTTATAGGAGTTGTAGTTCACCTACATCCAGAGCGTACTATGAACCCAAACAATGACGGATCTGTGCCAAACTTGGCATTCATATCCAATATGTCCAAATATGAATACTGGTGGGTTTTGAGGGGATTTGGCCTGGACATTACAGAGTTGTAGGTACTGGGATTTATAGTTCACCTGCAATCAATGAGCACTCTGAACTTCACCAAAGATGGAATTGAACCAATCTTGGCATACAGAGTCCCCATGACCAGCAAAAATATTGAAGGTCTTTGGAGGAAGACCTTGATTTGGGGGAGTTGTAGTTCATCTAGATCCAGAGAGCAGCGTGAACCCAAACACCATTGGATCTGAACCAAACTTGACTCACATATCTAATATGCCAATATTTGATTACTGGAGGGGTTTGCTGGGAACTGACCTCCCTTTCTAGGAGTTGTAGTTCACCCACAACCAGAGAAACAGTTACCTCCACCCATGATGGACTTGGTCCAAATTTGGCACACAAAACCCTCATGACTAACTCAACCTATTGGAGGGGTTTGAGGGGACTGACTCATATTGTGAGTTGTAGTTTACCCTACAGCCTGAGAGCACACTGAACCCCACCGATGATGCATCTACAGCAAACTTGCCCAACATAACCAACTTTAAGTACTGATGGAGTTTTTTGGGGTTAACGTGACATGATGTGAGTTGTTGTTCACCCACAATCTTATGCATTTTATACAATTAAAAACTGACCTTTTCAAATAACCTGGGCAATGCCAGGTACTCAAGCTAGTAATAAATGAATAATAAAGGATCAGATAGTTGTTCCTCATTGAATGCATTATTTTTAGGGGGAGAGGTTGACCTGGAGCTCTTCATGGAAGAGCAGCCTGTGACACAACACTATGCAGTTCAGGAACGGGTGAAACTGGAATTGGATTTCCCTCATTTTAAATGGGAGGGTGAAACTGACTGGTCATCTAATTTCAAGCAGAGTAGACAGTCAAGCAACAGATTCAGAATGCATCTGCACTGTAGAATGAATGCAGTTTTACAATGAATGCAGTCTTACACCACCCGAACTGCCCTTGTTCAATGCTATGGAATCTTAGCATTTGTAGTTTAGTGAGGCACCAGCACTCATGGAATGAGAAGGCTTGTGAAACTGCAATTTCCATTCAACAGTGTAGATGTACCCATAGAAAGTGCACATCATTTGAAGAAGCTGTGAACTCCTATAGATGCTTTTGGACTACGACACCTAGCAGCCCTAGCCAGCATTGCCAATGGTGAAGAGTTGAAGCACCACAACAGTTGGAAAGTCAAATGATTCCTGTCTCAGAAGCAGAACAATTTGACCAGGAACACTGATGATCCACATTGATCATCTGGTTGATGTCTTGAAGGTTGAGGATGAGTAGTTCTAGGTACAGTTCTAGACCAATTTCATTACAGTAACTTCCAGACTTATGTGATATATTTTCTTCATTTTTGTGCACAGATGCATATAAGTATGCACGCAGGCACAGGTGTTGGGTTGCGCCGTGTTGTAATTTATGAATGTGGTGTCATTGCCCAACTGAAACACAATGTTATGAGCATAAAATAACTTTTTTCTCCCTGATACAGTATCTCAGCCTCGGTTCTTCCTTCCCCGTTGTGGCATTGCTCTTTCGTCCATCCATTTGTTTGGCTGGTCAGCCATACCTGCGACCTGCGGCCATGAGCCAATTGCATCAGCCTCGGTGTGCTAACTTCACACCCTCTGGCTCTCTGGTGTTGCCTTCACCTGCACCTCCCCGTGCCACTGCTCACGTCGGCAGAGTCAGAGGTTGGATGCTGCTGCAAATATTTGGATGATCCCGAGGGTACACTGCCCTCCAGGTTGGGGCCAAAAGTTTATCTCCCGACAGCAAAGAACATGAAAGCAAAGGGGGGAAAGGGCAGATAAGAAGCATGTGCGGGGGTGGAAGGGAAGAACAGGAAGAGAAAAACAGACGTACTGTGTCAGATAGAATCAAAGTCAAGACAGGGCGAGAGGGAGAAAATGCCATTGGTCACTGCGGGAAGGCCATAAATAAAGGAGAAACAAACTGTGTGGGGATTTCATTTCATCACAAAATGCTTTTGATTTCACTTTAGTGAGAGGATTTGTTGTTATTGTTATTGTTGTTATTAATTTTTGTCTCTGCATTGCTGATGTTGCATGATCTCACGTTTTGTCTGAATTGAAGGTTTGAAGCTGAGAGTGTGTTTTTTATCTTGCGTCTCATTTGAGATAAAAGCATGATGATAATAATAATAATAATAATAATAATAATAATAATAATCTATCAACTGCAAAAGGCCACCTTACTTGGATCTACATGCATCATTCGAAAATATATCACACAGTCCTAGATGCTTGGGAAGAGTTCGACTTGTGATTTTGTGATAAGAAATCCAGCATATAGATCTCGTTTGCTGTGACATACTGTGCTTTTGTGTCAATAATAACAACAATAATTGCATGATACGAGTATTTAAAGAGCAAACTGCGAAGACTCTGGCACAAGCCAGTAAAGGTGGTCCCAGTGGTGTACACTGGGTGCAGTGCCTAAAGACCTTGGCCTGTACTTAAAAACCATCAGTCCTGACAAAATTACCATCTGTCAACTGCAAAAAGCGACCCTACTCAAATCTACATTCATTGATACATCACACAGTCCTAGACACTTGGAAAGTGTCTGACGTGTGATCGATTACAAAAGCCAGCATAGTGATCTTGTTTGCTGTGTACTAATCTTGTTATGTATCAAATGATGATGATGATATCACTCAGGGGGTTTCTGTGGCTAGGTAGAGACTCCAACCCTGGTCTCCAGAGTCTTAGGATACATCTATACTGTGGAATAAATATCGTTTGACACAACTTCAACTGCCATTTCTGAATACTATGAAATCCTGCAAGCTGTAGTTTGGCAAGGCCTTCTGAATCCCAGGCTTGCTTGTTTTTTATGACTTCATTATGGTCAATCATTCCAGCTTTGCCCTCCATCATTCTTGACTATGTTCTAGGGTACATCTACACTGAAGAATTCATGGAGTTTGACCCTGCTTGAACTCAATACTATGGAATCCTGGGAGTTGTCGTTTGGTGAGACCCAGCCCCAGGCATGTAGCCAGGGGGGGGGGGGGGGGGCTCGGGGGGCTTCAGCCCCCCCCGAAATTTTCATGGTGGTTCGCGAAAAGGCCTTATTGGTGCATTATTTAAACTGTTATGTTTATTCATATCATGATCTGATCACCATACTCAATATATCCCATATGCATGGGGGTATTGGGGTAATGATACAAAAGGTTTGCTAGGCTAGACCCTCTTTCACTCAGACTCAGCCCCCCCCCGAAACTCAGCCCCCCCCGAAACCCCCCCTGAAAAAAAATTCAGCCCCCCCCGAAATGAAATCCTGGCTACGGGCCTGCCCAGCCCTCTTCGTTAGAGAGAGCTGAAGACCTTGCAAATACCTTCTTTGTCCTCTATATTTGTCCAAAATGGTTTCCAGAATTGACATCACATCCTTTCCAGTTGCCATTTTGGCTGGTATGGAGGAGGTGGAAGGATGATTTGTTGCAATTTTTAATGCAATTTGGGCAGGCTTTATCCTCCAAATGAGTATTCAGTGGGGTTAGGAGGATTGGTACAAGAGTGGTTCATAGATCACATGCAGCTAATGGGTAGTACATTCCACACCCTGATTTAGAAAAAGGCACGGTTTTGTTGCCTTCATCCTTCATCACACTGTGAGGTTGTTGGTATCATATGCTCCAGGTGGAAAAATAGCTAACCCTTTTTGGAAAACAGTGTGTGGCTAAAAGTTTAAGATAAAAACTGGGCAGATGGGCATCACGTTCTCACTTGAGTCAGAAGTAGGGTTCTTTGATAAGGAGCTATGTTGGCTCTGGAAGCTGGCTGCAACACTTCAACTTTAAATTTCCAAGCATGGATAGCTAAGGCAGCTTATTTTAGTTGCAGTTTCATTCATCCTAGTTTTTGTGGAGGGTGGGGGGAGAGATCAAAATTTCCATTATATGTATCTCCCCAAATCCAGGGGCACTTCTGCACACATTTTTGGAGTGGAGAATTGCATTGCAAAGGTCTTCAAAAGAGACTTACCACTGACTTTGTCTAAGGCTGAGAAAGTGTGATTCATACCCTGGGGTGCATCTACATTGTAATGGATCTGGCTCCTTCGGGTTGGCCTTACAGAGGTATTACTATAATAAGCTTCCTTGAATTGAGAAAGTCTCCTGTTCCTCTTCTAGACCATCTCCTTTGACTTTGGTCATTGTATCACTGCAATCCATCAACCCTATTCTGGACAAAGCTATAGTGGGTCCTTGGTATCTGCTAGGGTTTGGTTTCAGGATATCCCATGGATATCAAAATCCAGGGATGTTCAAGTCCCATTATAGACATTGGCACAGTCAAATGGTGTCCCTTATATAAAATGACAATGGATGGTCGAATCTATGAATATTGGATCTGTAGACATAGAGGAATGACTGTATTTAGCAGCAGTTGTCATTGGTGTCCAAGAGCTAAGTGACAGGTTTTGAAGAGGCAAGGTTGGCAGTGGATCATAAATATTGCAGGAGCATGGCAAAGACTGGAGATGGTGAGGATCTCCATGTCTCAGATTTGGAATGCAATTTGGATAGAGAAAGAAAAGAGGCTGAAAACTATGACTCCCCCCTCTCTCACACAGTCACTTGCATACACAGTCCGTCCTCGCCCGGGCCGTCACATGGACGCAGCGCATTTCCAGGCAATCCCACATATGTTTCGAGACAATCTGTCAGAGTTCCCCTGGATCCGAAGAGATGTTCCGTAGCTCTGCTGTATAATGTGCAAATGCTGAGCAGCTGGCGAGGGAGCAGGGGTGACTTAATTCAATTCCCCTCACACACAAACACACGCACACACCCCATTCACAGCCCCCTGCCCCCATTTTGCTAAAGGGCCTATGTGAGGACTCCAGCGAGAAGCGCCTTTGACATAGGTGAGGAGACGCCACGCTTTTTTTCACACAATTATATGTGGGTCAGATTAACCTCTGCTAGGCGGGATTCCCCTAAAGCTGTCGCAGTTGCTTCAGTGGCCTATGCACAGTGGTGACCCAAAAGGGAAGAAACCCAACTGCGCCTTCCTGTGATTTCTTCCTTTCAGACCACTTCATAAGGTGACTCTTTATATCTGTTTAACTTGTGCGCTTTCGCCTGGAAGCTCTTCTTTGGAGAGAAAAGTCAACAAACAACAGTCAGGGGTGAATCCTCAGCTGTTCTGACAAACAACGTTGCTTTGAAAGACCTGTGACACGTTGCATGTGTTATGTCCTTGATGGAGACTTTATCTCATGATGATCTAGAACTTCCTGAAAAAAATGGTTCATCTGAAGGGGGCTACAGACCAACCCAAATGATCCTGGAGTCTTTGGGAGAAGAGTCGGCTCTCATCCCTGAACTGCACAAGTCTCTTGTGTCATCAAGTCTCCAGGTGGCTCAGATACCCCAACATGAAATCTTACCCCCTGAGAGAGGAGGAGTTTTGCCCCATATTGGAAGAAGAGCGGAAATTCTATTGGCATCTCACTCATGTGGAAGGCTCTTTGCAGAAGCACTGGAACACTTTTGGGGGGTGAAAAAGCAATCCCACACAAATATTAGGAATAATTTGCTGATCGTAAGACCTGCTGGATCGTGGAATATGCCTCAGGGTATGGTGGAGTCGTCTTCTCTGAAGCTTCAGAGGCTGGATGTTTTGTCCCTGATAGTTTCCTCCAACTTTATGATTCTATGATTCTATGAGCAGACCCCAGCTATTCCCACAAGTTCTTTCATGCCTTCAGAAGTAATCCTTTGAAGAAGGAGGTAGTGATAGCTATGGGTCTGCAAGTGAACTGCAACACTTGGCAACACTTTTCTAGGCATTTCTTAGCTTCTTCAGAGAAGGCTTGCCATGGCCTTCTTCTAAGGATGAGGGAGTGTGATGAGCCCAAGATCACTTTGGTATGAGTCTCCATCTTATGAGGTTACAGGGAGACATGGCTTCTTCAAAGCCGTGTCACTCAAAGGACTCTCCATATTTCCAAAGTTTTAAGCTGTCTTTCCCATGTGTTACTCTTGTGGGAGCTGCCAACTTTCCTGCATCCATCCTTCAGCAATTAAAAGGATAAATGAGCCCCAAGTTGGGTAAATATATATTGTTCATTGGTTATTGGAGCCCATTGGATTCCTCCCTTTCATGTGCAAGTGAAATTCACAAATATTTATGGAGGGTGTGTGTGTGTCAGTCAGGGCATACTCCACTAAACAAAAACAAATGGCCCCAAAAGTCAAGACTTTCTTTGGGGGGCTCCATTATTTGAAGAAACACGCCCAGAAAAAAATGGATTAATCTCGGAGCTCAAGGAGAGCAAGACAACAAAGGGTTGGCTTTTGGTGACATTTTCCTCCCACTCCGGAGCTCTGAAAGTTTGTTCTTCTAATTGATTTATTCTGTTCGTAGGTGCCGTGCTACATTTGTTGGAAATGCCTCTCATGGGTTCATCCAGAGCGCCTGGCGTGACATAAACCAGATGCACTTGCTGGCCGTGTTTGGTGGAAATGGACTTAAATTCTGCCGGCAAACTCGTTGAACTTTTACAAGACTCCAGGGAGCAGAAGGAAATTCTGTGGCCCTTCACTGTACAGTATTGTCCATTTCCTAACTGTGTATGTTTAGTGACACTTGGTGGAGTTGGCAGTATTGTTGCTCATTGTGAGTCTCCCAGAGAGCTTATGATATGGGGCAGGATTTAGATCATGTAAATAAATAAATGATCAATAAACTTCCTCCCTATCGAATGTGACTGAGCCCAAATTGACCGGAGGGAAAAGCATGACCCGGGTTGCATCTACCCATTGAGTCACACTGATTTGTATATATATTTTTAGAGAAGGTCATCCTAAAACTTAATAGTTCGTATTTAATTACAAGAGACACAGAAAGCCCCTTGCTTCATGTCTTGAAAGGAACTTATTTATTTGTCGTGTCAGGGCAACCAGTCAATTATATTACATTTCTAACAGAACAAAGCAAACAAACAGACAAAATACAAAATTTGTGAGTTTGGTAGTTGATTAAATGTCCTTTGATCAGTATCTGGCCACTTGGAGTGCTTCTGGTGTTGCTGCAAGAAGGTCCTCCATTGTGCATGTGGCAGGGCTCAGGTTGCATTGCAGCTGTATCAGTTGGTGGTCTCCCATCCAAATCCTAGTACACAAGTATACACCAGGCTTCTGCCACATTGTTGTTATTGTTGTTATTTTTATTGGTAAACTACTGATTGACATCCTGTTAATATCAGTATGCTGATGACAACATCGTCTGTGCACATTCAGAAGAAGACCTACAAGCCACTCTAAACACCTTTGCAGAAGCATACGAAAAGCTCGGCCTGTCATTAAACATCAAGAAAACCAAAGTGCTTTTCCAGTAGTCACCAGCCAATCCCTCTCCAATGCCAGAAATACAGCTTAGTGGTGTAACATTAGAAAATGTTGACCATTTCCGCTACCTTGGCAGCCATCTCTCCACAAAAGTCAACATTGATACTGAAATTCAACACTGCCTGAGCTCTGCGAGTGCAGCATTTTTCCAAATGAAGCAGAGTGTTTGTGGACCAGGACATCCGTAGGGATACGAAGGTGCTTGTTTATAAAGCTATTGTCTTCCCAACCCTGCCATACGCCTGCGAGACGTGGACAGTCTACAGACGTCACATGCAAGTCCTAGAACGATTCCATCAGCACTGCCTCTGAAAAATCCTGCTAATCTCTTGGGAAGACAATTGGACAAATGTCAGCGTACTGGAATAAGTAAAGACCACCAGCATTGAAGCAATGGTCCTCCGCCATCAACTCTGCTGGACTGGCCATGTTGTCTGGATGACCGACCACTGTCTCCCAAAGCAGTTGTTCTATTCTGAACTCAAGAATGGAAAACGGAATGTTGGAGGACAGGAAAAGAGATTTAAAGATGGGCTTAAAGCCAACCTTAAAAACCTGGAAACCAATGCCCTCACTGTGGGAGAAGATGCAAATCAAGAATAGGGCTCCACAGTCATTTACGTACCCACCGCCAGTACACCTAACTTGGAGGACCATCATCCTCAGACTACGAGGTATCGCGTAAGTAAGTAAGTAAGTAAGTAAGTAAGTATGTACATATGTACGTACATAAGTAAGTAAGTAATGTCAGCCAGTAGTTTGCCAATAAAAATAACAACAATAACAACAACATGGAGAGTAAGCCTGGTAAATAGTGACACTGGAGTGTTTTCTTACTGTATTCAGAACATCTCTCTTGAGCTTAATTGATGGAACTCTTAGGGGGTGGGAGGCATGTATGGCCCAACTACCTGAAGGTTCACAGAGCATGGCCAAACACAAAACTTCTAACAAAGCCCGGATCACCAGATGATGGAACCCAGAGGCAGTTTTTAACTGACACTGACTTTGGAGAGGAAGCAATATTGCCTCAATCAAGCAGTGCCCTTGGCTCACCCTGTATCACCCAACACTCAGGATTTCACCATCCCTCATGCAGAATGAGAGTCTCTCCTTCCCGTGCCCCCTTCATCAAAGCACAGGGGTATAATCAAGAGCGCTAGCTGTTCTAAGGACTTCAAGGCAGGTCAAGTTGATGGAATCTCATGGATGTTCTCTCTTCAGTGGTCTGACTGGTTCAATGAAATCAAGGTTGAAAATTCTTTCATGCACCAGAGCAGATATATGGCTTAGGATTTATTTCTCATCACCATCACCCTTCAAAAGACTTGTGGGACTTTCATGTTTTTTGATAAGCCACAGGCTAGGTTTTGGGGCCTCAGGAGGTGGTGGGTGAACACTGAGCAGCACATTTGAGTTCAGGTGGCTGTAGGGCTGTGCAATGTGGAGTGTGATAAATGCCCATATAATTTTCTTCTCAGGAGTTAAAATCTCATAGGTGAAACTACCAGGACATGAAGGTTTCAACTCTGAGTTGTGTAACATAAAGTTTTGCATACACTGATTGGTATCCCTCCAGAGGTTGATGGGGTACAATCCCATGATAAATCACCAGGACTGATGGGATCTGGAGTCTGAGAAAATGCAAAGGACCATAAGTTCCCCATTCGAAAGTAGAATGACCCAAATTCAGTCCCTGGCTTTTCCACTTTAAAAGATATGCAAACATACTGATGAGACAGAATTCTTGAGACCTTAAAATTCTTTGCAAGTCAGGCTAGACTGTGCTGGAGGGAGGATGGCCTTATTCAGCACAAAGCAGCTTTGTTGTGCCTTTGTTTCCATCACAATTTTTGAGATGGTCTCTGAACCAAGTTTTCACCATCATTTCTCAAGATGTCACCAGTGTTGCTTCAAGTATAGAGCTCCTCCAAAATACCAAGAAGGACAAGCCCCATCCTTTGACAGCCTGCTACACAAGAAAGAGGGGGGCAAAGAAAGAGATGAGAAGGTCCCATACCTGTGGGGTGGTACATTCATGCCAGGTTTTACCTTGTGCTTAAAAGGAATGCTCCAGGGTACCAATCTCTATCTCCAAAATAATCTCAGCACCTTGGAGAGCTCCTCTAAGGACTGGACCAAGATCTAGAATAGAATCAGAATACCACCAACATGGAAACCCCAGCTATCACTGAAAGAAGTTTAAGAAAGTCTAGGGGAGGGGGAGGATGAGGATGGGTACAAGAGGAGGCTGAAGGAGAGTGGCCTGCTCACAGTTGGCACTGGTCCCAACTGCCGTTGGCATAATTTCCCCAAAAAAAGCTCTCTCTAAAGGAATGTGACCATCAGCAAAAAGACGAAACAGAACAAAAGCTCTCGCCCGTTGCCAGACAGGGCTCCAGCTCCAAGTGATCAGATCAGCTGTCCAAAAGGGTTCTGCCCATCCCCTGACAGCTCCAAGGGCCCTGACATGATGTGCCTTTCGAGACACCTGGCACCCAACCGGGGTGTCATTTCCACGGCCCCCTTCCAACCCAAAGCCTCCCGTTGGAAGCTTGTTCCTTGTTGACTTAATCAAGCCGGATGACAGGTAATGAGCTTGGAAGCCCAGTGGGATTAGTTCTCCCCTGACGCTAATGAGAGCTGATGACCAGCCCGGCTGTGTGTGTTTCCCGGCTCAGGCAAGAATCTTCCCTACGGACGACTCCAGTGCAAGGCGAGGAAATGGAAATCAGCCCACGAAAAGGCAACAGGGAGGGGAGAGGCCGCTGATGCAAGCATTTAAGGGCAAAACTGGCAAGCTGGCAAATGCCCACACTCTTCCTGATTTCCTTCTGGGTCTCAGGGGCTCCTTCCATTCCCCCCATTGAGGCACTGGGGGGCAGAGGGGAGGGGATCCTGAAGGTGCTATGGGCAACTGTGTGCCTGCACATGGGCATGGAGCAAACCGGCTCTGATTTGTGCCCAAAGGCATCAGTGTCATACTGGTCGTGATGTCAGCTCCGGAGAACGTCAAGGCGGCAGTCAGGGTGTGCTGTCACATAGAGAAATAGATATCATTTCAAACCCAAAGCTCTGGAGAGAGAAGAGGAGGGAGGCCGGGATGTCCAGAATGCACTTCGCTGCCTTGTTTGTTTTCCTGCTTCATTCCCCCTTAAGTTTACCATTGGTAAGAGAGAAACCAGAAAGAAATCATAGGGCAGCGCAAGTGCTGTATGCATGACACATATGTGGAAGAGAGACTTAAACCATGAATGCCAGTCCTAAAGGGTGTAATATAGGTGGACCGCCAGATGTCCTTATACTGCATCTGTCAGGATTCCTCACCGTGGCTTATGCCAGCCAAGGCTGTTGGGAGTTGTAGTATGTAATGACTTGAGGGTTGAATGAGTCCTGTCAAATTGTATAGGAAGCAGCAGTCAAAGTGAAATTGGAATGTCATTATTTCCAGGGTGTGGAATTCCCTCCCATGGGAGACCAGGCTGATCCCTTCCCTGTTCTCCTTCTACCAGTAGGTTAAGATTTATTTATTTATTTATTTATTATTATTATTATTATTATTATTATTATTATTATTATTTCAACGAGCATTTTGGTGACTTACTGGCTATGTAGTAAGGTCTTTCCACAGGGTCTCTGTGCTGGGCTTTGATTGCAATTGTGTATGGATACTTTTCTGGGGTAATGAAATCATGTTTGAGCTAGCTTGTCATTAAGGTACATTGGGATGAGTAAATGACTTTGTTTTAATTCAGGCTGTCAGCTGCTTTGAATCCAGTGCCAGGAGAAAGACAGGATATGATATCTAACAAACAAACAAGGGTGTTGTATCAAAGTTTCCCATGATAATGGGATTTCAGATGCTTAGGCAGTGTCCAGAAGCACACTTTGCTTTCCCTTTCTCGCTGGCGCTTTTGGTTACTTTTCCCTACATTTCCTCGGAAATCATGGGGCCGCCATAAGTCAACAAGCAATTTGATGGCCCATCCACACATAGCTCTACCTTCTGTTCCATCCTGCCCTTACAAATCCCTTTCTGCTTCCAAACTCCCTTGCACGCCTAGCTGGAATTAGACACCCCTCTTCATCTTGTCTGTGACACCAGCTCAAATAGCCCCATACCTGCTCAATTCTTGATTTGTATCAGATGTTCTTACCCACTCCCTCCCTTCCTAGGCATCTCCCCCCTTTTTCTTGGCACGTGGAGATCTCTCAACCCTCTCCAATCACCAGGATTCCCCAAAGGCCTTGTCTCTTGGTCTGGTCTGCCCTTGACATTGGCCTCTGTCCTTGGCGGATTGCTTTGCTCCCAAAGAGAAGCCAACCTGCACACTGGATACATTACAGCTGCAGAAAGGGGGACCCCCAAGTGATTGATGTGTGTGACCTCTGGTAGGTGAGATGTGCCATGCTGGATCCTCTTCCAACATCTGCTCCTCTTTCCAGAGGAAGGGAAGGAGGCAAGGAAGAGATCTGGAGATTCTGCAAGGGGAGGAAAAGAAAGGAAAAGTTGTCATTCCCCCTCCCTCCTTGTTTAATTGATGAGCTCTCATTGTGAGAACCCATTCGGAGACAGATGAGATTGGAGGAGGGCGGGTTTTATGTTACCAGTCCCCCTGCTGTTTGCACCCTCTAATCACCATGTTTTGGCACGGTTTATCTATAATTTGCCCTGACTGAGGATACGTTGTAATCTCCGTGTGGCTTTAGATGAACCACTTAGCTCCAAAGACCACCCAGCGAGTAGACAATGGCAGAAGCAACCGAAGGGGAGACTTGGGGAGTGACTTTTCCCATGTGTGGAAATGTGTTACGTCTAAGTTATGTAGCCATTGACTCAAATGAGCCAATGTATACCAACAGCAAAAAGATGGAACGGTGAGTCCAAGTCAACTAGGCATTGAGCTGAGCCTGGAAAAGGAGGATGAAGCCCTTTAGTCTTTCCCAAGTCCAATATGAAAGAGAACCTAGGGCATATTTACACTTGGATACAACCTTGATGGCAATATCCTATAGAATCCTGGGATCTGTCATCCAGTGCAGGATTTAGATCTGTCCAGTGCTCTAGCCCTCGGTAATCTGTCCTCCAGATGTTTTGGGTGTGATCTCCCAGAATCCTGACCAAGAGAACCTATCCCAGGGTTTTCTTCAAAAGATTTCATCAGAAGGGGTATTGTCATAGTGGTCAGATATATCCAACTTACTTATCTGACCGCATCTCTCCATACCAACCTGCCTGAACCCTAAGATCATCAGGAGAGGCCCTACTCTCACCTCCGCCAACATCCCAAGTACAGTTGGTGGTGACGACTGAGAGGGTCTTCTTGGCGGCTGCTCTGTGCCTGTGGAATACCCTCCCCATGGAGATTAAAATTGCACCCTCCCTTCCATCCTTTAAACAACAATTGAAAACTTTTCTATTCAGACAAGCCTTCAGCAAAGAAACCGTGGAGAGATAAAAAAGTTCAACCTTCAATGGCGGAGCTAAGTGTAATATGACATGACAGGACAGTACAATAATGTGTAATGTATAATCTTTTTCAATTGTTTATTTACATTTTGTTTGACTGTTATAGTGTTTTATTTTTATATGTTGACTGTGACTGTTTGACTTTGTACTGTATTTTAACACGTTGGAAGCCGCTTTGGGGCTATATTGTGGGAGAAAAGCAGCATATAAATAAAGATTTGTTGTTGTTGTTGTTCCTCTTAGTAGGTTGCTCAAGGTCACCCCAAATGAGGAACCCTAGTTTCCAGAGTCTTTGTTCAGAGCTTAAACCACTACACCACACTGGCCCTTCTCAACAAAGTAATTGTGGAGTATTTCTAATTCTTTTAGCGTTTTAATTTGCTTTTATCACGTTTTTGTTATTTTTATTGTATTACTATGTTTTTGTTATGCATTTTTATTTACGACATTTTTTATGTTACAACATGCGAGTGTGGAGAAGAGCAAACCACAGACCACCTGCTGCAATGCAACCTGAGCCCTGCCACATGCACAGTGTTGCCTTCTTGCGGCAACACCAGAGGCACTCCAAGTGGCCAGATACTGGTCAAAGGACATTTAATCAACTACCAAGCTTGCAAATTCTGTGTTTTGTCTGTTTGTCTGTTTGTTTTTGTTAAAAATGTAATAAAATGTCTGGTTGTTGATGACACGATAAATAAATAAATAAATAAATTTGATGTTATTGTCTGCTTTATACGTACTTTTGCTTTATTGTAATTGTTGGGTTTGGCCTCATGTTAGCCAATAGCCACCCCAAGTCCCTTCAGGGAGATGGTGGTGAGGTATAAATAAAGTTTCATTATTATTATTATTATTATTATTATTATTCTAATAAAAACATATAAGAAATTTGTACTCAATTAACATAGTTGTTTGTACTCAATTAACATAGTTGTTTTGTACTCAATTAGCATAGTTGTTTGTACTCAATAGAGGAGAACAGGGGAGGAATGTTAACCTTCCCAGTGGACTGTGGCAAAACCAAACTGCTGCAGCCTCTTCTATCCTATGTGTTCTTCCTTATCAGTATATTTTGCTGTCTTGACTATACTCTGATGTCACTTGGTCACAAATGTCCTCATTTTTTTCTGTGCAATGTTAGAGAGGATGGGCCAAACCAAAGGAACCAAGAGGCCATCTTCCTTGAAGAAAGAATGACCTTGACAGGAAGGGAGGCAGCAGGAGTGGCCAGTGGATCTGCAGCCACAGGGAGGTGTGAATCCATTCTAGATTTGACCAGCAGTTCCTTTCCTGTGGCTCTGAGCTAAATGGGAGCTCTCTCAGTGCAGAACTTCTTCAGGAGTTCAACCACCCGAGCTGTCTTCAGACCACACAAATGTTGCACAATGAGTCCATTTTGAATGCCAACTTTGAATAACTTTGAGTATGTTTTAATGGATTTTAACTGTGTATTTTTAATACTGTTTATATTTAATTCAGTTTTAATGTTTGCATCTTTGTATATGGGGTGCGAAAGGCATGAGCTGCCATGGGACTTTAGGGGGCAAAGGGCTGGTGTGGCCACCCTTTGTTTCATTGCCTCAGGTTCCAAAATATCTCCAGCCTTCACTGACCATGGGTCTTTAGGCCAAGTACCACCTGAGCTCCATCAATCTTCTGCTGAGCTTGTAGAGAGGTAGGACATCCCAGCTTTTCGACCTTTCGCAGTGCCGCTATTTCACACAATGATAGGTTCCAACAATCAGCGCTGGAGATATGTGCATGTATAAATTATTAAGAATAGCATTACAGTTTTTGCAGTTGGTACTTAACCACCACATTCAATGAAAAGTACACTCCCTGAAGCTCTTTTGTTCCTCCCTCCTGGGAGCCTTTCCTTCATTTTCCAGGAATATTTAATAAGGGGGCCGACTTTGAAGGAGCCCAAGTAAGACCAGATGCTCTAGCAAAGGCCGAGTTTATAAAATATAACCACTTTTTTTTAAAAAAAATGGGGGCACCGTTGAAGGGTGTCTTCATAAACCTAATTTATGGGGTGTTAACACAAAAACTGCAAGATGCTCGGCTCGCTTTTCTCCAAATATTCATCTGTCTTTATTAAGGGGTGTGAAAGAAAGAGCTTGGTCCTGCTGCTTGTTGTGGACTGTTGTCCTCCCAGACCTCACAGAACAGCCTCTTTTTTAAAGGAAAAAATGTAATTTCACAGGGAATTGGAACACACCCAATCTGTCAGCCAGAGCTGGCTGCTATTCTGTTTTCAAGGTCCAACGCTCAGTTTCCAATGGATCCCTTGCCACATGCTGGGCTCATGTTGACAAGCTACCTGTGTGGCTTCCACTGCAATATTCCAGGCCTGACAAAGAGATCCATCCCTAAGGCCATTTCTGCAGCTCTAACCCTTCCATTGGGACTTCAGGTAATTTGTTGCTTTAAATTATCCAGTTTTGATCCCTAAAACCTTCAGGGCAAGGACACATCTGACTTTAAAGTCCCTTTATGGCATCCCCAAAGAGGAGTTTTGTGGCCCTTGACATCTCAAGAACCCCCATTCCTTTACAGGTTGTGAGACCACACTGTACTAGTTGACACCCAATATTATTCATTTTTGAGAACCAGAAGTGGACTTAAAGCCAGGGGCAGGAATTTCTCTAGGTCAGTGGTTCCCAACCTGTGGTCCGTGGACCACCAGTGGTCTGCAAGAATTAAAATATGGTCCGCAGCTTCATCGTTACTACCCAAACCCTCTTATAGTGCTGAGGCTTAGTAAATATAGTGTTCTGTGGGTGAGCAGATGGTGAATACTGGATGGCATATGTTCTATATCAGAAACTAGAGTTCATATGGTCTAACTGATGCAATTTTCTGAATCAGCACCCCAAATAACCAAACCGAATCTAAAGTTGACCAAAAGCTGATTTGTAATCCTTTTGGTACCAATGTTGGAGAGTGTTCCCTGGTCAAAAAAAGGTTGGGAACCACTGCTCTAGGTCCTCCAGTGAATTCATGGTCAGCTTCCATTTGTCCCCTTTGCTCTGCAAGTGCAGCCTCTATCTTAGTTTTCGTATAATACAGTAGTCCTGGGGTTGCATCCTTCCATGGCATTGCGGGTAGAACTGCCTTCCCTACTGTAGTCCTCACCCAAACGTGATGGCCACTGAGGAAAAACTAAGATGGATTCAGTGGACTTTGACTTGAGAAGGTTCTACTCAGCATCACAGAAACATAAAGTTGGGAGGATCTTCATAGACAGACCATTGAGCTCAGTCTCTGGTTCAATGCAGAAACACTAGTGAGAGCATCCACAGCTGGGAGCTGTCCAGAGATGAAGGCTCCACCATCTTTCTTAGCAATTGGTTACATTGTCCAGCCATTCTTCATGTCATGGAGTTACTTCTCATGTTCAAATCTGCCCCTCTTTTAACTTAAAACCATTAAACCCTGTTTTACCTTCTAGGGCAGCAGAGAATAAACCAATCCTTTAGACCCAATCATTAAAGCCTGCCTTGGTTGTGGTTCTTCATTGGGTTGACATCTTGACCTAGAAGATCCTAGTTCAACCCAGTAACAGGCCAACTGGGGAGAACAAAATAGATCCTTTCCATGAAGGGAAAAAGCTTGAGAAACGTGTTATCTGAGTTCAAAAGAACCCTTTCTGCCTTAACAAGACTACGTCTGTCTTGGAATCATTTTGAAACCTCATTCCAAAAGAGCCTCATACTCTTTGATCTCAGAGTGGCTGGGAGAGAACAACCACAAAATGTTACACTGAACGACACAAGACAAGTCATCGACCCAGAGCTGTTCCCATGTATGCCTCTCAGTATCTCTAATCTCCAAAGGTTTATGGCTGACTCTTTTCTTTCATGGCAGCAATATCGGCTTGAAAATCTTACACTGGAAACGGCGGCGGTGGGGTGGGGTGGGGGGATACCAATACCTGAGCGTGTGTTTCAGCTGATTAAAATGGAAAGAATGTGAAGAACGCCAACCACTTCCCCATTCTTCTTGCTTTTAAGGCTTTCACTGTTCTTGGGTTCCTGGTATATAATATACTGTTCAGTCCATTTTGGTTGAGTTTATGATCAGTTGCACTGGAATCCCTTTTCTGTTTTTCAGGCTAATCTCTCAAAAAGGTGCAGAGTACCACTTTAAGGCAATGTGAGTTTGGGTTCATCTCTAGTTGTGTGCCTTCCAGTTGCTTGTTGATTTGCGGCAGCCACATGCATTTCACAGGGTTTTCTTAGAGGTGAGGAATACCCAGAGATGGTTTTGCCAGTTCTATCCTCTGAAATATCACTTACAATATCTGGAATCTTCTGAGTACTAACTAGATCTTATACTGCTTAACTTCCAAGATCAGATGGTATTAGTTGCCTTTCATTTAATTTCTGTTGCCTTTTCTAAAACTTTTCTTTCTTCTTTCAGTTTTACAATTCCTGCATGTTTCATTCCAGCATATCCTCCAGCATTTCACAGATTTAAACTGGGATAAATGTGGCCAAGCAACATCAGAGGTACCAGATCCCATCTGATCTTGGAAACTAAGCAAAAGGATTCAGTGGAACATGTCTTGAGAAGATTCTGCTCAGCTTCACAGAATCATAAAATTGGGAGGATCTTTGTAGACGATTGAGCCCAATCTCTGATTCAATGCAGAAACTCCAGGTTCAGTTTTGTTTAGTTCATCGATGGGACCCCAACAACAAATGCAGGGGATTTTTCAGAGGTAGGAACAGCTAGAACTATCTCAGAGTACTCCTCGCTTAAGAAAATCCTTATATGGTTGCTAGGGTTGTGCGATCCATAAAAAAGAGGTTCAAAAGTCATTACAGAACTGGGGGGTGCTGGCACTTTGTTTCTAAAGTTTTCTAAAGTATATTTAGTGAACATTTTGTTACTATAACAAGAGTAATGAGATTTTGTTACTATTTCGTTATAGTAATTGAGCATATTTACTATAATTGGGGAAACTTCAAGGGCTCCTTTCTCCCTTGTTTTTAAGGCTATTTGAGTGAAACTTGCTACAATGGTAGGGCACATTGACCACTTTTAGCCCACCCAATTTCAGAGTGTTTCACTTATTCGCGGATTTTTGAGGAATTTTCAAAGTTTTTATAAACGCCTTTAAAAAAAAACTACATGAGCTATCTACTTGAATTGTATATTCAGTGCACAAGATTACCAGTGCATAAATCCACAGAAGTTTCAGAAAGATTCACACATCTACAGATTTTTGGAGATTTTAAAAAATTAGACACAAATAATTTATCCCCCCCCCCCAAAAGCAACAACAGCAACCCCCCTTGATTGTCTGTTTGTCTTTATGACACACAACCACATAACTTCAATTTAGCATGGATTTATACTATTACTTACTTTTGTCCTCTTTGCAGATTCAATAATGTTATTTCTTATTATTAAACTGACTCTAAATGGCTGGTGCCATTGGTGTCGCACCTCAAAGTAGAATCACCTTGCTTAAGACACCAAGCAGCACACAGTCTGTAGTCTTTACGGTTTATTAAAAGCAAAATATAAAAAGTTCATAAAAGCAAAAGTAATGTTTCAAAGATCAAAACAAGGCAACACTTGGTTCTTGTGGGTTTTTTTCGGGCAAAGGCCTGCCTGAGCCTTCAAATGCTAATGAAGGTGGTCAGTTGAAACATTCACACCTAGCTCTAGCAGAGAAGAGCTCTTTGCCCCACCCCAGCCATTCCACAGATATATAAACCCATTGTCCTATTTCCAACACACCTCACTACTTCTGAGGATGCTTGCCATAGATGCAGGCGAAACGTCAGGAGAAATGCCTCTAGAACATGGCCCTATAGCCCGAAAAAACCCACAAGAACCTAGTGATTCCAGCCATGAAAGCCTTCGACAATACAAGGCAACACTTGAAAGCAAGATCCACGAAGGCATCAGCAAAGAAAAGTCCCATGAAAACATGACAAAGTCCTGAAACCATGAACATGAAAACTGCAAGATAAATCCAAGCAAACAATGTAAGCCTCTTGACTGAAACGTGAAGTTGCTCTGACACTGGGATATTTTCAAACAGCCTGTTTAATACCCTTTGCAAAATATGAAGGCGTTTCTCTGGCCCTTAGCTTCCCACTTGTTTGCAATTCTCACACTCCTTCGGACCTTGAATTCTAAATGGCCAGCTCAATCTAAAGTTTCCTCCTCATCAAGGTCAATCTGTTTGTTAGTGCTTTCTTGCTCATTATCTGGCTGAGAACAACTGTCCTCCCTTCCTGAAACAGCACACATCTGGCTCTGGCTAGTTTCACTATCAACCACGTCATCCCCTGCTGTGGGAAACTGAACTTCTGCACCCTGTTCTTCATCGTCTATACCAGGGACATTCCTTTGCACCTGATTGTGAAACTGAATCCCATCATCCTCATCAGAATCATTGACACTATCACTCTGTGATTCCAGCTGAGTCACAACAATTGGGGCTTTCTGATGCTGAGTACTGCATTCTGGGAAATGTAGTTTAGAGCCTTTTGCATTCTTTTCCACAGGGGGCCTCGCCTTCCCAAACTATATTTTCCAGAAGGCTGTGTTCTCAGTCTTCTGCCCGCCTTTGCTAGTCCCGCCCCTAATGCCTTCCTTATGGCAATTGGACCAAAGAAAAACAGGACTGGTTTGTTAAATGCCTTATGTTCTCTTGGCTTTACCAAAGTTGCTTAATGCTTATACTGAAAATTAAATTGACCTTGGGAGGCATCCGAATGTTACAGAATCTTAACGAAAATGATTGATGAGTGTTTCATTTTTTAAATACCCCCTACCTTTCCTGCCACAGTCTGCATGACTGTGGCCAGGAAATCAGAAGACGCTTACTTCTTGGGAGGAGAGCAATGCCCAATCTCGATAAAATAGTAAAGAGTAGAGACATCAGACTGGCAACAAAGATCCACCTAGTCAAAGCCATGGTATTCCCTGTAGTAACCTACGGAAGTGAGAGCTGGACCTTAGGGAAGGCTGAGTGAAGGAAGATAGATGCTTCTGAACTGTGGTGTTGGAGGAAAGTTCTGAAAGTGCCTTGGACTGCGAGAAGATCCAACCAGTCTATCCTCCAGGAAATAAAGCCCGACTGCTCATTGGAGGGAAGGATACTAGAGACAAAGTTGAAGTACTTTGGCCACATCATGAGGAGACAGCAAAGCTTAGAGAAGACAATTATGCTGGGGAAAGTGGAAGGTAAAAGGAAGAGGGGCCGACCAAGGGCAAGATAGATGGATGGCATCCTTGAAGTGACTGGACTGACCTTGAAGGAGCTGGGGGTGGTGACGGCCGACAGGGAGCTCTGGCATGGGCTGGTCCATGAGGTCACGAAGAGTCGAATACGACTGAACAAATGAACAACAACAACCTTTCCTGCATGTTTCTAATATCAATTCATATGCATGAATTTAACAAATTTTATGACACTTCCCGATTTATTTGCACATGCCTAATAGTTACCATAAGTCAACATGTGACTTGAAAGTACATACGCAGAGACATGTCACCAACAGGATGCCAGTCTAATAAGCAATTTGGTTGCCAAGCCCAAGTAAAGTCATGTCAAGGAGCCAACATAGTTTTGGAAGTGGTCCGTTTCAAGCACACTAAAAGTATCTTAGATAGACTTACGTCCTTACCAGACTGTTGCACATTTGTGCCCTAATTTATGGCTTTCAGATTGCCAGCTGTGAAATAACTCACCAGGCAGCCAGGCTGGGGCGTCAATATATGTTTAAGTAGAAAGGTTTTTCAAAAGCCGGGAGGTCAATCAGGAAAAGCTATAATTATTGCCTATGAGGGAAAATGAGAAGGAGAAGGAAAAGGAGATTAAGGCTGAAGGAAAGGTTTCATGAGGGAAGTCAATTCTTGTTAAATAAATAAGATGGGTTTTTATGCCCTTATGCACTTCGCCAAGGAACCAAATTGTTAGAACTTCACAACTGAAAGAACGGAGAGCCTTTGAATTATGTGGTCCTGAAATCTTGACAAAATTGTCTCAGGACCCACTTTGAGTCTCCCCGTGATTCCTGATTGGTTGGGACAAGAACTCCAAAGAGATATCTTGAATTGGGCAAATAAACATTTGGATAACTGGTCTCCCGGTTTTTTTTTCTGACATCAGTTGCAATCTCGATGACTTTTCCCTCCTTGATGTTGATACAGATCTATGAAAAGATGTTCTTAGATCACATTATATTTAAATTTTGATGCTTCTAGCCTTACTATGTACTTATTAATTTGTATTCTGCCTTTTCCAAATATAGGGACTCAAGGCAGCTAACAACACATATAAAACAATTCAGATCAAAAGAATATAAACACACTAAAATATAAAGAGGAAAAAAACAATTTAATCAATTTGAGTCATTTAAACCATGAAACATTAAAATATTAAGAAGCATTAAACTTGACATCCACCCAATGCTATTGATGTACATATAAATTCAAGTATTTGAAAGAAGGGGGTGAAAGAGTTGCCTTTAAATTGATTATCTTTCGCACATATTTCATTGTTGTTGCTACTGGGGTTTTTTTTTTGCCATCATGTTAGTTTCAACTTGTGTGTGTCTATGGGCCTTCAAGGTGCCTACTGACATATGGCAACACCATGAATTTCAAAAGGTTTTCTTAAGAAAGGAAGACTCTGGGTTGGTTTTGCCAGCTCCTTCCTCTGAGATAAAGCTTCTTATTTGTTGGTGGTCCCCCAACCAAGGACCAACCAGGGTTGACCCCAATTAGCTTCTATGATTATTGATGAAATGGGATTTGGTGCATTTTGGATAGTTAGGCTAAAGCTTAGCTTCAACTTATTGTGACTCTGGGAGTAAGAGATCTCCAAAAGCCTTGGAAATCCACAGCTCTTTTCAAGTTTTGAAGATGCAGAACACCCATGTCTTCCCTGACCAAATCAAACCACTTGAACTATATTCCCACCCCCATCTTCTTATGCTGCCTTGACTCAATCTGCTTGTGATATGATTTTCCTGTTTTTCTAATGTCTTCCACTTTACAAAACATGATCATGGAGGATTGTCTACCCTCATCCTCGGGTAGCTAGGCTGAGACTGGAGGAATTCTAGTAAAACATCTTCATGGTAGGAGTACAATTCTCTGACACCTAGACTCATGAGTGAGGTTGAAAGGGAAGCTTCTCAGAAGGGAAGTTTCAAACAAGCATGGAAAACCTGCTCCTGAGAATCTGAAACAGAAGTCATGCAACCAAGCTTGTGGTCTTTTCTTGTGGTCTCAATTGGATCTCCATTGGTGTGAGTGATTGCAGTGGTTACTGTGGTTTATGCTCCTGATTCAAAGACCAACACGATTGATACTGGCAGTGGTAACTTCTGATGTTCAGATACTCATCATGAGTGTCCTCACAGCCATACATTCCTGGCCTCCTTCCTCCATACGAACAAATGCATTCTGGCTATTTGCATTCATGGGGCGGGGGGGGGGGGGGGGGGAGAGAGAGAGAGAGAGAGAGAGAGAGAGAGAGAATGAATGGGCATGAATTACCCATTCAGGGCCAGGCCTCCCGACAATACTTGGCATCATAGCATCACATATTCTTATTGGGGAAATCAAGAACGTCACAATTCAACCTAAGTCAGGATGACCATGGAGATGAAAACCTAAAGAGGCTGATAGATCCTTGGGTCCCCAGATGTGGCTGAATGATATCTCTTGTCATCCCCAGGCAGCATCAACAATGGCCAGGGATGATGGGTGTTGGAATCCATTGACCACTAGAGATCCAGGGTTGGGTAAGGCAATTTTTTTGTAAAAGTGGGGGACATTTCTATGTGAAAGCACATCTCTCACCAGAGCTATGAACTGTTTGGTCTGATCTCCCACACTGACAGTGGGTTGTAGAGGGAGGCAGGGTTATGTAGTAGGATTGTGCATTTTGAGTGAATTGCTATCCCATTGTTCCTCAGGTCCCCAACTCCCAGTCAGTCCCACTAAATAAAAAGAATCAGGAAAATAAAGGAAAATCAAAAAGATTCAACTGTGATGTTGAATAGGGGAAGAGGAGCCGTGATTGGTTGCCACGGGGTCTCTTTCTGGATGGGAATCCATGACGGCTGGGCCCTTGCTGTTCCAGATACCAGATCAAACTGAAGAAGCCACAATGACTGAAGGGAATGACTAAAAATGGATCCAGGCTCAAGTCTACTAGGTAGTCGTTCTTCATTAGTTTAGAAACTGTCCCTTCTGAGCATCCAATTACCCATCTGCAAAATATGCGTAGAAGCAACAAGAGTGTGCATAAACCCACCATCATAATTAAGAGTGGGTTAAACCCTTGTGCTGGCAGGACTGAAGACCGATAGGTCACAGGTTCATATCCGGGGAGAGTGCAAATGAGCTCCCTCTATCAGCTCCAGCTCCTCATATGGGGACATGAGAGAAGTCTCCCACAAGGACGGTAAAACATCAAAACATCCGGGCATCCCCTGGGCAAAGTCCTTGCAGACGGCCAATTCTCTCACACCAGAAGCGACTTGCAGCTTCTCAAGTCGTTCCTGACATGACAAAAAAATCATCTTTAAAATTATTCACAACTGAAAACCTATTCTCTGCATGCTTTCAGAGCCCACAAATGGCTCATCCATTCTCTCTCAGTTTCTAACTTGTGGGAAAGCTTGTTATCACCCTCCACCTTTGGAAAGTGTGAGCCAAAGCATTCACTTTAAATATTTAATGCATTCCTGCGGCTCTCGGAAAGCAAAGTGAGAAATATCCCATAAACATCTATTTGGGTTAATCAAGTGCTCCAGCTCACTGCTCGGGGCCATTACTGGCAATTAAAGGGTACTTTCCCCCACTTCCAAGGGTCAGATGACTCCCTGAGATGATTTGCAGTGGTCTTCGCCCTCCCTCATTCTCATCTTTCCTGCTTCTGATTTGAGTTGTCTCAGTCCTTTCTTGGCTCCCCCTCACCTCCTGCAGCCGATCCTGTGTCCTCCAGAACAGTGAATTACGACACTAATGAGGCGTTAATGTTCCCTGCGTGTCAATCACAGATGTGTTTCCAATGAAAACATCCGGTGATAGCCTACCAGGAAATTATGCCTGGTCTATGGCATCTCAAGCAATGTTGGGGTCTACTTTGGTTGGTCTTTCCCATCTTGTCCATCTGGGGCAGATTGACAAGCAGCACCTGATCCCTCCCAGTTAACCTGGATGGGAGATCACCTGTCATTCGGTGTCAGGTCCTCTACTTCTCCGGTCCTCATTGTTGCAACACTTTGTGTATTTCATCACCTTCTAGGAGTATCACGTGGTTGGAAAACTGACTCTTTTGAGAACATTTGAGGTCGGGTAACATAGGCTACGATCTGATGCCTGTGCAGCAAGCTCATATTCTTATCCCTACCAAGAGAAGCTAGGATAGACCACCCGGCAGAGAGTTTATATACCATGCTTTACTCTCTTTCCAAAATGTCTTGTCTGGAGTTCTCTGGATGCGTTCTCCAATATAGCAAGATGGTGATGATGGCATAGCATCACAAAAAATATATATGAGAATGTTGGCTAGTGCTTTGGCTGAACATTTTGTGGGCATTTCTGAGTTTTGTAGAAAGGAGACCACACTCACAGAATTTCCAACGAGAGGAAGAGTCGAGTGTCTTTTCCACAGATGGGATGCGGTCAACCTTATCTTTCACCAAGAGGTGGGCTTGAGAGTCTTTTCTTTCACAGGTAAATCAGTCTGGCTCAATGTGATAGAAGCTTGGAATTTGTATGTTGGTGAGGCACCAGCACTTGTTGGCAGAGATGGTTTAAGACCTTACAAAATGATGACGCTCATGATTCCATAGCATTGAGCCATGGCAGTTAAAGTGGTGTCAAACTGCATTAATTCCACAGCGTAGATGCCTCCACAGTTAGTCAGGGCCAAGGAGTGGAGAGGGATGTCACAGAAGTGAATACACACACAGAGGACCTCACCCTGGTGTAGAAACTTTGCAATCTGTAAGACAAACTAAAAAAAAAACAAACCCAACACAACCAGAGAATTTCCAAAGTGTCCTGCGAATGAGCACGAAAATCAGACGCTGATTTTGTGGCAGAAGGAGACTGAGGCACTACTATAGACTCTTTTCAACACAGCTTAATTAGTTTCACATAGGCTGCCTACCAATTTATTTATTTCTAATTTACAACATCTCTATAATGCCTCACTGCCAGTAGGCTCCAGGTGGTTCCATTTAAAAGGATGGCTTATAATTTAACAGTCGGAGTGGGAGTAAGAAAAAAAAAAAGCAAATCTGGGTAATATGGGCAATTCTAGGAATGGAGGAACCATGCCATTGTCCTAAACAAGATGAGGACCTTCAATGACTACCTCTCACTCCATAGGATGGTCTTTGAAGAAAGAAGAAGCCAAATGGTATTCAGTTCTTTAAAAAGGGTATTTCCTTGTCAAATCAAATCATTTATTTCAGTCATTGACCAGCACAGGAAATAGTCACATTTTCATACAAACTTGGTATGTTTGGTACATTATATATATATATTTGTTAGGGGCATCCAACGAGGAAACAAAACTCAAAAACCCCGCAACGAAACTTAACCAAAATTCCCATGCCCATAACACAACCCACAAGGTACAAACATATCTACTCAAAATGAAAAACAACACAACAACACACTCACAAAACGGCAAAACAACAAAACTCAAAAATCCCCCAACGAAACTTAACTAAAATCCCCGTGCCAATAACACAACCCACAAGGTACAAACATATCTACTCAAAATGAAAAACAACACAACAACACACTCACAAAACGGCAAAACAACAAAACTCAAAAATCCCCCAACGAAACGTAACCAAAATCCCTGTGCCCATAACACAACCCACAAGGTACAAACATATCTACTCAAAATGAAAAACAACACAACAACACACTCACAAAACGGCAAAACAACAAAACTCAAAAATCCCCCAACGAAACTTAACCAAAATCCCCGTGCCCATAACATAACCCACAAGGTACAAACATACCTACTCAAAATGAAAAACAACACAGCAACACACTCACAAAACGGCAAAACAACAAAACTCAAAAATCCCCCAACGAAACTTAACTAAAATCCCCGTGCCCATAACATAACCCACAAGGTACAAACATATCTACTCAAAATGAAAAACAACACAGCAACACACTCACAAAACGGCAAAACAACAAAACTCAAAAATCCCCCAACGAAACTTAACCAAAATCCCCGTACCCATAACACAACCCACAAGGTATAAACATATCTACTCAAAATGAAAAACAACACAACAACACACTCACAAAACGGCAAAACAACAAAACTCAAAAATCCCCCAACGAAACTTAACTAAAATCCCCGTGCCCATAACACAACCCACAAGGTACAAACATATCTACTCAAAATGAAAAACAACACAACAACACACTCACAAAACGGCAAAACAACAAAACTAAAAAAAAACCCAACGAAACTTAACCAAAATCCCCGTGCCCATAACACAACCCACAAGGTAGAAACATACCTACTCAAAATGAAAAACAACACAACAACACACTCACAAAACGGCAAAACAACAAAACTCAAAAATCCCCCAACGAAACTTAACCAAAATTCCCATGCCCATAACACAACCCACAAGGTACAAACATATCTACTCAAAATGAAAAACAACACAACACACTCACAAAACGGCAAAACAACTGAGCATGAGCATTGGCGCCCAGCCGCAAGTTCCATCGCGCGCGCACATGGCCTTCCGGCCAACGTTCCCTCTGCGGAAACCATGCCCACTCCAAGCCCCGCCGCGCCGCTTCCTGCACACACACACACCCTGCCGCACACACACACGCAACCCCATGCTCCATTACTCCCCCCGCCGCCACACACACACACGCAACCCCACGCTCCATCACTCCCCCCACCGCCGCACACACACGCAACCCCACTCCCCCCGCCGCCGCACACACACACGCAACCCCACTCCCCCCGCCGCCGCACACACACACGCAACCCCAGGCTCCATCACTCCCCCCGCCGCCGCACACACACATGCAACCCCACGCTCCATCACTCCCCTGCCCCAATCTTACCTCCTTTTACTTCAGGCCACCTCCAAACCCCACCCCGCCCCTTCCCGCCCTGTCAAAATCTAGGAAAGACAGGAAGGAAGGAAAGAAGGAAGAAAGAGAAAGGGAGGTAAAGAAAAAGGGGGAAGGAAGGAAAGTTAGAGGAAGAAGAAAAGGAAAGAAAAGGAAAGATGGAAGGAAAGAAAAGAGAGACAGCAGAAGAGAAAGAAAAAGGGGGAAGGAAGGAAAGAGATAGAGAAAGAAGAGGAGAAGGAAAGATGGGAAGGAAGGAAGGAAGGAAGGAAGGAAGGAAGGAAGGAAGGAAGGAAGGAAGGAAGGAGGGAGGGAGGGAGGGAGGGAGGGAGGGAGGGAAAGAAGGAGAGAAAGAGGGAAGGTTGGCCACAGCAACACGTGGTGGGTAAAGGTTGTTATTTCTATGATTATTATTATTCTATTATTCCTCTGAGACCCTTTTAGGGGGAATGGGAGAGGTGTCAGGTCCCAGAGGCCATGCATTGCATTATTGTTATTGTTATGATGGTGGTGAAATAAAAGGAAATAAAAAGTGAAAGAAGGAAGCAAACAGGGAGGGAAGAAAGGCAAAGGAAGAAAGGGGGAGGGAATGAAGGAAAGAGAGAAAGATGAAACCAAGTAGTGAAAGAAGGAAAGAAAGAAAGAGGTAGAGAAGGAAGAAAGGAGAGAAAGGGGGAGGAAAAGGGGGAAGGAATAGGTAGGGACCTCTCTTTCATAATAGTCCAGATATCTACCTCAACTTTGATAGGCCACAGCAACGCGTGGCAGGGCACAGCTAGTATATATATATATATATATATATATATATATATATATATATAACTGCTGAAGCACAATATGGGTGAGGGAGCAGAAGGGAAGGGGAAACAGGGTAAATACAGTGCCCAGATCCATCACCAAATTTTAGATTCCGAGAAGAAGATTACTGGACACACAGTTAACTTTTGGGATTATATTTCCTTGTCATGCCCTACTCCTTTGGGTTTCCAAGTGAAGACTATCCCAGACCTTTGGATTTCAGGGACAAAATTTATTATTTATTTATTTCAAACATCTTTATCCTGTCCTTCTCAACCCTTGAGGGGGGTCTCAGGGTGGCTTACAAATGGCAGCCATTAGATGCCAACAAAAGACAAACTAAGTAGCCCATATAGACCACTGACAAATATAACATTTGCCAATATTTCGGTGCCTCAAATGTTAGGTCTGTTTCTGGGTATATTTTTATTTCTTTATTTCTTTATTTATGACATTTCTACCCCGCCTTTTTCCTTCCCGGAGGGGACTCAAGGTGGCTTACACATAGGCAAATAATCGATGCCATAAAACAATGTACAATTAAAATAAACATTTAAATAGAATTATAAAAGACATTGAAACAACGAAAAACATTTAAGACAATATCTTCACAATTAGTCACATAATTCTCAAGCGTAAACCGGGCCGTTCCAATAATCATTGCACATCATTCCATATCTATCAAACTGCACAAGTTCTCCAAAGGCTCGGTCACAAAGCCACATTTTCATTTTCTTATGGAAGGTCAGGAGAGAGGGGGCTGATCTAATATCCCTGAGGAGGGAATTCCACAGCTGTGGGGCCACCACTGAGAAGGCCCTGTCTCTTGTCTCTGCCAATTGCTCCTGCAAAGGAGGTGGGACCGAGAGCATGGCCTCCTTCAACAATCTTAAACTCTGAGATGGTTCATAGGGGGAGATATGTTCAGACAGGGAAACTGGGTTGGGTCCATTTAGGGCTTTACAGCCTAAAACCAGCATTTTGAATTGTGCTTGGTAGCAGACTGGCAGCCAGTGAAGCTGACGTAACAGAGGAGTTGTATGCTCCCTGTACACCACTCCGGTGAGCAATCTGGCTACCACCCGTTGGACCATTTGAAGCCTCCGAACAGTCTTCAAAGACAATCCCATATAGAGTGCATTGCAGTAGTCTATATGGGATGTAACAGAGAGTGGACTACCATGGCCAAGTTTGACTTCCCAAGGTATGGGCACAACTGCCACACAGGTTTTAATTGTGTGAATGCACGCCTGGCCACCACCAAAACCTGGGGTTCCAGGCTCAGCAATGAGTCCAGGAGAACTCCCAAATTATGAACCTGTGTCTTCAAGGGGAGTGTGACCCCGTCCAACACCGATTGTAACCCTATGCCCTGTTTGGCCTTACAACTGACTAGGAGTACCTTTGTCTTGTCTGGATTCAATTTCAATTTGTTTGCCCTCATCCAGACTGTCACAGCTGCCAAGCATCAGTTCAGGACCTGAACAGCCTCCTTAGTAGCAGGTGGAAAGGAATGATAGAGTTCAACGTCATCTGTGTACAGGTGACATCAAACTTCAAAGCTGCAGGTGATCTCTCCCAATGGCTTCATGTAGATGTTAAACAACACAGGAGACAGTATTGATTCCTGTGGGACCCCACAGGACAATGCTGCGGGGCCGAGCAGGGGTCCCCCAACAACACCTTCTGGGAGCAGCCCTCTAGGAAGGACCAGAGCAACTACATAACAGTACATGCAAGACCCATTCCCACGAGGCGTCCCAGAATGATACTGTGGTCTAAGGCTCAAAGGTCCAGCAGAACCAACAGGGACACCCCCCCCCCCCCCCACCGTCCAGTTCCCAGCATAGATCACTAAGGTGACTATGTCTGTTTCAGTTCCATGACCCAGCCTAAAGCCAGACTATGCTGGATCTAGATAACCCGTGTCTTCCAAAAACACCTGGATTTGCAAGGCCACCACATGTTCCAGGACTTTGTCCAGAAAGGGGAGATTGGAAACTGGCTGAAAGTAGACGAATTGAATGGGATCCAGTGATGGTTTCTTCAACAGCAGTTTTGTTACAGCTTGTTTTAAGCTGGCTGGAATCTTGCCTTCCTCTAAGGAGGCATTAACCACCACCTTCTCCCACTCGGCCAAACCCCCTCGGGCCTGCTTTACCAGCCAGGATGGGTCTAGGGTCTATTTAATCAGCTGATTCCAAAAAATGACATCAATATCTCTCTCTCGGAGATACAGAACAGATACCATCCATCAGTCTTCATCAGCTCACCCATAGAAAGCCATGATAACCATATCTAAGAAACTGGAGTGGATGTGGTTGACCCACCCAATGCAATTTTCTTAATCAGTACCCCCAAATAATCTCAGGAACAATCCTAAAAACCAAGACCCCAAGAAATTAAATTGTAATTAAACTTCTCAACAGAGTTAAAAGTCGCAACAAGGATGATCGTAAAAAATCACAATTGAATGGCATACAATCCTTGATTTGATCAGGCATCAAAAACATTGGAAACATTACATGGGGAAAAAAGTAATTCCCAAGTATTGCCAATGTTCCCCAATGCTTCCTCTTCATCCTGGAAAGACAAGACGAGTGGAGTGCCATAAGCAGGGTTCCATCCTGGGCCCCGTCCTGTTCAACATCTTTATCAATGACTTAGATGAAGGGTTAGAAGGCATGATCATCAAGTTCGCAGTCGACACCAAATTGGGAGGGATAGCCAATACTCCAGAAGACAGGAGTAGAATTCAAAATGTTCTTAACAGATTAGAGAGATGATTGGCCAAAACTAACAAAATGAAGTTCAACAGGGACAAATGCAAGACACTCCACTTGGGCAGAAATATGAAATGCAAAGATACAGAAAGGGGGATGTCTGGCTTGACAGCAGTACGTGTGAAAAAAATCTTGGAGTCCTCATGGACAGAAGGTGAACATGAGACAATGTGGTACGGCACCTAAAAAAGCCAATGGGACTTTGGCATGCATCAAGAGGCGTCTAGTGCTTAGATTCAGGGAAGGCATGCTACCCCTCTCTTCTGCCTTGGTCAGGCCACACCTGGAATCATACTGTGTCCAATTTTGGGAGCCACAATTTAAGGGAGAAGCTGGAATGTGTCCAGAGGAGGGTGACTAAAATGATCAAGGGCCTAGAGAACAAGCCCTATGAGGAGCAGCTGAAAGAGCAGGACATGTTTAGCTTGCAGAAGTGAAGGCTGAGAGGAGACATGATGAGGGTCATGTATTAAGATGTGAGGGGAAATTATAGGGAGGAGGGAGGAGGGAGCAGACTTGTTTTCTGCTGCCCTGGATACTAGGACACGGAACAATGGCTTCAAACTACAGGAAAGGAGATTCCACATGAACATTAGGAAGAATTTCCTAACTGGGAGAGCTGTTCAGCAGTAGAACTCTCTGCCCCAGAATGAGGTGGAGGCTCCTGACACACAGGCTGGATGGCCATCTTTCAGGGGTGCTTTGAATGCGATTTTCCTGCTTCTTGGCAGGGGTTGGACTGGATGGCCCATGAGATCTCTTCCAACTATATGATTCTATTACTCTATGATTCTACGATCACTTTTATAATTACAAGGGACCTCCAAGGTGTTCATGACAACAATTTGTTTGAAATTGTGTGTTACTGTTTTTCAAAAAGAACTAAAACAGTTGCCTTTTTAGATGCTTACCAGAAAAATTTGAATGTTCCACAACATTGCCTGGCGGTACAAAGCACACTGACTCTAGTAATATCGAGCATTGTCTCATAGAGTTGCCAGGGAAAATAAGGCAGAGGGCTCTTATCAGTTAATGGTTATGTGGAAAAAGGGAATGTCAGCAGGTGTGATAAGCAACCCTGCTGAAAATCCCATATTTCACCTGGTAAACCTGTTGCCTTAACACCCCTAGGATGACATTACATTCAATACCTAAAGGAGTACAGTGCAATATTCAGTCCAGTCTACAGCAAGTTCTCTTCCTCATTCAATTCCGCATTAACAGGGGTGACAACCGGAATGTGAAAAGCCGGCTCGTGGGTCTTCAGAAGTCTCGCACAGTTTTTCCCGAGTGCAAACGAGAAGCGCAGCCTCTGTCATTCACCAAATCTCAGGTGAATCCCAGTGGCGCCATTACGTCTGCTCCCGGATCTTCCGGGATTAGTCCAGATCATGAGATGGACAATAAAGATTTTTGTTTGTTTGTTTCATCAAACATAACACTGCATTGACCTTTCTCCTCGGGTACAAAGGAAGATTTCATAAGTAACGTCGCAGCGAGGCAGAAAGGACGGCTTGTTTTGCGACTTGGGCTGCAGGAAAATCTGCCTTGGGGCTCACCTTTTACAGAGCCTTGGGAATGGAGAGGGAGATCCTTCTGTAACTGCTTGGAAGGGAGAGCAGCCAGGACCAGAAATCACTCTTCTCATTTGGAACTGACTTTATTTCCTATTATTGTTGCAACCAAATCTGTTTGGCTACATAGGCCAGAACCCGATTGGTGCACAGGGGTTATGGGTACAAGATCCCCACAAAAATGGAAAATGTCCAGCAGTCTCTAGGACTTTGTCCACACTGCAGAATTACAGCAGTTTGACATCGCATTGACTGCTGGGATCAATGCTATGGAATTCTGAGATTTATAGTTCTGTGTGATGTTTGCTCACCTCTGTTGGTGCCACAACAAACGACGAGTCCCAGGATTCCAAAGGTTCCTAAAGTTTCCTAAATAAATGTTCTTGCTAGTACAGGCAGCCCCTAAGTTACAAACATCTGACTTGCCAAACGACTCCTAGTTAAGAAGGTGGGGGGTGAGACAACAGCCCGTATCTTGGGAATTCAGACTTGGCCACAGTAGTTCACACTCTGGCTACATCCCGAATAGACTACTGCAATTCACTTTACATGGGGCTGCCTTTGGAGACTGTTCAGAAGCTTCAAATGGTTCAACGGGTGGCAGCCAGATTGCTCACCAGAGTGGTGTATAGAGAGCATACAACCCCCCTGTTACGTCAGCTCCTACACCACTGGAGAAAATACACTGTTTAGCCAGTATTGCACCACCTGACATCCACCGGGAAGTAGCAACCAATAGTGAAAGGACCAAGGCAGTGACATCTCCAGCCCATCCTCTGTTTGGGTATCAGCCAGCACGCCAATGACTTAAATCCAGAAATAGGTTTCTAAGATCTACAGAGACACTCGCTGGAACACCTCAGCAAGCAAGAGTCCAAAAGTGGCAAGCTCAAACCCAGAACCTCAATCAATGGCTGATACCAAATGAGAGACCCCCTCCTGGGCACACAGAAAACTGATGGTCCAGATCCATCCTTGTTTGAGTCCACAGTGCTCTCTGGATGTAGGTGAACTACAACTCCCAAATTCAAGGTCAATGCCCACCAAACCCTTCTAGTGTTTTCTGTTGGTCGTGGGAGTCCTGTATGCCACGTTTGGTTTAATGTCATAATTGGTGGAATTCATAATGCTCTTTGATTGTAGGTGAACTATAAATCCCAGCAACTACAACTCCCAAATGACAAAATCAATTTTTTTGAGTGAAGGACATACATTGGGTTGTTAGGTCTATGCTGTCCAAATTTGGTGTCAATTGGCCCACTGGTTTTTGACTTCTGTTAATCCCACAAACGAACATCACATTTTTATTTATATAGACTAGCGGTCCCCTGCCACGTGTTGCTGTGGCCCAGTCTGGTGATCTGGAAAATAATATATATAATTTTTTATGCTTGTGGGTAAACAGTATTTCTTGCTGTTTCTTTGACAGTGTTGATGTGGAGATTGTCTGGTTACCTACTCTGGAACATACAACATATCATTATCCTTCTTTAGGGGTCCCTTTCAAATCTATATCTCTCTGTCTATATCTATGGCTGGATGGCTCTTTGTCAAAAGGGCTTTGATTACATTTTCTTGCCCTGATGAAGGGAGTTGGAATGGATGGCCTTTAAGTATTTTCTGTTGCTCATAGGGGTTTTGTGTGGGAAGTTTGCCCCAATTCTGTCCTTGGTGGAGTTCTTTGATTGTAGGTGAGCTATAAATCCCAGTAACTACAACTCCCAAATGTCATGGTCTATTTTCCCCAAACTCCATTTGTGTTCATAATTGGGCATATGGAAAATTCATGTCAAGTTTGGTCCAGATCCATCATTGTTTGAGTCCACTGTGCTCTCTAAATGTAGGTGAACTACAACTCCCAAACTCAAGGTCAATGCCAACCAAATCCTTCTAGTGTTTTCTGTTGGGTTATGGGACTCCTGTGTGTCATGTTTGGCTCAATTCTATCATTGGTGGGGTTCAAAATGCTCTTTGATTGTAGGTGAACTATAAATCCCAGCAACTACATCTTCCAAATGACAAAATCAATGTTTTTGAGTGATGATCACTCCTTGGGTTAGTAGGTGTCTTGTGGCCAAATTTGGCGGCAATTCGTCCAGTAGTTTTTGAGTTCTGTTAATCCCACAAACGAACATTACATTTTTATTTATATGGATTGGCAGTGGAAACATCTTTCAATGGGAGAAATGGGAGAAGGTCCTCCATCACAACTGATGCTTATAGGCCAGGTTATGGGATGCTGACCAGCCTGCTTGGCACACAGAGTGAGGACGGCCAGGGGTTCAACAAGAAGGGCTCAAGGGCAGACCCTGTGGCCTCCTGGCCATGTCGTGCCAGAAGCAGGAAGCCTCCTGCTCTGCCTCCTGGTAGGGCTGACTGGCCTTCCCCCCTCATTTTCCACATTAAGAAAGACCAGCAGAGGAAAGGAAGGCCAGGCAGCCAAAAGCTCATTAACATTCCTGACCTTTCCGAAGAAAATTAATTCTAACTTCGCACGTACCGGTTGTGCCGCTTGGTTGTGTCAAAACGGTGGCATCATTAGAGAAAGGCAGACAAGGCTCCGAGGGACAGAGTGTCTGCCACCTCGGTGGAACTTGCATTGAGTTACTGAGTGCTGGCACAAATAAAGCAATGACATGGGCCATTCTGTCAGCTTTTCACATGAAATTAATCGTCGGTTCCGTTGGCTGTGTAAATTTTTATCACCACGGAGCGGGAGGGATGATGAATGTAGCCAGGCATCCTGACAGCTATGGCCTGAAAGCTCTCTATTGTCTCTGCATTTCAAGTGCAGCGTTGCGCTTTTAAAGGAGCTGCCACCCTTGGAGTGTCTGTGTGTCTGTGCGTGTGCAAACAAGAGAGATGGAGAGGGTAGGAGCGAGATCGCTTGACACACACTCTTCCTTCAGTGAAGGATGTGTCATGGGCTTGGAAATTTGTCAAGCTTGGACCTTCATGCTGGAAGGGGAAACAGCCTGCCGTGCCACAATGTTTCTGCTTTTTTTCCAGCTACACCCGGATCCCCAAGCAAAATTGGACCCCAGCCCTAAATCTGCAGCTTGTTTGTTTATGTATAAAATGGGTTCTCTGACACTCCAAAGGGGTTACGGATAATCCCTTGGGTTTCTGGGGGCTTCTTCTTAGCTTTCGCACTGCTTCTTGGTAAATCATTCTTCCCATAGAATCCTAGAGTCAGAAGACACCACAAGGACCATCCAGTCCAACCCCCAAGGAGGAATATTGATACATATACTCCTTTATGGCACATATAACACATATAAACCAGTTTTGGTATGAACAACTGCCCTCCAAGGCCATGTGGCCAGCATGACTGCATGAACCATTGTTACTTTCCTGCCGGAGCGGTACCTATTAACTAATTATATATATATATATATATATATATATATATATATATATATATACACACACACACACACACACACACACACACACACACACATATACACATACATAATAGCTGTCCCCTGCCACGCATTGCTGTGGCCCACATGGGGGTTCTGTGTGGGAGGTTTGGCCCAATTCTATCGTTGGTGGGGTTCAGAATGCTCTTTGACTGTAGGTGAATTATAAATTCCAGCAACTACAGCTCCCAAATGTCAAGATTCTATTTTCCCCAAACTCCGCCAGTGTCCACATTTGGGCATATTAAGTATTCTTGTAGAGTTTGGTCCAGATCCATCATTGTTTGAGTCCACAGTCATCTTTGGATGTAGGTGAACTACAACTCCAAAACCAAAGGACACTGCCCACCAAACCCTTCCAGTATTTTCTGTTGGTCATGGGAGAACCGTGTGCCAAGTTTGGTTCAATTCCATCATTGGCGGGGTTCCAAATGTTCTTTGATTGTAGGTGAACTATAAATCCCAGCAACTACAACTCTCAAATGTCAAAATAATTTTTTTGAGTGAAGGACATACATTGGGTTGTTAGGTGTCTTGTGTCCAAAGTTGGTGTCAATTCGTCCAGTGGTTTTTGAGTTCTGTTAATCCCACAAACGAACATTACATTTTTATTTGATCTTCTCCAAGCTAAACATCCTCAGCTCCCTAAGCCACTCCTCTCATAAGGCTTGGCTTCGAGAACTTTGGTCATTTTGGTGGCCCTTCTCTGGATACCTTCCATTTTGTCAACAGCTTCCTTGAATTGCTTTGCCCAGAACTGGGCAGGCGGTTGTTCCAGGTGAGATTTGACCAAAGCAGAATGGAGTAGGAATGTAACTTTGCTTGATCTATATGATGCGGCAAAAAGATAAATAAATACACCCAATGGGCTTTTAGCCTGCATCAATAGGAGTATAGTGTCTAGATCCAGGGAAGTCATGCTACCCCTCTGTTCTGCCTTGGTTTACTTACTTAGGCGATCCCTCATTTTCTGAGGAGGATTGTCTTCCAATATTCTTGTGGGTCCGTATGTGGCTGTGGAGCCCTATTCTTGCTCTGCATCTTCTTCCGCAGTGAGGGCATTGGTTTCCAGGTGGAAGGCGGTCTCGGTCGGGGTTGGCTTGATGCGCCTTCCTCTTGGCACTCTTCTCCCTTTCGCCCTCCATTCGTGCTTCTTCAATTTCTGCAGCACTGCTGGTCACAGCTGACCTCCAGCTGGAGCGGTCAAGGGCCAGGGCTTCCCAGTTCTCAGTGTCTATGCCAGAGTTTTTAAGGTTAGCTTTGAGCCCATCTTTAAATCTCTTTTCCTGTCCACCAACATTCCGTTTTCCGTTCTTGAGTTCGGAGTAGAGCAACTGCTTTGGGAGACAGTGTTTGGGCATCTGGACAACATGGCGGAGTTGATGGCGGAGGACCATCGCTTCAGTGCTGGTGGTCTTTGCTTCTTCCAGCACGCTGACGTTTGTCCGCCTGTCTTCCCAAGTGATTTGCAGGATTTTCCGGAGGTAGTGCTAATGGAATCATTCCAGGAGTTGCCTTGGTTAGACCACACCTGGAATATTGTGTCCAATTCTGGGCACCCCAACTGAAGAGAGATATTGACAAGCTAGAATGTGTCCAGAGGAGGGTGACTAAAACAATCAAGGGTCTGGAGAACAAGCCCTATGAGGAGTGGCTTAAAGAGCTGGGCATGTTTAGCCTGAAGAAGAGAAGGCTGAAAGGAGACATGATAGCCATGTATAAATATGTGAGAGGAAGTCATAGGGAGGAGGGAGCAAGCTTATTTTCTGCTGCCCTGGAGACTAGGACACAGAACAATGGCTTCAAACTACAAGAAAGGAGATTCCATCTGGACATTAGGAATAATTTCCTGACTGTGAGAGCCGTTCAGCAGTGGAACTCTCTGCCCCGGAGTGTGGTGAAGGCTCCTTCTTTGGAGGCTTTAAAACAGAGGCTGGATGGCCATCCATCGGGGGTGCTTTGAAAGTAATTTTCCTGCTTCTTGGCAGGGGGTTCGACTGGATGGCCCATGAGCTCTTTTCCAAATCTCTGATTCTATGATTCTATATAATAGACTCCTGTTTATACAGCCTAGGATCTCAATGACGAATGTCCAGTTGTGGTCTGCTAAGACTCCTAGATCCCTTTCACATGGACTGTTTTCATGCCAGGTGTCACCCACCATATATCTGTGCATTTCATTTTTATTTCCTAAGTGTACATCTTAACATTTCTCTGTGTTGAAATTCATTGTGTTAGTTTTGACCCAACTCTCCAATCTGTGAAGGTCATTTTGGAATTTAATTCTGTCCCCTGGGGTATTTGCTCTCCCTCCCAGTTTTGTGTCATCTGCAAATTTGATCATGAGTCCATCATCCAAATCATTGATGAAGATGTTGAATAGCATTGGGCCCAAGACAGGACCTCATTCACCCCAGTTTTGTTCTGTCATTTCCTAGCTTTCATTCAGATGTCCTTCAGGGAGTACCCCAATATCTATCTATGTCCATTGTCTATCCTTTTATGGTGTACCTATCCCTCTGTCATGGCACAAGGGATACCCCTACACAGGTTCGTAGCCAGGATTTCGATTCGGGGGGGGGGGGCTGAGTTTTTCTCAGGGGGGGTTTCAGCGGGGTGAGTTTCGGGGGGGGGGCTGAGTCTGAGTGAAAGATGGTCTACCCTAGCAAACCTTTTGTATCATATGGGATATATTGAGTATGGTGATCAGATCATGATATGAATAAATATAACAGTTTAAATAATGCACCAGTAAGGCCTTTTCGCAAACCACCATGAGAATTTGGGGGGGGGGGGGGGAGTGAAGCCCCTCAAGCCCCCCCCCCCCCCCCCCCGGCTACATGCCTGCCCCTACATTGAAATATCCCATCATCCCACTAAGGTTGTTACAAAGCTACTCACATTTATCACTCATGGAAAGCTGTTTACAAAGAGCTAAGTCTCCAAGAGAATGTCAGCTTTCCTGAAACGTGTTACAAAAGTCCATTTGACTACATAGATTTCTCCAGCTTTACAATTCCCAGTCAGCCCCTCCCCTTCTCTCATATTCCTGTTTTGTTGCTGACAATCATTAGTCAGTGTTATAAAACAGACTTTCGATATTGCTATAGGCACATTTGGCTGCAATATCAAATGTGCCAACCTGGGAAGCAATCTTTTAATAAGAATAATATCTGTAGTATTGCACAAAGCAGTTGAAGGGGTGGCATCAGACAGAATAAATCAATAGTGGAGAAACCCCAATTCATTGCCACCATAAATGCAATTAAATATACATGGGACCAAACCCAGACTCTCATTTTGTATCTCCCGTGTTCAGTTAAAACCAGAGCACCTGCTTGTGATGTGAATTTCAGAAAGTTCTCGGTTTGTTTTATTTTAAAAAACGAGCCACACAAAATTATCTCTCATTTTTACATTTGAAACAGGCATGGAGGGCCATGGGTGAGCAAACTGTGGCCTTCTAGATGTAATGGGACCACAATGACCCCCTTGCTTCACCATACACCAGCATGCTTGAAACCAAGTAGCAACATCTGGAGGGCAACTGTTGGTCCATTCCTGTGACCGTTAATTTTATTCTTCACAGGGGATTATCATGCCAGCTGACTGGGACAGAAACCTCTATATTGGGCCAGGAATCAGAGGGGCAGAAGAATATGTTGCCTTGGCCACCAAGGCTCTGCTTATCCCAGGATTTGGTGATGATACAGCAGAAGAGCTCACTCTTGATATACATCAGAGCATTTTTGTAGCCACCAGGAGTCATAAGGGTCAAAACCAATCCCCCGATATCACCTCTGGATAGGAAGGGGGAATTTTCATTCGAGACCTCTGGCCATTTAAGGATCAGGAAAAGCCTTTGTAAAACCCAGAAGTTAATTGTGGTTTAGTGGAGGGAAAAGCCTACAATGGCTCAGAGGTGTTTCGATTCCGAATTTTTCTAAAAGATTTTTTGGAACTTTACGAAATTTCAGAAATTTCCAAATTGGTTCGTTAATGGAGGATGTGATTACACAATACACAGTAAGCAAGACTTGAAAGTATGAGATTTGTAGTGTCTTTTTAGGCAACACACAGTAAACAAAGGAAATAACAAACAGCCAGTCCTGAGAGCTTTTGGGGCCTTGTAAGCTGATTTCACAAGTTAGGTAAGGAGAGACTTGAAAGTATAGGATTTGTAGTATCTTTTTAGGCAACTCACAGCAAACAAAGAAAATAACAAACAGCTCTGCCCCTTTTGCCTTGGAAGCTGATTTCACAACTTTAAGAAGAAGAGTTTGTGTTCAAAGAGTGGCTTGAATTGATGGGAAATCTAGTTCTTTTGAGGCAATGTGCAACACAAACTAAAAAACGCTGAGGCCAGATAGACCTGCTACAACGTTGGCTTTTAAAAATGTTGGAGTGAGTACTTTGGTTCCTCCGTGTTGCTCTTTCCACCCACGCCACTCACCCACACACTACCCTCGCGGTACCCACCCGTCCCAAACCCCAACAGCAGCAACAACACACAAGTGGCAAGGCAGGCTGCCCAGCCAGGCAGGCAACAGCCCTTCTCCCAGCCCTTCTTCTCTGCTTGCTTGCTTGCCTGCTGTGCTCTTCTTCCAACCTCCCTTCAACACAACCTCCCCTTTTCTTTCTCTTTCCTTTCCTTTCTCCCGTCTCCCTTCTCCCTTCTCCCTTCCCTTCCTGGCTCCAAATGAGCCTCTGAGCCATGTGCTCCCACAAAACTTCTGCCCTGATTGGCTGGAAGGCAAGCAGCCTCCCAGCATGCAAGCTGATTGCCTACCAGCAGGCTAATAGAGGGCTGAAAATACATGGAATCATTTCTGACTCACTTCCTGAGTCGTAACAAAAATGGCAAAAAAAGCTTCGGAAGGGCAAAGGGACTTCCAGTTTTAAAAAATTCTTCGAAATTGCTTCGAAAAGGTAATTTCAATTAAATTATTATGAGCAACGAGTTATCTGACTCTGCTCTATCCATGCCTAGTATTCGGGGCCACAATTGCAGAGGAGTATGGGAAGTATGGCCCCCAAAGTCCCCTAGCTCCCCACTGTCCTCAAGAGACCTTCCATCAGGTTGCTTGGGGACAGTGTGTGTGTCCATTCAGACTTTTCTCAGGCTTGCCTTCTCGACTCTCTTCCCTCGCTCATGTTTCAGGTGTGGAGTTCAAAGCAGCCTCGATGGATTCTCTCACAGCCCCACTTGTCATTGGGATACTGCATGTCAGTTATTTTGGCACACCTCCTTCCACCGCCCTCCCTGGGCTTGTTGAAGCCACTGAGTTGTTGAAGGGGAAAGTTTGATATCCTATGACAAAGCACATCCCTCAGGGTGTGCAACCATCCTCAAAAAGAGAGGGAGTGAGACAAGAGAACAGTCTGTGTCGGAGCGAGGTGTCGGTGTGCACACAAGGAAGATAGTCACTCGGAGCTGGGAAGAGAAACAAGGGGCAAGAGAGAAGATCATCTAAACCCATCTGTCCTATCAGGACATTTCCCATGAGACAGAAGGGGGCAATGAGGAGCTCGCCAGAGTTATTATTTCATGTTCTGGATCTCCAATCCCATCATGCCCTGGTTGCCATTGTTAATAGTTGGGGTACGATGGAACATCAGGGAACACCAGTATACCCATTGAGGAACTGAGAGGAGAGACGTTCATAGAGGGATGTAGTTATGCAAGAAAGACAAAGTGAGGGTGTTTCACTCTCAGGGAGAACTCTGTCTCCCCATGACATTTTCTTTCAGTCCCCAAATTTCTAGCATTCCAATGGGTATACTGGTGTTCCCTGATGTTCCATCGTACCCTACAACAGGGTTAAAGATCTATTACAAACATAAACCGTGAAGTAAGATCTGGGCCATTACTTGTGATACCTCTCTACTTTAAAAGCCAAGAAAGAATTCCCTGGCATCCCAAATGTGGCAGACCAGGGCAGATAGAGGGATACATGGGGGAGGAAGTTATGGTTTTAACTGAAATGTGGGATTTTATTAATTGTTGTTTTATCATGGTTTTATCTATTTTGTTGTCCTGATTGAAAGATTTTAATGTTTGTATTCTGTTTGTAAGCTGCCTTGGGTTCGCTTTGCAGAGAAAGGCAGGATAGAAACATCCTAAATAATAATAGTAGTAGTACTTACTTACTTAGGCGATCCCTCGTAGTCCGAGGATGATGGCCCTCCAAGAGTGGTAACCTGGGGGTGGGTCCGGAGGTGACTCTGGAGCCCTATTCTTGATCTGCATCTTCTCCCACAGTGAGGGCATTGGTTTCCAGGTGGAAGGCGGTCCCGGTCAGGGTTGGCTTGACGCGCCTTCCTCTTGGCACATTTCTCTCTTTTGCCCTCCATTCGTGCCTCTTCAAATTCTGCAGCACTGCTGGTCACAGCTGACCTCCAGCTGGAGCACTCAAGGGCCAGGGCTTCCCAGTTCTCAGTGTCTATGCCAGAGTTTTTAAGGTTGGCTTTGAGCCCATCTTTAAATCTCTTTTCCTGTCCACCAACATTCTGTTTTCCATTCTTGAGTTCGGAGTAGAGCAACTGCTTTGGGAGACTGTGGTCGGGCATCCGGACAACGTGGCCAGTCCAGCGGAGTTGATGGCGGAGGACCATCACTTCAATGCTGGTGGTCTTTGCTTCTTCTAGCACACTGATATTTGTCCGCTTGTCTTCCCAGGAGATTTGTAGGAGTTTCCAGAGGCAGCGCTGATGGAATCGTTGCAGGAGTTGCATGTGACGTCTGTAGACTGTCCACGTCTCGCAGGTGTATAGCAGGGTTGGGAGGACAATAGCTTTATAAACAAGCACCTTGGTATCACTACGGATGTCCCAGTCCTCAAACACTCTCTGCTTCATTCAGAAAAATGGTGCACTCGCAGAGCTCAGGCGATGTTGAATTTCGGTGTCAATGATGACTTTGGTGGAGAGGTGGCTGCCAAGGTAGCGGAAATGGTCAACATTTTCTACTGTTACACCATTAAGCTGTATCTCTGGCATTGGAGAGGGATTAGCCGGTGACTGCTGGAAGAGCACTTTGGTTTTCTCAATGTTTAATGACAGGCCAAGCTTCTCGTATGCTTCTGCAAAGGTGTTTATAGTGGCTTGCAGGTCTTCTTCTGAATGCGCAAAGACGACGTTGTCATCAGCATACTGGAGTTCTATAACAGATGTTGTTGTAACCTTGGTTTTGGCTTTCAGTCTGCTGAGGTTAAACAGCTTGCCATCTGTCCGATAGATGATTTCCACTCCGCTGGGAAGCTTCCCATCAACAAGATGAAGTATCATAGCAATGAAGATGGAGAATAAAGTTGGGGCAATAACACATCCCTGTTTGACGCCTGATTCCACCTTAAATGGGTCACTTTGGGAGCCATTGCTGTCCAGGACTGTTGCCACCATGTCATCATGGAGGAGCCGCAGGATGTTCACAAATTTGTCAGGGCACCCGATTTTTTGGAGGATGGTCCAGAGAGCACTGCGAATGCCTTTGCAAGGTCAATGAATGTCATGTTCAGATGTTGATTTTGTTCCCTGCATTTTTCTTGTAGCTGTCGTGCAGTGAAGATCATGTCCATGGTTCCTCTGGAGGGGCGGAAGCCGTTCTGGGATTCTGGAAGGGTGTCTTCTGAGAGAGGTAGAAGGCGGTTTGCAAGAATTCTTGTGAGGATTTTCCCAGCTGAGGTTAGAAGGGAGATACCTCGATAGTTTCCGCAGTTTGTTCTTTCCCCTTTTTTTTGAAAAGGGTGATGATGGTGGCATCCTTGAAATCTGCTGGGATTTTCTCGGTCACCCACACTTTTTCAATGAGCTGGTGGAGTTGGTGTGTCAGCTCAGGTCCACCCTCTTTAAAGATTACAGCAGGGATCCCATCAGGTCCACTGGCTTTGTTATTTTTTTGTTGGCTGGTGGCATTGCTGACTTCTTCCTAACTAGGCAGTGCTGTAAGCTCATCCCTGGTTTGTTGTTGCGGGATTTGTGAGAGAACCTCTTCGGCCAGGCGGTGTTGTATTTCAGTGTCAATGTTAACTTTAGTGGAGAGGTGGCTGCCAAGATAGTGGAAATGGTCAACATTTTCTAATGTTACACCATTAAATCTGTATTTCTGCCATCGCAGAGGGATTGGCTGGTGACTGCTAGAAGAGCACTTTGGTTTTTTTCGATGTTCAATGAGAGGCCGAGCTTCTCGTATGCTTCTGCAAAGGTGTTTAGAGTGACTTGTAGGTCTTCTTCTGAATGCACATAGACAATGTTGTCATCAGCATATTGGTGTTCTGTTGTTGTGACCTTGGTTTTGGCTTTCACTCTGCTGAGGTTAAATAGCTTGCCATCTGTCCGATAGATTTCCACTCTGGTGGGAAGCTTCCCACCAACAAGATGAAGTATCATAGCGATTAAGATGGAAAATAAGGTTGGGGCAGTAACACATCCCTGTTTGACGCCTGATTCCACCTTAAAAGGGGTCACTTTGGGAGCCATTGCTGTCCAAGACTGTTGGCATCATGTCATCGTGGAGAAGCTGTAGGATGTTCACAAATTTTTCAGGGCACTCAATTTTTTGGAGGATGGTCCAGAGAGCACTGTGATTCACTGGGTCAAGTGACTTTGCAAGGTCGATGAATGCCATGCACAGAGGTTGATTTTGTTCCCTGCATTTTTCTTGGTGCTGTCGTGCAGTGAATACCATGTCTACTGTTCCTCTGGAGGGGCGGGAGCTGTTCTGTGATTCTGGGAGGGTGTCTTCCAAGAGAGGTAGAAGGCAGTTTGCAAGGATTCTTGCGAGGATTTTCCCAGTGGAGGTTAGAAGGTAGTTTAGATAGTTTAGATAGATCAGTGGTGATCGGCACACTGGGTACAGTGCCTAAACACCTTGGCCTGCACTTAAAAAAATCGGCACTGACATTACCATCTGTCAGCTGCAAAAGGCCACCCTACTCAGATCTTCACGCATTATTCGCCAATATATCACACAGTCCTAGACACTTGGGAAGTGTCTGACGTGTGATCCAATACAAAAGCAAGCATAGTGATCTTGTTTGCTGTGTACTAATCTTGTGTATCTAATAATAATAATAATAATAATAATAATAATAATAATAATAATAATATCAGGGCCTCAAAATTGAACTGCAAAGGCTCTGACATAAACCAGTACATGTGGTCCCAGTGGTCATTGGCACACTGGGTGCCGTGCCAAAAGATCCCAGCCGGCATTTAGAAATAATAAACATTGACAAAATAATGATCTGTCAACTACAAAAGGCCACCTTACTTGGAACTGTGCGCATCATTCGAAAATACATCACACAGTTCTAGACACTTTGGAAGTTTTCGACTCGTAATTTTGTGATACGAAATCCAGAATATATATCTCGTTTGCTGTGACATACTGTGTTTTTGTGTCATTGAAATAATAATAATACTTTCCAGCCAATGTGCACTCCAGCTGTTCACGTTGAGAGCTGGAGACTCATATCTAAATTGTATTCCATTTGGCGTTTAGTCAGGTGCAGCAAGAAACGTGGGGTGAGGTAAGAAGCAGTTAGTTTCAATCTTCAAAAGCTTTCGGGGGGGGGGGGGGCAAGATTTACAATTCAACAGTTAGTGTCTAATCGGCAAGGAGATGACAACCGAGAAAGGTGGGCGTAGCTACCAAGGAGCCAGGCTCTGAGATGATTCCGATAGAAGGTTCAGGGAGAAATAATGTATGCATGCTAACAGTGTCAATAATTAACCACAGCAATAAAAGATCAAGGCAATCACACCCACTGGAAAGCGTTTTTTTAAGACGACGTTTTTTTAAAAAACCCTTCGGGCCGCCACTCCTGCTAAGTCTTGCCATAAATGAAAGGTTCTCCATGCATTCCATTAAGCCTCACAAATTTCACACAGCTTCCCTCCTTCTGCAACTGCAGAGATGGGATCTTCATAGCCAATGGTAGGCTGGTCTGTGCCCAAAGTCATGTGTTATTCATGGAAATTGGTGAACCACTGTGTTTTGGATGTTCCCACAAACAATGACAGACGCCTTCAGATATGGATCAACTGGCTCCAACATAGAAGATGTGGTCCTGCCACACAATTGCCAAGTGGAAATCGCTACCTGTGTAATTCTGCCAGGCACCCATTGGATTGGATATGCACCTCTATGTGCAAAATATGGGCACTTGCCTCGAAAATGTCACCATGTTTACTAGTAATGGCTTTTCCGTAATTCTGAGCTCAATACCATGTCCTTATTTCTTTCTTGATTTATTTGCTATCCCATCTTTCTCTCAACATGAGATCCACGGCAGCTTACAACATAGTTGAAACAAAGGAAAGCTTAGAAACCTGGTGATATATATATATTAGGGCTGGGCGGTTTCGTTTCGTTAATTTGTAATTCCTTAATAATTCGTTAATTTTGTTGATTACGAAGCGATAACAAACCATTCTAGAGCAATTTTTTTAAAAAACGAATTTTTAAAGACGTTTTGTAAATGCTTCGTATTTCGTTATTGTATTCGTTTCGTTATTGTTCTGAGGTCGTTTCGTTATTATTTCCGCATGTCTGGGCCAGTTTTATGGTTTAATTAGTGAAAAAAAATTATAATATCACACCAACAGTCAACAACACAGGGAGAGGGAAGCTTCAGAAGTTTTTGGAGGTTTTTTAGCGTATTTCGCGGTTGCGTCCGCCATTAACGAATCGATTCGTTATTGTTTCGGAAATCGAGTCGTTATTTTTTTACCATTTACGAAATTTCGTAAATATCGAACTTTTTAAAAGGAAAATTTTGTAATTATTTTAAATATCGAAACGCAAAAACCCCCAAAAAACGAATCGATTTTAGAAACAAATTTTTCCGTTGTTACCCAGGCCTAATATATATGTGTGTGTGTGTGTGTGTGTATGTATATATATATATATATATATATATATATATATATATATATATAAGTTTTATTTATGTATGTATTCTTTCAAAAATTGTGAAACAATAGTTCTAATACAAATAACCATTTTAATAATATATCATTCTAAAACAATGCACCTACCTGGGTTTTTGTAAGTTTGTCGGCCTGTACAGCCATGTTCCAAAAGCAGTCTCTCCTGAAGTTATACCTGCATCTATGGCAGGCATCCTCAGAGATTGTGAGGTCTGTTGGAAACTAGGAACATGGAGTTTATATCCTAGCTTTCAACAGACCTCACAACCTCTGAGGATGCCTGCCATAGATGTAGGTGAAACGTCAGGAGAAAATGCTTCTGGAACATGGCCATATAGCTCAAAAAACTTACAAAAACTCAGTGATTCTGGCCATGACGGCCTTCGACAATACAGTGCATCTACTTTCGAGCAACTACAACAAACTGCAAAATTAATTTGAAACACAAACAGAAACACACAACACATATCTACATAAACACACACACAAACTACACTAACAAACAAATGAACAGACAAGCAAGGAAACAATTCTACCAACCTCACAATCACTTTCTGATGAAGATTATTATTATTACTTATATTACTTATATCACTTACACTATTTTGTGTTTGTTTTGATTATTTGCTGTTAGTTTTAGGTATTGTGTGTTGGCTAGTATATTAGTATATATTATGTGTTAATTAGTTAAAGAGGTACTTTCATTGAGAAATGCATATATAGAGAGATAATTGTATATACTATGTAAAAATTGCAGTTGTAGTGTATGCAAATAGGCAACTGAGGCCCCATCTAGACTTCCATATACAGGTAGTCCCCGACGTACAAACATGTGACTTACAAGCGATTCATAATTAAAAACAGAGGTGAGACAATAGGAAGTGAGAGATGTCTCCCCATCAGAAGGGAAATCCACTCCTGGAAGAGTTATTATCATGGAGAAAAGAGGTCTCCACCAAAGCTTTCTCACCAATCCTTGTTTCCACAACAAGCCCAATTTTTTCAAAATCCAAAATCAAAGGATCAGAAAGTGAGGTGAAATTTATTATTGATTTATTTACTGCATTTATATCCCACCCTTCTCATCCCAAAAGGTAATCAGGGCAGCTCACAAAAAAGGCACAAGGGAGGGAGCTGAGCCGATCTCACTGGGGAGGGAGTTCTATAGCTGAGGAGCCACCACTGAGAAGGCCCTATCTCTCATCTCTATCACTTGTGCCTGCGAAGGAGGTGGGATTGAGAGCAGGGCCTCCCCGAATGATCTTAACCTCTGAGATGGTTCATAGAGGGAGATATGTTTGGACAGGTAAATTGGGCTGGAACAGTTTAGGCCTTTAGAGGCTAAAGCCAGCACTTTGAGTTGTGCTCGATAGCAGACTGGCAGCCAGTAGAGCTGGCTCAGCAGAAGGGCTGTATGCTCCCTGTACGCCGCTCCAGTAAGGAACCTGGCTGCCACCCATTGGACTACTTGATGCTTCCGAACAGTCTTCAAAGGCAACTCCACGTAGAGCACATTGCAATAGTCTATTCAGGATGCAACAAGGGTGTGGACTACCATAGCCAAATCTGACTTCCCAAATCTTCTGAACAGGGGCACAGACAGCAAAACAAACACCAAAGAGGTATTAAACCATTTCCTGTGATCCAAAGTTAAAAAAAATGTATCTGTTCTGACATATACAAATTCAATTTAAGAACAAACCTACATAACTTATTTTGTTCACAACAAGAGGGATGTTTTCTTGGGTCAAAAAGTAGCTGACCACAATAGATGTATTTCTTGCACAAAAATAATTGTTGGTCCTTCTGTTTGCAGAACACTGGGATTTCGATTGCAATTGAAATGGTGCTGAATGGGCAGGCATGATGGGTGTTTTGGTCCAATAGATCTTGGTGGCCAGTGGATGGGATGCATTGTTTGTCCACCTGGCTTTCTCAGAGGCTCTTATAATAAATCTGTTGGATGAAGATGGTCAGCATCCTCTTCCAATGCATTTGAGTTGGCACACCGGACATGGCTTGGTTGAAATAAAGGGGAGTTGACGCCAGATATGAAACGATGACCGAATCACCCTTCATATATGTCTTTGGCCTCCACAGCCCCAATCTCCGAAGGAAACCGCTTCCTCCAGCTTGACATTCTTCCAGCCGGGTTTGCAGAGACAGTGAAATGGAAAAATGTGCCTCTAATTATTACCCCTGTGTGCTTAAAAACCTCTCTCTGAACTTTTAAGTCTCCTCAAGTTTCAGGTCCTCTGTCTCTTCTTTGTTTTATTTTTTATTTAAACTCATCTAAAAAAGCTATAAAAAGCCTCCGACACTATAAATCCCCTTGTAAACTGGAACTTTATAGGTTTAATTGCCTCTTTTTACTACCTGGCAGGCTTTGTTCCTTCAGCAATTTTAGAGGGCGCTTCCATTACTTGAACATGAAGAAGAGGCTTGGGAGAGAGGCATGAGCTAGTCGGTGCACCCTCCACTGGCAGCTTTGGAGTTGGCCAGGTGTCACATCGCCATGAGCAAGACTGGCACCGAACCCGGGCCCTGCGCTCATAAAGTCCTTGGTGGCATGTCTGGGAAGAGAAAGAGGGAGGGAGGGAGAGAAGGAGGAGAGAGGAAAATGTTCCCATCACCCGAGAACACACACAGACATGCCTCATGCACTGTTGTCACCATTCCTTAAACTGGTGCACATTTTGGAACGATGACCGTTTTAACTGGAATCAGGCAGTTTTAGGAGCCTCAGAATGCCGCCCCTGAAGGCCTTCTAAAACACCCCAAGATTCTGATCCACTCCATTAAATATGCAAAAAAAGGATTTGTTTTCCAGCACTTCCTGCAAAACATGGCTCAAGTCCTTCATAGGGAAGTTTATGACCAGGTGAGTCATGGGCCTGATGCCCAAGTAATCTTAACTCTGGTTTGGAAAATATTTCACCACAATACTACATGCTTCTCAGCGTTGTAGAGAAGGTGAGTTATGTGCCCAGTGCCTGGGTTGTCTTAACTCCAGATAGGAAATCTATAAATTTGTCCAACAAAATGTATAAGCATACATTCTTCTCTCTTTTTACAGTATCTTAGACAAAAGACTATGTCATATTATATACAATCTAACAGTAAATAAACATCAAAAACATCTTTAATCATGTTTCTTATCATTATTTTTAAATTTACATTACAATTTATGCTACATATAACTCTATCACACACCTTTTATCCACTTATACATATTGTATTTCTTTATAATTATCTTTATTATACCGTTCCCCCCCCCCTTCCCCTTCCCCTTAGTTTGTGCCCCCTTCACCAGGACCAACCAACTCATGTTGTTTCATCATTCCAAAATATCATTGTTTCTCTTGCTGGCTTATACCCCTTTCCCTCATTAAACATATACTCAATAAATTTTCCCCATATTTTCCAAAAGTCTATTTGTTTACATATTCCCCTTTTAATTTTAATATTGCAAGTTAGCTTATCATTAATCGCTATATTCCAAATTTCCCTATACCATTCTTCTAATTGAATTTCTTTATTTCTTTCCAGTTTTTTTGCTATTAAATAAATAAAATCTTTAAATAAAAACTCCAGATAGGAAATTATTTGAGCAGAAATGCCATATACCTCTCAATGTCATAGGGAAGGTTATGACTACATGACTCATATGCCTGATGCATTGTAGGGAAAGATATACTCAGGTGCGCTATGTGCCTGATGCCCAGGTTGTGATAACTCCAGAAAGGAAATTATTTTACCAGAAATATCTTATACTTCTCAGTGTTGTTGGGGAAGTTATGACCAGATGAATCATGGGCCGGATGCCCAGGTTATCCTAACTGTGGATGGAAAACTTCAAGGCCTTGTTACACTCCTTTTGTTATAGTAGAAACTGCTGTAACCATAGTGCACTCAGACACATGTCCTTATAATGATGATGATGATGATAATAATAATAATAATCATTATTATTATCATTATTATCATCATCATTATCTTTATTTATACCCCGTCTTTCTCCCTATGGGGACTCAAGGCAGCTAACAATCCCACAGTTTAAAAATACAGCTTGATAATAGCCAGACACCAGACCAATGGAAGAGGATGGTGTAGTAGAGCCAGGTTTGCTGGTGTGATTTGTCTGGATTTTTTTTCACAAGTAATACATTTGAGGATGCCAATTGTCCTCCACCACTTCTTCCTGAACGTAATTTCAATGCTCAACACAGCTGCTAGGGAGATGGATTTGCCCAGGAAGCATACATTAGAGTGATATTTAGTCCCAGTGAGCAATTGAGACTCATTCAGTTGACCAAAGTTCTCACTGACTGACATGAACACTCCCTACACATGTGTGCATTTGGGGGCTCTCCTTGAGGTGTTGGCAATGATGCCTGTAGACTTGCCACTATATCATGGAGGCCAACCTTGAGGGATCCTTGGAGCAAAGCCTGATAACACCTCAGATCAAAATCTTCCAAGGAAGCTGCTGATCAGCCTTAGTTCTCTCTTCCTTGGGAATGCTTACATTAACATGCAGTCTCCCTTCCATCTGTGTGGGTGGGCGCATGCACATAACATTGGTGGCCCATATTCATCTTGTCATTGACCAAGGACCTCAGGCATCTTTCCTCCTCTGTCATTTCCAGCAAATCAACCCGCAGCAGCTAACCAAAGGAGTTATTATTAGCCCCCCCCCCCCCAAGTCCATGACCTTATACTCCACACTATCAAATTTCATCACATTTATGATGCTTCAGTTCATGGCATCCTCCAGTTTGTCCCATCATTGTCAATGGAGCTTCTCCCCCCCCCCCCCCCCTTTCTTTTTCATGTATCCCAGAATTACCTTTTCGCTTACAGTCGGGCTGCACAGCCCTCCAAAGATGTGCAAAAGCTTTGGATATGTGCCGCTCTCACTAGTTACTGCCTAAAGCATTGAAAGCAGGAGTAGGCAATGGGAATCTCATGGGCTATATGTGCCCCCCCCCCTCCCCCAACAAGGCCCACTCAAACTGTGCTGCTGAACTTTTCCATTTTCAACTATTCAACATTTAGCAAGCTCCCCGGCTGGCAAACTTTCTCCCATTGCCATATCGCTCTTCAAGTGTGCTTTATGGGAATAAGCACAAGGGCTCCATGAACACTAGCTTGCCTTATTAAACTGTTTTAATGATAAAGAGTTAAACTTGTAAACACTGGCTGGCACCAGATGTGGAACAACCTTCAATTGAATATGGCTGTTCTGCATTCAGCAAAAGTGCCCAACAGTGTAGGTAAACTTACGTATGAGTCCTGGCCAGATTGTCTTTCCTTTCAAAGGAGGCATTTCTCCATGTGTCTTTATTCTAAAGCATGTCTCTTCAAATGTGTTTCACTATTCTTTTTTCCCTATGTGAAAAAATATGAACTCTGAAAGAGAGTTTTGTTCCCATGGACATATTAGTCCAGAAGGTACAAGAGCGGGTCTTGACCTCGGAGCTGGCAAAGACCGAATTCATCAAGCTTCTCCTAATTGTGGTCAAAAAAAGCAGCAAGGAATGATGGGGTTATGGGGTGGAGTGGACTCTGTGTGTCATCCTGGGATCTTGTAAATGGGATTTTATTTGCCTGGTTGTAAGAGTCCCGGGAGGAAGCTATTAAAGGAACCCGCTGGAGGCATTTGGGCATATTGCGGCTGTTCTGTGTGAGGCCCGCCTGGTGAGTCCCCTCTCTCTTGCCTTTTTACAAGGTCCAACTGGGTCATAAGGTTAAAGCCAAGGGGATGTCTTGTCTGTTGTAGGGATTCCTTTAACAAAGTGTAAAGGATCAAAGTAATTAGCTAAGAGTGCAAAACCCCCCAAACTGTCAGAGACGTAATCCAAGCCCATGCCTGGACAGTGCAAAGGCAGCCTGCCTGTCACAGCCAGAGTAATCCACAGCCCCAAGCGATGCAAGGGGATGGCAAGCATGACGGGACCCAAGGAGGTGTTTTGACAAGAGGGTGCACCAGGGAATGTTTTTAATCTCCGGGCACCATTCAAGCCAAGCACCAGGCACTTGATGGGATGCTCTTGGGGGTCTTCCAAAGTTCAGTCACCCAGACTGGCCTCCCCATTTTAGAGTTCAAGGCTGAGGTCTTCCAGTGGGATTGAGTTGCATCAATCACCATGTTCACTGTGTTGTGAACATTTTCCAAGGAATAGGTGCCCTTCAACTTCCAAGTACCATATATACTCATGTATACATCGAGGGAAAGTTTGGGGGCCAAAACGATAGATTTTGATATGCCCCATGGATATGGAAAGGGTCAGTCCATGGAGATGGGAAAACACAATCCATGGAGAGGGGAAAGCACTACCTTGTGCACGTTTTCCAAGGAATAGCTGCCCTTCAAATCCATAACACCAACTTCCCTGTACCATATATACTAAAGTATAAGTTGAGGGCATATTTGGGGGCCAAATTGATAGATTTTGATATGACCTATGGATAAATCAAGGGTCAGTTCATGGAGAGGGGAAATCACAACGCTATCTCAGAGGGCTGCCTCCACCATTTCCCTGCCCAAGTATTAAAAGGCCCTAGCATTGTAGTAAAGATGGGAGAGTTGATCAGTGATTGTTTTAGGATCTCTTTAGGTTCTCTTGCCTCTTGTCACTCTACTCAAAGAAGGGAATGGTTTTTTTAAAAAAGGTAGAGTACCACCATTGACCAGTGGATAAATCAGCCCAGGTTTTTGGCTTGATTTTTTGAGTAAAATTTCTTGGTGTATACATGAGTATATAGAGTAATTACCAATACAATTTAGTTAGTTATTTTTATTGTATTAATTTACAGTCTGCCCTGTTTTCAATCATGGGACTCAAGGTTACTTACAAAATACTCTCATCTTCAAAGGAGGACAAAGGTAAAACCCTTTTCAATCCCATCCAGACTTTCCTGTCTCCACATTAGAAATGCTTATGTTGCATTGATAAAACACTACCAGAGAGAGGGAATGAGACAGAGAGAGAGAGAGAGTGAGAGAGAGAGTGAAAGAGTAATCAGTCTTCATGTTATATGTATGGTTGTATCAAGTTTCCCACTGTGCTGTTTTACCAGAATGCGGGAGCAACGGTAAAACTGGACAAAAAAAGGATATAAATTATATATATGATATTCCCCCTCTCATAGGCTTTTCTGCTTTCTAGAGGATAATTGATCCACAGAAACACACTGGTAACAGGGAGTGGATAAGAGGACAAGAAAACTGAACATGTTGTAGGGAAACTCTTCAAAGGCCAGTAGGAAAGCACACCCAGGAAGACCACAGTGAGTCCAAACAAACAAGGCAGCACTGCATAACCATTGTGTAACTCTTTCTCTAGGATCTTGTTGGTAACTCCCAAACAAACAAACAAACCCAAGAAGACCACAGCTAATCCCGACTAACAGAGACGCATTGCATAACCACTGTGTAATTCTTTCTCTGACATGGTGACTCCCATCTAGAGCACACTCATTTGGTCGATTATTGAAAGGAGATCCACTGAATCAGCTGCTGAATGGTGGGTCACCATATAGATCCATCCTTGATGCCCAATAACCCACCTCGTGGAGATGGAGTACCACTTCACAAAGACTTAACTCCTATTGCTTGCTGTGCCCAAAGTTGACCCATTGAATCCATAGAATGTACCTGGGTGTTGAATCTGCATTCTATACCTAACTGAATGGATCCATTCTTGTTGGGAGTCACCAACAGGATGCCAGTAAAAGAGTTATGGTAAATTCACTTTGATTTGCTCCATCCACATTCCCTGGGGTCACTTTGCCTGCTTCACATGCTGCAACTCTCTTTCTAAATACTTAACTGAACATTTAAGGGATTGGAATGCTAGCCATTTGGGGACAGAAAGAAAATCCCTTTTTGGGGGGGGGGGCAATGCTTTCATTTTTGCACCCCCTATACCTCTAGTTGAGTGTCATTGAATGTGCAAGAGCTTTGAATGATGCTGGAAGCTCAATCAGAGAGTGCCCAGGGAAAGACAGGTTGCAGGTTCCCCTCTCTGATTGGAAGATCGAACATTTCAAAAATAGCATCCCTCACAGCAATCTGCTTCCTGTCCCTTTGGGAGTTGGTAACGTTTTGAAATGAGAGACATCCATGATCTCCTCTGGGGCCATGTGGCTCTTGGGCAACAGCTGCCCTTTAGATTTTGTATTCCTGGACTGAGTTTGTCACTGGTGCTGGTTCAAACACTAGATTGTAAACAGGCCAGGGCTGTGTAGTGAAAATGGGCAGACTGGTGAGGAACGAGTGGAAAAATGCAAATTGGGACAGAGACGCCGTGTAGAGGTTAGCAAAAGCAGCGAAGCTTGACTAATACTGTTTCATGCTCCCTCACTTTCCTGTGAGGTAAGAAATTCTATGAACAGTCTTTTACAAGGTCAGTCCTCTTCATGAAGAAAGTGCAGGAGACTTGTCAGGTTTGGGTAAGATCTGTTTATCCTGTAGAGAGAAGAGGAACACAAGGGAATGCTCACACAGATCGACTGTCCACACCATGGGTGCCATTCCAGTTTGAAAGTCAACAGTGTGTCCTCCGATGCTTCTTCCCCATCCTGAATCTGCCAGTCATCCTCAGCTACACCTACTACTTATCCTGACTTTGTCCACCCTTCTTAGCTACTATTACTATTAAATATGAAAATCAAAGAATACTCCAGCCACAATGGTGAGTGTATGGCTGGAGTGGGAAATTATGGAAGCTGTGGGTTCCAAATGTAACTTATCTAAGATCTCTTCTGGAAAGGATCATTGCTAGGACACACATGGCAGCAATCACCCAAGAGTTCTGACCCCGATACCAGTCTTAATTCAGTGCTCCTTACAGCTTGGAGTAACCGCTGCCGACTTCTCCTCCTTAACTACATCTATCCCTGAGTGACTTCCATTCAACAGAATATCTTGGGCAGCTTTTATGATTTTGATTTCAGAAGAATTTGAGGTGCTGCCAGTTGCAGATAAGGCAAAATTCTCAGTTCTGTGGCAAGGGTCAGGATGAAGCCTGTGTTCTGCCACTCTAGCGCCACTTCAGCTCTTAAAATAGACCTCAAGTGGGATGTAAGTGGTGCGTAGACCTTGTCTTGAACCTCAGCAAGAGGCCGCTTTCCATCCACTTGAAGCATCATTGGGAAGGTTGCCACATCCTCCTCAACCTGGCACCTCTCCATTAGCTTCGCATTATCATAGGAAAGTGTCAATTGTGCCGACGACTTCGAAGGCTACACTCATTTGCCACCAATGTTTGCATGTTTGTTGGCACTTTGGAGGCACTGTTGCCATGTAGGCCCGCTGCAACAAAATACACAAAATAGGTAACCGCAATCTCCCTCAATAACAGCAATGCTAGTGGCCATTTTCAAAGCAAACCAATGAGCTTTGGGTAAGTTCAATTTTTCTTAAGGGCAACTTGTTGCGTTACTTATTACAAAGCTCTAAGAAGTCATTTATTACCAGTAGCCAACATCTAGTAAGACCATTGGCAGAGAATAAATCTCCATTGTCTACCAATGGTTCATGCACCCCGGTAGAGGTGAAAATGTCTACAACTGGTTTATTGATTCAGATCTATGAGTTACCTACATTCATAGACCCTCCATGATCATCAAACGTACCTTCTTATAAAAGGGAGAACTTTAGGATGCAGCCTTATCATTGCCATGTTGCTCTTGTTCTCCAGGGAGAGAGGGCATCCATGCCTGTTTGCTCATTCCAGTGCATTCTTTCAAATTGCTGCATTAGTTTTATTAACCCGAAAGAGCCCCTGTCATCTCCAGCCTTAAATTAAGTTAGTTTCCAAGCAGGGAGGGGAGTCGCCTGCTCAAACACAACTTTGGCTTGGAGCCGCTTGCCAGCTCCATTCCTCTCTAGAATGACTGAGTGCTTTGTGGATACTATTGATCAAGCAGCAGAGTCTGAGCACTCTCCAATCTCCATCCCAACATTTCCAGCTCTCTATCTTCCCACTCAGCTACTGCATGCCTCTCCTCTATTTGTTGGCCCATTTGGGCTATGTGGATGGGTGGGGCCCATTAGGTGTGGAGCCTTCCATCATCCACATCCACCCCATTCATCCATCAAATACCTCTCAATAAGCTAATAGCTCTAATGTGTGAAGATCGATTTCTGGGGTGAATACAAAGGGCCAATGATTTACACTCTATTTCCTATTGATGAGGCTCAATTGATTTCAAAAAGTACTAAAATATTTACAAGGGTGGTCGGTGGGGAGAAGGGAGGAGAGGGTGTCAGAGTGGGGTGCTCTCACAAGGGTTTCAAAATAATACATACATGACTTGATCTTTTCTAACAAAAATATGGTAACAAAGAACAAAAGAAGAAGAGGGACCCAAAAACCATCTTAGAGTCATGGGCATAAAATACATCAAGCTAGCTGTCAAAGGTTTGTAGGTGTCTTCATTAGGCAGAAATTGCCCCCCTCTCTGAAATAGTGATGATGTTTTGGTCATGGCATCTACCAGAGATGGAAATAATATTAGAAAATGTTTGAAAAATAGTCACAAATGTGTTTTTTGAGTGTTGAAAAATTCTGACAAAAATAGTCCTAGACTGATAAAGATCTTAAGGTGCATCTGCACTGTAGAATTAATGATGTTTCACACCACTTTAACTGCCATGGCTTATTGCTATGGAACTCAACTCAAGAACGGAACTCAAGAACGGAAAACGGAATGTTGGTGGACAGGAAAAGAGATTTAAGGATGGGCTCAAAGCCAACCTTAAAAACTCTGGCATAGACACTGAGAACTGGGAAGCCCTGGCCCTTGACCGCTCCAGCTGGAGGTCAGCTGTGACCAGCAGTGCTGCAAAATTTGAAGAGGCACGAATGGAGGGCGAAAGGGAGAAGCATGCCAAGAGGAAGGCGCGTCAAGCCAACCCCGACCGACACCGCCTTCCACCTGGAAACCAATGCCCTCACTGCGGAAGAAGATGCAGAGCAAGAATAGGGCTCCACAGCCACATACGGACCCACAAGAATATTGGAAGACAATCCTCCTCGAAAAACGAGGGATCGCCTAAGTAAAGTAAGTAAGTAAGTAAGTAAGTAAGTAGTATTGCTATGGAATGATGGGAACTGTGAACCACTGCCCTAGACAAATAAATAAATAAATAGAGTTTATTGATAAATTCAAGGTAGATTAATGGTTCTGATTCTATCAAATCTCAGTCTGTGACCAGATCTAGGTTCCACCACTGTCCATTATCGAGCTAAAATTCATAAAGCAGGATTGGAGGACATGTGGCCCACCTGATGTTATTGGACTTTAACTCCCGTGGGTCTTCACCATTGGCTCATGGGTGATGGGCATCAGTCTGATGACATCAGGAACCACACCAAAGAATTGGAAGGCCAAGAAAGGACCACAGCCTCTTCTTGGGAGGGGGGGTATGCTTTGGAGTGTGGGTAAACACATTGGTGAAGATCAAGTCTGCAGATAAGGAAATCATACTGTACACACATAAGGAAGACTTGTGCACAACATGCTGCTCAATCCTACATGCCTGCCTATATCTGTTAAATGAGAAATAGACACACACACACACACACACACATTTCAATGCAGTGCTCTCACCCTGAGACTCTTCCATTTCAGTCAGAGGATTGGAGAAAATGATTGGCTCTAAGGCCGGATCTGCACTGCAATGCAGTTTGGAGCTGCATTATATGGACAGTATAGACCATATAATGCTGTTTTACTGGTGCAGATCCAGCTCAAGGCTCCAGGCTAAGCTCTGAGATCAGCAAACCTCAGCATGCATAGAGGTGGCCTTTCATGGACCAATATTCTTGTACTGTTAATGTTCATAGTCTGAAAAGGAGACCTCCCAGTAAAGTAGGCCTCATGTTCTCTTCCAGGATTGCTACAGAAAACTGGGAAAGAGCTAACACAAGAGATGGCTGAACCAGCAGAACGCTTGGCAAAACCCTTTGCACAGCAACATATTCTTCCAGTCTGCTAGCCTGCAATCATCTCTGGAACGGTTCTCACCAAAGGTAATATTAATTCTTGTTACCACGATCACTCACGTGCCTCCCCATCTGCCTCCCTTGCCATGGTTTTGCAAGGTTTAATTAATGAGTGCCTGCAAAGTGCTTTGATCTCGTGAGTTGTCATAAAACGTGCAAATGATAATGAGAGAATAATGGCGTCAATGGCAGGGTATAAATACATAAGGAATGTAAGACAAACTCGGGTCAGAGAGCCCCAGACCGTTCCCTTTTGACTTGCAAATGTACCAGAGGAAGAAGAAAAAGAGAGGCATAAAAATGAACTTTCAATCTTCTCCAAAGCCGATGAATGCTCACCTGATTAAAGGGTCCACTTACATCTCCGGCGTTAGAGCCAGGGCTGGGAGCCATTCATAAAACTCGCCGTGAAGGATTGGCTTTCACAAACTTTGCCTTAATGATTCTGCACTCTATTGATCGGCGGGGGAAACTATAAAAATTGACACCAGAATAAACTTGGAAGGACTGCTCTCACTCAGCAGAACTGGGATCAATTGGAATCGACCAGGATGGTCAGGGACGGGGAAGGAGGGGGAATGAGAGCTCCATTAGCTAACCCTGGCCTTAGTGAGTTCTCTCTCCACCTCTGTTATCCACTCCAAACATCTCCAATGATCACTTGCATTTTGTGGAGTAGCAGTAAATGTATCAGTATTCAGGAACTAAGAGTACAGGGGACTTTCATCTATATAAATAAAAATGTAATGTTCGTTTGTGGTATTCACAGAACTCAAAAACCACTGGACAAATTGACACCAAATTTGGACTCAAGACACCTAACAACCCAATGTCTGTCCTTCACTCCAAAAATTGATTTTGTAATTTGGGAGTTGCAGTTGCTGGGATTTATAGTTCACCTACAATCAAAGAACATTCTGAATTCCACCAATGATGGAATTGAACCAAAGGTGGCATACAGGACTCCCACAATCAACAGAAAACACTAGAAGGGTTTGGTGGGCATTGAACTTGAGTTTGGGAGTTGTAGTTTACCTACATCCAAACAGCAGTGTGGACTCAAACAAGGATGGATCTGGACAAAACTTGGCACAAATACTCCATATGCCCAAATGTGAACTCAGATGGAGTTTGGGGGAAATAGACCCTGACATTTGGGAGTTGTAGTTACTGGGATTTATAGTTCACCTACAATCAAAGAGCATTCTGAACCCCACCAACGACAGAATTGGGGCAAACTTCCCACACAGAACCCCCATGACCAACAGAAAATACTTAAGGCCACCCAGTCCAACTCCCTTCACCAGGACAAGAAAAGTAATCAAAGCCCTCCTGACAAAGAGCCATCCAGCCATAGATATAGATAGATTGATATTATTCACGCACATGGAGATATAGCGTCATAGATTTGAAAGGGACCCCTGAAGAAGGACAATGATATGTTGCATGTTCAGAGTAGGCAAACCAGACAATCCCCACATCAATACTGACAAAGAAACAGCAAGAAGTGCTGTTTACCCATAAGTTTAAGAAATTGCACATATTAGAAACCAACACCTTCTCATTATTTATTTTCCAGATCACCAGACTGGGCCACAGCAACGCGTGGCAGGGGATGGCTAGTATCTAGATAATAACGAACCCTATGTAAATTAAAGTTCTTAGACTTTCCATTGATAATGTTGTTTATTCATTCAGTCGCTTCCGACTCTTCGTGACCTCATGGACTAGCCCACTCCAGAGTTCCCTGTCGGCCATGGCCACCCTCAGATCCTTCAAAGTCAAACCAGTCACTTCAAGGATACCATCCATCCATCTTGTCCTTGGTTGGTCCCTCTTCCTTTTTCCTTCTATTTTCCCCAGCATCATTGTCTTCTCCAAACTTTCCTGACTTCTCATTATGTGGCCAAAATACTTCATCTTGGCCTCTAATATCCTTCCTTCCAGTGAGCAGTCAGGCTTTATTTCCTGAAATATGAACTGGTTTGATCTTCTTGCAGTCCAAGGCACTCTCAGAAATTTTCCTCCAGCAATAGTGAACCCTGTTGCAATGAAGGACTTCTGGCCTAAGAATGACATTCAGAGTTGCCCTGGACAACCTAGAACAGGGGTCCTCAAACTTTTTAAACAGAGGGCCAGGTCACAGTCCCTCAAACTGTTGGAGAGCCGGATTATAATTTGGAAAAAAAATGAATGAATTCCTATGCACACTGCACATATCTTATTTGTGGTGCAAAACCACTTAAAAACAATACAATAATTAAAATAAAGAACTATTTTAGCAAATATAAACTTATTAGTATTTCAACTGGAAGTGTGGGCCTTCTTTTGGCTGATGAGATAGGATTGGGGTTTTTGTTGTGTGCTTTCAAGTCGTTTCAGACTTAGGTTGACCCTGAGCAAGGGCTGGGTAAAAGACCTTGGGTGGCCATATCCGCCCCCCGGGCCTTAGTTTAAGGACCCCTGACCTAGAAAGTGCCTTGAGAGGACACACATTGGACTTTTCCTGCACTGCCATGGCTCATTGTTAAGGAATCCTGGAAACTGTAGTTTCACAAGGTTTTTCACCTTCTCCTCCAAAGTGTGCTGGGGCCTCCACAAATTACAGAGCCCAAGAATCCATAGCATTGCCCCAGGGCGGTTATAATGACATCAAACTGCATTCATTCTATAGTGCAGTTCTGCCCTTATTCATCATTTATTCTGCCTAAAATATACATTAAGAAAGTAAGCTCCTGAAAGTAAGCCACAGGCAAGCTTGATGTTAAACAAACCTGAGAATGCTTTTAAATGAAGTGACTTCCAATGCACAGAAGCTGAGTAAAAGCTGATCCAGGCAAACCAATAAAGCCAACAATTGAATCGCTTACCGCACAAGGTAGAATGGCCAGAGAAGAGATTTATAGAGGCTGAAGCACCACTTTGGCAAAAGGCATTCTACAAGCATAAAGCAGCAAAGGTGCATTGGATAGAGTTGCGGACAAACTTGGTGCTTCCCGAGCATCATTCACTCTCTCTTGGGGATGGCTGAGAATATTTGATCATTCTTTTCAAACGGATCAAAAATATCTTTACAGAGCATCAGGAAACCCTTCTGGAGACAACCTCAAGCTAAGAAAAATCATTGTGATTTCAGACTTTGGTGCGAAAAAGTACATCATTTTGCACAGAAATATCATTTTCTGTGCAAAAATGTGATTCCATGTGTATTTCCTATGCAAATACACACACACACACACACACATATATATTTTGCACAGAATCAGTCCTGAATTCTGAAAAAAATATGCAAAAACAGCTGTTTCGAAAGACATTGTGGAAAGAAAACTATTAACATGACTCAGCTGCTTTGTCTCGTTTAAGAGAGAAAAATGGGATGATGATGATGATGATGATAATTAATGCCTTCAATTGTGAAATCAGCAAAGACAACAATCCTAACATCTCCTTCTTTCTCTCCTTCAATCACTTTTTTTTTAATTATCTTTATTGCAAATTTTTTGGTATACATATGTTAAAACAACACCGGGTGAAGTAGGGGGAGGTAGTGTTCACGGGGGATGGATAACTAGGTGGGGGGGGGGGTCGGGAAAACTGGGTATGGTGTACAGTTGGGATAGAATGGGGATGGGTATAGGGAAAGGAGGGGGAAGGGAAGTGTAGGGGAAGGGAATAAAAACAAAGCTGTTGTATTATTAGTTATTAGGAATGTACAAAGAAACAATTGTCTGTCTGTTCAACCTGGAAGTCACAATGTTTTTATTCCCTTCAATCACTTTTTAAAAGACAAGTTTCCAGCATTTATTATTTGGGCCCAATTTACATTGTCAACGCTTTAAATGCTCAGTGTAGACTCATATAATGCTGTTTAATGCAGTTAAATTGCATTATATGAGTCTACATTGGTGGAGTCACCGTGGCGCAATGGGCTAAACCAGTGGTTCTCCACCTTCCTAATGCCATGACCCCTTAATACAGTTCCTCATGTTGTGGGACTCTGAACCATAAAATTATTTTTGTTACTACTTCACAACTGTAATTTTGCTACTGTTATGAGTTGTAATGTAAATATTTATATTTTCATTCACTGGATCAAATTTGGCACATATTTGATTTTGTCATTTGGGAGCTGTAGTTGTTGGAATTTATAGTTCACCTACAATCAAAGAGCATTCTGAACTCCACCAACGATGGAATTGAACCAATGCTGTCACAAAGAACTCCCATGACCAACAGAAAATACTGGGAGGGTTTGGTGGGCATTGACCTTGAGTTTGGGAGTTGTAGTTCACCTACATCCAGAGAACACTGTGGACTCAAACAATGATGGATCTGGACCAAACTTGGCACAAATACTCAATATGCCCAAATGTGAACACTGGTGGAGTTTGGGGAAAATAGACCTTGACATTTGAGAGTTGTAGTTGCTGGGATTCATAGTTCACCTACAATCAAAGAGCATTCTGAACACCACCAATGATGGAATTGGGCCAAACGTCCCACACAAAATACCCATGATCAACATAAAATACTGTGACCCCTCTGACACCCCTCATGACCCCACCCCAAGGATCCCGACCCCCAGGTGCTGCTGAACTGCTGACCTGAAGGTTGGAAGTTCGAATCTGCGAGACAGGGTGAGCTCCCCTCTGTCAGCTCCAGCTCCTGCCAACCTAGCAGTTTGAAAACATGCAAATGTGAGTAGATAAATAGGTACTGCTTTGGTGAGAAAAGGCAAAGAGATGCTCCAAGCAATCTTGTCGGCCACACAACCAGGAGGTGACAACGCAGGCTCCTCGGCTTGAAAATGTAGAGAAAAAACTTCCCCAGAGATGGAGCCAAAAATGAAAGGAGAGCTTTTGTTTGTGCTTGTGTGTCTCATTGTATATGATTGTAAAGGCATTGATTGTTTGCCTATGTATGTAAATGCTGTAATCCGGTCTGAGTCCCCTAGGGGAGAAGGGCAGAATATAAATAAAGGAAGAAACCAACAGACCTCACTACCTCTGAGGATGCTTGCTATAGATGCAGGCGAAACGTCAGGAGAGAATGCCTCTAGAACATGGCCATATAGCCCGGAAAACCTACAACAACCCTATTATTATTATTATTATTATTATTATTATTACATTGACCATATAATGCAGTTCTTTTTGGTCACCCTTCTCTGGACACCTTCCAGCTTCTCCAGCTTCTTCTCTAATTGCTTTGCCCAGAACCGGATTCAGTATTTTTCCAGGTGAGGTCTAACCAAAGAAGAACAGAGTGAAACTATGACTTCATTCAATAGAGACTCAATCCTCCTCTTGATGCAGCTTAGACTCACATTAGCCTTTTTAGCTGCCACATAACAGTGTTGGTTCGTGTTCAGCTTGGGCTCTACTAACACTACTACTAACATTCTTAACACACTACTAACATTCTTAAGTGCTTTCAAGTTATTTCTGACCAATGGGAACCCAAAGGTGAACCTCTCACAGCGTTTTCTGGGCAACATTTTTTTCCAAAAGGGATTGCCTTTCTCTTCCTCCGAGGCTGAGAGAGTATGACTTGGCCGTGGACACCCAGTAGGTTCCATGACTGAGCAGGAATTTGAACCCTGGTCTCCATGATCATAGTCCAATCCTTGAGCAGCTCCATCATGCCAGATTTGAGTACATTTCTTAGCAAATGCCAGCAGTTGACAGAGCATTTTTCTCTTTAGCTAGATGTGGCACTTCTCGGTGCATTATGTTTTGCTTGAGGCAAAGCCTCTTTTGTGCACAAGGCCACAGAGGTGGAGGGTTAGCTTTTCATACTCCCATACTCTCTTTGAAATCTTCCACTTTCTCCCCTTTTCTGTTTCCTCTTCAGAGCTCTTTATTATTTTTCATCTCTGTACCGTCAGCCTAGTAGCATTATGCTGGAGTGCCTCGAAAATTTATTAAAAGCATTGCTCTCCAGCCTTAGCACTTGACTTGCATGTTTTCCAATACGGTTTGTGACTCTCTCCCTTTTCCCATTTCTATTCCTTTGTCTTCTCCACTTCTCCTCTATTTTTTATTCTTTAGCATTATAGTAAAAAAAGTAAAGTTGCCTAGTGCAAAAAAGATGCATTTCAAACCATTTGGTAGTGTGGTATAATAATAATAATAATAATAATAATAATAATAATAATAATAAATAATAATAATAATTAACAACAACAACAACAACATATATGTGTGTGTGTTTTAATACGTGCATTTTATTGTATGTATGTTATGACAATGTGTTTTACCTATATTAAATGTGTTGTGCTGTAAGAAGAGGCAGGTAACAAATAAAATTATTATTATTATTTAAAAAACAACACAATTTCAAATCTACAATATATAAATATTAAAACATAATGAAGCATATAAATCAATAAAGAAATTAAAGCAGTTAAAATTGTAAAATAACAACAATAACAACAACCTTACAGCACCCCCTGGTTTGCTTCCCCCCCACAAAAAACCCCTCTAATCTGGAGTATATTACTATATTGGACTCATTAGATCCAAAGTTCCACCTATGGATTCCACCACTGATTCAACAAATTGACTCCAGTTATGCCAAAATTTCTAATAGGATTAGGATCCCAATAGAATGAATAGGATTTTCTGGGTTTGGGTCTTGCGATCAAGACATTTTAATCTTAAATATGTCTAAATGGATTTTAGTTGTGATTTTTAAATACTGTTTAATATTTAATTCTGTTTTAATGTTTGTTTATTTGTATATTTTAAACTGTTATGCCTCTTTAAGTCTCCTTCGGGAAAGATACAGTGGGGTAGAATAATAATAATAATAATAATAATAATAATTATTATTATTATTATTTTGGACATTGTTTGGCAATAGAAAACTTTAAATACGTTGCAATGAGGAACAGCAAAGTAGGGCTACAATGGTGAACTTTAAATAGGGCTACAATAGGGGTCATAGTGATCCACACTCTTGTTACATTCCGAATAGACTACTGCAATGTGCTCTATGTGGGGTTGCCTTTGAAGACTGTTCGGAAGCTACAATTGGTCCAATGGGTGACAGCCAGATTCCTAACTGGAGCAGCGTACAGGGAGCACACAACCCCCTGTTATGTCAGCTCCACTGGCTGTCCATCTGCTACTGAGCACAATTCAAAGTGCTGGTTTTAGCCTATAAAGCCCTGAGCGGTTCTGACCCAGCTGAACGTATCTTCTCCCATGAACCATCTTGGAGATTAAGACCTTCTGGGGAGGGCCTGCTCTTGGTCCCACCCACCCCCTCACAAGCTTGACTGGTGGGGACGAGAGACAGGGCCTTCTCAGTGGTGACCCCTTGGCTGTAGAACTCTCTCCCCAGTGAAATTAGATCAGCCCCCTCCCTCCTGACCTTTAGAAAGAAACTGAAGACATGGCTCTGGGACCAAGCCTTTGGGTGGAAGTGCAGTGCAATAAGGAATGTGTGCTATCATGACTGGAATGGCCATGACTACGATTACGGATTATATGGTTTTTAATAATTGGTTTTAATGTTTATATTCATTTTTAATTTTTATGCTTCTTATTTGTATGTTTATTTTTATTATTGTTTTTTTTTATAAGGCATCAAATTGTTGCCTATTTTATGGCCACTGAGTCTCCCTCAGGGTGAGAAGGGCAGGGTACAAATACAATAAAACAAACAAACAAACAAACAAACAAATAGAGCTACAATGAGGAACTTGAAATAGGATTGCAATGGAAACAGAAAAGTATGGCTACAGTGAGGAAGTTTAAATAGGGCTACAATGAGGAGCAGCAGTGTAAGGTCACAATGACCGACTTGAAATAGGTTTAAAATGAGAAATAGCGTAGTAGAGCTACAAGAAGGAACTTTAGATAGGACTGCAATGAGGAACAGTGAAATGGGACTGCAATTCAAAGAAGCCCAAGCCTTCCTCGTCATAAAAGAAAGAAAGAGAAAAAGAAAGAAAGAAAGAAAGAAAGAAAGAAAGGTGTTCTTGAAAAGTGACTTGAAGAAAAAAAATGAAAAGGCCAGCCTGACCTCAACACACACACACACACACACTGACACATCCTTCTGTTGCCAATGATAATGGATGCATTGTGAGCTAAACCCAAAGCAGTTAAAAGCAGTGTTTATGATCAATCTGTCGCACATCAGCAAATTTATGGCTCCTTCTCCATCTGAAATATCAATGTGCCAAGGGAATGCAGCAGAGATCAGAATGCCAGTACTTATGCTCATGTATAAAATCTACTTGCACTACTTACTTTTGGATAGAATTGTGGAGGACTATCTGTCCTAGGTTGGTTATGGAGAGGGGCCGGGGCCAAAATTGGAGGGAATTTTGAGTTGTTTTTAGCTTACCTTATATTTCAGAATTCATTCTAAGACTGTTCAGGTACACTTTCATTTCTGGCTAATACAGTGTTTCTCAACCTTCCTAACGGCGTGACCCCTTTAATACAGTTCCTCATGTTGTGGTGGGATTTATAGCTCGCCTACAATCAAAGAGCATTCTGAACTCCACTAAGCATAGAACTGGGCCGAACTTCCCACACAAAACCCCATGACCAACAGAAAATACAGTGTTTTCTGATAGTCTTTGGCAGCCCCTCTGACACCCGCCTCGCGACCCCCCCAGGGGTCCCAACACCCAATTCAAACGCTGGGCTAATATGAAGCCCAAAACTGTAATTATAGTTTCATATGTGGTGGGTTACCATAGGGTTTGATCCTGGGCCCAGTGCACTTCAACATCTTCATCAATGACTTCAATGATGGAATAGAAATTGTAGATGTCACCAAATTGGGAAGACCAGCTAATGCATTAAGGACATCCGGAATCAAATGGACACCAGACAGATTTTGCCCTGATCCCTAGTTCAAAAGGAGGGCAAGGTTTGCTTCCATCTGTCAGTCCCTCCTCCTCCTCTTCCTCCTCCTCCTCCTTTTCTTCTTCCGTCTTATGGACAAAATGAAGAAATCCGAACTTCCTTCCTCCTTCCCCTTCTTGTGGGAAACAGGCTTGCTCGCCCTCCCTCCTCCATCCCTCCAGACCTACTTCATAAACATTAGCTTTCAAGCCGCTCTCCCCCAGAGGACATATCATAAACATCATGTTAAATATTTAGAGCAGGAAACCACCTCACTTCTCTGGATACATAAAAGCTGTCTTGGGAGGGTGCATTTTCTCGTTCGTATTTTTGGTTTCCTCCTCTCGTTCCAGGACTGTCAGTCTCTTTGCACATTGGTTGTTAAACAGATAACCATTGTGGGTGTTGGTGAAGCCACTGGAGGGGACAGAGGGGCGGACCGCTGTCTCTAAGCATCTGCTCTTATGGGGATTCAGCATGCCAAATATGGAAACTACCCTTCAGCTGGAGGGGCTGAGTATGTGGACTGTGATGGGCAATGTTGGAAACAGCCTTCCATTCTTCCGCTTCACCCAAATCTTGTCTCCTCTGATGGAGAGACATTAGCCAAGATTGCTGGAGGTTGAACCTGAACCTCCATGCCTATATGGGAAATCCTCTACCACCAACCCATGGATCCCTTCCCAATTATTATTTTAGAGTCATGGGATCATAGTGTTCGAAAGGGCCTATGGGCCATTGAGTCCATGGGCCACTTCCACATTTGGCTAGAGCATCTCCAGGAGATAACTCTCTACCTTCTTTTTGAAGACATCTTTGGGCAATTGGTTCCATTGGCCAATTGCTCTTACTGTGAAGGAATTCCATTTCCAATCAAAATCTGCTCTCTTTGAACTTGAATCCATTACAACTGGTCATATCATCTGGGACAGCAGAGAACAGCTTCCTCCCTCCTCTCTAGGACAGCCTTTGTGATATTTGAAGAGTACAGTCATGTCATCCTTCAGTCTTCTGTTCACCATTCTGGACATGCTCAGCTCCCTTTTCTGTTCCTTGTATGTTGTTCCCCATGCCTCTCTATATCCTTTCTGAAAGAAGGTGTCTAGAGGTGAATGCAACATTTCAGACAAACTCGTGTTAGACATCGAAAGATTGGAAACTTTTAAATCCTTAATTACAGAATCCATCTGGTATAGTACTCGAATGCACAATTGAAGAATCTTAATTCAAGTCAAACCCTCAGATACTCTTGCTTAGCCTCCTTCAGAAATTTGAAGTCAAACAGCACCTCCCTTAATCCTCTCTTCTGGAAAGATTACATACTCATCTCTGTCAAACATTCCCCATAGCATTTGACCTCCAGTATCCTCACTTTGTCTTCTGGACATTCTGCAATTGTCAATGTCCCTTGGAAAAATCACAACTTGTTGGTCTCTTTATCTAAGAAAGGATTTCTGGCTCCAACACCATTTGGATTGTAATTTCCCAGGCCTTCTTTAGTTCAGTTCCCTCTCTCTTTCTCTTTTTGGTGAAACGAATCATGTTGGGAAAGACTGAGAATTGTTTTGTGCTCACTCCCACAGTACTTGAACTCTTTCAAGTACCATTTTACAACATAAAGATTATGGAGGGCCATATTGGTCTGGGAAGTAGGTGAGTGAGTGAGTGAGTTTTTGTCCCTTCAAGGAGGCGCCTTGAACCTCTGTGTTTATCTCTCAAGCATCAGCAGCCAGTGGTATTGAGCAACAGTGTGCTTAGTTTGGAAAAGGCCTATTCCCCACAACAAGCCAACTCTTAAAAACCTTAACGCACTCCCTTAAATGCTCCAAGCTAGTCAATTAAGTGATGATAAAGCATCCACCGAGTCCCCGCAGAAGCCAAAAATTAAAAGGGAGTCTCCTCAATGGATGGCCACTCCACTCTAGAGACTCCCCCAATCTCAGCAGGGTTTACAAAATGGCTTTCGAGAACGTGGCCAGATATAGCATGAGCCGAGCTGGCCAGAGCTCGAGGAAACTCTTCAATTATACATGGGCACAAATAAACAGCCAGTGATTTGCTGGGAATTATGAGATGTAAATAATTGAGCAGGAGGGAGCTGGATCCAAAGGTGCCCTGCTCTCCTGCCGATTGGCCTTAATGCATTTTCTTGATGTAACTCCCTACTTGCCTGCACAATACCATCGGGAGATGGAAGATAATAACCCTTTAAGAAGATGCTGATCGGTGAGCACATAGCGCTATATATACATGAATAGCCATCTTCTTTCCCTTGGTGGCTATGAAACAAGCTGGAAGAGAGAGCTCTTTTCCCCTGGACGCCCATCTGAAGAGACCTTCCTTCGATCTGCCATGGTGACAAGGCATGGCCAAACATTCAGGGTCAGTTCATTTTTGTGAAGAATTGACTGGCATTCACAAATGTCTTCGAAAGAAGGATGGAAAGAGAGTCTTTTAATCAAATATGGGAGAAACCAAAGAGATGTGTCATTCTAGGTAGATGGCTTTGGATGTTTCCCACTTAAACATCAGCCCCTACATTTGTGAGGCTGAAATTATTGTTGGAACCATTTTGGGGGGGGGGGGCAGGGGAGCTCTCCATCTTTACCATTTCACATGGAAGACATGTGCCTTCTTATACTGATAAGAGGTATTTGGAAGCTCCAGAATGATCCCAGTGCTTTTCAGGTGTGGACAGCTGGATTAGGCTGAATCTGGCCCAATCCAGTGTCCATCTCTCAGCACCCTATTGTGACCTTATCAGAAGCAACATGTCAGAAAAGGATGTGTTTTGGGGTGATGAAACAGTGGTGACCCCAATGCATTGTCAACCCAGCTGCCATCTGGAGACCAAAAGGCCACCCTACTGGGATCTGCACATATTATTTGCTGATACATCACATAGTCTAGACACTTGGGAAGTGTCCAATGTGTGATCCAACACAACAACCAGCATAGTGATCTTGTTTGCTGTGTACTAATCTTGTTGTGTTTCAAATAATAATAATAATAATAATAATAATAATAATAATAATAATTCTTCAAAGATATTTCTGTGCTGCATGTAGGGAACTTTTGGAGCACAGTACTCCAGATTATTTTGATAGATGGAGATGCAAGCCTAGTCTATCCCATACTATAGGACCTTTTTTATTTATGGCTTTCCTATTCAAGGAGGCTATTAAGGCCAAGTGCTGATGCCTCTGGGTGTTGTAGCTCTCAGTATCATTAGGTGTTTCCATTTAATTCCTTGTAGGTTTTATGGATTATGGTGGCATTTTTAGGATTTTAAGTGTTGCCGCTTGACACGGAGGTATGCCAATTGGAACGCTGAAGTAGTGGGCCATTAATCGGTCAGTCCTTGAATGTCAAATCCCATATGACCTTTTCCCTCTCTATTCATGGGATACAATCCCATGGCAGAATTATTTCCATTCTGAAATAATAATAGTAATTCTGCACACTTACCGAGCAATAAAATCTCTCCCATCCATCTGAGTAAACATGAGTAGGAGTGGATTAGCAATACAACAACAATCATTCCTATTTTTTTTCTATATTCCTATATAAACGTTGCTTTCAGGAGCAACCGAGAGCTTCATTTGGCACAGACATGTCCGTTGTATCTTTCCATGGAAGAGGAAGCCTGCTTTTGTGAATTTTTATGGGTGTAATAAGCAAGTGAAATAAAAAATAAAAATGGGTTGGGCAGCCACAAGAAGCGAGGAAAAATTTCCTCTCGGTCTAATGAGGTGGCTGGAGAAAGGAAGAAACTTGGAGTTGGCAGCGTCGGGGAGGCCAGCATCAAGGACAGGATGGGTTGATGAAGTCTGAGTAGATGCCACAGCTCGTAGCTTTTAAGTTCCGAGTAAACATTGCAAAGGGACATGGAACCCGGGCAACGTATGCAGATTTTGCTCCATTACATCGCCGAGCCGTTTGCTCTCTTTTCACTCCCAGCGATGGGAGACGCCAAAGCTGTTAAAGATCAAGTGTGCACAATGGGAATCCTATGAGCTGAGGGAATGGCCCGGATTCAAGGATCTGTCCAGAGAAATGAGCAAGAAGAGAGCTGTGTGCATGGAGGAGGTGGCTGAGCAAAGAGAGAGAAAGAGAAGGAAAACACAGAGCCCATCTCTCCCAGACCTCCTTCTCTGACTCTCTCCTCCTTCCTCCATCTTCCTCACTTTTTACTTCATTCAGTGGTTTACAACTACCATATCTTTGGATAGAGCACCCCCTCTAAAAAACAGCTCAGTTCCTTTGAACACTGTCTTACGGTGTCTCCTCATTCCTCAGGACCAAACTGAATACAAGGTTGGCCTTGCTATTTGAGACATTGCAGCAATTGGCAAGAAGCCTGGAGCTGAAGGAAATCTTGTGGCTTGCTTCCCCTTTTCAACTCCATTACTTCCTGGATCTCTGGATGGGTCTCTTTTGTGTCTGACTCGTGCAACTGAGTAACACTGCCTGGGGCTAAGGTGTTATTCCTACTGAACTTGAAAGGTTGAAAATAAGTTCACCCTGAAGATGTTTGAGCTGCTGTCATTTGTACTTCTTTTACTTCTTTATTGAGCTCCTACAGATTGCAGGGTTGCAGATTTGATTAACATGTTCTCTCTAGGAACCTTGAGGTCCTCCAGCATAATTCCATGGTCAACGTCCACTAGGCAGCTCTACTAGGCTTTTTAGGGTGATTCTATGATCAAACTCCCATGGAAGTTGACTATATGGTAGCCCTAGTGTTATGTTGCAGTGTTTAACCACTACCCTATACTCGACGGGATATGTGTTTGTGTTGCCTTTCCCACAGGAGTTGCTTTACCACTGAATTTATAGCTGCAAGGCACAATGTCTATCAATAACAGCTTGAGGGACAAATGGTAGTTTTGAAGGATACTTTTTGGTATTAAAATGGCATTAAGGGAAAGAGTTAACCCCTCATTCCAGTGCTATGCCCCTGACCCCGTTTTCTCCAAAGAAAGGGATCCTGTTTTTCTGGTGGCTTATACAGATGTGAGTCTGAGATTTATTCTTAAGTAGCCTGGGTTATTTGAAAAAGGCATTGCTTGTTTTCAAAGTAGGCCATGTTGGGTCTGCGTGTCAAGTTTGGTCTAGATTTATCATCAGCTGGGTTCAGTGCTCTCTGGATGTGGGTGAACTACAAGTCCCGGTATTCAAAGTCAATCTCCCCTCCCCCCAACCCCTCCAGTATATTCAGTTGGTCATGGGAGTTCTGTGTGCTAAGCTTGGTCCAGGCTCATCATTTTTGGGGTCACAGTTCTCTTAGGATGCAGTGTGAACTACAACTCCCACCCAGGTGGGTCAGTCCCCCCACCCCCAAACCTCTCCAATATATATTGTTACTCATGGGGGTTCTGTGTGCCAAGTTTGGTCCAGATTGGTCATTGGTGGAGGTCACAGTGGTCTCTGGAATTAGGAACCAATAGGAAAGCTGCTGCAAACATACTCCATCACCCACATACATACGTTCACTTTTTTGTATATAGAAGATTGGGGGCTAAGGGGGGATGAAAAGGATTCTTCAGGACATTGTAACAGGTGAGAAAGGCTCCACAGCAGGAGGGAGCAAGAAAGGTGGCCACCATTTTTGGGAATGTTGGGGATTGAATGTTGGGGATTGAACCTGTAACGTTCTGCAGGCCTGTCCTTTGCTAATAGCCCTCGTATTAATAACAAATTGAAGAGCTTACGATCCTTCAGATGTTGTTCATTTCATCAGCTCTCCACAACCCTATCATAGCCAAGGAGGAGGCATGATGACTATTGTCACCAAGCAATGTTCCTCATTTAGACCTTAGTGGGGGAGGGTTTTAGGAACATATGTATTGACATTGCTTGTCTTCACACAGAAGGAAAAGATGTCTCTGTAACATGCTCCTTCTAAAGGAGAACACAAAGATCGCTGAGTAATATTCTATTTTTCACCACTTCAGTTGAAATATGATGGTTACAGTGGTGTCAGCAATTTTGGTTGTTTCATGCAACATAGTGAATGTCCATTGTTTCATAAAGACTGGCCCGCCAAAGTCGAGCTCCACCTCATGTTTACAAGAAGGCCAGGGACCCTGTCTGTCATATACTTGTGAAATCAATACTTCTGCAGGTACCATTTTATGTGTTCTCCTCAGTTCCAGCAACAGGAGGCCTTCTGTGCCATTCTCTGCCTCCAACAGGATGACAATGAGCATGGGCACAGAATGAGATGCATGCCAACCAAAGCAAGGAATGAGCAAGTGACACAGAACACCCAAAATGGGTGGCCAGGAGCGACAAGAGCCTCTCCCCTCCCCTCCTCCCCAATCAGTGATCAGCGTTTGCATGTTTGTGCCTCTGGCTCGGAGGCATCCCCTGTTCCTGCCAACATTGCTGAGCATGATAATGAAGGTGGGTAGACTGGCCACCACACAGGCCCATCATTGCAATCAGCCATGGCGAGTGAAAAATGCCTGCTGGGTTCATCAAGCACTCTCAAGCCCAGCCAGCTCCGTACACACCAAGACACCAATCTCACCTCCTTGCCGCTTGCGTTTCTTTCTCCCTCCTCTTTGCAGGAGGGAAAGGCAACTCAGCCGCCCTTCCATCCTGCAAAGCTCCCCTTCTTCCCTTCTGTTCCCAAGTGCCACAGGAATGCCGTCCTAGGCCACATCGGAGCATCCATCTTTGAACCATTTTGATAGGAAATGCCCAGCAGGCCAAGGCTTTCCTCGAAAAGCAAGGGAAGGTCGGAAGGCATATGGTCGCTGTCCTCGATGCTCTGGGTGACAGGGGCAGCGCGGCTACTTCCTTCTCGGTGAACCACATGACCGCGTGTTTCTCTCCGGGAAATTGGGTATCTCCAGGGCAAAGCCCGCAGTGGAACATCCTCTCTGACCCTGTGACACACGCTGGGGCAGATGCCACAGCAGGCTGCAGGCCTCTTAGAGTCTCCCGATTTTCTTGCCTTCAGTTCTTTGGGGTAAAAATAATAATCCCAAATTAGCACACCGGTACCCTGTAGAATCCCAGGAAGTGCCCCCCCCCTTACCCTGTTATCTTGCACAGTGCATATTTGAAGACAACAGTGGGATAAGATGGTTTGCAAAAGCTGCTATCTAGCAAAGGATGGCTCTGACTTCATCCCGGACCAGTTGATAATTTGCTATGTTGACAAGGAGAATTTAGCAGAAGGCTTTCCAAGACTGGACTTTCAAAGAGCGCACAGACTTTGGCATTAACAGGAAATGCCCTTGGAAATCTAATAGTTCCTCCTAAATGGGATGACCACCTGTTTGGAGTGTTTTGATTGTATTTCTCTGCATGTCAGGAGGTTGGACGAGATCTCCCTTATGTATCTCTTCTGACTCTATGGCCTCATTTACACTGACCATTGACTGCAGTTCAAAGCTAGCTTCAAACTCCGGCAGCCAGGCAATAAACACACAGAAAAGCACATGAAAGAAAGCCTTTAATACAGGTTAGTGCTCTGAGGTTTGTGTCCTCATCATGCATCCAAGCCTCAAACTGGTTTTTGGTCTTCGTGTGTGCTCATCTTCATAGTAAACCGACGTACCAGTTTGAAACTGCATTCCGGGTCAGTGTAGATGTCTCCTACGATTCCATGATTCTTCCTGTCTGCTTTCTTCACTGTCCAACTGTCATGACCATACAAAGAAGTGGGGAAATGATAGTATGTACCAACTTAACTTTAGTCTTCCAAGTTATATCCTTAAGCTAGCTACAGGATGGGTAAGAAATCATTGTTGGGTGAGAAGGATTCACTGCCCTTGGAATTTACTTCTGAAAGTGATGAATGACGACAATGAAAGAGATGCAAATGAAAGGTAATAGAGATACAACACATTTTTGTCTACACAGATGAATATAAGAAATGCTGTATTAGTGCATTTAATTGAAAAATGCATCAAATCCACTAGAATGAAAAAATCTGGACACCGTGTTCTGTTGATAACAGAGTGGGTGAGAATATATAACCTGCTGAAATGCACACAGGGCAGCTTCTCTTTGGTTTGTACTTCATTAGCACCAAGTGCCTCTGTAGCTCACAGGCAACGCAGCCTGTTCTATGCAAAGGATGCCCGTAGGTCCTGACAAATGGCTTTGACAGGGGCAGAGGCGTTCCAAGTGATGGCTTCCCTAGATCCAAAAAGATGTTCATTTGGATCTAGCTTTCCATCCCAAAAGTCACTCAAGGACATTCACAACAACACCATTCTGATTTAAATGAAACACATCATTCAAAGCACCCACATTAAAACAACGTATTTGAAAATGAAAGGCTGTGAACTGCAAAATGACAATTGGAATCCTACCCTATCTACCTTGGCCAGGTTCCATATTTGTTTTACTAGCATATGTACCCGTCGTTGCCTGGGTTAGGCATTTTGTAGTGTTATGCATTAAAAATAGTCATTGTCTGCTTTTTGGTTTTATGATTGATCTCATTAGAAAATGCATACCTCTGTAATGAGACCTCTTATGAAATCAAATAGCTGATGGGTTGCAACTCCCATTAGGTCTAGACCTGGTCATGCTAGAGGCTCCATCATCCACTATTAGGCCTCCTCCCAAAATCCATCAGTATTTTAAGCTGGATCATGATGGGTATTAGGGTTGTGCAAAAAAACAGATGAATTGAAAATTGTAAAGAAATCGGAAGTTTTGTAAGTCAGAAGCTATTGCGAAGCATCCGCGTTACTGACACAAAAAAAATGGATCCCCATACTTTTTGTTACTGTTTTGCAAAGCTCGAAAGACTCCCAAAGTGCATTTTGATTTAGTGCAAGGCTAAGATGTTGAAAGGAAGCATAGAAAAGCTAGTAAGCTACTGTACCTGCCTCTTTTGCCATTCATCTTTCTGTAAACTAATGACTTCTCCACGTGAAGGCTTCATGGCTTGCTTCTCGGTGTGAAGGCAGGGAGCATTGCATTTTGGGACCTGCACAGAACTTGGGAAATGTAGTTTGGGAAGGGGAGGTACCCTATGCCAAAGAATACAAAAGGCTTTGCCCTAAACTACATTTCCCAGTATATATCAGAATGAGAAAACACCAATCAAGAGAGGAGAGAGATTTTATCAAAACTTTGAAAAATTCCCTAAAATCAGAAGATATATGAGTATTTCTTAAAGTGTGTGTGTGTGTGTGTGGGGGGGGGGGGGTGATCCCCTGTTATCTTATGTCATTGGATAAAAAATTCAAGGAAATAGCTCTTCTATTTTTTAAAAAAAAATGTTGTTTATAAAAACTTTGAAAATTCTCCAAAAATCTGTGAATAAGTGAAACATTCTGAAATTTTGTGAGCTAACAGTGGTAAACATGTTCTACTGTTGAAGCAAGTTTCACCTCAATAGTTTCAAAAATGAGGGATATAGGAGCCCATGAAGTTTCCCCAATTATAGTAATTTAATTATTCGTATGCGCAGTTTGGGAAACTCAGAGAACCCATATATCTGCTCTAAACTACATTTCCCAGAATGCATTGGGCTGCAGCAGCCAGCCATGGCATTTAGAGTCAGCTGAATAATAATACATAAAATTATTGAATCTGCAAAGGAGACTGAATTAAGTAAGTAATAGTATAAATCTGTACTAAGTTGAAGTTCTGTTGTGTGTCATAAAAACAGGCAGGCATTCAAGAGAATTGCTGTTGTCGCTTTTGGGGGGATATATTCGTTTTGTCTAAACTTTTAAAACTCCCCCCAAAACTGTAGATGTGTGAATCTTTCTGAAACTTCTGGGGATTGATGCCCTGATTATCTTGTGCATTGTATATAACATTCAAATAGATAGTTCATGTAGTTTGTTTGTTTGTTTTTTAAATGTTGTTTATAAAAATTTTGAACATTCCCAAAAAAAGTGTGAATAAGTGAAACATTCTGAAATTTGATGGGCTAACAGTGGTAAATGTGTTCTACCATTGTAGCAAGTTTCACTCCAATAGCTCTAGAACTGAGGGATGTAGGAGCTCCTGAAGTTGCCTCAATGGTAGTAATTATTCCATCAATGTGCATGTGCAATTACTGCAACAAAACAGTAATGCAATTTTCACTTACAAAACTTTAGAAACACTTTAGAAATGAAACACCAGAGCCCCCCAGTTTTGTAAGTAGTTTTGAACCATTTTGTTATCGATCACACATGCCTACTGGGTATGTGTTTCCAGTTTGGTTCAGCTTCATCAAGACATGTAGGAGTGATGAATATGGACCTTCTAACTCAGAGACTTAGAGCCAATGGAAGCACAAAGAAAAATACTGACTGGAGTAACTTTAAGGACTACATTGATGAGAAGATATAAAAACACTCGAAGATACTGAAAACAGTATAGGATGAGAGCTGATGCTTTATAAGTCAATATTATTGTTAGAGAAAATTACCTGCCTGTTCAACCTGGAAGTCGATGTATTTTATAATCCCCTCCCCACTCTATCCTCCCCCTCCCCACGGCAAACCCGACCCACAACCACTACCCACACCTGCCCCTTCCCTACCTGACCACCCCCCCTTCTATCCTCCCCCTCTCTGATCTATCCTCCACCTGATGTTTTAATGTGTAATGAAAATTTTTGCAATAAAGATATATTTTAAAAAAAAGACATGTAGGAGGCTTTGTGGTTCAAATATGCATACATATAAACATATATATACATACATACTTTGACACATAGATAGAGAGATAGATAGATAGATAGATTAGATGGAAGATACAATGAAACCCCGTGAGCAGCCATTGCTGCCTCTCTTAACTACATTCAAGTAGAATCTACATTACATGTATTCTTCCACTGCGATTACTATCAAGGGGCTAGGAAAAACCTCATATTCCCAGTTATGTAGATTTTCTCTGAATTTCGTATTATTAGTCCAATAAGGTGTTTATAGAGCAGGTAGCTACTTTTTTGAAAAAACAATCTGGCAAAACTTACTTGATCACAAATGACAAAACAATGTTAACTATACTTGATGTATCATTGAATTGTTTAGCCGTTTTAACCATTAGCCATTTGATTGAGCATTGTATACTCATTTTATCAGATGTGTCTTTTAATCTGAAGATTATATGGTCTGTTGACTGCAAAGAAAGATGAACTAACTTCAAAAGACAAAGGTTTGGCAAGGCACCGGCCTTGAGAAGGCAAAAAACCTTGTAAACCTACAGCCCTCAGGATCCCATTGCACTGAGCCATGGCGGTTCAAGTGGTGTCAAACTGTACTAATTCTGCAGTGGAGATGCACACTAAGATTTCAATTACAGGACATACATTCAATATTGATTAGTGCTACTAGTTAATGGAGGGAAACTTTATGTAACATGGTAGGTCTGTTCCGTTTTGTCTCGCCCATATAGTGAAATGATTTTATTTATGTTTTGTTTTGTTTCTTGGTGATGTGCAGTTGTTTGTTTGTTTTTATAATAGCTAATTTATTTATTTACTCTATTTATATCCCACTCTTCTCACTGCGAAGGGACTCAGAGCAGCTTACACTTCGATGCAGCTTACAATTCGATGCAGCAAATTCAACAGTATACATACAACGCATTATATACACAATAAAACAAATACAAACATATAAATACCATTTTTTTTTAAAAAAACAACAACACAATACCTAGTTCTGCAGTCATCATTTGTGTTGCTACATTATGCCGAATCCATATTACACTACCCAAATGCCTGACTGAACAGCCAAGTTTTTTCTAAAAACCAGTCTGATATCGCTGGGGAGGGAGTTCCACAGCTGAGGGGCCACCGAAAAGGCCCTGTCTCTCGCCTCCACCAGTCATGCTTCCAAAGGGGGTGGGACCGAGAACAGGCCCTCCCAGGTGGAACTTAATGCTTTAACCAGTTCATAGGGAGAGATATGTTCGGACAGGTATGTTGGGCCGGAACCGCTCAGATCTTTATAGCCTAAAGTCAGCACATTGAATTGTGCTCGGTAGCAGACTGGCAGCCAGTGGGGCTGATGTAACAAAGGAATCGTATGCACCCTGTACGTCACTCCAGTGAGCAACCTGTCTGCTGCCCGTTGCACTACTTCGAGCTTCTGAACCATCTTCAAAGGCAACCCCATGTAAAGCGCATTGCAGTAGCCTATTCAAGATGTAAAAAGAGTGTGGCCGACTGTGGCCAAGTCTGGCATTCCAAGTTACGGGTGCAACTGGCGCATACGTTTTCATTGTGCAAATGCTCCCTGGGAACCTGTATCTTCAGGGGGAGTATAACCCTGCCCAGCACAGGCTGTAATCTTATACCATTTTTGGCCTTGGAACTGACCAGGAATACCTCTGTCTTGTTTAATTCCATTTTAATTTGTTCACTCTCATCCAGATCGTCACAGCCACCAAGCACTGATTCAGGACCTGAACAGTCTCATTAGCAGCAGATGGAAAGGAGTGATAGAGTTGGATGTCATCTGCGTCCATCAACATATGCCATCTACCAGTTGTCATCTGCTCACCCACAGAAAATCATGATAGCCCTATCTAAGAAACTAGACCTGATGTGATCGATCCAATGCAATTTTTATGGATCAGTGCCCCAAATAACCCACGAACAGGCCTAAAAACTAATCCACCAATATATATTTTTGGGTTTGTCTGTGTTATAACAACAGACAAGGAAAAATGCTGCTAGGAAGAGAATCAACTCATTTGAGATGCAGTGATGAAGGAAAGTTGTATTGATACCATGGGTTACTTTTAAAAGACCAATACATGGGTCCAAGAGCAAATCAAGTCTGAACTTGCCCTAGAAGCCAAAATGACTGTTGTATGTTGGCCATATCATGAGAAGACCATCATGTTTGGGAATTTATTTATTTATTTATTACAGTCGCTTATACCCCGCCCTTCTCACCCCGAGGGGGACTCAGGGCGGCTTACACAACAAGGCACAATTCGATGCCCGCATTACATGATAACAAAACATAACATCAATAACAATAGCAATTATAACAATGATAACAATTAACCTAAGCAGTCAATATTATCGGCGACACATCCAAAAAACCCATAAAGTAAAAGCAATTAAAACAATTAAAACAGTAAAAGCAATACAAACCTCATTGCTGGACAGCGTTTAACAGACTCATAGTTAGGTTCTACTTTCCGCACATTGTCAGTCCTATCCATCTGGATTCCATATCTAATTGTCAGGATGCCCAAAGGCCTGGTCCCATAGCCACGTCTTTACCTTTCTCCTAAAGGCAAGGAGGGATGTTGATGTCCTAATTTCCCCCGGGAGTGAGTTCCACAGGTGGGGGGCCACCACTGAGAAGGCCCTGCTCCTCGTCCCCACCAGCCTCACTTGTGATAGTGGTGGGGTTGAGAGCAGGGCCTCCCCAGATGATCTCAAATTCCGGGGTGGGACGTAGAGGGAGATACGTTCGGACAGATACGCTGGACCGGAACCATAAAGGGTTTTGTAGGTCAAAACCAGCACCTTGAATTGTGCTCGGAACTGGATTGGCAGCCAGTGGAGCTGACACAAGGGAGTTGTGTGTTCCCTGTATGTCGCTCCGGTGAGCAGCCTGGCTGCCGCTCGTTGGACCAGTTGAAGTTTCCGAACAGTCTTCAAGGGCAACCCCACGTAGAGTGCGTTGCAGTAGTCTATACGGGATGTAACAAGAGCGTGGACCACTGTGGCCAGATCAGACTTCCCGAGGTACGGGCGCAGCTGGTGCACAAGTTTTAATTGCGCAAAAGCTCTCCCGGCCACCACTGAGACCTGAGGCTCCAGGCTCAGCGATGAGTCCAGGATCACTCCCAAGCTGCGAACCTGCGAAGGTCAAAGTGTTGGGTTGTTTCATCCCTGGACTGCACAAGTCTCTGTGGCTGTCCTCCATTGTCCTTTCTCTTCTGCCTTTTACTTCTTTCCAGGGAAGACACATTTTGCCTCTCTTTCTAGGCACAATGTAAGAAATTGATATTTTGACTTTTTATCCTTTTACATTTCTTAGAAGCATCCAAGACCTTCTAGAATGTATTTCTTTTTTACTTCAATAAATACTTTTGAATCTAAAGTTCTGACTCTGCAATCCTGTGTCATCCTATGAATAGAAGCTTATCCCAGCTTCACCACACATAAGTTTCTGCTGGTTATGAAATCTACTTCCAGTACTCTGCCATATTTATGGTGGAATCACCCCGACTGAGGGTTATTTTCGAGTATAACAACACATATTCCCCTACACAAAGGCAGTCAGAAAAGAGGAAGACCACATTCCAGATGGAGAGACTCAGTCAAGGAAGTCTGAGCATACAAGACCTGAGCAGGTGATTTGAGGACAGGATGACTGAGAGGTCTCTCGTTCATAGGGTTGCCGTATGTTGGAGTCAATTTGACAGCAATTAAGTATAAAATTTTGGAGAGCACTGACAATGAAACATCTATGAGTTGTCTACGGGATTTTGAAGGGTGGTAAGATCCATACTCTTGCCTATTCACCGTCAGTGATCTTCAGGTTGAGCTGTGATTGCCACCATTCTTTATGAAATTGGTAGAGCAGAATAGAAGCCAATGATTTATTTCAGAGACTTGTCCTAAGCATAGGTACACCCAACTTACTTTGTCATGTCATTGCGGAAGTTGGTAACAACTTCCAAACAAAGATCCTCCATCCAAACCCATGATTTTTCTATGGGTCCCATATATGGCAATTCTGTGGCTTGTGGAGAACAAGGAGTCATTGGAGATGGTGTGCCATAGCTAGACGCAGGTTGATGACATCATATAAACCCAAGACTGGCGGAGAGGAGTTGGGCTTGAAGAACTCACATGCACGCTGGATACTGTTGGATCATGTTTTGGTTCACTCTGATACCATTTGCCTGGGATAACATATCAGCAAGGCCTCTTGTTGGATTTGGTGCTGTCTGATAATATCCTTCCTTGACTCTATCATGACTCTCTTATCATTCAATGGATTACCCCACTGGGTTCTAGTAGGATGAGAGAGGGAGAAAACTCTTCATTTATCTGAACTGGAAAAAATAGGCCTAATTAATTATCAGCTATTTAAAAAGTCACTCAGCATTTCTCCCGCACAGTAATTTTTATACGGTCCTTGCACATCATTCAAGATGCATGCCTTCCTTTTCTTTGTAACATTTTGTGCAGAAGTGACACTTCCACTCTTTTGGACACAAGGGTCTCTTTCACACAATACTGTCATAGCCCTACTTTCACTGCTTTGTTCCATCCTATCAAATGTTGAGATTTTTAGTTTGGTCAGGAACTTGGTGGCTGGAAATTCTAGATATTAATTAATTAAACTGAATATACTACCCCCTGTCCAAGTAAGGCAGGTATCCCACAAAACTCCCAATCCCAGGATTTCGTGGGATGGAGCTATAGCTGTGAAAATGGTATTGAAGTGCTATAACTATTCAGTGAAAGAGACCTGGCACTGATCAATATTTTTTGGTCCTATTGGCTGGGCATTGACCTCCTATCCTTTTGAGTCTTTGGAATGAAACCCTATAACAACAACAGCAGCAGCAGCAGCAGCAACAACAACAACAACGATTTAATTTTTTTATCAATGATTTGTCCTCTTGTTCCTTTTCTGACAATATTTTCCACTGTCCTCCCTCAGTTTGCAGATCCATGATAAGGGCCATAGAAAATCCAAAATTGGGGACTTTGTACCATTTGGGATGCAGGATAAGTTCAAAAGCTCAGGAGCTGTTCGGCGGCCCATTCTTCTAGCTTCTGTCACAGCCATCACAGTTTGTTTGTTTGTTTTTCATTCAGCCAAGTGGGAAAATTCATCCTTATCTCTTTCATGGATCCCCTCTTCGCCCCCAGCACCCTTTTCATCTTTTTCTGAAGCCCAGGAGCGCTTCATACCACCGGGGTGATACGAAACACAAGGACCCCTAACATTGCTCTCTGCAAATGACCTTTATGTGGCTTTCTGTTTGCTTGCTGTGCTCTTGTCTGCCAGCCTCTGGTCTTGGGAAACCTGGGGCTACATTTTAACTCAGATCCCCTTATCTGCTTGACTGACTGTCAGCCTGGCACATCTCCCTGCTTGTGATGAAGGGTCTAATTAGTCCCTGTATTTTTACCCATTTTTTTCCCTTCCTCTTGCCACCTCTTTCTTTTGTCTCCCCGGCCCTTTCCTCATGTACACACAACCCCCCCCCCCCCTTCACCCATTTCCACCCCAAGGACCATGCTATACCAAATGGTTAGAAGTAGAACAGCTATCATTCCACTTCTGAACATTAATGTGGAGGCATCTTTAAAAAAAAGGGGGGGGGGGGTTCAAACAAAACATAAAATGGCAGAAAGGTTTATTGGTGGCGCTAGAATTGAATATCGCTTCCAACTGGAGAAGCAGTAAGCTTCTGGGGCCTATTTTGAGGAGAAAGCAGGTTAATTCTGATTCCTAGAGAGAGAAAACTCACAAGTTGCAAAATTAGATCTGGACTTGGGAATGTAGCACTGTAGCATTCAGCCAGCCCTATTTTCCCCTTCTCCTGGCACTAGCCTTGGCCCAGTCCGTTCCAAATAGTCCAGGCCCCTTATTGAAATCTTGGCCCCTGGCAGCTTACCGTGCACGAGGAAGAGAGCAGAACTGGTTTTTAAATTGATTTTAATGTATATGTTGTGTTAAGAGTTTGTGCCTATGTTTTTGTTTTATATTGTATGTTTTTGCATTATTTTGCATATGTGGAAACCGCTCTAAGTCCCCTTGGGGAGATAGGGCGGTATAGAAATAAAGTGTTATTATTTTATTATAATGTGAGTCCTTTCAAGAGTCCCTGGATCACAAATCCAACAGCATTGACTACATCGACCAGAATTTGTGGTGCATGCAGTCCAACAACATCACAGTTCTTACCGTTGGATTAGGTTGCACAACATGTCATCTTTTATAAAGTTTTAGCTATCATTTTAGTTGTTCTTATTTAATGTTAAATTAATAATAACAACAACAACAACAACAACAATATGATTTATTGATTTATTTATTATTCGAACTTATATGCCGCCACTCCCCTGGGGCTCGGAGTGGCTTACAAGAACAAGCTAAAATCTAACACAATTTAAAAACAAATTAAAACAATTTAAAAACATCAATATCAAAAATCAAAATGATGATGAAACCATGGACCATATCCTCAGCTGTTGCAAGAAAAGCGCACAGACGGACTACAAACAGAGGCACAACTCTGTGGCCCAGATGATTCACTGGAACTTATGTCACAAGTACCACCTGACAGCAGTAAAGAATTGGTGGGATCCTAAACCCACATAGGTTGTGGAAAATGAACATACAAAAATACTGTGGGACTTTCAAATCCAGACTGACAAAGTTTTGGAACACAATACACCAGACATCATGATTGTGGAAAAGAAAAAGGTCTGAATTATTGATGTTGCCATTCCAGGTGACAGTCACATTGAGGAAAAACAACAAGAAAAACTCAGCTGCTATCCAGACCTCAAAATCGAACTGCAAAGGCTCTGGCATAAACCAGTACAGGAGGTACCAGTGGTCATCGTCACACTGGGTGCCGTGCCAAAAGATCTCAGCCGGCATTTGGAAACAATAAACATTGACAAAATCATGATCTGTCAACTGCAAAAGGCCACCTTACTTGGATCTGCGCGAATCATTTGAAAATACATCACACAGCCCTAGATGCTTGGGAAGTGTTCGACTTGAGATTTTGTGATACAAAATCCAGCATATAGATCTTGTTTGCTGTGACATACTGTGCTTTTGTGTCAATAACAATAATAACAATAATAATAATAATAATAATAATAATAATAATCTTTATTTATACCCTGCCATCATCTCCCCAAAGGGGACATGGGGTGGCTAATATGAGCCCAAGCCCAGAATTACACAGCACAGTTGGCGGGCCAAATGCACAGAATAAGATTGATAAAACTCTGGATGAGATAAGTAAATGGAGAAGTATGTGTCTGTGGGGGAGATCAGAAGGGGTGAGCAGTGGGATTGAGCCTTCATTAAAGACAAGGAGAAGTGTGTCATGAGGACAGAACTATAGTTGGGACGGCCATGATATGGGGATATGTGTTCACTCATCAAAGCCACCCCAGAAGACCCAGGTTTTTAGGTCTTTTAAAAATATTAATTGTTCTATCTGTAAACGTTATTTAAGTTCTTATTGTCAGTTACTCTGTTATTAAGTTCGGAGTTAGATTGCTTTTATATTGTTTAAATATGATTATCTTGATGTAATTTGTTTGAATGTTTTTTTCCCTTTGGCACTGAATGTTTGCCATACTTGTTGGAAAATGCCTTGAGTCCCCTCAGAGAGATAGGGCGGTCTACAAATAAGGCTGCAGCTACGGCCTCTTCTTCTTCTTCTTCTTCTTCTTCTTCTTCTTCTTCTTCTTCTTAGGTGAACATTACATCTGATCCTCTGGTTCCCATCCGTCCAGTAAAAGCTATAGAAAGGGATGATGGGGGTCATAGTCCCAAATGTATGGAGAACTACAAGTCCAGTGCCCATGAATCTGAAGAACTTATAGCTCTGATGCTCCAATGGACCATGATCTTCTTTAAGAGGCAGGAGGACCATTGTCTTACATCAAGGGCTTAGACATTTCAGTCTTTCCTTTTAACCAGTCACAAATCACCATCTGAGTTTGAAGCTAGGAAGGGGACCTTTGAGTCTGAAGCTAGAAAGGGGACTTCTGAGTCTGAGTTTGAAGCAAGGTGTGAGCTGGAGAGAACCTTTGAGCTACATCAAAGAACTCAGGAAATAGAAAAGTTCAGGTCAGTTTAATAGCAAAGGAGAAGTCAGACCGGCTCTGCCATTAGCAGGTAAAAGCCATTAGCAATAAATGGGAGCGGTGCTGCTTTCGCATCAGTGGGAAACGGGAGAGAAGGGAGGAGGGGTAGATTAATGGAGGAGGAAAGGGAGAACAATGTAGAAAGACGATGAGTGGGGGGAGGAGGAAAGTATAGGAAAAGGGAAGAAATGTCATGACAGCTTATCCTGAGCTTCACAGAAGAATGGGGAAATAGTTGGGAAGAGTTCAGAAAGTACATTGGGTGCCCCATTTATATTTAATAAACTCTGGTACAGTTGTCCCATGGAGATCTGGTATCACAGCTTACGTTTCAATTGCTTGTCCCATTCCAAAGCCAATTGATATTTTAAAAAGAATAACACTGGGTGAAATACCACCTGGATGCATTTGGCAGACACTTGAGCCTTTTCTGTTTCCCAGAAAGTGACTACAATGAATTGTAGCTTGAAAATATTAAACTACAGCTCCCAGCATCCTCAGTTAGCATGGTTTATTTTTCACTTTTTTTTCTTCTAGTTTTCAGAGTTTCTTGCTAGTCGAGTCATATCACAATGGATAATAATAATAATCATCATCATCATCCTTTATATTCTGCTCTATCTCCCCAAAGGGCCTCAGGGCAGATTCCAAACATAAAAGACAAACATTCAATGCCCGGATACAAAAACAATACATCCATGCTAACAAAATTTATACAACCCACCATATAAACACGAATTATAACTTAACAAACTAAAATTAGATAAAAAGCACAGCCTGTTATAAGAGACATAAGACAAAATATCAAACATCAAATGGAAACAATAATTTCCAATTTCTTTGGGGCAAATCGATTAATCATTGCTCAAGATATCTATTGAGCTGGTGGGGTGAGCAAGGCATGGATACGGTGGCAATTATTAATCAGAGGTATAATGGTAGCATTAGCAACTACTATTCCTCCTCCTTGCAAGCCAGTGACCAAAGATATGTCTTCAACTGATTTCTGAAAGCAGAGAGGGAGGAGGGCATCTTTAACTCCTTAGGAAGGGAGTTCCAGAGGCGGGGGGCAGCCACAGAGCCCTTTCTCTCGTTTCCACCAGCCATGTTTGGGACGGGGTGGAACTGAGAGGATGACCTCCTCTGATGACCGCAGTGTCCGAGTTGGTCTGTAGAGGGAGACGCGGTTTGTCAAGTAGTCTGGACCTAAGCCATTTAGGGCTTTAAAGGTAAGAACCAGCATTTTGTATTTAGCGCGGAAGCATACTGGCAGCCAGTGGAGCTGCTGCAACATGGGAGTGGTTCTCTCCCTGCATGGCGCTCCAGTTAGTAACATGGCTGCTAATCTCAGGACCATTTGAAGCTTCCGACTATCTTCAAAGGCAGCCCCACATAGAGAGTGTTGCAGTAGTCCAAACAGGATGTGACTAAGGCATTGACTAACATGGCCAAGTCAGGCATCTCAAGGTATGGGCACAGCTGGCACACAAGTTTTAACTGTGCGAAGGCGCTCCTGGCCACCACTGACACCTGTGGTTCCAGGGTCAGTGATGAGTCCAGGATCACCCCCAGACTGTGGGCCTGTGTCTTCAGAGGTAGTGTGATCCCATCCAGGCTGTAATCCTACACCCTGATTTGCCTTACGACTGACCAGGAGTACCTCTGTCTTGTCTGGATTTAGTTTGAGCTTGTTGGTCCCCATTCAGTTCATTACTGATGACAGGCACCGGTTCAGGACCAGAACGGCATCCTTGTCATTATGTGGAAAGGAGTAATAGAGTTGGGTGTCATCTGCATAAATTTGGCACTGAACTCCAAAACTTCGGATGATCTCTCCCAGCAGTTTCATGTAAATGTTAAACAGCATGGGGGACAGAATGGAACCCTGAGGGATCCCACAGGCCCCCGGCCAGGGAGTCAAACAGAAGTCCCCCAGTTCCACCATCTTGGAGGCACTGTTCCAGTCCGCCGGAACAATGCCTCCAAGCCCCATCCCAGAGGGACGCCACATAAGGATACCATGGTCAATGGTATCAAAAGCTGCTGAGAGGTCCAGGAGAACCAGCAGGGACACACTCCCCCTGTCTATGTCTCTTCTGATCCTAGCCTTGATCAAGGATGATAGCTCAATACTAGACCTTACACTTGGCTTCCAGAAGGTCCCAAACGTAACCCTCAACATCTCCAGTTTAAAAAGAAATAGTTTATGATAAAGACAGATTCAAATGCCCATCCTCCATTAGCGTCAATCGAAAGGAGACAGAAACAGTATTTTTTCCCAAATTTGGTTAAGTCAAATTGGTTGATGGGAGTTAAGCTGTATTCATCCATGTCACATCATTCTCAGATGGTTCATGAAGCAGAAGACCTTCGTGGGTGAAGGCTGAAGGAAACAGTGTCACAATTAACGAGGAGAAATGGCAAGTTCATCAGAGAAGATTGAATCAGAGATTGTCCTACAGTCATCGTCAGTCACCTAGAAAACATGCCTTAAGGATATAGAAACCTTTCTCTCATCCGAAAGTCAGACAACATGCTAGACAACTGCCTCCAGAATGCCAGAGTGTTGTTGGGTTTGGGTTTTAATAGAGAGTTGGCCCATCTTGCTCCCTTTTCAACTGGCAGCTCAACAGTCCTATGGGCCATTGTTTAGCGCTTTAATATCCCAAGCTAAATTTAAACACTGCAAAAGGAATGGCATTGTCCCTTATACGGTCACAATCACAATGTCAACTAATCTTACCATTGTTATTGGAAAATACACCTAATTACAATTCTGTAATTTACAATTTCCTAATTACAGGTACACTTGAGCTGAATAAAGCTCTTTAGTAAGGCAGGAGTCATAATGAAAGCCTTGAAGAGGAGCTTTCTTTCATTGTTGCCAATATGGGACCAGAAACAGCTTACAATGAAAGCTGAACAACATCTCTAAAGTTGTGCATGCCACAAAAATTTTAAGAGCCTTAAACAATCCAATTACAACATTAATCTAAAACAATTTCTTAAGGACTTATTCAATAACAGTGCACCTGTTTCACATTCTTCTAGTCCAACCAGTTAAAGGCTGAAGATGAGTTCTCTGATGTGTTTCTGTCAGCTGGCTTTAATCCTGTTTTCATCTGATCTGCTTTATTGCCTGTTTTATTGGTAGCTTGTAGTTTCACTCCTCACCAGAAGAGGACTTTCATGTTGGATGGCATCTTTACGCACCTGAAGCCAAACCCTAGAGGCTCCTCTACCTGCTGTGCTATACCTTGCTTTTCCTGTCCGTCCATCTCTTCATCCTCAATTGACCTTGTGTTACCTTTCTTGGTGTAGCTTGGGTCCAGGAGAGGAAAGCAAGCTGCCACATCACACTGCTGACCCATGTTCAGCTCGTGGTCTGCTAAAACCCCTAGATCGCTTTCACATGGACTGTTGTCAAGGCAGGTGTCTCCCATCCTACACTTGTGCATTTCCTTTTTACTTCCTGTGTCATACCATACATTTCTCCCGGCTGAAATCCATTTTTGTTTGTTTTGGCCCAGCGCTACAATCTGTTAAGGTCATTTTGGATCCTGATACTGACTTTTGGGATATTAGCTATCCCTCCCAATGGGACATCGCCTGCAAATTTGATCAGCATGCCTTCTATTCTGTCATCTGAGCCATTGACCAAAGTATCGAGTCTAGGTCCAATTGGCTGAATGAAGTCTAATCATCTGGGATATGTGCCTTTCCTCTTTTTCAGTGGCCTTCTCCCTTTGAGTCTGCAAGACTTGAGATGATGACCCTGGGCTCTCCTTTGTCAGGTTGCTGTTAAGTCTGAGTCAACGGCCAATGGCAACACCTAACCTCCCAACGTCACTCTGCCTGTTCAATGTCCCACTTTTCCCGGCTTGCTGAGGTCACATTACGACAGCGAAGGGGCCATTTGCTGCCTCATTTCAATATCCAGTGAGCCACCAGGAAAATTAACATTTTCCCCCCTCCAAGTAGAGCTCTGAACCGTTGCCCATAGACTCCCTGCTAATGAGCACAGACAAGGGCTGGTAAGTGGCAGGAAGCATTAAGCCTCCAGTCCGTCAAAGCAGGCCGCTGGGTCCTCTGACTGGAGCGCCAAACGGGTGGCATCCAAAGGGCCATTTCTGGCCCACTCCGTATATAAAGCTCCTCTTTTTCATCTCACAGCCTCCCAAGATTCCCAATTTCTCTTCAGTTTGAGCTGGGGGAGCATTTGAAAAACAAAGAAAGCATGATTCTGCTAGATATAGCTGTGTTAGTTGTTTTAGTTTCATTTTATACATCACTAATTTAGGTACCCAGCATCACCCAGATAAGGAATTTTGTAATGGAATTTTGTATTTATTAGAAATACTTCTTGCTTGGTTTACAATTGTATGGTTTATTCCATTAGAACATACTTGCTCATTTAATGGGACATGGATCATGAAGGGTTTGGTCCACACAGCTCTCCAGATGTGGGTAGGCTACAACTCCTATCATGCTCTATCAATACCCCCACCCCAATCCATCAGTAAGTTGGTCTGTGTGCCAAATTTGGTTGAGATCCATCATCAGTGGTATTAACATGGCTTCCCAGATGTGGGTGGACTATAACACCCATCATCCATTTAGCCATGCAGGAATCTGGAACATGCATGCATAAACACATGCATACATATTTTGACTTTTATTTAAATAGACGTCAATGCAAAACTCGGCTTTTTTTGGTATTGTTTCCATTTTCTTTATTGGTTTTTTTTGTCTGTATTTCTTTTTCCTCTTCTGTATTTCTGTATTTTTTGTACCTCTGAATCAACATCAATGTAGAAAAATATGAGAACAGGCTCCTTATGGCCAAGGTCGCCAACCAAGCAAAGGGCGGTTGGCAGGCACTGTTGGCAAAGAAGGAAAGGCAGGGGAGAGGGAAAGGGGGATAAGGCTGGAAAAGCACAGCGTGGGAAGCCATTGGGACACCTCAGAGCGAGCAAGCACAAGGGCGGGAGGGAAAAGATGCGCGACGGCTGAGGTGTGCTGACAGCGAGGTGCTGAAGTCCCAGTTTGAAGAGCTGTCAGTCATCATTACTGCGGTGTCTCAGGATTGGCAGGAGCCCCAGGCCTCGCAGCAGTGGCACAAAGGAAGGGGCGGGCCAAAAAAAGAAAAAGGCGGGAAAGCACGGACTGCCAATCATAGAATCCTAGAGTTGGAAGAGATCTCAAAGGTCATCCAGTCCAGTCCCATTCTGCCAGGCAGGAACTCACAATCAAAGCCCTTCCGGCAGATGGCCATCCAGCCACTGCTTAAAAACCTCCAAAGAAGGAGACTGCTCCATATCCTTCTTGAAATTTGTGGGGAGAAGGGTGGGGTAGAAATAAGTGAAATAAATAAATAAATATATTTTGGTGACCACAACTGGACACAATATTATTCCAGGTGAGGTGTGACCAAAGCAGAAGAAAGTGAGACACTAAACTTCTATTGATGCAGCCTTGAATCATATTGGCTTTTTTCACTGCCGCATCACGCTGTCGACTCATGTTAGACTTGTGGCTTACTGAGATGCCTAGATCCTTTTCATTCCTGATTCTTTTTGTGTTTTGATACTTCTAAGAAGCAGCATTTCTTTCTTCTTTCTCTTCTTTGCCAACAGGTTTAGAGACCTAAAAAAGCTTTGGGAGCCCCTTTTCTGTCTACCCCTTGGACTCCTTTAATTGGGAGTAAAATAGAAATCAGACCTTTCTCAACTAAATAGGGTTACTGACATTTTCTAACTGCTGGGCTCCTTTTAGCACAGTTTGTTCAATTGGAATTTAGCATGCAAACCTGGATTTTAAGCCAGCCCTGAAAAGAGCTCTCCAAGGTGCTGAACCCTATCTTCAAAATAGATTCAATACTTTGGACAGAGCCTTTCAATCTAAAACCCAGAGTGAATGCACCACTCCGATGACAGCAGTTGCCCCTGCTTAAAAGATTAAATTTGTCACTTTTTGAGGTCTCCTTTATAACTTCTACTGCAGGTGCCTACAACATATTCCCTCATGGTGGGAATAACTGTATCTTGTTCAAATGGCCACAAATGACTTCCTATTTGGGACAGTCAGAACATGAGGTTTAAAAGTCTGAACACAGGGAAAGTGAAACTGACAGCTTTGTCCATCCAATTCAATAGGAATTCTAGAATTCCCAGATCTTTAATCACCAAGGAAGGCTTACATGCAGATGACATTTGAGCGTGGGTTGGACTGTAACTCCCATCATCCCTCACGGTGGACTATTTTGCTGAAGAATGGAGAATAGCAGTCCAGAGCTTCTCTCATTCCATTTTTAACAATAGCCATGTGCTTTTTCGCCTATATGATTTTTCTCATAAATTAGTTTGCTGGATGTAAAATCACTGGCCTGCCAGTTTGCATGCCGACAAGTCTCCTTTGGAATTGTCAATGACAGAATGTTGTGCAACTATATTTATTTTAAGTACCCCTAAACTGGGGCCTGTCATCAGTAATGGATTGGACAAGGGCTAATAACGTCACACAGGCAGAGGACAACTCCCTTGTTATGGCAGCCCCACTGGCTACCAGTCTGCTTCCAGGCTAAATACAAAGTACTGGTTGTTACCTATAAAGTCCTAAATGGTTCAGGCCCAGACGATCTGAAAAACCATATCTCCTTGTATAAACCAACATGAGCACTTCGGTCTGAGGAGGAGGCCCTGCTCTTGATCCCACTCCTGACTCAAGCGTGGCTGGTGGGAATGAGAGAGGGGGCCTTCTCCATGGCTGCTCCCTGCATCTTGAACTCTCTCTTTAAAGACTTTAAAATGGCCCCCTCTCTCCCCTCCTTTAAAAAGCTTCTAAAGATCTACGTGTGTAAGCTATCTTATGGTGAGGAGGATTAACATATTTGACATCGGATACTTACCTCTCTTTGCTGATACGTTATGCTATATGTTATATTATCTTACATTGTGCTTTTAAGGTATTGTATATTAACTGGTATGACTTTTCATACTTTTCATTCTCAAAGGCTTGTTGAAACCACCAGGTCTTCAAGCTCTTAGGAAAGGAAGGGAGGGAAGGGATGGGGCCTGTCTTGTTTCCTTTGGAAGGGCGTTCCAGAGGCAGGGGGCCACAACGGAGAAGGCCCTCTCTCTCATCCCCACCAATCGTACTTGTGACAGTGGTGGGAGCAAAAGGAGGGCCTCCCCGGAAGAAATATATGTTCACTAAGTTAATTCTTGTTTGATTGTTATAAGTTATATTGAGTTTATTTCACTCTGTGTCTTGTTTTGATGGTTTATTTGGTTTTGGCACTAAATGTTTGCCATTTTGTTATTCTTGTAAACCACCCCGAGTCCCTTTGGGGAGAGAGGGTGGGTTATAAATAAAGTTTCATTATTATTATTATTATTATTATTATTATTATTATCCTATACTGAAAACACCTAATCTAACAGGAGCCCCTGGTGGCGCAGTGGGTTAAACCCCTGTGCCAGCAGGACTGAAGACCAACAGGTCGCAGGTTCGAATCCGGGGAGAGGCGGATGAGCTCCCTCTATCAGCTCCAGCTCTTCATGTGGGGACATGAGAGAAGCCTCCCACAAGGATGATAAAAACATCAAATCATTGGGTGTCCCCTGGGCAACGTCCTTGCAGACGGCCAATTTTCTCACACCAGAAGCAACTTGCAGTTTCTCAAGTCGCTCCTGACACGACAATAATAATAATAATAATAACACCTAATCTGCATTTGGGGGGAGGGGGAGGGGATAGGCAATGACAGTGGTTGTTGATACAAACATTGGAGTGCTACAATCATATTTCTTTTTCAGCTTCAAAACTGTAGAGGATATGTGATCATGGTTGTGGTCTCCAAAGTTTCTCTGAGTTATTGGGCACGTCTTCAGAAATGGAAACTTTTTGCAACTTATGAGGAAATGGCCCTCACTCACTGTCTTTCAATGCCTTAAGAGCTAAAAAAGCTATATCAGGCTCCAAAAATCTTAAATATTTATATGGAATTATGCACCCTACTTATTCTATATTCCAGACCCTGCTTAGCAGAGACACTGCAATTGTAATGGATTTAATAAAAGCTATCGTATTTCATAATTCAGCAGGAAAGGGTATGCATTGCATTGCCTTGAGATGTGGCTAAGAATAGCTGGGTTTCTTGCAAGTTTGACGTTATATGGATTGTTTCGAGAGTAAAAAAAGAAAAGAAATAGAAACGGAAAATGGCATGATAGGCTTTCTTCTACTTGTCATCTCTTAAGACTCATCTCTTCTCCTAATGTTGGAAGAAATGCTTTTAGCCTGGTGCTACTCTAATGCCTTGGACTGGAGATGCTTTGCCATTTCAACTAACACAGACGTTCGAAATGTTTCTTCTTGAAAGTGTTTCAAAACAGGCTTCAAGCTTCTAAAGTCAGTGTCTGCAGCACTGGTTGTGCTCCCAAGAAGCAAAAGAAGTTCTTCCCAATGTTCAAGTGTAATCTCTTTACCTGTCATTTGAAGCCATTGTGTCATTGAGTCTCCAGGGCAACTGAAAACAAGCCTCTTCCCCTTCCTTGTGACACCCTTTCATATATGCAAGATACTCCACTTTGGCAGAAAAAATGAAATGCAAAGATACAGAATGGGGGACGCCTGACTCGAGAGCAGTACGTGTGAAAAAGATATTGGAGTCCTCGTGGACAACAAGTTAAACATGAGCCAACAATGTGATGTGGCGGCAAAAAAAGCCAATGGGATTTTGGCCTGCATCAATAGGAGCATAGTGTCTAGATCTAAGGAAGTAATGCTACCCCCCTATTCTGCTTTGGTTAGACCACATCTGGAATATTGTGTCCAATTCTGGGCACCACAATTCAAGAGAGATATTGACAAGCTGGAATGTGTCCAGAGGAGGGCGACTAAAATGATCAAGGGTCTGGAGAACAAGCCCTATGAGGAGCGGCTTAGGGAACTGGGCATGTTTAGCCTGAAGAAGAGAAGGCTGAGAGGAGATATGATAGCCATGTATAAATACATGAGAGGAAGCCACAGGGAGGAGGGAGCAAGCTTGTTTTCTGCTTCCTTGGAGACTAGGACGCGGAACAATGGCTTCAAACTACAAGAGAGGAGATTCCATCTGAACATTAGGAAGAACTTCCTGACTGTGAGAGCCGTTCAGCAGTGGAACTCTCTGCCCCGGAGTGTGGTGGAGGCTCCTTCTTTGGAAGCTTTTAAGCAGAGGCTGGATGGCCATCTGTCAGGGGTGATTTGAATGCAATATTCCTGCTTCTTGGCAGGGGGTTGGACTGGATGGCCCATGAGGTCTCTTCCAACCCTTTGATTCTATGATTCTATGATTCTATGATTCTATGATTTAAACATAGCTATGCCTCCTCTCAACTTAAAATATGGTGTCGCTTGCTTCTGCTTCTTCCCCAGTCATGCCTTGAGTCTCCCAATGTTGTTGTTATCAACATTTTGTGTGCGATTTGGTCTCTTCCTCTAGAAGTGAATCAAAATGCAAGATATCAGGTTATTGATCTCATCAAAGTCTCAAGCCTGAGAATGGGCTCATCAATGAAGATTTATGTGCTGCTGTCTATTGTACTTTGCATGTTCTTCATTATTTAGTCATTTATGCATTTAATTGTCTATTCTGTATCTCAGAATAGCTCGCACAAAGCACACAGAAGTCTCTGTGTTTGCAATTGTCCCAGGGCACCTTGCTGTCACAAAAGCCTAGACAACTTTTCTGTCTACTCCTGGACTATGCTAGGGCTTTCTTCACAAACTCATGTCTCTATAACATGCTGTAGATCGGTGTTTCTCAACCTTCTGATGCCGCAACCCCTTAATACAGTTCCTCATGTGGTGGTGAACCCCAACCATAACATTATTTTCGTTGCTACTTCAGAACTGTCATGTTGCTTCTGTTAGGAATCATAATGTAAATATCTGATAAGCAGGATGTATTTTCATTCACTGGACCACATTTGGCACAAATACCCAATATGCCCAAATATGAACACAGATGGGGTTTGGGGGAAATAGACTTTGTCATTTGGGAGTTGTATTTGCTGGGATTTATAGTTAACCTACAATCAAAGAGCATTCTGAAGTCCACCAATGTTGAAATTGAAACAATCTTGGCACACAGAACTCCCATGACCAACAGAAAATACTGGAAGGGTTTGGTGGGCATTGACCTTGAGTTTTGGAGTTGTAGTTCACCTACATCCAGAGAGCACTGTGGACTCAAACAATGATGGATCTGGACCAAACTTGGCATGAATAATCAATATGCCCAAATGTGAACACTGGTGGAGTTTGGGGGAAATAGACTTTGACATTTGAGAGTTGTAGTTGCTGGGATCTATAGTTCATCTACAATCAAAGAGCATCCTGAACCCCACCAACAATAAAATTGGGCCAAACTTCCCACACAGAACTCCCATGACCAACAGAAAATTCTGTGTTTTCTGATGGTCTTTGGCAACCCCCCTGACATCCCCTCATGATCCCTGCAGGGGTCCCGACCCTCAGGTTGAGAAACACTGCTATAGATTGAATGGAGTGACATCTCCAGCCCATCCCCTGTTCGGATATTAGCCAGGACGCCAATAACTTAAATCAAGAAATAGTTTTCTAAGATCTACATAGACACTCGCTGGAACGGCTCAGCAAGCGAGAGTCCAAAAGTGGCAGGCTAAAACCCAGAACCTCAATCAATTGCTAATACCAAATGAGAGACTCCTTCCTGGGCACACAGAAGACTGGGTGACTTGGAAGGCGCTGAACAGACTGAGCTCTGGCACCACGAGATGCAGAGCCAACCTTAAGAAATGAGGCCACAAAGTGGAGTACACGACATGCGAGTGTGGAGAAGAGCAAACCACAGACCACCTATTACAATGCAACCTGAGTCCTGCCACATGCACAATGGAGGACCTTCTTATAGCAACCCTGGAGACACGCCAAGTGGCCAGCTACTGGTCAAAGGACATTTAATAGAATGCCAAGTTTGCAAACTTTGTGGGGTTTCTTGTTTCTTTTGTTTTTAAATACAATACAACTGTTTGGTTTGCTCCTGATACGATAAATAAATAAATAACTCTGTTCTGACTTCTCCTAACTTTGTATCCAGAATGGCACAAAAATGACTTCCTGAAGGTCTCGGCTTTCAAAGTGCGGAGATGAAATGATTCAACCCACTTAAAAGAGTCCCCTGTTCTCCATTGCTTTTTTTTAAAAAAAAATCATTATGAGGTCAAGAACACTGAGAGCGAAGATGCGGCCCATCTCCTTCCCTGTGTGCATTATTCAGCCCAATCTGTTTAATGGGTCTTCAGTGGTGATTGTTATTACTGATTCGTGCCGGCGACATTATTCAATCAGACGTGGCTTTGAAGCAGAAGAATAATTATTTCCCGTCTTCAGTCCAAGGAGCATTTAATTCACGCTCCCCAATCTCAGGAAAGATAACCCACATCCCTCTTCATTCATTAGCTCTCTGGGATTGTCATCAAAGGATCTGCAGCTCAGCTGCTCAGGCGTCCATTGCTTCGTTAGGGACTGGCGGAAGGCTGGAGGGGAAGAGAGGGAACCCGGGCTGTAATGGATATTCACAGCATTCTTTTGCATACGGCCATAAATCAGCCTCCTTCTGGGGAGCTGGATTATCTCAGTTGCATGTGGAACATGGCAGAGATGGAGAACATGTGACCCTCAAGATGTGATTTGGATCACAGGATCCTAGAGCTGGAAAGAACGCAAGGGCTATCCAGTCCAAACCTTCCATCACCTCCCATATCTTCCATCAACTCCCACCATTCGCCATGCTGGCCAGGACTGGTGGGAGTTGTAGACCAACATCTGAAGGACCAAATGCTCCCATCTCCTGGTCAAGGTAAGCCAAACTGGCATCTAGTTGGCCTCTCTGCTCAGACACCTCACTGTTCACTTCCACTTCTAGCTCAAAGCCTATAAACCACTGGTTCTCAACCTGTGGGTCCCCAGATGTTTTGACCTTCAACTCCCAGAAATCTTAACAGCTGGTAAACTGACTGGGATTTCTGAGAGCTGTAGGCCAAAATACCTGGAACCCAAAGGTCGAGAACCACTGCTACAAACCATTGTCCTGGTGGCACCCAATGTTGCTTGATTTTGGAAACAAAGCAGGGTCAGGCTTGCTTAATACTTGGATAGGAAACCATCACGGGGCACTAAGGACCCCCAGGGAGAACTGGAAGAGAACCCTACTTGGAAATCTGGAGAGTAAGTGCTAGTCAGAGCACTGAACACAGTGGGCCAATGGTCTGGCTCAATATAAAGCAACTTTGCTTCAATAATGTGCCTATCCCATAGTGCATCCCCTGAGCAGGAGCCCCCGGTGGTGCAATGGGTTAAACCCTTGTGCCAGCAGGGCCGCTGACTGAAAAGTCGGTGGTTTGAATCCAGGGAGTGGGGTGAGCTCCCATCTGTCAGCTCCAGCTTCTCATGCAGGGACATAATGGTAAAATCATGTTTTACCTCCCACAGGATGGTAAAACATCCGGGTGTCTCCTGGGCAATGTCCTTGCAGATGGCCAATTCTCTCACACCAGTAGTAACACAAAAAAATAAAATAAAATCCCCGGAGCACAGAAACCAGAAGCATACAGAGTGGCAGCATCTCTGTTGGCTCACTCAGAATGGATCTACACTGCTAAATAATACATTATATGATCACTGTAGACCCATATACTGCAGTTGCATTATATACATTATATGGGTCTACACTAGTAACCATATACTTAGCTACGTTGTAACCCACCTTGAGCCACAAGGACAGGTAGGTAAGAATTATTATTATTATTATTATTATTATTATTATTATTATTATTATTTTACTACATTATTTGGGCAGTGTAGAGTTGACCTATGGGCCTTCCAATAGGATTTGCTGCTATATGTTGGTACTTGCAGAGCTCAGGAAAATTACTGTTTTTTTAAAAAATAACATCAACCCCCAGAATCATCACGGGCTAGTCTGAAAGGTAAGTTTTAACAAGTAACTTTTCCCAAATTACTCCGTCCTCAAACTGGTGTTGAACTGCAGTTCCCAGCATTCAACTGAACTGGATTAACTGGGAGCTGAAAGGAGATTTCCTAATGCAGCCATCCATTCTCCTTCAGACACGAAGACTAGTAGGCCAGCTGTATTGTCAACAATCCAGGAAGAAATTGGAATGAAGAGAACCCTTAGGAAGTATCCAGAAATTGAATCACAGAATTGGTCTAACCCCATTCTGCCATACAGGAACACACAAACAAAACACTCCTGGCAGATGGCCATCCAACCTCTGTTTCAAAACCTTCAAAAAAGGAGATTTGCCCACCAGAAATAGAGCTTGCTTTACACATTTACTACTGATTGCAATTAACTTATAGATACAACTCTTCTTCCCAGCTCGGGACTTGAGCATGACAAAGGAATTTAACATGGTCTGGATTGTGACCACACTGTAGAGAAAGGGTTAAATCCACCCACACTTTATGTCATTATCCCAGTCTTAGTTTAAAATAAGACTGTGTGAATAATGTGGCCCTCTTATGCAATCTACCCATGGAAGTGGGAAAAGCAACTCCACAGCTGTGTGTTGTCTCTTTACAAAGGGGTCAGCATATGGCTTATATACAAAGGCAATCTATCAGCAGCCAAATAGGGCCAATACTGCTTGCTTCCCCCTCTCCTTCTCTGTCTAGAGTTTGTTAAGACTCCCCCTCCCCTTTTTTTTCTTTTTTAGGGGGGTGAAAGAAAATTACTTCCTAAAATGTTCAAAAGCTTTTCCTCAGTTTGTTATTAAAGCAATTATCTAGCATAACACAGCGCAAAAGCGCAAAGTCGCTTAATGGGAAACAAATGTGCGAAAGAACTCAGTAAAACTTCAGGCGCTTTTATTGAAAAACGAGGCAAAAGTGACCTAAGGGGGAAAGAGGCAACTGTGGAAAGATTTTCCACCTGGCCTTGGGCGACACATCAAACGGGAACCTCGGAAAGAGGCCATTTATAATCTTTGCCTGGTTGTCTTCCAAGCTTGCTATCTGTCTGTCAGTCTCTCCTTCCCATTTTCCCTTTGCTTTTAAGCAGTCGTTTTATTAGTGTCATACTGCTTTGAAGAACTTTGGAGGAGCGTCTGTAATATGAAGAGGCATAGATTTGTACAGAATTAAGAAAATATTTATTTTTGATTTTGTAAATAATAATAATAATAATAATAATAATAATAATAATTGGATTTGAAAGGAAAGCTTCTCAGGGGTGGACTAGTCCACACAGTTTCAATCAGTCTTGTATATATATATATATATATATATATATATATATATTGATTAGCCCTTAGGCCAGGGATCCTCAAACTAAGGCCCGGGGGCCGGATGCGGCCCTCCAAGGTCATTTACCTGGCCCTCGCTCAGGGTCAACCTAAGTCTGAAACTACTTGAAAGCACACAACAACAACAACAACAACAACCCTATCTCATCAGCCAAAAGCAGGCTCACACTTCCCGCTGAAATACTAATAAGTTTATATTTGTTAAAATTGTTCTTCATTTTAATTAGTGTATTGTTTTTAAGTGTTTTTTGCACTACAAATAAGATATGTGCAGTGTGCATAGGAATTCATTCATGTTTTTTTCAAATTATAATCCAGCCCTCCAACAATTTTGGGGACTATGACCTGCCCTCTGTTTAAAAAGTTTGAGGACCCCTGCCTTAGGCCATATCACAATAATAATAAATATAATAATACAATAAATATAAGAATATAATAGTAACTCTTTGATGATGAGATCAAGTAATAGTTTGTAGGGTTTTCTTTTTCCATGTCAGGAGTGACTTGAGAAACTGCAAGTCGCTTCTGGTGTGAGAGAATTGGCCGTCTACAATTATGTTGCCCAGGGGATGCCCAGATGTTTTGATCTTTTACCATCCTTGTGGGAGGCTTCTCTCATGTCCCCGCATGGGGAGCTGGAACTGACAGAGGGAGCTCATCCACACTCTCCCCGGATTTGAACCTGCGACCTGTCGATCTTCAGTCCTGCCAGCATGAGAGTTTAACCCATTGTGTCACCAGGGATTCCTAGTTTGTAGGTGCAAACAGGAGATACACACATACACATATTGATCACACATTAAATGTGTTTTTCAATGAAGACAGATCAATAGGGCATAGAGAGGATAGTACAGTTGGCCCTGTGCATTCATGAATTCTTTATGCACAGATTCAACTATCCACGGGTTGAAAATATTTTGTACAAATCCCTAAAGCAAACCTTAAGTTTAGCATTTTATATAAGGGATGCCATTTTATTCCCCCATTGTATATGATGGAACTTGAGCATCCACACATTTTGGTATCTGCATTAGCTTGATGAGTACTTTCTTTTCCATTGTGGTTGCTCCACTTTGCCTGCAGCATGACTTCTCTAAAGGATTCCAGTGCTGAAACAGTGAGCCTGTTTGGCAAAGCCAGAAAAGAAAAATGAATGTTTCAAGATTTCCTTAGCCAGATATATTTATGTATATAAGGATAATGAGGGTTTCGTGTCCTTGGAAGATTCAAGCTTGAGAAGATTTAAGAGCATGGTTGTCAGATATACCCTGGTCGGAACAAGTTGCAACTTTGAAGATGAATGCCTTATCCAACTTCTGATTCTTATTTATGGCACTCCCTGTTTTCGGCTCCAGTTGGCAAAACATGCCATTCAACTTTTGGGTTAGACAACAAGCTGGAAAAGCTACTTGCTTTGAACATCAGCTCCTACATTTTAAGGCGCAACTATATACTTGGCTAAATGTTATTGGTGTGTTACATCTGTAAGATGTTATGACATTTTGGTCACTTGCTGCATGGTTTATGAATGAGCGTGTGTCTCAGGTTTGGACTTTTGTGCAAATCTTACATTCTGGCATGTTGTTAAGAGTCTGGATTGTGGTGTGCTGATAGTAGTGGTTTTGTTTCATTTGTCAAAACAATTTAGATAGAATTCTGCCTCTACATTTGGCCAACACTGGAGATGAGAGCCTCAATCCAATTGTTGAATCTTGTATTGGCTGCTAATACACTTCTGGTCTGGATTCAAGGTGGCACCCAACACAGCTTGGAACCTTAATACGTGAAAGAGCTCCAAAGTTTTGCAGAACCAGAAGTGGACTTCAAATCATTTTCAGTTTTGATTTGTCTCCTTCCATCTTTCATTACTTCCTCCCTCCCTCACTCCCTTTCTTCCTTTCTTTCTTTCCCCCTCTTATTTTGGGGTAAATCTGATGCAGCTCCCGGTAGGTCTTTGGTTGGGAATATGCCCTCTAGAACCACAGAGGATCACCACCCTTGAATTAGATGGTCATATAAGGTAATGCTATCTTTTCTCTTCCGACATTGTGCAATGCCATGCATCTCCTCTGTATTTTCATCCCTGAGTGCATAAGTACAAGGGGGAAATGTCAATCTGTTTCATGTTTCCAAGTGAAGGACAAATGATCCAAGAAGAAGAAAAGAGAAAAGATCGCACTGCCTTGATTCCCAAATGGGTGAATTCTTTTGCATTTAATACTTGCACATTGCCCCAAGCAGTGCAGCTGTGCGGTGGATTAATGGAAGGGGGCACGAGTGATTATTTTACAGTGGACAGAGAATATCCTTCATGAGACCCTTCCTGGAAACACTTTCCCACCGTCTGCTGGTCTTCGAGCAGTCAAAACACCATTGCCATCGCCCGTGCCTTTTTGTGCATGAAGTCATCGCCAGAAATGGCACGCCGTGTGCCAAAAAGGAGACAAATATGAGGCTGCGTAGAACGTTTTGTGAGCAGGTCTCATTTACCTGTGTCTCTTCTTTTCCTTTAAGTGAACATCACCTTGACCACATTTATGTGTTCCTTGTCCAGGCATGAAACGTTGGGGCATATGGTAACCTTGCACAATCAATTCCACTTCTGGCCCTTTGTACTTTTGCAAAATAAAGCCATTAGTCTCAGTCAAAAGAAATATTTATGTGGCTCTAGCAATCATCTCCCTTCATTATCCCAGTTCTGACAATAGCCATATTCAGGTGTTCCTTCAACACACAAGTCAGGGAGTGCTGAGTGTCTCCCCATTCCCATCCCACCTTGTTCTTTGCTTCCGTATGAACGTTTCCTTTCCAAATTGGTCTCTTTCCACCTGAGAAGCTGAGCATTCCTCGGCTCCTATACGAGGTCAGGTGAGTTAACACCTGAATATGGTATCACTTGTGTGACTTGGAAGGCAAGGACAAAGCAGGGGTTGCTTAGAGGACAGTGCATATATGCATACACAACACATAAAGAGAGAACCGAGTCTGAGATCACCAAAAGCAAGGAGGAGAGGGACCAATCTATGCAATATTTCATAGCTTTCCCCTGCTTGGGCTAAGTGAGCTTTCAAGTAATAGTCTTGTTTGTGGGTTGGCAGGATGAGCCAGAAGTCTTTCATACTTAAATATGAAGAACTAGCTGTACCCACCGCACGTTGCTGTGGCCAACCTTCCCTTCCTCTTTCTTTCCTCTTTTCTTTCTCTCCTTCCTTCCTTCCTTCCTTCCTTCCTTCCTTCCTTCCTTCCTTCCTTCCTTCCTTCCTTCCTTGTTTTCTTACTTTCTCTCCTTCCTTCCTTCCTTCCTTCCTTCCTTCCTTCCTTCCTTCCTTCCTTCTCTTCCTCTTCCCTTCCTTCCCCCCTTTTCTTTCCCTTCCTCTTTCTCCCTATTCTTCCTTCTCTATCTATTCTTGGACTACAACTCCCAGCAGTCCTCCTGATCGATCGATCTACCTACCTATCTATCTCTATCTAATCTATCTATCTTATCTATCTGGAGGATTGCTGGGAGTTGCAGTTCAGGAATAGGAAATATGCATGGATTGGGACGCTCTCAAAGAAATCCAAGGAGCAGAAAACTCGCAGCTTGGAAGCAGTGCATTTGGATCATCCTCCTCTCCTAACGTGCCTGGTTTAGGGGATGTTGGGAGATGTAGTCTGAAAAAGAGTGTGGATATTTTATTGTGTGTTTTGTTTGCCAGGGGGAGGGTTTTTTGCGCATGCGCTGTAGTGTCTTTTTGCTTTTTTGGCTTTTTAAGTCTATTTGGTTGCGTTTTTCAGTGTTTGGATGAGTGATGGTCACTCGTTGGCTTGATTGTGTCCCGATTTGGTATCAATTTGTCCAGTGGTATTTGAGTTATGTTAATCCCACAAACGAACATTACATTTTTATTTATATAGATGTCACCAAATATGTGACCTACCACCGAGCTATGAGTAGGTAGAGCTGGGCATTGGGCAACCCACAACCCACAGCCCACTGTTCAAATCAGTGTACTTTCCTATTGATTGTTGTGTTCACCTCATGGGCACTGCTGTATTTACTGGCATGATAGGAGGAAATGGGCCACTTTCCCTCTGGAAATGACCAAAGATTCCTTTGATAACTTGTTTTTTAACCTGTGGAGGCCTCCATGATTGTGATAGGAGAAACACAGGCAGACATAAGAATTCTGGCATCCCACGAATATCACCCTGAAAGATGGTTGCCAAAAGGACACGAGGGCAGAACAACACCATCCTTAAAGGTTGGCTCTATTCCCTCATTTCTTCCTCATCCTGTGTTTGGTTCAACTACACAACCTTTTGATCGATGCAGTGTTTAGCTTGTCATTTCAGGCCTTGGTTGAAATATTTCTCCTCTACTCTGTCTTTTATGGATGAAGGATGCCTCTCCATCTATCCTATACTGAGTGATTGAGGGATCACTGAGAGAACTGGTTTGGGTACTGCAAACAGCTGTCACATTGTCAGCTTACTGTGGAAAGTTCAAAATTTTCTATCTTAGCAGAGGCTGGATAATACTAGAAGAGTGATTTTATATTGCATCCTGCATGCATGTTTTGCATTGGGACAGGACTAAATGGCCTTTATGGTCCCTTCTAACCCTATGATCCCTCCTCCACCTTCTCCCCAGTTCTGGGGTCCTTTTACACTGTATGATTATAGTGCTATGATTCCACTTCAATGACCATGGCAACATCCCATGGAATCGTGGGATTTGTAGTATGGGGGGGGGGGTGTGTGTTTAGAATGCTGCCTCACTAACCAATCACTTCCAGGATTCCATAGGATGCAACCATGGCAGCTAAAGTGGGATCAGAGTGCCAGCATTGTTTCATGTGAAAGGGCCCCTGATTCTTAGAAACAGAAAAAAAGTATGAACTGACAGTTCTCAACATATTGGTGACCTTTTAGAAACAGGGCCAGAACACTGAGTATACCAAAATCTTTAAAAGGATAAGGATAGTTTTCAGAAGTATCCCTCTTCAAATAACTAGGGGGAGGTTTTGCCCGGCTTGCTACTGCTAAGCCTCGGCTTGAACAACATCAATCAATCAGGCGTTCCACATGATGGACCACCGGTCTGACCTGCAGTTGCAACATTTCTATTTTTGTGGCATGAAAGCAGCGTGACGTTTTCCATTACCACATTGTGTGCTCTTCCTAGTGATGATGAGGGCGAGGGAAAAGATCAACCTTGTAAAAGTAACACCTTGTTCCTGAACATCTTGGCACAGGCACTGTTTGCATGTCATACTTGCTCTGTCAAAACAAGTTTTCTTCGCCCCTCAGGGTCAACCTAGCTTTTGAGCATCAAGCTGTCATCTTGGGGCATCATCAGGAGCATTAGCCAGATAACACACCACCAGTTCACATTCCAGAACAATTATGATGGCTGATGATGAATGAGCCGGCTTTAGAGACAGAAGGAAATTCCGACAGGTGGAGTGACCTTCAGAGAGAGTTGTGTTTATTTGACTAGTGCTAGTAGCCAGGAGGACTTGGGGAGGAGATTAAATTGAGCACAGACTAGACACCCAGTCCTGTATCTTAGCCACAAATGAGCTCCAGAGGCAGAAAGTACATACTTTCTTTGGAAGAGAAGACTGGAGGTGCATCTACACTATGGTGTCAATGCTCAATGTTATGAAATCGTGGGAGTTGTCACTTTACAAGGTCTAAATAATGCTGTTGCCTCATCAAACAACAACTCTCATGATTTGTAGTTTGATGTACCCAATACATTCAGACTAGAATATATCAAATACGACCTATGGGAATTCTTGTTTGATGAGGAATCTGCACCATTTGACCTTCATAAGAGAATTTTTGATACACTCTAGTTTGAACAATAGGTTCATACTAGGATATATCAGAAGTTCTCCTATGAAGGTTCCAATTTTATTTCCCCCAAGGACTTTGGGGAAATCATCACTAGTCTGGCAAACTGGGAAATGATCTGAAGGGGTGAAGTCTCATTTCCTCTTGCATCATTTCCCCCTCCCTCACCCAGCCATACCACAGAGTTATCAACCACTCTAATAGCACTTCAGGATGGGGATTTCAATAGGACAAGGTCTAGAAGACTTCAATCCCTTCTATCCCATCATTAATTCCTCACACTCAACACCACTCTGCAAGACCAGGATTGGGTTTAACAGGACGCTTAGCCCAACGGTGTGCTTTCCTGGTGATGGCAGACAGCCCTAGTGCAGCCCTTTTTAAATTCCCCATAAGGCCTATGGTGCATTGTGTCTCTCAGGCCCTGTGAGAAATTTAAATGGTTACACTGGAATGTGAGATAATCATTTGAAATGGAAAGCCAATGCTGATTCAGCAGTTGCCCCCTCCGGGTTGCTTGCTGGAGCTTTGAGTGGGATCCAAAGATGCTGCATGCTGATGTCAGGCCTGCAGCCATTGCAAAGCTGCTAATTTGTTGTTTTATTTTAAAGCCCAACCAGCCACACACCAGAGATCCTGACTCGAGATTTCCTGCAGCATGCCTCATCCATTCCTTGATGCAGCGCTTGTTCTCACGGTGTTGCCATGCTATGCAAACAAGTTTGACGACGGGTTGGGTTGCAGCTATTTCATCTTCAGGGCCCCATTCCAACTTGCTTCTGTGAGCTTATCATGACTAATGCCGGCCAAGATCAATGGCATCTTCCCACTTACCTGGTAGCTCCTCCATTCACACCTCGGGGTGTTAGACGGGATCATAAACCAGCACTGCTCTATTCAGGTTGCTAGGGAGGGGTTGCCTTAATTACTCTTTGGAGCGAGATGATGGGATTTTCACCATCTCCCCATGCAAGGCTCAGAGGGAGTGTAATTTATGAACGTGGCATTCTCATTCCTCCAGGGAAGGTGCCTCACCTTTTTTTTTTTTTCATTTCAAAGGATGGGGAAAACCCAGGATTTTCCCTCTTGTTTATTCAGCAGTAGTGAAGACAAAACCGGTTGCTACTATATACGCACACACCCATCTTGCCAGCCTGCACAAACCATGCAAGGTCCTATCACATGCATTTAGGATTCACTTGTCAGACTTTCTTTTTCCATATTGTGCATGTTGTCGTCATTATTGTTATTATAGTTATTGGAACCTTTTCGCTCTCTCTCTTTTCCGATCTGCATGAATGAGCACCATGGCATCTATTTCCTCCTTATTTTCCTGAGCAAATGCATAGAATCTTAAAATCGTAGAGTTGGACGAGGCTGCAAGGGTCATTTATTTCAATAATAATAATAATAATAATAATAATAATAATAGTAACAACAACAACAACACTTTATTTGGATTCCGCCCTATCTCTCTGTGGGTGCAGTTTCCAGCATATATACAGACACAGGCAAACATTCAATGCCTTGAAACAATGAAAGACAGTACACAGACAAAGGCAAAGGCTTCTCTTCACATCTCCGGCTCTGAGGGAGGTGCTCATCTCCATTTTCAAGCCGAAGATCCTGTGTTGTCCGTAGATATCTCCTAGGTCATGTAGATAGCATATCTGCTTGGAGCGCCGCTTACCTTCCCACTGAGGTGGTACCTATTTATCTACTCACATTTGCATGTTTTCAAACTGCTAGGTTGGCAGGAGCTCGGGATAACAGCGGGAGATCACCCCGTCCTGCGGATTCGAACTACCAACCTTCCAGTCAGAAGGTTCAGCAGTTCAACTGTTTAACACATTGCACCACTGCAGCCCCTATTCAACAGAAGAATACACGATGAAAGCACTTCTGAAAGATGCCCACCCAATCTCTGCTAGAAGACATTCAAAGAAGGAGAGTTTGCCACAGGACGAGGCAATCTATTCCACTGTCAAATTGCTGTTATACTGTAAAAAGTTCTGGAGAGACCCAAATTTCAGACCTTGGACTAAGTGGATGAAGAAAGCCTCATCAAGGAAGAAACAAATAGCAACACAAATGCAGGCTCCGACCTGCCAAAGTTAAATGTCAGCGATCAATAGCTCCCTTACTCATACCTATTGCTTGGACCAGTATTATTTAGAGTGTGTGTCGACTTTTACCTCCAGCAATAATATCTGAGCTGATTGTTGCATTATGGAGGTGAGTTTAGCATTGTGAGTCCATTAAATACGGCACGCACAGTCTGACGTACATCCATTTATATTCTGCTCCATTCTCGGGCATGTGTGGAAACAAAACAAGTGAGGGCAAAAACTTCTCTACATAGAAGTTATAAACTGGTACAGGCACAAGTTCGAAACAAAGCGAATGGAAATATAGATTGTAGAAAGTGTCATACATGACATGATTTTATTGAAGCAGATTGGTTCACACATCTACAAGGCTCAGGACTGGGGACTTTGTGACACATCAGGTGGTCACAAAATAAGAGTTAGAAGACACATCTACTCCAACCTCCTCCCAATTCCAAAATCCACAGTAAAGTATCAATGATAACCTTGGCTCACAATGCTCTAATGATGGACAAACAGACATCTTCTGGGGCAGTCTATTCCACTGTCAGAGAGCTTTCACTATAAGGAAGTTATTCCTAGTGGTGAGTCAGAATTTGCCTTTCTTGTTATTTCAATCCATTGGTTTGATTTCTAGAGAGACTGCAAACAAACTCACTGTCATTCGTTAGACTGCAATTTCCATCAGCCCCAGGCAGCATCTCCAGTAGTGACAAATGATGAGAACTATAGCCCAACATCCAAAGAGCTGAAAGCTGACTGCCCTTGGGCTTTGAAAACAATCAAAATGTTCAACTCCACATTTTTCTCTGGGCAATTACAATAATAATAATATTATAATAATAATAACTTCATTCTTATATCCTGCCACCATCTCCCGAAAGGGACTCGGGGCAGCTTACAGATGGCACAAAATGCCTAAAAACAAACATAAATGTGAACACGGTATAAAATACAAAAAAATAACACACATGCACATATAAAAACATCAATTCAGAGTAAATCAAGCTGCGATCCTTTAACCGTGGCAGTAAATTACTGGCACCATGGCCACGCTGTAAACATTGGAATAAAATAAGTACGAGCTGCAATAATGGAGAGAGGACATGGGATAAAGTGCCGGATGTGTGACTACTGCAAAGAACAACTAGGGGATAAATATTCTCAAAGGCTTAATTGAAAAGCCACAAAAGTAAGACAGTGTGGGAGCCTGTCTAATCTCCCTGGGGAGGGAGTTCCAAGGCCGGGGGCCACCATAGACAAAGCCCTCTCCCTTGTCCCCACCAACCGTACTTGAGATGGTGGTGGGACCAAGAGGAGGTCCTCCCCGGTAGACCTTAGAGCCTGCGTCGGTTCATAGGGGGGTACGGTCACGTACTACAGGGAGAAATGAAACAAAAAAAAATAAATCCTGAATATATTTTTAGAGGCAAAAAGAAATCTACAACTTCTTGTCTTGGTCAGGAATTATTTTTTCATGCTTTACTTTTTTGGCACTTGAGATTGCAACTGCATTCTTTTCCAGATGTTGGACTGACGGTCCCCTTCGTCAAAGTCAACACAAGCATTCACAAGGCACAATATGAGCTCCGGTTGAAAACATGTGGAGGTCCACATATTCCGCACTCTTGTTCCATTATATTATCATAATATTATTTTACTTTATGTAACTGGAAAATTCAAAAGCCCTGGACGTACCATGTTCTGCTTTAATTCTCCAATCCTCTTCTTTAGTATTCTAATACATTTTTTTAGATGGAATAACCAAACCTTTCACGGGATTCCAACTGCTGACACCCTAGATTTGCATGAAAGCATTACCATGTTGACAGGTTTATTTCCGATCCTTTTCCTGGGAGGCCTAGCATGGAATTGGGCTTTCCCCAGCTGTCACTGGCGGAGTTGTTTTCCCTAAGTGACTGCTACAACTCCAAGCTCCCTTTCCTGTGGAGTCAATGTCAGCCAGGGCTGTCCCAAGACATTTTGATGCCTGGAACAAAGGACAAGATGATGATGATGATGTTGATGATGATGATGATGATGATGTCCTCTACATCTCCTCATTCCCTGTACAGAAGTGACATGGACTAGCAGTTCAACACTGGGGACACAGAATATCTTCCATTTCAGTTCAGTTTAGCAGGTCCAAGGTATGTTATGTGGTACAGCATCTGCTGGATGAGTTATTTCCTCATTCTGCTTGATAGTAGACCAGTCCCGATGCCAATAGAGACTCCAAACACCATATGTATATGCAGATTTTGATATCTCTCTCCACAGTACGTTTAACAACAAACCTCATTCATTTGAGGAACTTCAAAAAATGAAATGCAAGTTCTGTTCTGTGATGATCCCTACAGAAATATCCTCAAACCCCATGGCTTCTTTACTTACCCCCAACTTCACTTAATTTATGACAAGGTTGAATATCAATCCCACTACAGATTGTTGATAATCTTACTTTTTTGATACTATACACTAACAATGAGGTCTTATTTATTTCATGTCAAAAGCATTGCTTAAATAAGCATAAAACATATAATAGATGAAGCACAAGCGGCTACAGTGACCGCATTGTCTGTAGCTTTAAACAATTCTTCCTCTGTGCAAGAGGCAGGGCATTGTGGACAAGCATACAGATGCAGAGTTGTTTGCTCTGCTCCACAGTCCACAGGGGGACAATGCCAGCTAGCTTATAGAGTCTATCAACAGGTGTAGATTTGAGACATCCTGTGATTATTCTGCATGTTTTCATTCAGGGCTCTATTCACCTACTTCATGTGAGCAGACTTGTGCCAAACAGGGCAGGCATACTCAGCAGTTGAGTAAGACAAGGCCAGGGCTGATGTTCTTGTGAATTTTGGATTTGCACCCTATGCGGTGCCAGTAAGTTTCCACAGGATGTTATTGCATGCAGCTACTTTGTGCTTGGTGTTCATGCAGTGTTTCCTAAATGTTAAGTGTTCAATCTAAGGTAACACCGATATATTTAGGATGGGAACAGTGTTCGAGCTCTTGTCCTTCCCAGGTAAATTTCAATTTCCTGTTGGCTTCATGGTTACGTAGGTGGAAAGCACACACTTGTGTCTTGGCAGGGTTAGATTTCAGGATAAGATCTGATCTGGCATTGAGGCTTCAACTACAATTGGTAGGGCTATAGTTAGAATTTTGTATGTTTCGTTGTTCTCCAAAGAACCTTCAAAGATTCACAAAAATTATCTTTCTATCAGTGTGCAATATCTCTGCCTTCTCACTGGGCATGTACATCCATGCTAATTTTGTTCTCAAAGGGAACAATGACTGATTTTTAGCAATTTCCTTCCAGTGGCAAGAAAATCTTTGAAAATTTGCAGTTCAGACCTTTTTCCATGGAAAATTCACATCTAAGATTTTCATGTACAAAACAACATTTCCTATACTACAACTGTGCATTCTGCCCCCCAAAAGGGCAAACTCGGTGCTGAAGTCCTGAACTGCCCAAATTTTTCCTAACCAGGATTCTCTCAGCCTTTCCCAACACACTTAAAACATGCTTTCCGGTAACGTTACAAATATTATTTCTATCACTACTGCTCACACACCAAAGAGGAAGACGTCCTGACAAAATTCTTCAGAATTAGTTAACAATGTACAAAATTGATAGATGGGCAGAGAAAAAAAGGAAAAATAAAAAAAAAAGATGCAGATAGAAAAACATCAAGACACTAACAGCAGATGAAAATTAACATAGAGAGGAAGGGAGAGTATGTGTATGTAACTATGTATATCACAGTCAAAATGAAATTTTACAACGTTTCAGTTCCAAAATTTCAGAATGCAGACTATTCATATAGAAATGCCTGGAATTGTAGACATTCGTAAAAGATACAGATATCCTTTGTTTTTGAAAGCTTATCTTAACACCATTTGTCTTAAATCTTGATGATTTTGAAGGCACTGGTAATGAATATCCGTTTGCCAGATTAAACACACTCATATCTTGGACCTTCTAAAATGCCATCCATAGCTATTCTCCCTCCCCAACCCCCTTTGCCATTAGAAGAGTATACATTCTTTCCTGTGGCTTTAAGTTACATTATATGTACAAAAGTGGTTAATCCTTTTGGTCTGTTCCCACCAGGACTTGACTTTCAAAGCTTGCAAAAAGCCCTTTTGCGCATTCAGACGGAGGCCACAGCAATCGGCTAAACTGAACAGATACAGGCTTTGCTGCAAATGTTTCTCCCACACACTTGTCAGAGAGGCCAACTTGGAAAAGCTTTCCCCTCTGCAGAGGAAATACCACTGAAAGCTAGAAGAGTTATATCACTTACATAAACGAACAGCAGTCACAACCCAGGAAGGAAATGGAAGGTAACAGAAACCGACATCTGTATCGTCTCATATGAGAGGTCTCCTGGCAAGACCGGAGCCTCGGCCCCTTCCAGGGGGGCGTTTTAGCTTAAAAGTTCGGTTCAGGGATAAGGACTACGGTGAGTTTGTCGCTATGCTGTCCATCCATGGACAATGCTGAACTTGGAAGTTCTATTGTAGGAAGCCATGTCCCATCACCACCTAGCTATGACCAAGAGAAGGAAGCACAGGTCGAAACAATGACGTTGTGTGCAAAACCTTCAACACCAACAAGACAGTGTTCACTATGATTCTTACAAGGGATCCAGGAGTAGCTCAAGGCATTTTGTTGCCTGAAGTGGAGCCCCAAATTGCACCTTTCACCCTCTCAAATCAGCAATGGAAAATTCTTGAAAAAGAGACCCTATAGCAACACTCCTAAGGAGAGTCTAAAACATGCAGGTAGCTGTGTTTGTTTGTCCAGTTGGCTGGCTGGCTATACATTCTAGCAGAAATTTAGTAAAGCTGATGGGTCTTTCCAGTCCAAGACCATGCTGAGCCCTCAATATTTTGGGTTTCAAAAGGAATATGTTCTACATAATACATACAAATAATATGTTCTACATAATACATAATACAATACACAGCTACCTGCATGTTCATGCGCTTTGGTTCATAGTCAGTTCCCCATTCAGCTACTCTGGGGACTGGAACTAAACTCAGAATAGTAAATGATGCAATTGTCCCTGCTGAATAAAACAATCTCATAGTTTTGACCCTGTAAGCCCCTTCTCCGCTATACTGCCAGCAAGTAGTAACTGAAGCCAGTAAGTCAGCACAAAATCTAAAAAGTACTTCACTAGTTTTCACATCCATACATAGAAATGCAGTGTTGTGGATATCTCAACTTTGGTATTCAAGGATATATATATACATACACACACACACACACACACACACACACTTTAGACAAGACACCTCCATGAAAATTATGTAGCAGAAGTCTCAGGAAGAGGAATTACCCATGAATTATGAAACACAACCCTCTTGAGGAATGACAACATTGAGCAACCAAATCAAAATAGAAAAGGTTTGTTTAATGATGCACACACATCTCAGTGTAATGTACATCCGCTTGCACAATGGCACCCTATGGGCCACCTCACTTCCACAAACCTTGAACTGAATGCACAAATTGGACATAATTGGCTAGGAAGATGTTGTATGTTTTGGAGCCAGTTGTAAGGTTCGCACCAAGTGTTGCATAGGTTTCAAATGTGTACATTTTTAAAGCATCTTTTCATTATGTAGACTACATCAAAAGCAGGCATTGGAAACATTACTGTCTGGATAGCAACTCCCTACATCCTCCAGTCAGAAATCCATTGGCTACGGTGACTGGGGGATTCTGAGAGCTATCATCCAAAAAGACCTTTATGGAGCTTTGGTCACAAACTTATGAACGTACAGCTCTCAAATCATAATTTGCGCATTGATCCATGTTCAGTCCCATTGGATGAATGTTGGTCAAAAAGAATGAAAATTGATTTCTTGTATTGTGAGTGGCAAAGTCAAAGGAACACCATCCATGCCAAATCCATCATGACTGCTCGTCACATTTGGTACGACCTTTGCAGGTTCCACTCTTGTTTGTCTTTGCCTTTTCACCAGCACAGTTGGTCTTCTTAGTGACTTGGCTTGCCTCGCATGAGAGCCGCGTGGAAAATCACAGCATGTTGTTTCGACACCAGCGCGAAGGTGTCACCGACGTACTTGTCCTATAGCTGTCATGCTCGATTCAGCCCGACTCAAAGTGACATGGCTAGTCAGAGGCAACAGATTCACTTCCAGCAGCAAGAGAAGTGACACATGGACACTGTGAAAACTTGGGCTCTGCTGGAACAGTTTTTTTTCTATATCAAGGCCAGCATTGGAGCACAACTTTCCATTGTGAGCATTGCAACGTGGTTAGAATTGAGGAGACCAGCATTCAAATCCCTGTTCCCTGTTCAAAATTGTGGAAGAGGAGCCGTGCCCATGGAGGCATTGTTCATGGCTGTGAATTGCACATGAATGCACATAGAAGTGCATTGACATTATGGATGGATATACATTGTACATGCAGATGGACAGGTACATGTAGTTGTGCACGAAGTCACAATTCACTAACAATGAGGCATTGTGCAACTATAACATAATTCTGTTTGCATAAAGTTGTCCTCTGTCTTCTCAATGTATAATCTCTGCATCGGTCATTTGACACTCAGCAGTGCAAATCCTTGGTCCTCTAGTGTTGCATAAGCAAATAATAATAATAATAATAATTATACTAATAATAATAATATAACAACAACAACAACAACAACTTGGGAAGGATCTGAAATGTGATCCAATACAAAAGCCAGGATAGTGATCTTGTTTTCTGTGTACTAAAATTGGTGGGTATCAAATAATAATAATAATAATAATAATAATAATAATAATAATATCCTACTTACTCTGAACTGAGAAGCAAAGTGTTTTTTTTATAATACAGTTGAAATTTCTAAAGTACATGTGCTCATACATAGGGATTGTGAATACAAATCCATTATAGATACATATACATATTTAGTAGGCTTGGGTGGTTTCGTTCGTTAATTTTGTAATTCGTTATTAATTCGTATTTAAATTAGATTACGATCCAATATTGAGCCATACAGGAATAGTGTGAGGAGTAAATTAGATTCGAAACAATTTTTTCAATTTATTTCGTAATTGTTTCGTAATTGTTTCGTTATTATTTTGAAATTATTTCGTAATTATTTCGTAATTATTTTCGCATGTCTGGTGCAAGTTTTATAGTTGTTGTTTGTTTTATCACACCAACAGTCAACAACAGAGGGAGAGGGAAGCTTCAGAAGTTCCCCTTGTCCCATTTGGAGGTTTTTTTTAGCATATTGCACAATCGCGTCCGCCATTAACGAATCAATTTGTAATTATATGAAATTTCGTAAATTTCGAAATTTTTAAAAGGAAAATTTCGGAATTCTTTTAAAAAACGAAACGCGATGGACCCCTAAAAACGAAACTAGTTTAGAAACAATTTTTTCCGTTGTTACCCAGGCCTAGTATTTAGGTTACTCATCTATATGATAGTGATTCTAGCCAATGAATGGATACACACACACACACAAGTCCCCAGTCTCTGACGCCTTGAATTCTGACTTTGTTACATCACTATTATTCAATCCAAAAATTCAAAGCATTTTTCCAAATATTTAACAATGAATCTTACATTTTGCAAGCCTTTTCTGCAAGCCTCTGCAAAGATACCTGAAATAAAGGCACAAGAGTGAATGGGGAGAATCAAAGTGAAACAGTCAAGACCTCAATACATATAACATTATGGTTATATCATAGGCCAGTATCTTTGAATGCCAACTATAAGCTCAATCCCTGCCCCATTCAGTGTGGGAGCTATGGGGATGTCTTCCTAGCCACTTATGTAACTGTAGCATTTGCTTGTATTCACACTGTTTGAGCCCAGAGAGTGTAACCGAGGCCTTGGCAACAAGTCAAGCGATGATAGAGCACGTTCAGAAAATCCAGGGAGTCCCAAATGAGGCCAAAATATGCCATTTGAGACGATTGATTTTCCATGGTTCCAACAGAGAGCTTTCCCCGTTGTTCTCAAAGTGCAGGGCAACCAAGGGGCTCTCTCTTGTGCATTGCAATGGCATGAAGACACAATCAAACATCTGGAACTGAGTCAAAAGAGCAAGGAAGAAAGGGCAGAAGAATCACCAGATAATAAATGGAGAATGTTTTGAAAGAAGCAGAAATGACTGAAAAAGCCAAGGTGTACCAGGCGCTGTCTGGGATTACACATGTAACAACAAATGAGTCAGAAATCTCTTGAGATCTTGAAGCTTTTGATGAGCTTTGAGACAATGACAACCCATCTCCAATCTAAGAAAGGTATGGGTTTACTCTGTCCTGTATTCCACTCTTCCTAGAGTCTGAACAAACTCTCTGAATGGTGGTTTAGTACCTGATTTTTCTGCAATGAGCTCAAAGCTGTGTACATACCTTCCCTCCTCTCCATTTCATCTTCACAACAAGCTTGAGCGGTAAATCAGAGCTAAGAGAGTCAAAGAGTGTCACACTGCTGCCCAGTGAGCTCCACATCACACAGTGGGAACTAGAACCTTGGTTTCCCAAGATTTGGTCCAGCACTCATGATCTCTCAAGTTCTGGTCCAAAACTCTAATAATTACACCATCTTCTTCTCAGTGTAGTGAATGTTTTGTGCTGCTAGGAGCAGAATGAGGCTACCAGCTATGGTCCCCTTCCTTCCATCACAGTCCCATTGTTAGGCTCTGCAGTCTTATGCACTCCTGAAGAACTCATCTAGGGGGAACCATCCAGTTCAGATTTATCAATCAACCACCATATAGCAGATGATGGAATAGGGTCCCATGGACATGACTGTGCACCACCACTCCCTTTCTCATGCATTTCATTAGAGGAGCGTGTATAACTGACACAGCTTTAGATGGTGTGAGGAGCTAGTTGCCCTCCAGATGCTTTTAGGCTACTGCCCCCATCATCCATGATCACTCACCATGCCAACCAGGTTTGATGGGACTTGAGATCTATTGATGCCTGGAGAACCACCAGTTTCCCACATAGTTTATTATTATTTCTAGCTTTAGCACATGCACTGTTTGCTGTGGGCTTCTGCTCATCAAATACACTTACCTCCTTTCCCCTGTTTGTATCACCAATGCTTGGAAAACACCAAGGCATTGTTTGTACGGCAGCATCAATGGACTCTTTATGTACTGGTGAACTGATGAATCACTGCTTTGAGTCCCAACTCGGGAGAAAAGTGGGATGGGAAAATAATAATAATAATAATAATAATAATAATGGACAATTGCATGCATGCTCAAGAAAACAACAACAACAGATCACATCCTCAGCTGCTGCAAGAAGATCATGCAGACAGACTACAAGCAGAGGCATAACATCGTTGCTCAGATGATTAATTGGAACTTGTGCCACAAATACCATCTGCCTGCAACAAAGAACTGGTGGGGTAACAAGCCTGAAAAGGTTACAGAAAATGAACACATCAAACTACTCTGGGACTTCCAAATTCAGACAGACTGAGTTTTGGAGCACAAGACTCCTGACCTCATGATCGTGTTAAAAAAACAAAATATGGATTGTCCATGTTGCAATCCCAGGTGACAGCAGGACTGAAGGGAAACGACTGGAAAAGCTGACATGATATGAGGATTTAAAGATCGAACTGCAAAGACTCTGACACAAGCCAGTAAAGGTGGTCCCAGTGGTGATCAGCACACTGGGTGCAGTGCCTCAAGACCTTGGCCTGCACTTAAACATAATCGGCGCTGACAAAATTACCATCTGCCAGTTGCAGAAGGCCACCTGACTGGGATCTGCACACATTATTCGTCGATACATCACACAATCCTAGATACTTGGGAATAGTCTGACGAGTGATCCAATACAACAGCCAGCAGAGTGACCTTGTTTGCTGTGGATCTTATTGTGTTTCAAATTATTATTATTATTATTATTATTATTATTATTATTATTATTATTATATTATTATTATTATACCCTGCCTCCATCTTCCCGAAGGGACTTGGGGTGTGTTACATGGGTCCAAGCCCAGTTAAAACATAACACATTAAAAAGCATATCAACAAAATAATAACCAAAAGCAATATAAGAAGATAAAAACAACAACATTAAGCAATATATAAAACAAATATCAGAACCAACAACCAATAGTAAAATTCAATATCTCGTCTTGGGTGCCCACCTTGACCTCAGAGACCATATTCTCTGACCATGGTCACTTTGGAAGGTCATTTTGGTGGATTGTAGAAGCAGAGCCTTTTCAGTAGTGTGCCCACTTTCCTGTAATTTTCCTTGTCCCTCTCTCTGGTAGACATTCAATGGACTCTAAAGTTTTTTTTTAGAAAATGTCAAGCAAGAGGATAAAGGGAGTGGCAAGTGCTTTCAATGCAATTTGAAATATTTGATTGGAACCCAAGGTCCTAATTTATTTGTACTTCACTCTCTTCATCCTTCCTTGGAACTCATGACATTGGATTAGATCCAGGCTTGACCATAATCAGAGCTATTGAAATAAATGATATCCAACTTAATCGTAACATATTTGTGCCATAAGTTTGGATGGGTCATCTCTAAGACAAGACAAGTCTAGAGCCAAGCTGTTTGCTTAACTTTGCTCTTCTTTGAATCCTCTGAACATGGTTCAGCAGAGACTAAGTTCATATAACATTTGAAGCAAGGTCTTTGGGCCACACCAAATCCTTTAAATATATATATATAAATGGTATTGTCAAACTTGGTGGTTTCTTTCCCCAGATGATCACAGCATTCAGTGAAACATCATTAGAACAAGATCCTTTTTCTCCATGGAGTTTGACCTCCATGATTTCTCATTGTTTGTATTCCATAATGAACAATCTGGTCATGATCTTTAATTGTATACTTGAAAACAATCTTTTTTCATTTTAACTCTTATGAAAGGAAAATAGAACAGTGTTGTTGTTTTTAAAAAACAAAAACAAGACTAAATGATGTGAACTCCATATGCATAATGTTTCCAGAGCTGGCTCTTTGCTCTCTTTCTGCCTTGAGTGTGTATGTGCGCACACACACATACAGAGAGAGAGAGAGAGCTTGGCATCGACATAAACATACAATGCTCCTTCGTTGTGCACTGAACCCTTGGGCAAATGTTGAGCTGACAATAGTGGCACTAATGCTAATGAATTCTGATTATTCGGATCAGTCATTAAACTAATAAGCCCATCTCCAAATTAGCGTGGCTGCTTCAGCCAGCGAAAATTTCATCAAATCGGCTTCATTATTTTAGACGTCGTGCACTTGGCAAGAGTGGCTGCGGGAGAGGAGAATGGGACCCTCATCTGATAATTTTATCACTCGACTGCCAGACCGTGAAAAAATTGGTGTGATGAAGTTTGTCCCCCCTCCCCTTCCCTTGTTCTGGGGGGAAGAGGACCGGGGTTGGGGAGGGCAATGTTTGTGTGGATGTGGTTAGATTGCTCTCTTCTCTCTTAATTAAACCAAAGCCATCTTTTCCTTGCGGTTCAACATAAACTGCCTTTCCTTCCCCCTTTCCGCCATCCACACACATCCTCCATGTCCTTGGAGGGTTTGCGTGCGGGACTGAGACACCGCTTTCAACGCAAACAAGACCCCCTCGTCTTCCCGATCCCTTCCTCCACTGGCCCTGTTTGCTTCTTAATTTGTGAAGAAAACAGAAACAGCCGAAACATATCCCCTGGTCACGCTTTAATTTCCACCACTACCCCTCCCTCGTGATGATTTAAGTTTTGTTAGCATTGCAAAATTAATTGAGGACCACGAGGCTCCCATGTGGCTAATGCGCCTCTGCCTTTCGGCTGACAGCTTTACCTCCCGACCCTGGAGTTGGCGGTGAGAGGCCAAAAGTGGACAGGAGAGACAATTCACAGCCTCTTGCTAATATATTCATCATCAGCAGCAGCAGCAGCAACAACAACAACATCTTGGTCTCCATGCAGTCCTCATGGGCCACAGCCTTGCTTCAGCTCTCATAAAGTAAAGATATAACTCTTCACCCCCTCCGCCTCAAATCAAATCATTTTACCGAGTTTTTTCCCACCTTGAGAAAATCTTCCAAAACACTCCAATTTTGGAAGACCGTTGCTATTTGGGACTTATTTACACATAACCTCAGCAATGAAATGAAATGTATTACCCAAGAAATGGAATTTTCAGTGCAGAATGTTATTTCCAGTGCAGAACATTTCCTACACAAAACAGTTGTCTGTCAATTTTGCATGAAAAAAGACCCGATTTCCAAAAATTCTTATTCATCCAGGATTCTCCCCATCAGGATTTCTCAACAGTACAGAAAAATGTCTTTGCAACTATTTGTTTTAGTACTTTTGAATAGTATTTCCATACCCATCATGAAGAAACCATAAAAGGAATGGAGTCATATAGATCTCAGGGTTTGTCCAGAGAGATATAGATCTTTGTGAGGTTTCCAGCTAAGGTGGACTTTGTGTGGTCCTCAGATGTTAGATTGCAACCCCCAACAGCCCTACCCAGCACAAATATTAGCTAAAAGTGAGGGATGCTGGGTGTTGCAGTTCAACCAAATCTGAAGGGCCACAGTGACTCCTATCTCCAGTCTACAAGGAGAAGGATAGAGTTAGAAATACTTCTTGATCTTGTTTGCTTCCACATCCACATTTTTCCCCAAAATATGAAGACATTTTCAACTAATAGCCAATCCTTCAAAAAGCACTTAAAATAAAGTTGTTCCCGATTAGCACTGCCTGCTTTCAGCAGGTCTATCTATTCTCAGCTTGGAAAGGGCTGCATTGGACATGTCTGCTCTTAAGGTGATCCAGGTTCACCGCTAAACTGCTTGAACACACAGGGGCTCCAACCTAAACTTTCAGTGCTCCAAGCCTGGGCCTGGATTCAAGAACCTGTCCATTCTCATTTCTCTCATATAGATTGTTTTAAATCTTAGGTTCTTTACATTGTAAATATGAAAAAAAAATCCACCCATCTATGGCTTTTGGTCTTACCTAAAACAAACTGAAATGAAAAATTCACCCATCTCATTTTTACACACACACACACACTCAGATGTATGGTTGTGAGGTCAAATCAAGGGTATTACACCCCGAATTGGAATCCTCCCTCAATGAAATTCCCCTTCATCTCCCAAATGTCTAGAATTGCAGCAAATGCAGTCTTCAGAATGAAATAGAGTTTTTCAATTTGCTGTGTTCACATTCCCTCGATACTAGCTTTGCTCACCCCTTTTCTTTGGATGCCCCAACAGTGTTTCTATGAAGGCACAACTGAAGTTTGCAAGTTGGGGTGCATAAGTGGTGTAAAATATTCATGCCATTGGTTCTTTGTCTATTGTTTAATCTGACTATTTTATTTTATTATATTTTATTCCTTTTATTAACTTGTCATTTATCTTTTAGATATTGTTTATTGTATTTACTTATGCTGTGAGCTGCCCCGAATCCTTTTGGGGAGATGGGGTGGGATAGAAATAAAGATGATGATGATGGTGATGGTGATTGTTTCAAGCCACACTGGAAAAGGTTCCGGTTCTTGAATTTGGCTTACCTGGTCAGGGAAAATTCATTTCATTTGTTTGTTATTTATTTATTTATTTTGTCATGTCAGGAGCAACTTGAGAAACTGCAAGTCGCTTCTGGTGTGAGAGAATTGGCCGTCTGCAAGGACGTTGACCAGGGGACGCCCGGATGAATCGATGTTTTTATCATCCATGTGGGAGGCTTCTCTCATGTCCCCACATGAGGAGCTGGAGCTGATAGAGGGAGCTCATCCACCTCTCCCCAGATTCAAACCTGCGACCTGTCGGTCTTCAGTCCTGCTGGCACAAGGGTTTAACCCACTGCGCCACTGGGGGGGAGGGGATAATTTTTTAAAAAATGAATAGTTTACATATTCCCCCAGATTAGAATCAGATCAGAAAGACTGCATAGTGTGGAAAGTGTGAAACAGATAGTGGGTTGTTCCTAGCCTATAGCCACCATGACTAGTAGCCATTGATATGCCTTTATCCTCCGTGGCTTTTTCTAATTCCCCTTGTAAAGCTATGTAAGCTGGTAGTTGCTCTCACACCATATGGCCAGAAATGAAGCCTGCCCTATGTGAACCCGTCCTTCCATTTTACCTGTCCCGAATCTCTCACCGATCCCTTTCGACGCATGACCCCCACATTGTAATGTTAGAAGGGAGGAAAGCATATCCTTTCCTCGGGCTTCCAAACCAGACTCATATGCTGAAGTAATTGGTTTGAATAACTCCAAATGCCTTGGAGAAAGCATCCCCAGTTACTGCCAGCCTTATCACATATGTGACTTTTGAACGTGGAAGTTCTTCACCAAGCCGGGTTCAAGTTCTTATCTCTGATGGCCTGGAGGAGGGCAGGACATTTCGAGCATCCTTCAGGAAGGGCCAGGGAGACCTTTAGAAACTGACACCCAAGTTGGAAAGCCCTCGGATTCGAGGAGACAGGTACACCGGTAACCTTCTCAACCCCTCTTCCCGTCATCCAAGCACAGACCGAAGGCGAGCCTGAACTCTCCCGCTCCTGCGAAAAGCCACACAATAGATCTGTGTCAACAGTGATTAACCATCGCTCGGCACACCATCCATTTGCCATTTCTTAGGCCCAAACATGCCAACGTTGGTAATCTAATCGCCGGGTGGCAGTGGCCCCTTCCAGGTTAAGTGTATTAGAGGACCTGCAGAAATGGCTCCTCTCTGGCAGGCTGTAGGCTGCAACTTCCTTACACAGGCGGACTCCCCTTCATTTCCCCACTCCCTTTCCCTGAAGAGCATCGGGGTCAGGACCTCCCCAGCATGGAGCGGAGTAAAACACTAACAGAGAGAGACGAGAGGATATTGGAAACATATTCCTGAGGCTTGAGTGCTTTGGAAATCTGAGAGGAACGGCAGGCGTTAAGTTCGAGCTTTTGGTGCCGTGTAGGCTTTGGAGGCTTTTTTTTACACTGGGTTTCACAGGAATTGGGATAAAGATATCAGCTAAGCAAAACAGGCTAAAGGGGTGATGAATGTTTTTTGTTTCCCTTTTGGTAAGAGAATATGTTTTGTGGGAAAGTTCCACCAATAAGTGGGATAGAGGGATATGCATTGGAGATATCTAGAATCATAGAGCTGGAAGAGAAGAAGGGAAGCCAACAAGAGTGGGAAGTAACACGATTCCACAGCCTAAGGCAGCCACCTCACTCTACCTAATGAGCAGGCTGGCTTAATACTAAGCATATTCAAAGTGTTTTTTTGAGCATGCAACACACCTTTAGTACATTAGCCCAGTAAGCCTTCCAAAAACCATATCCTGGAATAAGGTTTGTATGTTCATTTTCGTTTTGCGTATTATGGAGGCAAGATGAAGCATAGGTGTGGTTAGGTAACTTAAGACTCTTCACAGCTACAAGGTGGTGGCAGGTGAAAGAGCTCTGTCATCATTAATGTGTATTTCTTCATGAGTTAAAAATGTTTTTGTAACTCATTCTTGGTTGAACCTCCTGTGCACTTTGCGCCTGGGGCATGCTAAAACGCTGTATTTGGAAACCTTGCTCTATCATAGGTGTTTGGGACTGCTGTTGCCATTCTTCACTTCCTTGAATGATCTGAATGTGACCTGAACAGGCTGAAGGTCTTGGCGGGCACTTCCAGACAGACATTTATCCCAGAAACATTCGCATTTCAAAAACATGAATGTTCCTGGGGGCCGATCCACACACAGCCCGGAAAGCGCATGGGTGTCCAGATGTTTTCCCAGAACTTTCCAGGATAACAACCAGACATTCTAACCCCCCAAATCCCTTTGAAAAACAAAAGAACTTACCCAGCCTCCATTACAGGGGATGTAGAAATGACGGACCAGGAGAAGGAGGGGAGGGCAGGAGGGATTTTCCTCCCCTCCTTCTCCTGGCACATATTTTCTACGTGCCAGTACAGCTCCAGAACCACTCAAATAGAGACCGGGTAAGTTCTTTTTTGAAGGGCTTTGGGGGCTTTTGCGGAGGGAGGTGGTATTCTCATGGTTTTCCAGGCTAATTTAGCCAGGAAAACCATGGGACTACTGTCTGGACTGCCCCCTCAAAGGTACATTATTATTATTATTATTATTATTATTATTATTATTATTATTATTATTATTATTTCTACCTTGCCACCATCTCCCTGAAGGGACTCAGGGTGGCTAACAAAACATTACAAAGTACCACACACACACACAAACCAATTACATAGTTATCAAAGTGATAAAACATGAGCAGACATCCATAAAATAACACATAATAAAATTAAAATTCCAAATTCATAAAACGAAGTCATAAGTGCAGATAAAACTGATTGTTTTCAATTACTTAACCGAAAGGTAGCTGCCAAGTCCTCAGACTAACCCTTAAAATCTGCTCAAGATCAAAGGCTTGATTAAAAAGCCATGTTTTCAGACTGGATCTGGAAGCTTGAAGAGAGGGGACTAACCTAATCTCTCTAGGGAGGTCATTCCAGAGTTGGGAGGGGGGCACCACTGAGAAGGCCCTCTCTCGCTTCCCCACCAACTGTTCTTAGGATGATGGTAGGACCGAGAGGAGGGCCTCCCCAGCAGATCTTAGAGCCCTCACTAGTTCATAGAAGAAAATGCAGTCACGAAGATAGGTTGGATCCAAAGCATATGAGGCACTTTGAATTTGGTCCAGAAACTTGTTGGAAGCCAGTGGAGATGCTTTAATAGGGGTTTGGTATGCTCTCTATAGCTAGCCCCAGTTAGTAACTTGGCGGCCGATCTTTGCACTAACTGCAGCTTCCGAGCTGTCTTCAAAAGCAGCCCCACATAAATGCAGTCATCCATTCTGGATGTAACTAAGGCATGGACCACTGTGTCCAAGTCAGGCTTTTTGAGGTATGGTTGCAGCAGGCGCATCAGTTTTAACTGTGCAAAGGCCCTCCCAGGCACCACCACCTGATCTTCAAGCATCAGCGCTGAGTCCAGAAGAACCCCCAGACTGCAGGCCTGTGTCCTCAGGGGTAGTGGGACCCCATTGATCACAGGTTGCCACACTATACTCCAATTGGCCTCGTGACTGGCCAAGAGGACCCCTGTCTTGTCTGGATTAAACCTCAGTTTGTTGGCCCGCATCCAGTCTATCACAGCTGCCAGACACTGATCCAGAATCTGGAGAGCTTCCTTGGAATGAGGTGGAAAGGAGTTTGTGTCATCTGCACAGAGATGGGCATGTTCATATCCTGTGCATACACCAGACATGCTGCTGGTGCCTGAGTTTGACATCTTCCACTATTTTGAAATGTGTGTTTTCGGTTTTTTTACCACTTCTGCTGCAGATTTAGTAAATGGTGGTTTTGATGAGACCAACTTATATAGTCCAAATTCCTGAGGAGGTTATACCAGTTGAATACCAGGATGCCCTACAGCTGTGAAAGGCACAAGGAAGACAACAGATAACGAAAAGTGGGCGAGAAAGGTATTATGGGGATCACACAATACCCTTAGGTTACCCATGTGATACAAGTGAGGTATGACTAACAGATTGAGCTCTCCAACGTCATGTGTGAAGAATCTAAGACACATACACAAAAACAATTTCCAACCTTTAATTTTGAAAGCAGAAGGACATTGGAAAGGGAGGCCTGATTTGCACAAAGAGCACAGTGTGAGAAATGCTCACATTTGGAAGACTAGAATATGACAACCATCTCCAAAGGATTGCCATATTCTGCCACCACTAAAAAGGCCCCATCAAATATATACACCATCCATGGACAGAATATGAAGCAAGGATAACTAACAAAAACTAACAAAATGAAGTTCAAGAGTGACAAATGAAAGATACTCCACTTAGGAAGAAAAAATGAAATGCAAATATGCAGAATGGGGGACGCCTGGCTTGAGAGCAGTACGTGTGAAAAAGATTTTGGAGTCCTCATGGACAACAAGTTAAGCATGAGCCAAAAATGTCATGTGGCAACAAAAAAGTCAATGTAATTTTGGCCTACATAAATAGGAGTATAGTGTCTAGATCCAGGAAAGTCAGGCTACCCCTCTATTCTGCCTTGGTCAGACCACATCTGGAATATTGTGTCCAATTCTGGGCACCACAATTTAAGGGAGATGTTGACAAGCTGGAATGTGTCCAGAGAAGGGCGACTAAAATAATGAAGGGTCTGGAGAACAAGCCCTATGAGGAGCGGCTTAAAGAACTGGGCATGTTTATCCTTCAGAAGAGAAGTCTGAGAGGAGACATGATGGTCATGTATAAATATGTGAGGGGAAGTCATAGAGAGGAGGGAGCAAGCTTGTTTTCTGCTACCCTGGAGACTAGAAGACTAGGATGGAGAACAACGGCTTCAAACTACAGGAAATGAGATTCCACCTGAACATTACGAAGAATTTCCTGACTGTGAGAGCTGTTAAGCAGTGGAACTCTCTGTCCTGGAGTGTGGTGGAGGCTCCTTCTTTGGAGGCTTTTAAGCCTTGTTGACCAAAAGGTCATAGGTTCGAATCCGGGGAGCAGTGTGAGCTTCCGTTGTCAGCCCCAGCTTCTACCAACCAAGCATGAAAACATGCAAGTGTGAGTAGATCAATAGGTACCGATCCGGCAGGAAGGTAACAGTGCTCCATGCAGTCATGCTGGCCAAATGACCTTGGAGGTGTCTACAGACAACACCGGTTCTTCGACTTAGAAATTGAGATGAGCACCAACCCCCAGAGTTGGACACGACTGGACTTAATGTCAGGGGAAAACCTTGACCTTTACCTTTTTAAGCAGAGGCTGGATGGCCATCTGTTGGGAGTGCTTTGAATGCAATTTTGCTGCTTCTTGGCAGAAAGAGGTTGGACTGGATGGCCCACGAGGTCTCTTCCAACTCTATAATGCTATGATTCTATGATTGTAACAAGTGAATAAAACCATAAAGGACCAGAAAGTCCATTTGTAACCCCAGATGCAAATTATGAGCAACAGTAATATTAGAACAAACCTCAACCGGCAGTACTATATAAACTGCTGCGAGGTGCACAGAATGAGACTTGTGCAATGATTCATGGTTTCTGGGTTGGTGAAAAAATATCAGAGAGATCGTAGGTGGAATAACTGTGGACAAAAGAAAATAAAGAGCATATATCATTTGCCAGGGTTTTCCAGACTCAAAGGAAGAAGCTTTGGGTTGCTATGTCCCCGAGCTGCCTTTAAAAATGATTTTCTCTTTTAATCCATTATTTCCTGTGAGAACGCACGCTACGTGATTTCTGACCAAAGCCCCTTTCAGATCCCATAAGGGGAGATGATATTTTCCAAATACCTGCTTGATATATGGCTGATCGCCATTTCCAATTTCCAATCGTTCCTTTTCACTTTTGCCCATATGCTGGGTCGAGCCGGAGTCTGGAGATGACACGGATTTATTTTTTGAAGGCAGGAAGGAATGTACCAAAGTTGACTATCTGGGGAATTTGAGAAATGTCACTAAATCACAACCAAACTGAGAGGAGAGAGACTGAGGGATTGAGGGGGGGGGGGGCAAGGACAGGAGGTAAAGGCCTTCCCCCATCTTAGCCGTAAATCAAACAGGGCAGCCATTTCTTTTACAGCTGTGAGGTGGAGATGTGAGACGGAGAGGGAAAGCAGGCAGCTGGTCCCATCTGAGAACTGAGATGCACAAGACGGATTCACAAAGGTCTCGAGAACCAACCTCGCCAGCGTCCACAGGGAAAACTTGGGAAGGGATTGCAAACTGCTGTTGCGGTCTTGTGCTGACACATGATCTACTGAGATGTAGCGAGAGAGCGCCGAGGTGGGGGAAAAGAGACACAAAAGACATTTTAAAAGGCGTAGTGTAAGTGTGCGTTGAAGACGTGAGGAGTATCTGGAGACGCCAGCCGCCATTCCCAGCTCCACACCCTGTAAAACAGAGGTGGGGTGGACAGAAGGCCAATTGGAGACACTTGAAGCCAAAGTAGCTCTGGAGTGCATGCGGCACCATTGCAGTAGCTCACTAGGGCTTCCAGAGCTAAGGCCTTTCGCCTTGGCTACCTGAAAAGATTGCCTCTGGAATCCAGGCCCCCCTCCACACAGCCATACAGCCCAGAATATCAAGGCAGAAAATCCCACAATATCTGCTTTGAACTGGGTTATCTGAGGCCACACTGTCATATATTCCAGTTCAAAGCAAAAAATGTGGAAGGGGCCCAGGAGGCTCAAACAGCAGCCTGTAGAAGGCAAAGAACCATATTGAACATCACTTCTGCTGAGTACCATTGCTAACAACAAGATAAATGTAAAATGGAGCCGCAGTGGCGCAATGGGTTAAACCCTTGTGCCGGCTGAACTGCTGACCTAAAGGTCGGCGGTTTGAATCCATCTGTCAGTTCCAGCTTCCCATGCAGGGAAATGAGAGAAGCCTATGCCGTTGCACCTGAAGGCTATAACTCTTAGTGAAAGAGACATAGACATCTTTCCCCCAGGGGATTGCTTCTCGCCTTCCTTTAAAGAACTGGAACTCCCAAGGACCAAAAACACTGTAGATAACTCAAAATAGGTTTTATTGTTCACAAAGAGTTATCCCTTTAAGGCAATAAGCTGGAAGTTTCAAAGGGGTAAAGGAAATATACATTACAGTCTCTGGTTGTCTTGGGTCCAAGTAGATTTTGCAGCTGAAAAGCTTTTCCTGTTCCCTCTTTTCTCAATGGCTGTGAAAGTCGGAAAAAAACATAACCCCCAGTCCAATGGCCTATGTTGAAGGCACGGAGTCTTCCTTTTGATGCCAAAGGACCGGTTTGAAGGCGCTTAGGTCTCCTCAACGTTGTCCAGGGCGATCTGGACATGAAGCATGAGTCCCAAGGGTAAAAACCTTAGAATTGGTGATGAGAGGTAACTTAATTAAGGGCTTTAGAGCCAAGTCTCTTTCTCACGTCTATCTCATATAAAGTTTGATGGTAGAATGGAAAAGGAAAAGCTCTACCCTCCTCCAGGAAGAGGTGGAGCCAAGCAATTGAGCTGAGGAAGCAATATAACTGGTGCAAACAACATTGACTGACAGCTATAAATAACCAATAAATCCAACTATACATTTACAAACTAAGCAAGTATGGGCATGTTATACAGTTTAAACCTTTGCACTTTAAAGTTCTATACACAGGTGGTGCCACTCACGCCATCACAAAGCCTCCCTCCCTGGATGTGGTAACACATCCAGGGGTCCCCTGGGCAATGGCTCTGTAGATGGCCAATGCTCTCACACCAGAAACAACTTGCAGTTTCTCAAGATGCTTCTGGCACGATTTTTAAAAAATACGAAATTTGTCTTTATGTTGTTAGCAATCTCCACTCTCCATCCACGGAGTTCCATGGTCTAGGAACAGCCATTGGGAAGGTTCTCTTCCATATCCTTACCAAACAAGCTTAGGAAATGAATGGGATGGAGATAAAGTCCTATACGAAAATGTGTAAGACTCAAGCAGGCTAGTCTGGACCTGAGCTATATTCGGCTACAGTTCATAGCCAACACTTTGAATTGTTGGGTTGCTATGAGTTTTCTGGGCTATCTGGCCATATTCGAGAAGCATTCTCTCCTGAAGTTTCACCCACATTGATGGCATCCTCAGAGGTTGTGAGGCCCCTCTGAGGATGCCTGCCATAGATGTGGGCAAAATGTCAGGATAGAATGCTTCGGGAACATGGCCAGACAGTCCAGAAAACTCAGAGCAACCCAATGATTCTGACCCTAAAAGCCTTTGACAACACTTTGAATTATGTTTATAAATTGGACAGTAGCCAATGGAGCTGGTTCAACAAGGGGTTTACATCCTCTTTTAAGAGAAAAAAATGTGGCATAGGTAAAGGTAAAGGTTTTCCCCTGACACTAAGTCCAATTGTGTCTGACTCTGGGGGTTGGTGCTCTTCTGCATTTCTCCAGGTCCATAGACACCTCCAACGTCATGTGGCCAGCATGACTGCATGGAGCACCCTTCCCACCAGAGTGGTACTTAATTAGTTTTTCTTTTAATCATTACATGTAGCCTGCCCATTGTCACTGTGATTGTGTTTACTGTGATTTTATATTGTTATGCATTCATATGTTTTATGTAATTATGATGTTGTTTATTGTTTTTGTTTTCGGTTTTATTTTGCTGTAATTTATTGTTTGGGCTCCGCCTCATGTAATCCGCCCCGAGTCCCCATTGGGGAGATGGTGGCAGGGTATAAATAAAGATTATTATTATTATTATTATTATTATTATTATTATTATTACCTATTGCTGTACTCACATTTACATGTTTTTGTACTGCTAGGTTGGCAGAAGCTGGGGCTAATAGCGGGAGCTCACCCCGCTCCTCAGATTTGAACTGGCGACCTTTTAGTCAGCAAGTTCAGCAGCTTAGTGGTTTAACCCACTGCGCCACCGGGGGCATATAAAAGGTAGTATATAAAATAATAATAACAATACAGGGAGCATACAACTCCCATGTTACGCCAGCTCCACTAGCTGCCAGTTTGCTACCGGGCACAATTCAAAGGGCTGGCTTTGGCCTATAAAGCCCTAAACGGCCCTGGCCCAAATTACCTGTCTGAACGCATCTCCCGCTATGAACCATCATGGAGATTAAGATCCTTCGGGGAGGCCCTACTTTCCATCCTGCCATTGTCACAGGTGTGATTGGTGGGGACGAGAGACAGGGCCTTCTCAGTGTTTGCTCCCCAGCTATGGAACTCCCTTCCTGGTGAGATCAGGTCGGCCCCCTCCCTCCTGTCCTTTAGAAGGATGGTAAAAACTTGGCTGTGGGACCAAGCTTTTGGGACAGGGCAATGAAGCGGCATGGGAAAGATGAAGAGGCCAATTGGATTTGATGTGGATGGCTAGGACAGTTTTAAATGGTGTATTTTAATATTTTATTATTTTAATATTTTGATAAATGTTTTTTAATGTTTATGTATTGTATCCAGGCATTGAATGTTTGCCGTGTATTGCTGTGCTCCGCTCTGAGTCCCCTTCGGGGTGAGAAGGGCGGAATATAAATGTTTTTAATAATAATAATAATAATAATAATAATAATAATAACAACAACAACAATTATTATTATCCCTATTATTATCCCTATTATTATCCCTATTATTATCCCTATTATTATACCTCTAGTCGCAGCCATCAGCCTAACTGAAGCCTTTTCAATCTGGTGAAGCTTCCAAACAGTTACTCAAAGCAACAGCTGCAAAGACTGACAACACTAGTGATGGGCTCTTAGAAAATGAGATATCTCTAAAAGGCGAGGAGAAGGATTTTTGTAAAGAAAGAAAAGAAATCAAGACGGTGTTTGATAAACACACGAGGCCTGGAGCCTGTGCCGTCAGCTCAGCCACAATTCGAAGGTATCGGCATTACGGCAAGGAGAAAAAGTGACCCTGGATTTATGATACTGAAGCATCTCAGGTTGCACTGTAAGCATCACCCAAAGGAAGGCCTATCCAGCCAGAGCTGCTCCGCTCTGTTTTCAGAGCAACACAGCCAGCCCATCCATTTCAGGGAGTATTGAATTCAATTATATATTGCGAAGAAAACAACATCCTTGGGGCCAAATCTGGGCCTGGTGTAGCTGGATGCAGCTCAGGACCAGGTTGCTTGGCTTACAGCAGGAACAATACAGAGTCCCAATAATCCATTGTCTGTTCTCATGTCAAATTGATGGATTACAGCTTCCTAATGTGGGATTGATGAATTATGACGCCCTAATGTTGGGACAATTGATTATGATTTATCTTTTTTTTAAGAGTATAGCTTGCGAAGCAGTTATTGATACCATCTGTGCATTAACGTCCTTTTTTTAAAGCAAAAAACCCTAAACTTCAAACCACGAACGCACACTTGCAAATACACACACATCACAACCAACAGCCATAGAACGTTACTGTTGTTGCCGTTCTTTTTTTCCATGTGCTTTTATTTATTTGTTTACAAAAAGGATATTGATGCATTAAATAATGTTAATAGTCATAATAGTGGGCATTTTTTGGTGCTTTCTTGTGGTTATGATCTTTTTGCTTTAAAAAGGGATGTGGCTGCATAGAAGAAAAAGGGAAATGTTCTCTTGAGGTGTTTTGTTGTATTTTTCCTTTCTTCTAAGAAGAAGGATATTAATGCAAATACAGTATGACCAGAATTCTCAAGCAACCGGCAAAAAAAAAATAAAAAATCAAAGCAATAGTACCTTAAATCAAAATCAAAATACAGATATAATACAGTACAACTGTGTTGTGTTAATTTTTTAATGACTCTCTTTCAATATCAAATCCAAGTCAATACAATATGGTATGGTATAGTAAAGTATATGGTATTAAAGGTAAAGGTTCCTCTTGACATTAAGTCTAATTGAGGCCAACTCTGCGGGTTGGTGCTCATCTCCATTTCTAAGTCAAAGAGCCGGCATTGTCCGTAGATGCCTCCAAGGTCATGTGGCTGGCATGACTGCATGGAGCACCATTACCTTTCCGCCAAAGTGATACCTGTTGATCTACTCTCACATTTGCATGTTTTTGAACTGCAAGGTTGGCAGAAGCTGGGGCTAACAATGGGAGCTCACCCCATGTGCAGATTCGAACCGCCGACCTTCCAATCAGCAAGTTCTGCAGCTTAGCAGTTTAACCCGCAGCACCACCATGGTACAGTATTACTTAGGCCTATTTTAATAATAACTCTCAAGCAGCCAGAAACGGCATTACTCATCATCTACCAATCTCCATGGTGCCAGTTAATATATATTAACTGTAGATATATATTTTAGATATATATTTTAGATATATTTTAGATATATATATATATATATATATATATATATATATATATATATATTAAATATAGATATAGATGTGTGTGTGTATATATATTAGTAAATGCACTATATATCTATAAGGTAAAGGGAAAGGTTTTTCCCCCGACATTAAGTCTAGCTGTGTCCGACTCTGTGGGTTGGTGCTCATCTCCATTTCTAAACCGAAGAGCTGGCATTGTCCGTAGACACCTCCAAGGTCATGTGGCCAGCATGGCTGCAAGGAGTGCCATACCTTCCTGCTGGAGTGGTACCTATTGATCTACTCACATTTGCATGTGAACTGCTAGGTTGGCAGAAGCTGGGCCTAACAGCAGGAGCTCACCCTGCTCCCTAGATTCGAACCGGTGACCTTTCGGTCACCAAGTTCAGCAACTCAGCAGTTTAACCCACTGCACCACCGGGGACTCCATCTATATCTATATTTCCTGTCAAAATATGTATGTATGTATGATTCACAAAGGCTCCTCCCATGGCTTGATGGATCAGTTCTGTTGGATGAAAGTTATGTTCTTTGTTCTGGATCAAAAAAAATATATTAATGCATAAAATGGATGGTGATGGTGGTGGTTGTAAAACACTTGCTGTTTGAGATTAGCCTACCTTTGTCAAAATTTATAGACCACGGTGAGCCAGAAGTGGTTGGATGGATGTCCAGCCACCCATTCATTGCAGGCTTTTGGAGACCTTGGAAAGACTAAACAATTTCTGCCATAACTACCAGACAACTGCTTTATCCTTACCCCCCTGTAAGTGGATTCAGATCCAGCCGGTCAACTTGGAACCGTGCCGGTAGGAGGAAGAACCCTCACACGTGGCTCCAAAGCTCAGACCAGGATGGGAGGTTGTAATCGTGACAAACAAGTCTGACGGGACTTCTCCCGTCTCAAATGTCATCGGGGAAGGAGACAGGAGACAGCGAAGCGACGACAACAGAGAGACAAAGGAAAAGCAGGCCAGGGCTCGAATGCCCAGACATGAGTGGACAGTCAAATGTTTTCAGATGGGACAGGAAATATCAATTCTGTGGCTGAGGACATCTGGCTTTCTAACTGCCCACCATGGAGGCCAGCTGGTTTTAATCAATGAGATTGCCTTGAAAGACTAGGCTGGAGTCTAGCTGGAGAGTAATACACTGAGGGAGTTGGAAGGGGAGAGGGCCTTTTTCCTGAAATGAGTGATGTTGGGGTTCAGGTTTTCTTGGAATTTGTATTTCCTGTTCTGGAAAGCTTTGCCTCTTAATCCTAAGACTTTCCTAGACTCCTGCCTGAGTGAATCCATACACTTCAATGGTCCGTGCCAACCAAAGTGACACCTATAAGTGACATCCCTACTTGAAGGAAGAGGAGAACCCAGTGGCCGTTGACTTTATTGTTGGACTATAATTCCAAACAGAATAGAATCATAGAATCATAGAATGAAAGACTTAGAAGAGACCTCATGGACCATCTAATCCAACCCCCTGCCAATAAGCAGGAATATTGCATTCAAATCACCCCTGACAGATGGCCATCCAGCCTCTGTTTAAAAGCTTCCAAAGAAGGAGCCTCCACCACACTCTGGGGCAGAGAGTTCCACTGCTGAAAGGCTCTCACAGTCAGGAAGTTCTTCCTAATGTTCAGATGGAATCTCCTCTCTTGTAGTTTGAAGCCATTGTTCCGCGTCCTAGTCTCCAGGGAAGCGGAAAACAAGCTTGCTCCCTCCTCCCTGTGGCTTCCTCTCACATATTTATACATGGCTATCATATCTCCTTTCAGACTTCTTTTCTTCAGGCTAAACATGCCCAGCTCCTTAAGCCGCTCCTCATAGGGCTTGTTCGCCAGACCTTTGATCATTTTAGTCGCCCACATCTATGGCAGGCATCCTCAGAGGTTGTGAGGTCTGTTGGAAACTAGGCAAGTGGCGTTTGTATGTATATGTATATATATGTATATGTGATATGTGTGTGTGTGTGTGTGTGTGTGTGTGTGTGTATATATATATATATATATATGGAATAATGTCCAAGGTGGGAGAAAGAACTCTTAACTGTTGGAGGCAAGTGGGAATGTTGCCATTGGCCACCTTAATTAGCATTGAATGGCCTTGCAGCTTCAAAGCCAGGCTGCGTCCCACCTCGGGGAAATCTTATGTTACAAGGTGTTAGCTGGCCCTGATTGTTTCCTGTCTGGAATTCCCTGTTTTCTGAGTCTTGTTCTTTGTTTACAGGCATGATTTTAGAGGGGTTTTTTACATACTAGTAGCCAGATTTTGTTCATTTTCATGGTTTCCTCCTTTCTGTTGAAGTTCTCCACATGCCTGTGGGTTTCAAAGGCTCCTCTCTGTAGTATAACATAGTGGTTGTTAGAGTGGTCCAGAATTTCTGTGTTCTCAGAAGATACTCTGTGTCCAGGTTGGTTCATTAAAGAAGTATTTAAAAACTCGAAAATCAAGACAGTAAATAAAGAAAAACACTCAGAAACAGGGGAATTCCAGACAGGAAACAATCAGGACCAGCTAACACCACCCATGAAAGGATTCCTCCAGGCAGGAAGCAGCCAGGCTTTGAAGCTGCAAGGCCATTCAATGCTAATCAAGCTGGCCAATGGCAACATTCACACTTGCCTCCAACAGACAAGAGTTCTTTCTCCCACCCTGCACATTATTCCCCAGGTATATATATAAACCCCACTTGTCTAGTTTCCAACTGACCTCACAACCTCTGAGGATGCCTGCCATAAATGTGAGCGAAATGTCAGGAGAGAATGCTTCCGGAACATGGCCAGACAGCCCAAAAATCTCACAGCAAGGCAGTGATTCTGGCCATGAAAGCCTTCAACAACACCTTTTCAGAGACTTCCTTGCAGCAGGAAAATTGCTTAAAAATTTGCTTGCTTTCTCAGAGAACAAACACAGTGGGGAATTACATTCTTCCACTTTGGGTCTCCTTTGAGAGAGAAAAAGCAGGATATAAATACTAATTCAGAACTACCACATCCATTCGTGCTTTGTTGTTGTTGCTGCCACTTATTGTCTATAGAGTTCCTCACTTTCTCTGCTCTCCAGAAAGTTGGTGAGGAATGTGCATCGCCTTTCAATCCTCTGGAGTGACAGCTAGCAAGCTGGCTTGACATCCAGGATCGGCTTCCCAAAACTAGTGACAAAGCTGACACAAAGCAAGAGGCCAGAGGTGGAACGAGAGGAGAGGAATCGACAAGCCAAGGAACAACATTCCAGCGTATGACGAAGGGAAACAAAGCACACTGAGTGAAATGGCTCACACAACATAAATGTTTTCACTCTTAAGCTTAGTTCCAAAGCCAGGGTCATTCTCATTGACTGCTGCTCTTTGACAGAAAGCAACAGGGAAAGGATAGGGGAAACCTGTGCAGAATGGGCCTCAGCATTCCAGAAGGTGCAATTTCCAACTGAAAATAATCAGATTTTCATAGTACTGTATTTTTTTTTAATTCTAAGATGCCATTGATTATAAGATGCGCACTTACTTCAATATAATCAACAGAGAATATGTGTGATAAAGATACAGAATGGGGGACAATGCCTGGCTCGAGAGCAGTACGTGTGAAAAAGATCTTGGGGTCCTCATGAACAACAAGTTAAACATGAGCCAACAATGTGATGCGGCAGCAAAAAAGGCCAATGGGATTTTGGCCTGCATCAATAGGAGTATAGTGTCCAGATCCCGGGAAATCATGCTACCCCTCTATTCTGCCTTGGTTAGACCACATCTGGGATACTGTGTCCAATTCTGGGCATCACAATTGAAGGGAGATGTTGACAAGCTGGAATGTGTCCAGAGGAAGGCGACTAAAATGATCAAGGATCTGGAGAACAAGCCCTATGAAGAGTGACTTAAAGAGCTGAGCATGGTTATCCTTCAGAAGAGAAGGCTGAGAGAAGACATGATGGTCATGTATAAATATGTGAGGGAAAGTCATAGGGAGAAGGGAGCAAGCTTGTTTTCTGCTGCCCTGGAGACTAGGACATGGAACAATGGCTTCAAACTACAAGAAAGGAGATTCCATCTGAACATTAGGAAGAACTTTCTGACTGTGCGAGCTGTTCAGCAGTGGAACTCTCTGTTCTGGAGTGTGGTGGAGGCTCTTTCTTTGGAGGCTTTTAAACAGAGGCTGGATGGCCATCTGTCGGGGGTGCTTTGAATGTGATTTTCCTGCTTCTTGGCAGGGGGTTGGACTGGATGTCCCACGAGGTCTCTTCCAACTCTATGATTCTGTGTGTGTGTGTGTGTGTGTGTGTGTGTGTGTGTGTGTGTGTTCCTATATGACAGTGAGTTGCCATGGTCATTGGGGTCTCTTCCCACTCTAGGGGCCTTTCCATGCAGCCATATCACCCAGAATATCAAGGCAGAAAATCCCACAGTATCTACTTTGAACTGGGATATCTGAGTCCACACTGCCATATATTCCAGTTCAAAGCAGATAATGTGAGATTTTATTCATGTTTGGAAGAGGCCTAGGATTCTAGAATTCTAAGAGATGACAAAAAGGTGGGAAAGCAAAGTTTGATGGGGGGGGGGGGAGGTCACACAAAATACCCTTAGGATATATATGTGACCCACGTGGTCTCCTCAAACAAGATGATTCTATTTCTTACTACATCCTACTAATATCTCCCTTTTCGGCGTGAAGTCACATCCACAGCCTGAACATTGGCAACCAATGTAATTCCATCAATGGAACATGACACCTTTTTGTGCCAGGGGAAAAGGCCTGTGATACTGTCCTCCCCATCGGGCTTCTTGTCACTCTGTAGCAGGAGATCAGGAGCAAATGTTTCCTTGCTCCTGCCGAGGCTGCTTCCCCAAAATCACAGGGCTTGCTGTGCCACCTGCAGGGCTCTGCGGAGATAATACAGAGAAACAGGCAGCCGGGTTGGATCACAGGCGCAGGGAGGCAGTCAGGAATGAATGACAGCCAGGACGGTCAATAGGGAAGAGAAAGAAGAGGCAATACAGGTTGCCAAGGTTCTAAATTTGAATGTTGACTGGATTGTCATTTTTTTTTTAGAAAAAAGAAAAAAAGACCATATTTAGGCTGAGGACTCAAAAGGAGATCATTTTATTTTTAAATCACATTTAGACAGTCCTGCCTTATGAAAGACATCCAGACTTCATGTCCCAAGCAGGGATTAAAAATGAACACATTTGACAGTTTTACTTTCTTGTACACTTGGCTTGAGTAAAATCTCACATCCTGTACATGAGAAAATGTGGAAACCTGATTCAGTTCCTATCACAAAGAGAAACAGAGTGGTTGTCTTGCCTGTCCCTACATTTCTACCATTCAGATGTTTCTCCTACTGTTTAATTTCTTTGGCATTTCCTAAGTTTGGGCCCCCCAGGGGGCACAGTGGGTTAAACTGCTGAACTGCCAAACTTACCGACCAAAAGGTCACAGGTTTGAATCCGGGGAGTGGTGTGCGCTCCCGCTGTCAGCCCCAGTTTCTGCCAACCTAGCAGTTTGAAAACATGCACATGTGAGTAGATCAATAGGTACTGCTCTGGGAGGGAGGTAACGGCACTCCATGCAGTCATGCTGGCCACATGACCTTGGAGGAGTCTAAGGACAATGCTGACTCTTCAGCTTAGAAATGGAGATGAGCACCAACCCCCAAAGTAGGACATGACTGGACTTAATGTCAGGGGAAAACCTTTATCTTTACCTTAAGTTTGGGTTTTTTTTTTATGACAGCTTCCAAAATTCCCCAACCAACATATTTATTTGCTTGCGAAGGGATTCTAGGAGTTGTAGTCTAAGAACTTTTTGGAAGCTCTCAAAATGTCTTTCCTTTCTTCTACTTCTGGCTTCTGGCATAACAGAAAACTATATTCACTGCAGAGGAAGGTGGGATCCCACAATGAATCCTGCTATGAACCATGAATTGGCTCAAAACTACCACAAAATGTCGCCATTTACACACACACCCCAACCCTCACATACCTTAAAACATGCCAAACCCTATGCATCCTCCCCAAACAAGCAGCCATATTTGAAACAAGAAATTAGTGGCATCTCTTCCAGCCTACATTTTGACCCTTTGTGGGGATGAAGGTGGGTCTGATAAGTTGTTAGGTTGTGTTGGGGGGGGGGGGGGAATTGGGGAGCAAAACTGCTGGGTGTTTCCAGATGTGTTGTGCCAGATGTTTGGAGATACTTCTCACATTGTCCTTCAACTTCTTATCCAGGTCGTCCAGTTTTTTCCACCAGCGGTTCCCAGATTCTTCCTCATTCTGTTTGCCTTCCTCCTGGATACATTCCCTTTCCTCCATACCTTTCTTCAAATATGATTCATGATTCTATAAGGACTCCTTATAGAATAATAGTCGGAAGAGACCCCCAGGGCTGCTCAGCCCAACCTCATTCAACTGGAGAGGGAAGTCCAGTTGAGTCTAAGGAGTGCAGTAAAGAGTGGTATTGTTATTCCTTATAATGTGGGCACTTTTCTTCTGTGAGCATCCCCTAAAACATTAATTAAATGTTCATGGGATGTAGAAGAAGAATTCTTATTTGTGGGTGAAGCCTTCATCTTGCCCCTTGCCTCTAGCACAGCGTTTCTCAACCTGGCGATCGGGACCTCTGGGGGGGGGGGGTCATGAGGGGGTGTCAAAGGGGTCACCAAAGACCATCAGAAAACACAGTATCTTCTGTTGGTCATGGGGGTTCTGTGTGGGGAAGTTTGGCCCAATTCTATTGTTGGTGGGGTTTGGAATGCTCTTTGATTGTAAGTGAACTATAAATCCCAGCAACTACAACTCCCAAATGTCAAGGTCTATTTTCCCCAAACTCCACCAGTGTTCACATTTGGGTATATTGAGTATTTGTGTCAAGTTTGGTCCAGATCCATCATTGTTTGAGTCCACAGTGCTCTCTGGATGTAGGTGAACTACAACTCCAAAACGCAAGGTCATTGCCCACCAAACCCTTCCAATATTTTCTGTTGGTCATGGGAGTTCTGTATGCCAAGTTTGGTTCAATTCCATCATTGGTGGAGTTCAGAATGCTCTTTGATCGTAGGTGAACCATAAATCCTAGCAACTACAATTTCCAAATGACAAAAATCAACCCCCCACCCCACCAGTATTCAAATTTGGGTGTATCGGGTATTTGTGCCAAGTTTAGTCTAGTGAATGAAAATACATCCTGCATATCAGATATTTACATTACGATTCATAACAATAGCAAAATGACAGTTATGAAGTAGCAACAAAAATAACTTTATGGTTGGGGGTCACCACAACATGAGGAACTGTATTAAGGGGTTGCGGCATTAGGAAGGTTGAGAACCACTGCCCTAAAAGCTTATTGGCTTGTTTAGCAGCTGTGTTGAAGCTGCCTTGACTTGATGCCCCCCTCAACCCACTACCTTCCTTTAACACCGTGCTGTGTTTTACAATCCTGAGAAAAGCCCTCTCCCTAAGCCCTCGGCAGCCTTCCGAATCACGAAGAGCAAGGCAATTAATCCCACGGCTGGCCAGGTCTGCTGCCGACTCCATCCATTTTTACAGCTCTGATTAGAAGCTGGGGCTCCCACAATCCCCTTAAAGCCAGAAATGGTGGTCTCTGGGATGTGCCCCATGCCTCCCCACTCCCTCTCTGTCCCTCCCTCGGAGCCAGGCTGATGGCTCTACGTTGGTTACAGGGCCTTGGGGAAAACATTGAGAACGGGATATCCTTTCCCTATCTAATGCTCCTGCTTTGTCCCGCTGGCACGAGCCCTGCCATTCCCACAAGAGGAGCACTGCCCTGTGGCAGAGCCGTAGGGTAACCCGAGAAGATGTGACCAATCTTGGCTGGGATCGGTTTGAGGCTGAGAGCGCTTCGGCAGCATTTCACCAAGCACGGCAGGGCATAGGGCATGGCAAAGGCTCCTCATAAAATCATAGTTGGAAGAGACCTCCAGGGCCAACCGGGCCAACCCCATTCAGCCATGCAGAAACATAAATTCAAAGCCTTTCTGACACATAGTTATCCAGTGTCTGTTTAAAGACCTTCAAAGAAGGACTCCTAGGCAGCATGTTCCACCGCAGAACAGTTCTTACTATCATGAACTTCCTCCTAATATTCAGGTGGAATCTCTTTTCCTGCAAAATGAAGGCACTGTGCTCCCAAGGAAGGCCTCTGCTCCCCATGAAACCTTCCCCGGTCCCAAAGTGTCTAGCATTGGCAGGGACATAAAACTTCAGTGGACGATGGAGAAACAGAGCTGAGGCTTTCAGAGCAAAGGGGCAGGCAAAGAAACCCAGGAACTATGCAAATGGAACAAACAGAAGCATTCTAAGAGTGGAAGAGTTGCAGTTTCTAACTCCATTAAAAATTGAGGGATTAATTAAATGTTCATGGGGTGTGGGAGAAGAATCCTTATTTGTGGGTGATGCCCAATTGAGGGATAAATTAAATGTTCATGGGGTGTGGGAGAAGAATTCTTATTTGCCCCTTGCCTCTAGCACAGCGTTTCTCAACCTGGGGATCGGGACCACTGGGGGGTCACGAGGAGGTGTCAGAGGGGTCACCAAAGACCATCAGAAAACACAGTATCTTCTGTTGGTCATGGAGGTTTGGTATGGGAAATTCGTCACAATTATATCATTGGTGGGCTTCAGAATACTCTTTGATTGTAGGTGAACTATAAATCCCAGACACTACAACTTCCAAATGTCAAAGTCTATTTTCCCCAAATGTCACCAGTGTTCACATTTGGGCATATTGACTATTTGTGCTAAGTTTTGGTCCAAATTCATCATTGTTTGAGTCCATAGTGCTCTCTGGATGGAGGTGAACTACAGCTCCAAAACCCACTAAACCTTTCCAATATTTTCTGTTGTTCATGGGCGTTCTGTGTGCTAAGTTTGGTTCAATTCCATCATTAGTGGAGTCCAGGATACTCTTTAGGTGAACTATAAATCCCAGCAACTACAACTCCCAAATGACAAAATCAATCCCACCCTCAACCCCAACAGTATTCAAATTTGGGCATATTGGGTATTTGTGCCAAATTTGGTCCAGTGAATGAAAATACATCCTGCATATCAGATATTTACATTATAAGTCATAACAGTAGCAAAAGTAGAGTTATGAAGTAGCGACAAAAATAATTTTATGGTTGCGGGTCACCACAACATGAGGAACTGTATTAAGGGGTCGCTGCATTAGGACAGTTGAGAAACACTGCTCTAGCACATACCCCATCTATAGTCAAAAAGCAGACAATGTGAATGATCTCTTTCTGCCCAAGAACATGGAACATCACCACCATTATACGCTCTTATAAGGCAGCTCTCAGGTAAAGAGAGCTAAGCTAAAATTAACAAAATGGATATCAACAAGGAGAAATGTGGGATACTTCACTTGTGCAGAAAAAAAATGAAATGTACAGATCCAGGAGGGAGGCAATATTAGGACTACTGGCTTTTTTGAATCCCTTCCCTTTTAGCCTGCTTCTGTTGAGAAATCCATTAAAAATGCCACTGCTCTTTGTCTCAATGGGCAGGGAGACTTGAACCATGAGGTTTGTATTGATGTCTTTGTTTATTTAGGAGATCTACATCCTGTGTTTTGATCAAACAATTTGCACAATGAGTTACAAAGGAGTATATAACAACACACTCACACACAGACATAGACAAAGTAAGGCTAGATGAATTGTGCCACTTTCATTTTCTTTCACTTTCTGATTGATTGATTGATTGATTTAATTTGTTTAAAGCCATTTCACATTCAGTTTGCAGTTTTGGAAACATCTGCCTGAACTTTCCTATTTATTTTGTATACATTTTCACTGTGATGCACATTTTTGTATGGTATGCATTTTGCAAGCAGTTTTTCTTAGTTGAGAATTTTATACATTTTTCATTATTTTCATCTTTCATTTCCTTTTTCTTTGCCCTTTAACAGGCCTATTTTTATTTTATAGCTATTTTGTGCAGAAAAGCTGCATTGTAGAAATGTGAAGAATGCAAATGCTCAACTGCTTTCTTGCTTTTGCATTGGGTGAGATCCTCCACTGAACTGAATGCAGATGTTCATCGTTGGACGAAAATGGCTAAACTCTTATCTTCAGGGAACGATATATGCATAAGTCACCAACAGGATTACAGAATGCTTACTGAAAAAAATATATATTTGGGTTGTATTAGTCAGTTTTAATTATGAATTTTAAACTCACATCTTGTGTTCACTATATTTTAATCTTTGTTCTGTGCATTTTAATATATGTATTTGTAAAAATAAGTTTTAATATTTGTATGATATGTAATGTTTATGATGATTATATGCTTTAGCTATATTGTAGCCCACCTTGGAGAGGTGGGTAAGAGATGAAATTATTATTATTATTATTATTATTATTATTATTATTATTATTAGCTTGGGTACCTGGGTTTGCCTGGGTTATTTGAAAATGTAATCTGAAAAACTCCATCAGTACTTAAAGTTTGTTATGTTGGGCAAGTTTGCTCTAGATGCAGCATCGGTGGGGTTCAGTGTGCTCTCTGGCTGTAGGGTAAACTACAACTCCCGCTATGGTGAGTCTGTCCTCTCACACTCCTACAGTAGGTTCAGTTAGTCACGAGAGTTCTGTGTGTCAAGTTTGGTCCAGGTCCACCATTGGTGGAGGTCACAGTTTCTCTGGTTGTGGGCAAACTACAACTCCCAGAAAAGAATGCGAACTACAACTCCCCCAAATCAAAGTGAATTTTCCCCAAAGACCTCCAGTACTTTTGCTGGTCATGGGGGCTCTGTGTGCCAAGTTTGGTCCAATTCCAGCTTTGGTGGTGTTCAGAGTGCTCATTGATTGCAGATGAATTATAAATCCCAGCACCTACAACTTCAAAATGTCCAAGCCATTTCCCCTCAAAACCCATCAGTATTCAAATTTGGGCATATTGGGTATGCATGCCAACTTTGGTCCAGATCCATCATTGTTTGGGTTCATAGTTCACTCTGAATGTAGGTGAACTACAACTCCTCTAATTCCCTCCAAAGATCTCCAGTATTTTTTTGTTGGTCATGGGGGTTCTGTGTGCCAAGTTAGTTCCAGGTCCATCATTGGGGGAGTTAAGAGTGCTTTTAGATTGCAGGAGAACTATATATCCCAGTACCTACAATTCTTATAAATCATGGTGAATTTTCCCCAAACTTCTCTATTAAGTTCACTTGCTGATCAGTTCCTCTGTTTGCTGTGCACCATAGAAAATAATAGGAAAGGGTTAAGGGAGAGGCAGTGGACGGGGTCATGAAAATTCCACACCAATGGAGAGAGTAAGAAACACTGGGGTGCCTGTGCTGGAAGAAACACATAAAATCTAGGATGAAATTGTCCCTGTGGGAAAGACTTCACTTGGGTGATGGGCAGTATGGTGTTGGTGGAGGGCATTGGTAGGGCTCTTGTACATGTTCATGGTGCTCACTGCAATGTCATTGGAGGGAGGGCCATTGGTGACTCCTCAGTAGTGGGAGCAATAGCTGTTTTGGATGCAGGAGCTTCTCTGTGTAAGTGGACATCCTATCTACATACACACATACGTATTTTCACTTTTGTGATGTGTATAGATGCACAAGACCCTAGACCCTAGCAGCTCTTAGTCCTCTGAGCAAAAAGTTACTTCCCTTCAATTGAACATCTAGTTTCTTTAGCATCATATAGGTCTTTTCTTGTGATGCAGAAATTCACATCTCCTTGCCATATACAAATAGACTGAATATTGTAATGCACAAAGACAAACAAGTACTACTGGATTTCACATAACGGTTGGAAAGAACTGGTACTATTACCATATCTGGTGGAATCCTATTTTCCAAGGGTGGCATTAAGCTTGTCCCAAAGTCTGACATTCCAAACACACTTATTTAAGAGCGGAGAAGCTGTGACTCTCCAGAAAGTCATGATCTCCAGCTTTGCTATACTCAACATTTAGCAGAAATTAGCATATTGAGATCTGAAAATTAACTTGTTGATGTTGAACATCAGTAACCAGAAGATTAAGTTAAGAATTGGAATTGTTTCATTCACTGAATTATGCAAATTGTTCCATTATTTGACGCTTTGGTTTTCAGAAAAGGTTGTGTAGTTTACAGACATTGTGTGTGAACAATGAGATGATTAGCTACTTTGAGTCTGTTTTAAGAGAAAAAAGTGGGATAATAATAATAATAATAATCGAAAAGCAGAAGTGGGGAAAGAGAGAAAGAGAAGCCAAATAAGAAAAAATTGAGAATTGGACTAAGGAAATAAAATAATTGAAATTATCCAAGTGCCCAGTACTGTGTAAGTATTTAAAAGACTAAAAGAGTACAAAAGGGCTCATTTCGACTCACTCTGGATAATAATATGTAGGATAGAACATAATCACATCAATTTAAAAGAACTGAAGAGGGTCACAATGCCCGCACTCCCTTTTATAGACGGATTGCAACGTCTATTTAAACTAATAAGGGGCAGGGAAGGGAGACAACGGGCTTCTTCTCTGAAGGGCTGATATACTGAAAGGCTCCTGGCTGTCTTGAGGGCCTCTTATCAAGCAAGCAAACATCTCCCTCCATTCTATTCCCCCATTTCTATTGTTCTCCCTTCTTTTGCCTCTAAAGCCCCTGGTGTAGTGGGCAGATTAGAACAAAAAATCCACCAGCACACAGCCAATCCATCTTCTCCCGAGGCCGTCCTTATTGTATTTGACTTCATCCCATAATTAAGTCTAACTAACTACCTAAAATAAGTAATTTGTTGAAGTGTAGAAATAACTGTGCTGTTGATCAGGCAATATATGAAATTTGCCATATTTGGGGGAGGAATGTATCCAATAAATTAAGTCTAACCAATTAGCCCATCCCCTGTTTGGATATCAACCAGCACTCCAACAACTTAAATCAAGAAATAGTTTTCTAAGATTTAAAGAGACACTCGCTGGAACACCTCAGCAAGCAAGAGTCCAAAAGTGGCAGGCTAAAAAACCCAGAACCTCAATCAGTGGCTGAAACCAAATGAGAGACTCCCTCCTGGGTACAGAGAAAACTGGGCGACTTGGAAGGTGCTGAACAGACTGTGCTCTGGCACCACGAGATGCAGAGCCAACCTTAAGAAATGGGGCTACAAAGTGGAATTCACGACATGCAAGTGTGGAGAAGAGCAAACCACAGACCACCTATTACAATGTAGTCTGAGCCCTGCCACATGCACAATGGAGTACCTTCTTATAACAACACCATAGACACTCCAAGTGGCCAGTTACTGGTCAAAGGACATTTAACAAAATGCCAAGTTTGCAAACTGTGTGTGTGTGGTTTATTTTTAATGCAATACAACTGTTTGGTTCGCCCTGACAAATAAATACCAGTTAATTAATATTTTCCCCAAGCTCCACTAGTCATGATGGGGATTGTATTTCTTCAGTGTCTGGAGATTCAGAGGTTCCCCATCCATGTTCCAACATGACAAAAAGTGGCTGTGATGATGGAGCATGTGTCAAGTGTGACAGGACAGTACCCTCCCCCCCCCCCCCCCCCCCGGTATTTTACACCTCTCCTGATCTCAGAACTGCTCCATAGGCCTTTCTTTCTGAGAGCAGCCCACACAGCAAAGTGAGGGACCATGGCCTGGAGACTATCACAAATTCACCCAAGGAACCTGACTTTTAATAAAGCGTTCAAGCTCCTCCCCAACCTTCCCCCTCCCTTCCAACGCCACCCCCCCCCCCCCAAATGCTGGCCTCCCATGTTACAGATTAAAACAGCGTACATCTGGCATTTACTGAGTGTCAAATACTTGTCTGAAACCCCCCCAGAACAAAGAGATCCTGGTGGCTTTCCTCTGACTTGCTGATAGGTCTCCAGCAATTGTTCAAGGGGTCAAACTTAGAAACTGTCAACAGCTCCCTAATGTATGCTCTTACCCAGAGAACAGGGGTCCCAGGTTTTATAGTCTAATAGGTTCGTTAATCAGAACACACACAGGCTAAGAAAGCCCCTGTTTGTTTTCTCTGACAGGTTTGGCATTTTCCTCCGGGGAGCTGGGAAGCTTTAAGTGCATGAGGCTGTCCCGACTTAATTGGACAAGAAAACCAGTTTGGACAAACTAAGACATGTCACGGAAGCAGTTCGAGCCCCTGCCAGGAGATGCTGTTTCTCCAGACTTTTTCCTCTGGTGCCCTTGCTTGGGGAAAGTGCATTGTCAAGAATGCTTGTGTTCCTCCTCCAAAAATCATTGGGGACACCCTTCAGCCCCAAAGGTTCTGCTAGATGCCTCCTGGAACCAATGCAAACTTTGTGCCTAGTTTGTTGTTGTTGTGTTCTCTCAAGTTGTTCTTATGGCAATCCTAAAAACCCTATCATGGATTTTTCTAGATTTGTTAACAGGTGGTTTGTCTTTGTCACCCTCTGCAAGGGAGAGAGGTAATTTGCCCAAGGTCATCAAATAGGTCTCCATGGCTGAATGGAGAGTCAAAGTCTGGTCTCTAGAGTTCTAGCCCAAGTGTCAAGCCACACCATGTTGATCCTTCATATACCTAGTACTTTCATGGTAAATTTTGATTTGCAGCTGCAGTTCTTGGACTATCTTGCCTGACTTAATTGATGTTTTTGGGGACATTTGTAATGTGAGCCCAGAGCTGTTTCAATGCATCACCACATTGGCATCTGTATGGATCAGACATACTTTTCTTTTTTGGTCATGTCAGGAATGACTTGAGAAACTGCAAGTCGCTTCTGGTGTGAGAGAATTGGCTGTTTGCAAGGACGTTGCCCAGGGGATGCCAGATGTTTTGATGTTTTATCATCCTTGTGGGAGGCTTCTCTCATGTCCCCGCATGAAGAGCTGGAGCTGATAGAGGGAGCTCATCTGCGCTCTCCCCGGATTCGAACCGGCAACTTGTTGGTCTTCAGTCCTGCTGGCACAGGGGTTTAACACACTGCATCACTGGGGGCTCCTATCAGACATACTGAGACTACATTGGCTTTGCTGGATGATCACTTCTCCTCCATGTTGTTGTTACAGCTCCCAGACAGTCAAAGATCTCCATGTGCGCTCCTGGTCATTTTGGGCATCCCATGCTGATATCAGCAGAGGTACCCACATGACCAGGAAGAAAGAGGGGACTGATCTCTCCAGTTTCTTCCTGGTTAGTTGGACATCTCACAGGGCTCCCGCAATGACCAGGAGTCAATATGGAGATCTGTTGTCAGCTGGGAATGATAACAAAGATGCAAAGGAAAGGAGGTGGCAACAGTGACCCATGTGACCAGCAGACTGGACTGAATCTGATATGATCCAGCTGTCCACACTGCCCCAAAGCCGCAGTCATGGGGACAGCCAGGAGGCAACTTAGGCTGAGTCCAAATTTTAATACCTGCAGAGACTTAAATCCAGCTGAGAGCAGCAAGCCTGAGTAAAACATGCTTAGGATCGGTTTGCAGTTGTTCTTGTTCAGATAGGATTGCCGCTTAATTGACCTGCATGTGATCCCTGACCTCACGGTTTCACAGAGGAGCTGGGCTCTTGCCAGGGGCTCTGCTTTGATCTGGAATTTCATATCTCGCACCGCTTATTTTGCTTATCTTAATTGCTGGTAATACTGATTTTGGAGATGTTAGTAAAGCAAGAAGCATTTCAAAGTAAACCGGGCAGAACAAAAGCTGGAGGACAACAATAATGAAAAACCATGAGGAGCAAGTTTGGCTGTATTGGACAAACCCGTTGCCTCTGGTCAGAGCCCTATGGACAGAACAAATAGTTATCCAGAAATACCTGCCTGGGGCAATATTGCTGGGCCTGAATACTTTCTCAATTAATGTCTCACCTGAACAATCATAGCAGTAGTATAGTGCCACTTATGCAGTGGGGTCCCTATCTCAAGGGATCTATATCTAAAATAGGCACAAAACCCCAGGTATTACTATCACTATTATCATCATTATTGGCTGGCATTGGCAAGGAAGGGGAAATGAAGGTATTTTTTGATACAGCTGGAAATATGGGGGTTCCTCATATCCCCCCCCCCCCTTTAAGCCTTGCATTAATCAATTCCAAAAATGCTCCCTTTTTACAACATTAATACTCACGTTTATTTTTAACCAAAGAAGGAAATCTGTAAACAGCAGGAGGAAAGTAATAAATCTGAAAGAGAGGCCAGCAGTAAGTTCCCACAGTACAGAATGATAAAAAGATCCCTGTGTAGATACTATTTTTCTGTCCATCAGATTTCTAAATATATATTTATAATCTGTAGAATCAGTGATAACAGTATTTCCCAAGACAAAAATGCACTGGTAGAAATTTGGGCTTATTGTTCTCTTTTGACAGAGAACAGCATCATGAAAGGAGGAGGGGGAACAGACCCCCAGGAAGAAAGGTCTTAGGGCCCTTCCACACAGCCATACAACCCAGAATATCAAGGTGGATAATCCACAATATCTGCTTTGAACTGGGTTATCTGAGTCCACACTGCCATAAAATCCAGTTCAATGTGAATTTTATACAGCTGTGTGTAAGTTATAATGCTTAGAGTTATAATGTTCCACCTGGTGAGATCACAAGCCTGAAAAAGTTACAGAAAATGAACACGTCAAACTACTCTGGGACTTCCAAATTCAGACTGACAGAGTTTTGAAGCACAATACTCCTGACCTCACGATCGTGTTAAAAACAAAGTATGGATCATTGATGTTGCAATCCCAGGCGACAACAGGATTGAAGAGAATCAACTGGAAAAGCTGACACGATATGAGGATTTAAAGATTGTACTGCAAAGACTCTGGCACAAGCCAGTGATCGGCACACTGGGTGTAGTGCCTGAAGATCTTGGCCTGCACTTAAACAGAATCGGCACTGACAAAATTACCATCTGCCAGCTTCAAAAGGCCGCCTTACTGGGATCTGCACGCATTATTCGCTTGGGAAGTGTTCGATGTGTGATCCAATACAACAGCCAGCAGAGTGATCTTGTATGCTGTGGACTCAAATTATTATTATTAAGGGGCCCTAGTTGCTAAATTAGCAGGACTTCTAAAAATGCTGAAGTTTGGCTACATCATGCCCAATGTTTTCAAGCATGTTTACAGTTGCATTGTGCAACCCTTTCTCTTTCCTTGTTTATGGCCCCATCTACACTGCCATATAATGCATTTGAAACTTGAATTGCCATGTTCAATGCAGTTAAACTACATTATATGAGTCCACACTTGCTATATAATGCAGTTTCAAACTATGGGAGAAGGAACTGGGTGTTTACAACAGCAAAACACCAGTGTTGTCATTAAAGAACAGCATCATCCTTCTAACAATTGGAGTGAGTTTGTCTGTCTTATCTTTTTTTCTCTCCTTTTTCTTTGGATGCTGGCAACCAGCATGGAAGGCTAAGGGACAGCCATATGATGGATGCTTTGGCTAATGCCCTGCGGAGAGCCAAGGAGAATCACAACACCTTCTCACCTCCAACTGCCTGCAAGCAACACGGCCCAGAGATGAAAAGGGCAAAGAGCACAGCCGGCATAATTCCTCAGGATAAAACAGAGGATTACAAGCTCTTTTGTTGCAAGGCTACCTGTAATTATGGCTCCCGGGATTTGTTTTTTCACTGACTCCTCCTCGGGAGATCGGGGACAAGATAGGGGCTACCTTTGTGGAGCCCAGCCATAAAGGTTTATGACTCCACCAGACCCTCCCCAAACAAGCTCCACCCTCCGATGACTATCGGTGTCCTCTACCCCAAAGTAGCCTCGAGGCTATCTGAAGGGCTCAGGCTCTCCTTGAGGCTGAAATTCCCACCCAGAGCTCAGTGGGGCATTAAGCTTATGCCTCCTGACCATCCCTTTTGGTCTTTAACAAGGCGACAGGAGACGAGGGCATTGACCTTTGGCAGACTCTTCCTTTCCCGTTGGGGCGCCCCTTTGAGCTATCTCCAGATGGGATGACTGCTAGGCATGCTCTTAAAAGAGGTTTCATAATCCCGTCCCAGGTCATTTTCAACCCAAAGTTGTAGAATCAAAACCCTGACCATTTTAACATGACGCGACAGAATTCTGTTTCGGTTTGTTGATGACCTGAAATTTTGCAGAAACAAAATTTGGCTCATATCTACAGGACGCTATAAAATTCCATTTCAGGTCCTTTGTGAAAATACTTTGCAGGAGGAAAAAATGTTACATATAAAATAGACTCTCTGTTAACCAGGATTAGTAGATGTTAGCTAAATGTAGTTTCTGGTTGCTTGGGAGTTACAATTAAAAAGAAGCCTCATTAATACTATTTCCCATATTAGACCATGGCATAAACTTTGTGTTGACTTGATATTAATATTGAAAGACAGCTATTAAAATCAAATTAGGACAAATGAAGACAAAATGTAACTTAATGTAACACAGTTTTACTGTATTATACATGCATTTTAATTTTTATTTAAATTATTATTTCTTTGATTTTTTTTTGCCACTTGCTTGAGACTTTCAGTTGCTTGAGTTCCAGTTAACCGAGAGTCTACTGTATCTGCATGAAATTACACAATTCTGTTTCAGTTCATTTGTGACCAAAACTTGCAAAACCAAAATGTGGATCATATTTACACGAAGCGACAGAATCCTGTTTCAGTTCATTTGTGACCAGAATTTGCAAAAAAACAAAACAAAACAAAACCCTAAAAAAAACCCAACAAAACAGTTTTACACATCTATGTTTGAGTTAGACAGCTCTTTGTTTCATTTATTTCCTACCTTTCCCCCTTCTCTCAAAAGATAGATCAAGAATGCAGAATGTAGCCAAAATCAATAATAATATTAGACAGTATTTGAAAACCTATTATATTAAAAGTAGCTCTGCATATAAAACTATTAAAGGACTTTTAAAATCTAAGAAGTCAGGAAAGAGACAACACTCTTTATTAAACGAGAACCTGTGTGAAAAGTCTGTCTAAACAAGAAGATATTTGTCAATAGGAGAAGAAGAGTGGAGGGAGAGAGAACATTTCACTTTATTTTGAAACATTTGCCAACATTTCCAATTTCAGCATAAGCGGGATGCAAAGAATTTGGCATTTCAATGCAAGAGAGAACGAGACGAACAGATTTACCTATCCCTACAAGCGGGCGCCTTAAAAATCAGATTAGAAACAGATTAGAAATGTCAGCTAGTACGAAATCCTAAAAACTGGATTAGAGATAGATTAGAAGTTTCAATTAGCAGAGAATGTTGCAAAGAGATTGCTACTGGGAACTTCAGTTCTGCTCACTGGCAACTTACTCTTCCTTTCCAGGCTCAATTTAAGGTTCTGATTTTGACCACCAAAGTCCCAGATGGTAGGGATAAGGTGAAAGACGACTGTCTGCATTCCTATGGGCCTGCCGTGGTTTCATGAACATCTCCAGATGCTTTTCTCTCTGCTAGTAGATACAGTGTTCAGTCAATGATGGGCCCACACCTTTGAAATCCTCTCCCCTCCAAAAAAAAAAAAGGCTATGCTTAATACGGGCAGCTGAGGCAAATAGAACCCTTTCACATTACACAGTTACAGCACCATGATTCCACTCCTGCAATTGTTAGTTAGATGAGGCACAAGAGCTGTGATTCCCAAACTTTAGGCCTCCAACTTTATTGTTTTTAATGGCATCAAGTAGCTGCCTATGTGTAAAGCCGCCTTGAGTCCCATCCGGGGTTGAGAAAGGCAGGGTAATGTTATCAATAAAGACATAAATAAACTGGGGTTTCAACTCCCAGAAACACCAGCCAATTTGGCTAATGGTCAGAAATCCTGAGAGCTGGAACATCTGGAAGACCAAAGTTTGGGGAATACTGCACAAGAGCTATAGTGGGTTGTTGTAAGTTTTTCGGGCTGTATGGCCATGTTCCGGAAGCATCCTCTCCTGATGTTTCACCTGCATCTATGGCAGGCATCCTCAGAGGTTGTGAGGTCTGTTGGAAACTAGGAAAATGGGGTTTAAGGATCTGTGGAATGATGTTCCAGGGTAGGAGTAGTCTGCAGTGCCTTTCATGTTCCTTGATTCTTGTCTGGGCAATGCTGCATTTGGTGGTCCCTCTGTAGACTTGTCCACAGCTGCATGGTATACGGTAGACTCCTACAGAGGTGAAAGGATCCTTCTTGTCCTTTGCTGAACGTAGCATTTGTTGGATTGTTGGATTTTCTTAGTGGGTTTGTACAGGGAGCTCTGGCGTGAGCTGGTCCATGAGGTCACAAAGAGTCGGAGACGACTGAACGAATGAACAACAACAACAACAAGATCGTTTGTAGGTTGTGTTTCCTCATCAGCTTCCCTATGTGGTCAGTGGTTCCCTTGATGTAAGGCAAGAACACTTTTCTTCTGGGTAGATCTTTTACTGTTGTGGCTTGTTCTCGGTCTTGCAGCTCTTCTGATGTCTGAGGTGGGGTATCCATTGGCCTGTAAAGCCCAGTTTAGGGGTTCCATTCATCTTGGAGGAGGTGGGGTTCACAGATTCTTTTTGCATGGTCTGCCAGGGCATTAATTGTGCTTCTTTTTTGACTTGGGTGATGGTTGGACTTTTTATGTAGACTTATAGTGCTATAGCACAAAAGTGCTATTCAGTGTTATAGCACTGAATCACGGTGGCGCAATGGGTTAAACCCTTGTGCCAGCAGGACTGAAGACCGACAGGTAAGAGGTTCAAATCTGGGGAGAGCGTGGATGAGCTCCCTTTGTCAGCTCCAGCTACCCATGTGGGGACATGAGAGAAGCCTCCCACAAGGATGGTAAAACATCAAAACATCCAGGCATCCCCTGGGCAGTGTCCTTGCAGATGGCCAATTCTCTCACACCAGAAGCGACTTACAGTTTCTCAAGTCGCTCCTGACACACAAAAAAACCCGAATCACTGATTCATTATAGTTAACAAAAATATGAGAAAGTAACAAATGATATACAGAGTAGGTTTCAGGCCATTGCTACTATGGAGATCCATTCACCCCATCCCAAAACAACTTTGAGGGTTGCAGCTGAATGCAGAAGGAAGCAGGCTATCAGATCATGGCTTCATCCTTACAAATCAAATAGTGCCTTGTGGCAAGTCCTGATGCCACTCCAACAATAGAGCAGACCAGATGTCCATTATGACCCTTGTTGACTCTTGTTGCCCATCACCAGAGGCAGCCCTATGTAATTTTCAATGGTAAGCAAACAGTATTTTGCCCCCCCCCCCAAACAACCAATCACTGATGTATATTTTCTGTTCGTCATAGGAGTTCTGTGTGCCATATTTGGTTCAATTCCATCATTGGTGGAGTTCAGAATGCTCTTTGATTTTAGGTGAACTATACATCCCAGTAACTAAAACTCACAAGGTCTATTTTCCCCCAAGAGCGCCTCAAGAGCTCCCCTGGGCAAAATCAACTATACTGCAAATGCTTGCTTTGCGTAATGGGTTGAGCCGCCCCTGCCCGTCACCCATAGCAGGACCTGCCATACCTCCTGGGTCACCCATGTGAATTCCAAAGGTCTTCCTCTTCCAGGAGAAGAGAAGCAGGGGGCTGATATGGTTAATCACCAAGCACTAAGGTGACATTAATGCAGCTGTCAGAAAGGCTTCCACGGAAAGGCCACCATCGCTGAGCAATTAACTAATGGACCATTCGAGAGTGTCAAAAACTGTCAGAACTCGGCAGCCAGTGTGCCTTGCGACGCCTTAAAAAGAACAACGAATTATCAGAAGCCCAAGCCTCCACTAGAAATGGGCCTCAAAACAACATGTCCTTTATTTTCATCAAGCCTCCTTTGGGTCGAGTTCACCAGGCTTCCCTTGTTCCACCCAGGGTTCAGACATATTCGGAGCTCTTTCCCCCAGATGTAATTCCACTCGCCTGCTTCTCCTCCTCACATACCTCTGACATCTACAACATGTAACTTTGATGTGGCATCTATGGTTAAAAGAGTCAGAAGGCTAGGCGCATTGCAGGCTCTGATTTGCTTGTATCACTGATGCAATTTACCAAGTGTGATTATGCACAGAGTTCAAACTGAATCAATCAAAAGTGAATTTGGAATTTGCTAGACAAACAAATCCACTGGATTATGAGCAGATTCAATTACCCACTGAGTCACACAAACTGAAAGTGTAGTACCACTGTGCAGTCAAAGCCCCATGAAAAGGGCATGAGCACTCCAATCATGAGTAAGGCCAGTTATGTTTATAGTGGAAGAAAATGTACACCGGAAAAGGAACAGTGCCATGCTCATTACCTAATGATGAAAAATATCAGATAACACTTTTCCTTATACCTGATCTATTTTAAATGGCAGCAATAGCAGCAAAAGTGTCCAGATCAAAGGAAGTATTTGTGCTACTTTATTTTGCTTTGGTCAGACTTCACCTGGAATCCTGTGTCCAGATCTGAGCACCGTGGATCAAGCTTCTAAGAAGCTAAAATGTGTTCAGGGAAGGGCAAGTGAGATGGTCAAAGGTCTGGAAACCAAGTCTTATGGGGATCAAGTTAGAGAGCTGAGTATATTCAGCTTGGAAAAGAGAAGACTGAGAGATGACATGATAGCCACCCTTAAATATCTGATGGGAGGTCATGTAAAATGTGGAGCCAGCTTGTTTCCTGCTTCTCTGGAGACTAGAACATGAACCAATTGATTCAAATTACCAAAAGAAGAGATCCACCTAAACATCATATGCATGTGCCTTCAAGCTACCTGTTGTCTTATTCTGAACGTATGAATTCCTTAGGCAAAGATGCATTAGGCCAGCTTTCTTCTTTCTGCTAGGTTTATTATTTATTTATTTATTTGTTTGTTTATTTATTTATTTATTTACTATATTTATATCTTGCCTTTCTCAACCCCGAAGGGGATTCAAGGTGGCTTACAACACAGACAATAATTCAACGCCTTAAAAACAATATACAATTAAATAAACATTTCAATTAAAAATTAAAAAACAAGGTAAGCAAACATCAAAACATTTAAAACATTACAATTACTACTATAATCCATGCTATCCACAGGTTTATCTTCACATTTTAACATCAACAGGTCTTATTTATTTATTTTATTATTATTTTAGTTATATCCTGCTTTATCTCTCCATACGGAGGTTCAAAGTGGCTCACAATCAAAAACATTACAACTTAAAATATACATATATACAAAAATAAAACAGTAACTGCTGAACTGCTGAACTTACTGACCGAAAGGTCCACAGTTCGAATTTGGGGAACGGGGTGAGCTCCCGCTGTTAGCCCCAGCTTCTGCCAATCTAGCAGTTCAAAAACATGCAAATGTGAGTAGATCAATAGGTACCACTTCAGCAGAAAGGTAACTGCACTCCACGCAGTCATGCCGGCCACATGACCTAGGAAGCATCTATGGATAACGCCAGTTCTCCAGCTTAAAAATGGAGATGAGCACCACCCCCCAGAGTCAGACATGACTAGACTTAATGTCAATGGGAGGCTTTTACCTTTTAAAAATTATATTTAATATATTAGTATTACTATATTACAATATTATTATTGTAATAATACAATATTAAAATTATTCTATTATATAATTATATAATGTTATATTATATAAATATTATAATTATTGTTGTAATTATACATTATTATAATAACAGGTCTTCAGACATGATATTCCCAACAATCAGTTTGGAAATAGTACAGCGGTGAAGTCAATTGTCTGCTAGTCATGGTCATAGCAGATCCGTTTGATTTAGTAAGTATTGTAGGGATGGAGGAGAGAAATTGCCATGAAAAGAGTCACCAAGCAAGCAGAGCAATCCTCCTATGTGCTCACATGCAGAAGGGCCTATGAGCAAACCTGTCTCCTCCCTCGTTTATTTGGAAGTGATTTGAAACACAGTGGCAAACAGTAAATCAAGAAGGTGGAGGCGATTCCCCTGGCCATAAAGGAAGAGCAGGCGGCAGCCAGAGCTAGGAAATAAATGCGCTGGCTGCACTTGGCTGTTTACTTGTCCCTGCGTGCAAACGGCCACCCGACATTCACCCGGCATTTTCCCGGTAGCCATCCGGTGCCTGTCTTTCCCCTGCTCCGGCAGTGCCATTGAAAGAGGCCGATACAGACACGGTGGCGCCAAGGAACCTGTAATAACTTGCTCATTGCCACTGAGTTGCATCGGCCCAGCCCATCACCTATCTGCCTCTGCGCTCCTCCTTATTGCTCACCTGATAACGATAGGCCCAGCAATAAAGGCCAGGCGTGATACAGGAGACCTCTCTTTCCCCCGCTCCCCCTCCTACTTTTCCTCTTTGACTTCACCTGCATTCGCGTATCAAAATTGGTTCAAGGTTCTGGCTAGAAAACATCCAACCTCTGTACCAGAAGCTGTGAACAACCAACCTGTTCACATTGGACTGGATTACTCAGAGTTCCACATGCATGCTTGGCTTCCTGAAGAGCTTGCAAACCTGGAATCTTGTCCATAACACACATTCACATAACGCTTACACATGTGTATGTCTTTTCCTGCAACATTGTGTAAGGAGATCTTCATTGCCTCCTTGAGCAACCCATTTGTGTCTCTCTCCCAAACAGATGCCAATCCCTGCAGGGGTATTGCTGAGACCATTTAGGGGTTGAGGGAAAAGCAGACCATAAAAACACTTTTGTGGCCACGTGAGACACCAGTACTCCAGCTACCTCCATGTAAAGGTTTCCTTGCTTGCATTCCCCAATAAGCAAGTCCTATCGCCAAATACATCTGCATTCTCCATGTCTCCCCGAATGTTCAATTTCTGCAGTCCTTGATCTTGGTATCAATGTAGTTGTTAGTCTCAACTAGAGTAAACTCGCCTTATTTAAGTGTTGACTTGCAAAATTCACATTGCTTCAGTATGTTGGGTCAATGGGATTTAGGTCCTCCCTTCAAAAGTATGTCTATTTACGTACCAAAAAAACCCCGGTGTAATGTTTTACAGTGCATTTTAAAATTTCCTATTTTTGAAACTGTACATTAGTTGGTGCTAAATGTGTGCATATAGGCACATACATTTGTGTCCACATATGTATACCCACCTCTCAACCCAACTTGCCTTACAAGCTCTATTTGTGTGTGTGTTTGAAACCAACATTAGTTTCTCCATTGCCCTCAAGGCAGATAACAGTAAAAAAAAAAATAAGGAAACAGTGATAAAATGTAAAATATTGAAAAAGTCATTCCTCGTCTCTCTGTTGAGACAAATGGGGATGCATATGGTAGATGCCCAGCCTATGAAGAGGGATGCTTCTACTCAGAATAAACTGATTATGTCCTGCACTCAGCCTTTCTCTAAAACCAGTGTGGCATCCACCCTATAAACATTACACAAAAGGATGGCCACTGGCCAGACTATACGGATCAATCCTAGGGTTTGAATGACAGAGTCACAGTTGGCTGTCAGGAGTCACTGGAATTCCACAGAGCTCCTCATTGTGGTGACTTGTTGAAGTACAAGTGGCAGTCATCTTAGGAAAGAATGTCCCAGACTGACTCCATGCTTTCAGGTCAACCACAGCATCCATTTGAGTCTAAGCTATACAGAAGGCTTCCTGGCTGAGTTGAGCCTTGCTTAATCCAGCTACATCTCTAGCTCAACTTTGGTGTCTTTTCACTGAGGAATTATAAAGACTGCAGTCCAATATCTAGAGAGCTTCATGGCCTGCGTTCTTGACTCTGTTTGTTCTGAGCAAAGGCCAAGCAAGCCCGTGCCCTTGTCTCCATGGAAAGCCATTGAACATCCGAGGAGTAAATCAGGAACATCAAACAGGAAGCTAGGCTGGCACTCTCTCTGCTTTCTTCCTGCTGGGGCGCAAAGATGGGCACCATTCAAAGGATATTTGTGCTCCAGTGCATCCCAATCTGATTCATTTGATGGACTAGGTGCAGATGTTCCTCTTGAGACAAAGTGACCAACCCCTTCTGCAGGAGAACATATACTGTGCAAGACCCCAAAAAGATTCCAGCCATGGAAGGTGATGTAAGAGGAGGTCGATGTGGGGGAGAGGGGGAAGACAGATTCCAGATTCCCAGAAACCTTATTTTTAACAACGGCAATAAGAAAACTAATGAATCACTCCGCAGCGCAGGTGAAGCCAAAATAAAGTGGGCATCAAACTATAGAGGGAACCATTTCAGCTTGAAAATGAGAGCACCATTCAAGGGAAGCTGGAAAATGCAACCACCTAAGTAGTAAATCTTCCATTCAGAGGCCTTGGCAAAACACCAGGTAGGAGAAAGAGTCAAGGGAGACCTCCTGCTGTAAAAAACAGTCTGTTTAGGTTGGAAGGGCAAAAAGTAGCATACTGGGTAACTGTTGGTGCATAACTTTGAGTTGGTGATGAAGAAGAAGAACAAAATATGAACAAAAGGAACAAGACGTATCTGTCTGGATATTTCCAGGCTGTTTTAGAAGCAGTAGTGCAGTGGTTCTCAACCTGTGGGCCCCCAGGTGTTTTGGCCTACAACTCTCAGTAGTAGTAAACTTTATTACAGTCAATGACTAGATCATAAAAGGGGAACCCAGTCCTGCACATCCACATCAAACCCAAGAGGTTATATGCTTCGAACTTAAACAAATTTTAAAATCTAGGCTAAAAACCACATACAAGTAGTTATTAAAACCCAACACTATAAATATCCACTATAAATATTATCCAACACTGTAAATATCAGTCTATATCTGATTTCCCACCTATATTCCATTGGTGAAGCTTAGGTCTTTTGATTCTCAGTTATCGTCCGCCAGATTTTAATTGCAGTCATGCAGAACTTAGCAACGTTGTACGTCACAGCTGAGTTTGTGTCTGAGAGCAGCAGGGCTACATAGAATTGTCCAGAGCATCCTGGGCATTTAATTGTCCATGGCGAGATGAGATGAGATCGAATGTCTTTATATAACAGGCACTGCAGAAGCACATGCTCCGTTGTTTCTATGTAACCTGAGTCACAGGGACATAGCCTTTCAGAGAATGAGGTCTTCTGGCAACGACCTTCCAGTACGGCAGAAAGAAGCACATGGCATCATGCCAAGGTGAAGACTCTCTGATGGTTGGCTACCTCCAACACAGTAAGATATTCCATAGGGGAGGAACAGCCCCTACTGTCTGCATTGGTAATAAAGGATGGGGCACTAGATAGATCTGTTTGATGCTCAATGTCTGTTATTTTGGTCATTGACCATAATAAAGCTTACTACAACTCTCAGAAATCCCAGCCAGTTTTCCAGCTGTTGGGATTTCTAGGAGTTGAAGGCCAAAACATCTGGGGACCCACAGGTTGAGAACCACTGCACTAGTGTCTCCAATGAATAGTAAGGCAATAGAAACTTCAGTGATTTGGGAGATGGAAGAGAGGACATAGTTATCACATCTGCAGATGACATTAAATTGAGAGGGAGAGCTAATACCCCAGATGATAGGATCAAAATCCAAAAGGGCCTTCACAGATCCGAGAGCTGAGTCAAAACTAACTGAATTTCAACACTTTGGCAATAAAAAATAAAATGAACAGGTAGAGGATGGGTTAAAACCTGGCATGAAAACAGTCCATGTGAAAGGAATCTAGGAGTCTTGAGCCCCGCCCCCCTCCCCCAGGGAGATCAAGGGAAGAAAGAGCCTCAATGAGAATTCACCCCTTTGTGGGGTTTGGAAATTTGAAAAGCCTCTTTCTTGTTTTTTAATTCGAGCATTTGAATATTCTTGCCATTCTCAGCATCTTCCCACAAACATCCTATTCCTTAGATACCTTGGGTGCCTCCAATGCTATGCTACTATAGCAACTGAACCTCTGTTCTCAGTGTACAGTAAGGTACTTCACACCAGCATTGGCATCTGAAAGCGAGCATGGGCACACAGGTGGGAACCACATAAGCCAAGAAGAAACTCTTCTTAAGCACTCCAGCTTCCTCCAAGTGGGTATACACTTATTATTCATCATTGTGAAGGTCGTAATGAGCAGTGGGGCCCTTGCTCCGTGGGTCGCTGAAGGATTCTTTTCAGTTCTGGCTCCAGCACTTCTTTAATACAACAAGGTGCATTCCAAACACAACAGCGCATTAGAGCCTACATCATTATTCTATCGGCGGGAATAACACACGGCCCGGATGGAATCTGGGGAAAAAAGCATTTTAGTCATTAGCGGTGGAACAAAAACAAATAAATAGAATGTGGTGACATTTATGGGGAAGGCGGCCAGGGCTTGGAGAATTCCTGGCCTGATGCTGTCAAGGCCTTTGCAGTACTGGGAGGCATTTAAAGCTAAATTAAAATCCTCATTTGCTGCTCTTGAGAACCTTCGTGTTGATGAGGTCCCTGGTGGATGCAGTTTTTATGGGGAGGGACGTAAAACCTAGGCGACGTCGCCACACTACAAACTTTCAGCTGCACTGATGTAACCTGGGTCCCATAAGTATTCTGCCAGTTTTTCACCAAGTGGGTTGCCTATAGTGTCAGACAATGGACAAGGACCAAAGCACAATGTTGTCAGACCTAGAGAGAAGACCTAAAACATCTCTAGATGTTGAAGAGGCATCCCAAGGACAATCTACACCACAGAATGAATGTAGTTTGACCCTATTTGAACTGCAATATCTCAATGCTGTGGAATTCTGAGGGCTGTAGTTTGGTGAGGCACCAGTAGAGCAGGCTTGTAAAACTACACCCTCCAGGATTCCATAGCACTGAGCCATCACAGTTCCAGAGGCCATTTGACCATTTGGGGAGTCCAGGACCTTGGGTCAAGGAGAATCTCACAGTGAGCTTCACTGTGTCACATGGCTATGCTTTCCCCACCCAGTGCTCTTGGAAACAGCATTGAAGTCCATAGGCAGCTGATGGAATTGTCAAGAGAGTTTCCAGCATTATCTTTATTAACTGTGAAGTTATCTCTTGTCTGAGATACAGAGTTGGGAAAGGAGGAGGCATCGAGTTGAAGGTGATCCAAGCTGTGCAAGGATCATAAGCCATAAAGCGACGTGTGACTCCCCCCCTCCCCTTTTTAATGACCCCACCCCTCCAAACACCTCTTAAGCACACAATCCCGGTGACCAAAGGTACACAGGAGTTGGGTGCAAGTGAGCAATCCCTAGATAGGTCAACAGTGTTTCAAAACATCATAAATTAATCCTCAGGTGTCATTTGCCTGAGAGCAATAGAGATCATAAATCATCCCGCTGACATGAAGGGTGACTAAGGGATCTCCTCCTGAAAAGTGCCAACACACTGCCCAGATGATGGCATGGGGTTAAAGCACAGAAAGAAAACCTCTGAATGATTCAGAGATGGGGGAATGTGCTGTGGGTAGAAGGAAACATCTCAGAGGTCCTTTGAGCTTGAGAAACAACTAAGAAATTATGGATACCAAAAAAGGACAACCTAGAGCTGAGCCAGTACTAACAATATGCATTTCAACAGATAGAAATGTAAGGTACTACAATTAAGCAATGCAAATGAAATAGAGAGATATGGGATAGGTGATATCTGGCTTGAAAATAGTCCACGTGAAAGGGATCTCAATAGATCACAAGCCAAACATGGCTCAATAGTGTGACGCAACAGCTAAAAAAGGCAATGAGATTCCTGACTACATCAAATGAAATAGAGAGATATGGGATAGGTGATATCTGGCTTGAAAATAGTCCACGTGAAAGGGATCTCAATAAATCACAAGCCAAACATGGCTCAATAGTGTGACGCAACAGCTAAAAAAGGCAATGCGATTCCTGACTACATCAATAGGAGTCGAGCGTCTAGATGGAAGGAAGTCATCACCCTACTCTCTTCAGCTTCCGTCAGACCTCAGCTAGAATAATAAGCCTGCGTCCAGTTCTGGGCAAAGCAATTCAAGAAGGAGATGGACAAGATGGAAGGTGTCCAGAGAAGGGCAATCAAAATGATCAACAGTCTGGAAGTCAAATCCTATGAGAAGCAGTTTATGGACCTGAGTATGATTAATTATTTAAAAGTAAGGGCCATGCTTGTTTTCTGCTGATCTAGAGACTAGGACATGGGGTAAAGGATTCAAACTCCAGGAAAAGATTCCATGCAAATCTTAGGAAGAACCTCCTGACTGTGAGACCTATTTGGCAATGGAATATGCTTCTGACTCAAAGTGTGGCGGAGTCTCTTTCTCTGGAGTTTTTTTAAACAGTAACTGGATGACCATTAGGCTTGTGCATTCTGGGTAAACTGCGTTGTGTTTCGGTGTCCCTTTCAATGGGGGCCCTGATCCATTTTTTGGGAGCCTCCCAAATTTGGGAGGGTATATATCTGTTTTCGCTCTGGGGTGCCGAAAGATTCATTTTTTTAATCCTGCCCATTATTGGGGGAGGTTTCCCAGGCTCCCTTTCCTGTCGTTTTAGGTATTTAAGCTGTTTCTACTCTAGAGGAGAGGTGCTACAGGCATGCATGCATGCTTTCTCTCCGAGGCCTGCACCATGCTATGCACTATTTCCAAGGCATTGCAAGGGGGCTTCCTCACTTCCAGTTAAGGAAGGGTGAATCAAGAAAAGCTGTTATCCCAGGAGAATCCACGTTTAAAAAATGCAGATTTTTCTGGGGGCCTGTTCATACCCCCCCCCCCAAACTGTGTGCTTCCTGGGGTGGGTGTCCAGACATCCTCCCCCCCTCCCCCTCCCCCTCCCCCCAAGCCCCCAGACCCTTTTGAAAAGTAAAAAAACTTACCCGGCCTGCAGTATACTCTCAGAGCAGCTCTCCCAGCATGTACAAATGACAGACCAGGAGAGTGGGAGGGGGAGCGATTTTCGTCCTACCTCCCCTGCTCTGGCACATCATTTGTATGCACCGGGAGAGCTGCTCTGAGAGTATACTGCAGGCCTGGTAAGTTTTTTTACTTTTCAAAAGAGGGTTTGGGGGAGGAGAGTGGGTATTTCCACAGTTTACCGGGCTTATTTAGCCCGGTAAACCGTGGGAATAGTGTCTGGACTGTAGTGGCTTTATCCTATACCTTCCAAGAAGGTGCGGAATAAATCCACTATCTAATTAATTTGCCACAAACCACCCTGGTTTGTGGCAAATTAATTTGGGACTGCCCAGAACATTGTTTGGACAGCCTCTCCTTTATTGCGGCAGTTACCACAATAAAGGTGCTGTCTGCACAGGCCCGAAGAGTGATGACCTCCTGGAGCTATCCTCCCTGGGCTTACTTTAAAAACCTCTCTTTTTTTCCTGGTATGCTTCAGTCTCCTTTCTGCTTTAAGTTTAATGCTTCCTTACAGCTGTTTCTACTCTCTACTTTAAAGGAGAGGTAACTGCTAGGAGTTTTCAGGGAATGAGGGTTTTCTTCTTGTTTGCTGGGATTAATAAAAATAAGATTAAACTGTGATGCTGAAAAAAACAGAGGAGGAGCCAAGATCAGCTCCCACTTGCTTTCGTGTTGGGTGGGTTCTCATACTGGAAGCGCCCTTACCGTTACATGCTCCCGGAGGTACTGAAGGTATCGAATGTACCAAAGGGAAACAGATCAGCGCACAAGTCTAATGACCATCTCCCAGGAGTGCTTGGATCGTGTATCCCTGCATGGCTGGGATACACTGTATTACATAAGGACATATGAGGAAATCCTCCTTGCTGAACCAACAAATGAAATTATTCCGATCGATTCATTCCAAATGGTTCTCAACTAAGAAGTCTTGGCAAACACATACAATCACTCAATACACTTGGAAATGAAACTGTATTGTTTGATTGCCTTAACTGTAGCCTATATTTGACCAGAAAGATTTAAAATGTTGCTGTTTTTAGTGTAACTACAGAATCACAGTGTTTGAGGATTCATGATTTGAAATCTCATTTTTCAAAAGATGTTATTTACAAAGAACAGCAAAGCCGTTTTCCCCATTGATCCAAGGAGTGCATTTTGGCTTGGGCACTTTTAAAAAAAGAATTTGAAAGTTGCATTTTCCAAACCTGGATTTTCGTCACCTAGATGGACTATAAAGCCCATAACATAATTTTGCTGAAAATGGCAAGAATGCTCGCATCTGGACACATCTGGAAGAGCTGTTCCAAACAATGGAATCTCATCTTACAAACTCATCAGTTAAGTTTTGTCATTGATCGGCATTTCTTCTCTTCTTTCTACTCCCTTCTACTCACACCAAGATATACACAGCTGAAATGTTGGTTTTCACAGTTCACTTCCAATGCTTGGGATGTTACAATAAAAAAAACACATTACAATTCAAAAATAGATGTGGCGGAAAAGGAGGTGAAGCAGCATTACATGTCAAAGTGAGATTCACTTATACAAAATCTATGAAAGTGAGCAGAGTGGAGCAGTTGAGAGCATTTGGGGAAAACAAACGGATTCTATTACAGGGCATTAAACCAAACAGAGGTGGTGGATGATACTTTTCAGAAACACATCTCAGAAAACTCAAGGATGCAAGAATTAGTAGTCATGGGGGACTTCAAATACCCTGACATATGCTGGGAGACTAATTCTGCTAAAATATCCACCAGATGATGATGGTGATGATGATGATGATAAACTTTATTTATTTATTTATTTATTTACTGTATTTGTATACCATCTTTCTCAGCCTGTCGGCGACTCAAGGCAGTTAACAGGGCAAAATTAAATGCTTACAATGTCATAAATACAATTAAAAGCATAACATATAATAAAAACTAAACAAATCAATAAAATATAAATTCATAGTGTCTCCTTGTAAAAACGCTGTCTGGACTCATTGTCTAGTAATTCCATTTTCCTATGTCAGTTACTCTGCATTTGCAAATGCTTGTTCAAAAATCCACGTCTTGACTTTTTTTCCAGAATGTTAAAAGGGAGGTAGCTGATCTAATATCTATAGGGAGGGCGTTCAACAGCCAAGGGGACACCACTGAGAAGGCCCTGTCTCTCATCTCCGCCAAACGTATCTGTACCCCGTCACCATCTCCCCAAAGGGGACTCAGGGTGGCTAACATGAGGCTAAGCCCAAAATTACAGTACAGCAAAATAAAATACAAAGAAGCAGAAAATACCATCAAAATAAATACATGTAATAACAAAATCACATAAACAGTTTCAAAATAGCATGATAGAGAAATAGAACACAGTGGGCGGGCCAAATGTACTAGGATCAAATTGATAAAACCCTGGATGAGATAGGTAGTGGGAGGATGTGTTTCTGAGGGAGGAGCTCAAAAAGAATGAACAATGGGATTAGACCATCATTAAGGGCGGGGGGGAAAGTGCATCATGAGGATGGAACTATAGTTGGGACAGACAAACTATGGAATATATGTTCACTCACTAAAGGCACATCAGAAGAGCCAAGTTTTTAGTTCTTTCTTAAAAGCTGCCAGGGTAGGGGCTTGCCTGATCTCACTAGGCAGCGAGTTCCAAAGCCAAGGGGCCACAGCAGAGAAGGCTCTCTCCTTTGTCCCCACAAGTCATACTTGTAATAAAGGTGAGAGTGAAAGGAGGGCCTCCCCACAGGATCGAAGAGATCATGCAGGTTTATGGAAGGAGATGCGGTCACGAAGGTAGGCGGGTCCCAAACCGTTCAGGGCTTTGTAGGTGATAACCTGCACCTTGAATGATGATGATGATGATTAATATTATTAATTTGTTACCTGCTTCTTATAGCTCAAGGTGGGGCACAACATAGTTAAAATATACGGCACCGGCCCAGCATACCTGTCCGAACGTATCTCCTTCTACGTCCCGGCTAGGAATTTAAGATCTTCTGGAGGAGCCCTGCTCTTGGCCCCACCCTTGTCACAGATGAGAGTGGCGGGGACGAAGGACATGGCCTTCTCGGTGGTGGCCCCCGCCTGTGGAATTCACTCCCCAGGCAAATTAGATCATCGTCATCCCTCCTCTCTTTCAGAAGGAAATTAAAAACATGGATATGGGACCAGGCCTTTGGGTAATCTGGCAGACTGACAAGGACAATGACGACTAAAGCTTTGGAAACGGACTATGATAAGCGGAATGAATTTATTAATTACGGACTTGGCAAAACGATGGCCACCAGGCTGGCTTTTTATTGTATTAATGTAATGTTTTTAACTGTTTATAATTATTGTTATTATGCATTTTATTGTGTTGAATTGTAGGCATCAAACATATGCCGGTTGGAAGCCGCCCTGAGTCCCCCTTAGGGGGTTGAGAAGGGCAGGGTAGAAGTACCCTAAATAAATAAATAAATAAATAAATAAATAAAATACATCGTCATCATAATGCCTTGCTGGCAATTTCCTGTTTCAAAAGGTAGAAGAAGGAACAAGGTGATCAGAAATTCTGGATTTGATCCTAACCAATAGGGAAGAGTTGTTCACTGGAATCACAATAGTTTGTATTTTAGGGGCGAGTCACCATGTAATTTTAGAATGCAATGCACCATTGTGGGGCAGGGGAAAAAATGTAGTTAAGGGGCGAAATCACTTAAATATCCAAGATCCTAGCATGGGAAGAGGGAAATATGATGTATATATTCTGTTTTATCATACCTATATTTACTGTATTATTATAAGTGTCTTATTTAACTTACTACATAGAGTTTTATTAAATTGTAACAAGCTTTATTGTTTGGGATTACAAAGGGGTTCATCGCAGCTCACCATATACTAACATAGAAACCAGAAAAAAAAAACCACTAGATGAGGAAAACTATAGAGGTTGGCCCTCTCTCTGACTGCTTTTTATCCACCAGCAATCTAAATTCTATTTATTTAGGCGAGTTTTTGGTCCCTATCTGGTTGTTGCTGAGTGGTCATTTAATGTGGAGTGCCTCTTCTTTCCCCACATTTGTGATATTTGAAGTGCTTCTAAATCTTTTTTTAACATCATGCTCTTCCAATATAACAGCAATTTTATTGGGTTTTTTAAAATTGTTCTTAGTATTATGATTTATTTCAAAGGTGTGCTGTGCTCTGTTATAACCTACACGGAAAACCATTGTGGGTCGTGCATGGATGAGAGAGAGAGATGAGACAGAAATAAATAGATAACCAGATTGACTTGAAAACAAGTCCCAGCAATTTCAGACAGGCATACATCCAAAGAAAGAGGAAGGTGACCACAGCCAAACCTGAAATGTTTAGCTGCGCATCCCTGTAGCCTTCCCAAGTGGCAAGGAACATCATGCTAGTGTAGGGTGCAACCTGTTTCCAGTGTGGTCAGCTGGGTGGGAAATCCACAACGAAGCACATCCAATAACACCTTATTTTCCAGTGACTAGTACCCTAGGTAATTTTCAATGGTAAGCAAACAGTATTTTGGTGCCCTTCCCCCCCCCCCCCCAACCAATCACTGATATATATTTTCTGTTCGTCGTGGGAGTTCTGTGTGCCATATTTGGTTCAATTCCATCATTGGTGGAATTCAGAATGCTCTTTGATTTTAGGTGAACTATACATCCCAGTAACTACAACTCGCATATGTCAAGGTCTATTTTCCCCCAAGAGCACCTCAAGAGCACCCCTGGGCAAAATCAACTATACTGCAATTGCTTACTTTGCGTAATGGGTTGAGCCGCCCCTGCTAGTACTAGTTGTTGTATTGTATAGCCATCGTGGATTATCTTTTTCTCTCCGTGCATGTGTCTAATTTTTTAAACCCCTTTGATTTACCAGACATCATTGCATCATCTGGTGGTGAGTTCTGCAGTGACCTTCATCTTCCTTGGGCAGTTTAGCCCAGGACAAATCTGCCTAGGAGCAGCCCTCTATCCAAGGCCACTCTCTAGGCAATTCAGGGGTTTATCTGCTCTGCTGAGGTGGCTTATTCTGGCATCATCAGAAGTGCTTGCAATGGCCAGGGGCTCAGGTGGAGCTCAATGGCCATCTAGACACTAGAAACATGGGCACAATTCATCCCATAGGAGCCCCCGGTGGTGCAATGGGTTAAAACCTTGTGCCGACAGGACTGCTGACCAAAAGGTAGGCAGTTCAAATCTGAGGAGCGGGGTGAGCTCCCATCTGTCAGCTCCAGCTTCTCATGCAGAGAAATGATAGAAGCCTCCCACAGGATAGTGAAACATCCAGGTGTCCCCTGGGCAATGTCCTTGCAGATGGCCAATTCTCTCATACCAGAAGTGACTTGCAGTTTCTCAAGTTGCTCCTGACACACACACAAAAATCCCATAATGAGTGCAGAGAAAGGGTGAAATCCTGTTTCCAGTTTGGACAGTGGGCCCAATCCCACTTCCCAGAGATCCCCAAAGCCACAAGATACTCAGGGGTTTCCAGCAAACTCAAGAGTATCCCTTGATTTTGCCCAAAGTTGTCTGGAAAAATAAAAACCTGCAAAACTCACTGGAGGTCACTGTGCTTTGTGGGAAAGTCATCCATTTGTGTGAGTTTGGATTCAGGGGCTAATGTAGACCCACCCTATGTTCAAGTGTGAAGAAGTATTTCCTTTTATAAGTCCTCAAATTCCCACCATGTATAGTTTAATCAAACAACCACAGATTAAAGTATAATGAGAAGGGAGGGGCACCTCCAACTTACTTTTCAAGATTTGAGTTCAAATGCCTGGCTTAAAATAAAAATTGATTTAGACTTTAGACCTTGGGCTTCGTTTGTTTGGGGTTTTGTAAAGAAAGAAAAAACCTTGATCCTTAATGACATCATTATGGACTAAACTGTGATATGAATTCATGAGACTGGCCATGCTTCAGTGAGTAAAAGTAACAGCCCAGGTGGGAACTATTCCCTAAGTAAACCATAAGTGTATGTCTGTACATCTAATGCATAATAGTATATCAGTGACATGCGCATGGGTAATATGAGTGCATACACAGATGAATTCATTGCACCTTTATCTTTGCTATAATTCTGTGGGCATCTATGCTCTGGATTTTACTGCTCTGTACAGTCAAAGTGGCTAGGCTCCATAAAGTTTACCCTCCATGGCGCAACATTATCTCTTTTAAATGCCATGGAAATTGGCCAATTTTTGTAGTCGTTAACTCTCTGTGATATATCATGACAAACCATTTCACATCGGAAACATATGGGGAATACAGCATTCATTCCAGATGGGCAGCGGCCAAACCCACTGATATGTGTATGGTCTCCAGAGGGTCCTATATTTTGCGGCTTATGGGCACTTGGCTTCTAGTTAAAAAATAAAAGAGCCATTCATCCCACTTTTGCCAGCTAGCCGGAATGGTCGTGCTGTTCAAGGGCAGGGGAAAGTGAGTTATGGTGAAATGCACGGAGTAAAAGCTGCTGGAGTAAGTTCCCAATTGGAAATACATAATTGGGAGAGAGATTGGGTAAGGGAAGAACTTTTCACAAAGGTATCATCCCCTCGCCTGAGCCAAGATAGAACAACTAGCCCCGTTTTCAGTGTTTAATTCCCTTGTATCCTTGAGTCTCTGAGGACACAGGCATCTTCCCAATTAGCCCAAACAAATGCATCATCTAAGGCTCCCTCTGAGCTTTCAGGAAAAAAAGACACTGTGCCAATTATTCATATTCAATGTCATTCAAGCAAGAGTAATATCAACCCACAGTAGAATCAAAGAATCATAGAATCATAGAATCAAAGAGTTGGAAGAGACCTCATGGGCCATCCAGTCCAACCCCCTGCCAAGAAGCAGGAATATTGCATTCAAATCACCCCTGACAGATGGCCATCCAGCCTCTGTTTAAAAGCTTCTAAAGAAGGAGCCTCCACCACACTCTGGGTCAGAGAGTTCCACTGCTGAACGGCTCTCACAGTCAGGAAGTTCTTCCTCATGTTCAGATGGAATCTCCTCTCTTGTAGTTTGAAGCCATTGTTCCGCGTCCTAGTCTGGATTGAGTTTGGATTTACAGCTATCATTTCTGACTTGGACAAGTTACTGTCTGGGACAACCATTCTCAGAATCCCTAGCTACCCTACCATGTTGGCCAAGGGATTCTGAGCACTGTAGTCCAAAAAAGGAAGCCTTGCTTCTTGTTCCTTTTTTGTAGACCCTTTGGCCCAGCTGAAACCTCTAAAATGATCCCGCATCCCCATGCGGATGCCCTTCCTTCCTTCCTTCCTTCCTTCCATCCCTCCTTCCTTTCTGCATGTATTTCTTCATCGCCACACTTCTCCTCCTGAATGATGGATGCCTTTGTTAGGACATGATTTGACTGCAGTCACGCTCCTCTACACTATGAACGCTGAGTAACCCTAGCTTCGACTCTTTTATGAAACATGGCGAGTTCAAAAGTTCTTCCTGAACAGGTCACACATAAACAACCCTCTCTGCCAGGTTGTCAGCTAAGCTGTGCCTTGCAACAGCAGCCGCTTTGTTAGAAGGGATTGCTTTCATTTTGGCGAAGCGAGGGAGTGTCTCCCCTCGATGCCAGCTATGGGTCTAAAGTCTGCTATCAATTTACAGCCAGGCAGGAAAGTCTTTCAGGTTGCACCAAGGCAAAGGCGTTCATTACCCTATGTATTTCAGGCTCACATAAGAAGGTAATGGAACCATCGAGTTGGAAGGGGCCTCATGGGCCTCTGAGTCCATCCCTCTGCTCAAGACAGGCTCTCAAAGTTGAACATCTCCAGCAAAGAGCTGTCCAGCCACTTTTTGGAGACCTCCAGAGATGGAGACCCTATTATTATTATTATTATTATTATTATTATTATTATTATTATTATTATTAGCCGATACATCACATAGTCCTAGACACTTGGAAAGTATCTGACGTGTGATCCAATACAACAGCCAGCGGAGTGATCTTGTCTGCTGTGGACTCATCTTGTTGTGTTTCAAATAACAACAACAACAACAACACTTTATTTGTATTCCGCCCTATCTCCCCAAATTGCTTGAATTGGTATCTGTCAATTGGTATCAAAAAAGCTTACAGAAAACAAAATGTACACCCATCACCTAGGAACATAGCACATCTCAGAATTATCATCCATATCTTCATCTATCTATCTATCTAGACACATAATAAAAGTGAAAATGTGTGTATGTGGTGGAGGTGTTCACTTACACAAACAGCCCCCCACCTCCACAAACAGGCTATAGTTCCCAGTGCTGAGAAGCCTCCAAAGGCACTCCCTCCAATGACATTGCAGGTTATAGCGAGTGCCATGAACATGTAGCTCAACACCTGCCAATGTCCTCCCCAAACACCAACCACCCAAGGAATGCTTTCATTCATGGACCATTTCATTCTAGATGTTCTGTTTTTAATCCAGAATGGAAACCCCAGGGTCCCTTTCTCTCTCCAAATTTGCATGACCCTGCCCATTGCCCCTCACTTAGCCCTTTCCTACCCATTCCTGTGGCACACAACAAACAGGAATTGATCAGGAACTGAACAAGGAGTTTGGGAAGAATTCACCATGATTTAGAGGAGTTGTAGTTCACCTACATCCAGAGGGAACTGTGAACCCAACCAATGATGAACCTGGACCACATTTGCCATGGAAGATGGTATTTGCAGTATATCCATTCAGTTCCAGAGACCACTGCAACCCCCACAAATGACGGACCTGGATCACACTTGACACACAGACTCCCCATGACCCACTATACCTCCTGGTGCGGTTTGGGGGAGGATGGACCACGGACTATGGGATTCGCAGCACCTTCACCCGATTTGCCTCCCACAGCCCACTTCAACCCCCACGAATGATGGACCTGGACCACACTTGGCACACAGACTCCCCATGACCAAGAGAACATACTAGAGATGACTGGGGAAATTAAACTTATTGGAAGTTATAGTTCACCTGCATCCAAAGCAACTGTTACCTCCACCAACAATGGAACAGGACAAAACTTGGCATAGACAAGCCCCATGATGAACCGAACATTCTGCAGGGGTTTGAGGGAATGGACCTTGATACTGGAAGTTGTAGTTCACCCTTATCCACAAAGCACTAATCCCGATGTCATATCTGCACCAAACTTGACACACAGACCCAACATGCCCAACTGTGTATACAGGCAGAGTTTGAGGTTGAATGGCCTTGGATCTGGGAGTCATAGTTCACCCTAATGCAGAGAGCCCTGAACCCAGATGACATCACATCTGGACCACACTTGGCACACAGACCCAACTTGGCCAACTCTGCGTACAGGCGGGGTTTGCAGGTGAATGACCTTGTCTCTGGGAGTTGTTCCCCCTTATCCAGAGAGCCCTGAACCCAGAAGATGTCATATCTGGACCACACTTGGCACACATACCCAACATGGTCTACTGGACATACAGGTCTGTTTGGGGGGTGATTGCCCTGGCAATCTGGGAGTTGTAGTTCACCCTTATCCAGAGAGCACTGAACTCAGCCAACAGCAAATGTGGACCAAACTTAAGTAATATTACTAAACTTCCCAAAACAACAATGCCTTTTTCAAATAACCCGAGCACCGCTGGGTCCCCAAGCTAGTCTATAATAAAAATGAATGTTTGTATGTTTGTATGTGGGCGGCAAGCAGGCGGACAGTGCGGCAATACTTCTTGCAGCTTTCCGATTGACTCCCACTTCCACAGGTGACTGCGACCCCCACGAATGATGGATCTGGATCAAACTTGGCACACAGACCCCCCCCCCCCCCCCACACACACACATGACCAGCAGAACATTTTAGGAGGAGGGGCACTGACCCACCCAGATGTGAGCTGTAGTTCACCCAGCATTCAAGGAGCATTCTAAACCCCACCACTGATGGAACTGGGCCATACTTGGCACAAAGAACTCAGATGACCAACTGAACATACTGGAGGGGTTTGGGGAACCGACCCACCTGTGTGGGAGTTTATCCTGCATCCAGAGACCATTCTGAACCCCACCAATGACAGACCTGGACCGAATGTGGCACACAGACCCAAAATGGAGAACTGTGAATACAAGTGCGGTTTGGGGGGTGATTAACCTTCGAATATAGGAGTTGAAGTTCACCCTCCTCTAGAGAGCACCAAACACAACCGACAACAGTTCTGGACCAAATTTGGCACACAGACCCAACATGGCCAACTGTGAATACGGGTGGGGTTTGGGGGTGATTGACTTTGGAATATGGGAGTTGTAGTTCACCCACATAAAGAGAGCACTGAACACGTGAAAGATATAGACCAGTCTTGGCACACAAACTCAACATGGCCAACTATGAATACTGGTGAGGTTTGGGGAGGATTGACCCACGATTTTGGGAATTGTAGTTCACACACATCCTTATACATTTTTTAATTGGAACATTCGTTAAAAAACAAAAGCCAAGACTGATTTTCTACTAATAAATAGCATTACAAATTACCTAAGTGATATTACCTAACATCTAAAAACAAACAATGCCTTTTTCAAATAACCCAGGTATAGCAGGGTACCCATGCTAGTATATCGTAAAAGACCTGATACAGGGTGCTCTGAGCCATTGTGGTACCTGGGTAGAAGAACACAATGGTGCCCACTTCTATGCTATGTTGAATCTTTCTTCAAACTAGTCAATGGACATGGTTTCACAGTGCACAGTTTGCTTCAACCCTTATCTTTGGGAATTAAAATTTAGGAGAAAGCGGGCCTTGTACCTTTGTGATACATTTGCCCCTTTTGGAGGTAACCTTAGAAAGGATCTCCCCCCCCCCCCCGCCGCCCTCAAGAAACGAAAAGTCTCTGGAGGTGGCAGTGTGATGAAGAGTTGGACTCCCAACCTATGCGGCAATGTCTTCTCGCAGGCCCAAAGTTATGCCGCCATCCCCTGAAGGATTTCATTCCTTGCTGTCCACTCGAGGGAATTTGGGGGAAGTCATCCTTTAAATGACACTACCAGCTGAATGGCGGCTCTCCGGTGGAGCAGCCGTTTCCTGTTTAGCAGGAATTCAAAGAGCCAGGAATGTGGGTTTCCAGCTGCCGGAGTGGGCTGGGAAGGGAAGAGGATCGGAGATAAGAGAAGTGCCCGGTGCTTCTCCACCCACTCCGGCAGATAAGCATCACACGCTCGCAGACATCTCGGCCACTGATCTCCTCCTTGCTCCCATTGACAGCCCTGCGTCATGAGCCCTGTCAGCGCCAGCCGTTTGATAAGAGGAGACGGGAGAGAAAGGGCTTCCCAGCCAGGACAGCACCTGTCTTATCTAAGAAGGAAAAAGAATAATGTGGATCGGGGATTTGAAGCAGGGCAAATGAGGAGCAGGAGACAGGTGTCCTGTCGACGGATGGAGTCTCCAAGTCCACCGTTAAAGTCCCAAGTCTGTTTGGAATGCTAAAGGGTTCCCTAAAGGGAGCAGATGCCTGCCCATTCAAATCAACGGCCCAGGGATGTAGCATCAGTGGCAGTGAAAGAAGTCTGCCTCTTACAAATGAAAACCTTCCTTCAGTCCCTACATTTCCAGCTTTGCAATCACTTGACATTGCCACGGAGGCATAGTTAAGCATCCAAAGGAAAGAGGAAGATGAAAGGACCCAGAGAAGGTGGACATGACAACATGGAAAGTGCCATGTGTGGATGGTTTTCAGTCTCTCATTCTCTGCAATGTTAGGAATGTGGGGCTGAAGGAAAGTTTCACACATGGGGCAGAATTTGTATTTGGTGGGCAATGCCCTTAGTTTACCTTCCACAGCCACAGACTCAGGATCTCCTCATCCATCCATGAAGAATAAACCCTTGGATTGTGAGCCAAAATCCCCAGTTCTTCCTGGGATATGTGCTTTGATGAGACAGAAGCACCTGCACTCTCTGGTAGAGAAGGTTAAAAACTTTGGAAAACTACAACTCCAGGATTCCATAGCATTCAGTCATAGCAGTTACATTAGGACACACAGTGTAAGAGCTACTGGACTCTCCTTTGGAGGTCTTTAAGCAGAGGTTAGATGGTCATCTTTCAGAAATGCTTGCATTGGGTGTTCCAATGATACCCTGGCTGAGCTAGATGGTGTTTGAGGTCCCTTTCAACTCCAGGGTTCTATAATTTCATGTATTTGCATATTTTTCAAAGATGCCCATTTTGAACTGTCCATGCCTATCGTGTTTACAGTTTAAAAAGAAAAACAAAGAATGGTGATAATAGGAAAGCAACAGATGCACATGTGTCCTTATTAATCATTCTGCCGACCACTAATTGGATGAATTCATTTCTAAATTGCTTAATGGAATTTTCTTGTGCTCCCCAACCACAAAACCTCTCCTTGTAGATCTTCCTTTGGTCTCTTTCAGCACTAGATGTCTGCAAATAAAGCCAAAGAGATAACGTAGGCCGTTGTGTAGAGTTGGCCCTTCATATTTGTGAGTTTGACTTCTGTAGATCCCCTAGTACATCGCTATGGTCAACTTTTGATGAAGGTTAACCATGAAGTCATGCTGGAGGACCTCCTGGCTTTGGTCAGACCTCACCTGGAATGATCCTGTGTCCAGTTCTGGGCAGCACATTTCAAGGTAAATATAGACGAGCCACCAAAATGATCAAAGTTCTGGAAGCCAAGCCTTATGAGAAGTGGCTGAAGGAACTGGGTATGTCTAGCTTAGAGAAGGGAAGGTTGAGAGGGGACCTGAGAGCCATGCTTCAACATTTGAAATGATGTTTTCTGCTGAACTAGGAACTAACGCATTGAACACACTGCAGGAAAAGAGATTCAATTTAAACATTGGGAAGAACTTCCTGATTGCAAGAGCTGTTTAGAAGTGGAAAATGCTGCCTCAGAGAGTGGTGGAGTTTCCTTCTCTGGAGCTTTTGAAGCAGATGGCCATCTGTCAAATGTGCTTTGATTATATGTTTCTACATAGTAGAAGCGGGTTGGTTTGGGCAACCCTTGGGGTCATCTCTTCCGACTCTAGGATTCTATGACACCCACCCACTTTCAGGATCATCTTCAAGATCATCTTCAAAGGGTCCAGCTGCACTTGCTGTCAAGAATGTCCAGCTAATGTGTTTGCATTCCCTATTGCCAGCCAAAGGTCTTCCTGGCTGCCAACAGGCTTCCCTATAGGATGGGACAGTCAGCCTTCTCAAGGACAGGAGGCGTCTTCAATTCCCTCACCATCACATGCCGACTTGCAATGATGCTTGTCTACTTTCTTCCTTGGGGAGCAGGATGGAAAGGGACCTCCCTCCTCGCCACCATTGGCCATTACTCCTGCATTATGGAAAAGCAGATGGAGCCTGGGAGTATTTTTATCTCCTATTTGTGTGTGTGCTTTGCCCCCACCCCACCCCAACACTCTCTCCTCATCCCAAAGCAGGAATGCTTTTACACACACACACACACACACACACACACACACACACACACACTATAAAGTCCTCAAAGGAACATCCCCCCCCCCCCCTCAAAGCTGTCCTCGGCTTGGTTGCTCTTTTGACAGCAACCTGGCTCCTCCATGTCTGGGGAGGGAAAGGATGAGCTATAGAGATGCCATCTGGAAGGGAATGGGGAGGGAGGAGGCCTATGAGCCCTCTCACCCAGGACCCCCTCACCAACCATTTGTTTGCATCTGGCATTGTTCCATGGCTCAGAATGGTTACAAGCTTTATAAGAAATGTAGCCCAGTTATTCTGCCCACCCCCCCCCCCCCCCCCACACACACACACACACACACTTAAAATTCACATTGTACCATTTCCAGGAGCCAGCCTGGGACTGGAAATAGGACCTGTTCTGGATCGGTTGCATTCCTTCTGAAGGACCAGATTTATAGATTGGTGGTCTTCGCTCTTGGACTCGGAGTGCTTCTGGATCGCTCCTTTCCCCCCACTCTGGCTGGTGATACACTCCTTCCAGGATTTGGCCAAAGATGCTTGAAAGAGTTGGGTAGGTAGGTGAGCCAAGGCATATATTCCTTTTTCAACATAACTAGTAGATTTTTTTTCTTGCTCCAAAGCCATCTGCTAATGGCACTACTGCTATTACTACCGCTACTTCCTCCTCTACTTCCTTGCCTTCTGAATTCATTTACATCACATTTTTTCCTAAGCCCTGGGAATCAAGGCTGGGTACAAATATTAACATAGTGATTGGCCCTCCACATTTGCGGGTTTAACATTTAACAATCAAATACAGATTTGATTCTTTATGGGACAACTTGAATGTGTCATTCTATTCATTCTCTTCCCTAAAACATGGTTGGGCTAACCTGGGGCCTGCAGATGGGGATGGTTGAATATGCCCACCCTGCATGTTTTAGGGAAGAACATGGGAAGTTACTTTGACAGGAATGATTAAAATGACCTCTTTAAGTCTTCAATAATAAGGAGTGCTGGGATGATGTCTGGGACTAGTGTTGAGTTTAAGGTGTAACTATGCTGGTTATATTTAAAAGTAACTTCCCACGCTTTTGTCTTGGAGATTTAAAGGGCTATCTTTTCCTGTACCATCCAACCTATATCTTCATATTTGATGGGAAAGTCCTCTGTGTCTTTTAGTATAATGTTTGATTGATAGAGACAAGTGATGGTCCTTTGCTACGGCTGCACATCTGTTGCTGAATGTTCCTCCAGCCCAGCTTTGCTGTCTTGAGCTTTTGCCGGCAAGCGACAGATGATTTAGGCCAACTTTTGATTCGTCTTGTTTTTCAAGGGTTGACTTGGATATTTCAATTCTCAGCCAAGCTAACTCTCTTTTAAACATCAGCTTCCATTACAGGTATATCTCAGCTAACAAAGCAGATGAGTTCCTGGGCATGATTGTTTTTAAGCAGAAGAGTGGGTATTAATGAAAGAAGACAGAGAGGTTCCTACCTCACAAACAAAACAAAACAAAGAGCAGTTCAACATATTCTAAAGTTTATATTTGAAACTAACAAAATGCATGTGTAAAATGAGTCAACTAGCTTGAGGAAGTGTTGCAGACATAAAGAAAAAATATTTTGAACCATCCAGAGAACACTGGAATGCATCTTCCAAAACAGATACTGCCATCATCACCTCCTGAGACACCCTTCGGCATTTCCAAATCTAACTTGCAGGTGTTATTAATATGTTCTCTGTAGGGCTTTCTTGGTCCTCCAGCATGAGTCTACAATCGGCTTCTGCCAGAAGCTGACCATCTAGGACAGTGGTTCTCAACATGAGGTCCCCAGATGTTTTTGGCCTACAACTCCCAGAAATCTCAGCCAGTTTATCAGCTGTTACGATTTCTGGAAGTTGAAAAAGCCAAAAACATCTGGGGACCCCAGGTTGAGAACCACTGGTCTAGGACCTTATCCAATTGGGATATAATCTGTTTATATCAGTATGGATCCTGTATTTTTTTAGGAATGGATGTATACTATATTCAGACAGGATGCATACTCTCTCCATCACACCCAGTTATTACCATTCTTACTATTTGAAAATGCTGCACTTTGACTCATCGCACCACAGAAGGCTGGATCTTCTCAATCCTTTCAAGTTGCCCTTGAGGAGCTAGAGATTGTTAAAGAGGTATTCTTTCTCCAACTATGCCCCCCCTGGTGGAACAGCAGGTTAAACTGCTGAGCTCCTGAACTTGCTGACTGAAAGGTTGGCAGTTTGAATCCAGGGAGCAGAGTGAGATTCCGCTGTTAGGCATAGCTTCTCCCAACCTAGCCATTCGAAAACATGCAAGTGTGAGGATCAATAAGTATCACTTCTGTGGGAAGGTAATGGCACTCCATGCTGTCATGCTGGCCACATGACCTTGGTGGTGTCTAGAAATGGAGATGAACACCACCCCCCAGAGTTGCACACAACTATACTCAATGTCAGGGGAAACTTTTACCTTTACCTATATACTGTATACATTCCACTTTCATGGTGGTCCTGTGTCCCTAACACCAGCAAAAGTGGAGTACCTATTGTATAATCAGTTTAAACATTACTCTCCAAAGAAGGGGCCTGGTAGAATGAGAAGACAAATGAGCACTGATATGTTGGTTGTTACATATGGGGGGCACATAGGTGTCCCTTGTGCTCCATGCAAATGCAATGGAAAGCCCAGGTGATAGGACTCAGGTCCAGCCAAACACCTTGGTTCTGGGTGAAAGTAAAGGGATTTGGCCGCTTTGTTTGCCTTCATGCTTGATAAACCTCCCCTTCATCTCTGCTGGATGTGTGTACTTCTAATATTTTTCCCCTACTATGTTTCTTTCTTCTTTTTTTTTAAATAAAGGCCAGCTTCTCACCCACTTGAAGCACACGGATACAAATAGGCCAAAGCCTAGCTTCCTGTTTTAAGAAGTGAAAGCGCAGAGGGCAGCCGGCCAGGGAACTTAATATAGTCCGAAGGCTAAATTTAACAACAATAACACGGCTCCAGTCTGGCCCTACAAAGAACAGTTTGAGCGTGGCAGGGTGGGGGAAGCAATTCTTCACCAATTAGGAAAACAATGAAGGTCTCTTTCAAGTGTCAAGGAATATTCTTAGCTGCCCCCTAACACCTAAATCAAGAGCCGAGGTTGTTAAAATGGCATAATACCAGGAAACTTGGTTACAAGGCCTGCTTCCTCCTTGGAGACTGAGCCGCTAGGTTCGAGGCAAAGGGGGAGAGGTGGCGCGGGCAACGCGGTGGGAGACTTGGCCAAAGGGCTTCCATCAGGAAAGTCGCCCCTTGGACGCCAAGCGCCCGACTTCACAGATCTGAGACCATAGGAAAAGCTCCGTCTTTCCGTCTCTGATGATTATGAGTCACATCAAGAGCCTTCTTCATCCTTTCCCACCTTGCGCTTCCGGATATTGCTTGTCACCATGTGCGGAGTCAAGAGGGTCAGACGCCCCAGTGCCGGGGAGGATGGTGGTGTTGGTCGAGGGTGTGGAACCGGATTGTAAAAATAAGCACATTCAAGAAAGCAAAAGGGTGTTATTTATAGCACAAAGGCGAAGCCCACAACCTTCTCAGAAGTGTTCTAATAATGCTTGGGGATGGAGATGGTGGGACATAGGAGGGGAAGTAAACACAAGCAAAAGCAATTCTATTCTTTGGAGTTCAAGGTACACCTGAACCCTCCCTTCCTGTCCCTACCCCATCCCGAGGTCGTGGCCCTGCAATGCCATTTGGGATGCTCCAAGAGGGGAAATCCCCCAACAATACAAAAAAAAGGGGCATTGTTAAGGCATCTAGGCATGCTGGTGCCACAGAGACATTCCCTCCATTCCCCCAGGGCCAAGGTGTGTGTCATTGTGGAGACTTAAAAATAAAAGGCATTCTGACCAGGGGACAAATTTCTCGTGAGGTCATTTCCGCTTGAGTGAGACGAGAAAGGGGCCAACGTGCCACAAAGGAGGGCAGGCTGGCGCTGGGTTTCCGCGGCACCCTCCACCCTTAAGTCTTATTGTGCGTCCTCCATCAGGTTTTGACATTAACATCTACGTCACTCTGTCCCTTTGGGGGCTGTTTGCAAGGCACCGGCTGGCAGGCCCTGATGTCAATGGGATTTCCTCCAAGCTCTTGCGATGTCATCATCGGAAGCTTGTACCCTTTTCCTGTTGCTCTCACATATCCCCCACTTAAGTAGATCTTCAGGCCTCACGTTAAGCGAGGGAAAGAGTGATGGTCTTCCCTGGGAAACAGCAGAAGTGACCTACCTAGGGAGGGGAGAAAATGTGTTTGCTTTACATTTGAAAACAAAAGCCTTTATCTTTTCCACTTAAATAAACACACGGATTGAAATTGAGTGAGAACATCACATAATTGCCAAGTGGAACGTGTTCCCGAGTGTCACCACTTGCCAGTACAATGAAACAGAGCTAAAGCCTCCTTGTCTTGATGTCCAAGTTTGTGAGGTAGTTTATCTCAATCTGAAACAGTTCTTACTATCAGAAAGTTCTTAGTAATGTTGAGCTGAGATCTCCTTTCTTATCATTTGACTCCTTGGCTTGGATAGGAACCAGAGAAAAGGCTGCTTTGGACTATAGCTGCCAGAATCATGGCAGCAGCCATTGGTCATGATGGTCGGAGGATTCTGGGTGTTGTCATTGCCAGAAGTCACTTCTGCAAGCTCTGGCTGTAACTCTGAACAAGACCATTTCTATTCCAGAATGAGGATGTATTGCATTTGGATGGAGGTCTCACTTGGAATTAGCCCAGATCATATAGCAAGGTTAGCGTCCTTGCTAAGAGTGTCACTAAAAAAAAAGGTGGGGGGGGGGGGGAGAGCAGAGAGAATTCTTCAAACCCAAGTCAAAGAAAGCAGAACAGAAAATATGAAGCAACCTCCATGAAGAAAAGATGAGGAACAGCAGAATAGGCAGCTGGTGAATTGTATGTCAGTGGGATGGCAAGTCGAATCTGAGGACTTGTTCACACAGACCAAAAAAACTGGACTCATTGCAAATTCACCACTGGTAGTCTTCATGATGCACAGCAACCAGGAGTTTTGGCTTTGGATCCAACTTTGCCTCACTTTAAGCAAAGTTGAAAGATATTGCAGAAACTCCAGAGTATCCCGGTCGGATTTAATCATGAATTTTACACTCGCAACTTGTGTTCACTATGTTTTAATCTTTGTTCTGTGTTTGTAAAAATACATTTTAATGTGTGTATTTTATGTAGAATGTTTATGAAGATTATGTTTTCGCTATGTTGTAATCTGCTTTGAGCCACAAGGAAAGGTGGGTAAGAAATAAATTATTATTATTATTATTATTATTATTATTATTATTATTATTATTTGAAACACAACAAGATGGGTTCACAGCAGACAAGATCACTCTGCTGGCCGTTGTATTGGATCACATGTCGGACACTTCCCAAGTGTCTAGGACTGTGTGATGTATCAGCAAATAATGCATGCAGATCCCAATAAGGTGGCCTTTTGTAGCTAGCAGATGGTAATTTTGTCAGCGCCAATTGTGTTTAAGTGCAGGTCAAGGTCTTTTGGCACTGCACCCAGTGTGCCAATCACCACTGGGACCACCTTGACTGGCTTGTGCCAGAGTCTTTGCAGTTAGATCATTAAATCCTCATATCGTGTCAGCTTTTCCAGTTGTTTCTCTTCAATCCTGCTGTCACCTGGGATTGCAACATCGACAATCCATACTTTGTCATGAGATCAAGAGTATCATTATTATTATTATTATCATCATCATCATCATCTCAGGACTTTGGAACAATCTGAACTACTGGATAGGGTCTGATGTGGCCCAATCTCCTGTCCATACGGACATTGCTGTCCTGTATTGACCAATGCAGGGAAGGGAATAGTTCAGCTCTGTGTTTCCGTCATCTCTGCTTTTAGTTGCCATAGAGTTCTATCCAAGTGCCTGGCTGCCACCTGTCACATCTGTTATGTCAGAATGGGTTGCCTGTGCAACTAGCAAAAGGTGTTGAATCTATTTAGGAGGAGAATGATCTTTGGCCCCTTGGACAATTCCTTCAAAGTTCACATTAAATCTTGCAGTGCATTTCCTGTCCTGCTGACATGATCAAATCCTTGTGACCATACTGTGATATGATGATGATAATGATGATGACGATGACAATGGGATGCCTCCTTTTTCGCCATACCCCATCCTACTTTGACCTGCATCAGCCCTCAGCTTCCATCCCAAATGAGCATCCTTGGGATAGGATTATATTATCACAATGCAGAGCCATCAGCAAAGAGCCCAGCTGAGTCTAGACAAAGGCTTGTGGGTTGTTTGGGGTTTTTTAATTCAAAGGGGAACCATTTGCAAAAAAGGATAAGGCAATTTAGGGCTTTCAAGGGGAAAAAAAGAACTATCATGACCATAAATTTTTAACTATTCCTCCAACACAGAGACAGAGAGTCGGTGAAGCTGCATTTAATATGCTGCCACCACCGTCACCGCAGATGGTCACTCAGAAGGTCCGGATTTGTGAAGGGAGATGAATCACCAGGGCCAAGAACATTTCCCCAAATGGAGACCGAGAAGGAAAAGCAGAGAGGAAAACCCAGGGTGAAACAAAGCACTGGGATCTGAATTTGGAAAAGGACACATTTAAGAACCATGGGTACTTTTTATTTTTGTTCTGATATTAAGAAATCTTGGGAAGTAAGCCATTTTCTCTACTTAAGATAAGAAGAACTGGATCAGAATAGAATATTATACAGATCTAGACAAACATTTTTAATCCCAAAAATAAAAAAATCACCAAACAATGTGCTAAAATTCTTGTACTCTTGTCCAGATGGGATGATACTTTTGAAATTATTCATTTTTGATTGGGAGAACAAAGATTTACAGTGGGCCCTTGGTATCCACTGGGTTTTGAGTACAGTACCAAAATGTTCAAGTGCCTTGATATACAACGGCATAGTAACATGGGCTGTCTTATACAAAATGGCCAAATGGTTTGGGGACTTTGTTGAAATACTTTCAAGCAGTGGATACAGAATCCATGGATATGGAGGGCCATCCCTATACATCCCTAACAAATATATTACTGCTTCTATTCATATTGCAGAAAATCTATATACTGGAAGGCTTTGTGTGTTGTTTTTCCCTGCCAATAAATACAGCAGAAGTGGCTATCTTGTTGGTCTACAACCAATGAGAAAAGCCTCTAGAGCTCATCCTTACATCAGGAAAGCTAAAACTGGTTAACACAATTATCCCCTTGAAACGTCTCCTTTGGATCAGCTCAAGACTGTTAAGGTGACCAAGGGTCGCTCCAAGTGATTCTACAGACCTTGGGGTACTTCTTTTTTCTTTCCATTTCTTGGAGCCTTTTGGGACTTACCAAGAAGGAGGACATCCAGGGACAGCTAGACTTTGAGGACCTCTACAAGCAGTGTCCTAAAATCAAGACATGCCTTCTTTCTTTGCCCTAGCAGCCTGATTCTCCAGGGGATTCGCATTGTGTATCCGTATTTGTCACCTCCTGTTCCTCCTTTCAACCGGGTGTGATAGTGGAAAGGTGCTAATCCTTCAGTAATTAACACCTCATTGGGAGGTCAGGGCAAGGTCAAAAGAGTGGGGTTTATTTAGTTCCTTTTCCGAAGGATTTCAGGGAATTCCTTGTTTTCATTAAGGCTGTGATATGGTGAAGGGTTGCAGAGCTCCCTGTTTGCTGGCGGGCAAGAGGGCTGGGAAGAATGGCCCCCATTGTTTGAGGCATTCCATGCTATTGTGTCAACAAATGTAGCATATCTCCAGAATAAAATAGAGCTACAAATCAAAGGAGAGATTAGGCACGCTCTTGGCACCTCTTCCCTTGTGGCCCTTCGCCTTTCCGGATAACAGAAAGGACGACACTGTGGAGAATCCCAACTTTTCACCCATTTGTTGACTTATTTGTTGTTGTTGTTGTTCTTTGCAGTCAAGCCATCTTTGACATACGGATGAGAGCTCTCCCCAAAGCTCAGGTCTTGCAATGCAAACATAGGGGTGGCATCTTTAGAATGTAGAAAGAATACATTTTTAGGTTCTTGTGGGTTTTTTTCGGGCTATAGGCATTTCTCCTGACGTTTTGCCTGCATCTATGGCAAGCATCCTCAGAGGTAGTGAGGTCTGTTGGAATTGGGACAATGGGTTTATATATCTGTGGAATGGCTGGGGTGGGGCAAAGAGCTCGTCCCTGCTGGAGCTAGGTGTGAATGTTTCAACTGACCACCTTCATTAGCATTTGAAGGCCTGGCTGAGCCTGGGAAAATCTTTTACTCCACTTGAACTGCCATGGCCCAATGGTATGGAATCCTGGAAGTTGTAGCTTTACAAGGTCTCTGCCCAAAAGTCCTGATGCCTCACCAAACTACAACTCTCTGGATTCCATAGCACTGAGCTACAGCAGTTCAAGTGGTCAAATGCACTCATTCTACAGTGTAGGGTCAACCTAAATCAATCCATCAGAAATGTGGTCTTCCTCTTTTCTTATTTCCTTCCGTTTCACCAAGCATTATTCTTGTACAAAGAATGGCACCCTCACTTCAGCTATTTTGGCTTCTAGGTAGAGCTCAGCCATGAAATGTCATAGGAGCCCTGTCTGAATGAAAGTTGGACACCCTACCAGTAGTAGCCATGTGCCCTCCTTTGTGGCACGATGTCTCTTTCTAACATCTCCAAAGTCTATGTTGTTGATGGATACCTTTTCAAAAATCACAGGAAATTAAACTAGCTGCTCTTCTCATACCACCAGAAGGGCTTCTTCTATCATTTTCATGGATTGACTTGACCCCAGGTATGTTGATACTAGGATGTGTTCCCTTTTCTACATCATACCTGTCATTTCTATAGCCAGCAAGTGGTATTAATGCCACTGGTTGATAGACATGGGATTCAACCTAGAATCATCTAGGGACCCCGCCTGGAATCATCTTCACACAGATCAGATGTGTTCATTTAGTGTGTCTCATAATAAAGTCCTGGAGAAAAAGGGAAGAGGACACAGGAGAGTAGTAAGAGATTAAGGAAGATTCCACTCTTTATGTTGTGTACCTTCAAGTCATCTGTGATATGAAGACCCTATCACAGAGTTTTCTGGTTCTGAAAGAGTGTGACTCTCTCAATGATTATCCATGGGTCACCCAATGGGTTTCCATGGCTGGGTGGATAATCGAACCCTGGTCTCCAAAGTTGTAGTCCAACACTCCAACCACGACACTGATCTATAAAACAGACATCCCATTCTGCACCATTCTTTGGCTCAAAGATGTTTCCAATTGATGTCAACACATCCTAAATATGTTTAGTGTCATTTTCATATCATACAATTCTCTGCATTACTGAATACATTTAGCCACAGGTGATGGTATTCAACATACTTCTTCTGTTGTCTATTCTGTCAAATGAAAGATGCTAACGGAAGAAATGGCATCTCCATAAGAGCTGGCAGATAATGTTTGTTCCTTTGAGGAAAGAAACTGTAATTTCATTTCCTTTAGGGAAAGAAGTTCCTAGTAATTTTTTAAAAAAACAATTTCTCTACACGTATTTATAGTGTAATTCTAAACTTGCCTATATAGAGTTTGCTTTCTCCGTATATTTACTCACAAGTAAGGAAACCGTGAAACACAGCCAAGAAGAATTATGCACTAGAAAAGGATAACACCAAAGAAGTTATGCTCTCTATCTATTTATCTACCTGTCTGATTTGTATCATTTTGTACCCAAAGTTGGGACAAGTGACTATGTAGTAGAGCTGGGCAACTGTTATCAGAATCATGAATCCCAAACTGACTTGGTTGATTCAGATTGATCAGAATTGAAGAGGAACAAATTGGTTCAGATTGGCTCAGAACCATTTTGGGCCCATTCGGAAATCTGGACAGTTTATCTCCCAAATGTTGGAAGACAGCACCGTACGGGGACAATGACTCAAGGAAGATCTTGATCCTCCATACTGAAAAGAGAATAGGGAGAGAATTATTATTATTATTTTACTGTCACAAGAACACAGTATGTCACAGCAAACGAGATATATATGCTGGATTTCATATCACAAAATCACAAGTCGAACACTTCCCAGGCATCTAGGAGTCTGTGATATTATTATTATTATTATTATTATTATTATATAGGATATGCTATACTATTATATAGGATATTATATAGGAAGGAAAGAAGTGACATTTTTTTTTAAAAAAAAATCAAATACATCAGAAAAAAATACCTGGCTTGAGTACAAACCCAGAGGAGACCTCAGCGTTACAAGGAGAGCAATATATTAAGTTCAACACAATGTGGGAAGCCATTTCAGGAGGGTAGAAGGAGGGCGCAATTTCCGCTGGCATATTAGCCAAAGTCACCTCAGGGCTGTCCGCCAAGCCAGGCAAACAGAGGAGGAATGTTCAGGGAAAACCCAAAGCCACAAAAACCTCACGGCTCAGAGAGACCATTAAGGAAAGAGACTCCTTCGTTTTCTCCAATGTGTACACACTCTCCACTTATCAAATATTGATCCAGAACCATAGTGGCACAAGGCCCAGGTCTGGTTGCCGAAGAAAACACAGGGGAGGAGAAGGTTATCCATGTCAAGCAATGTCTCATGGGCCACATTTGTCCATGCATAGCATTGGAGAGGTGGAACAGTGGCTTTAGGGAAACTCAAAGAAGAGAGCTCTTGCTCCTCATTTTCTCTTCTTCCTTGGCATGTCTGTTGTTATTAGTTGCTCTCAAGTCACTTAACAGAAACATAAAAAAATAGGGCTACCGATGTCATTACACCAGGACTATGGGAATATTTAGGTAAAGAAACCCATGCCAAATTCTAGAGATCACTTCATGCCAGATGCTAAGGAACCTACAATAGATAATGAGGTAGGTACTAGACATGTGCACAACATTCGTTCCTACCATTTCTTCCATTTCTTTTGTATCTTCCATTTCTTTGGAAGCATGAAACAGGAAGCCCCCTTCCCCACACAAAAATCTCCTTGACACGAAAGCCTGTTTTTGTGTGCATCTGAACTTGCCACCTCGCCTTGGAAAGAGAGTGCATGTGTGGTAGGGTGTGTGTAGTGGTGTGTGCAGGCAGGGCCGCAGCATGCCTGCAGCGGAGCACCTTTCTCGCACTCTCTTTCCAATTCTATGACCAAAAGCTGACCCCAAAGCCATGCTGGAGGACCTCAAAATGCCCAAACACCTCTCTACGAATCACTAGGTCTTCTGATATGATTCCATAGTGGACTTTGTCTGAATGTATATTGGCCCCCATTACACATTGGGTTCATGGTGCCACTGTCACTACCTTGATCAATTGATGTCTTTCCATTGCAAAACAATGCTGCCCCTAAGCAATTGTAAAACTTCTCAATTCGCTTTCCCAAACGTATCAGTCCACTTTTGAAACTGTATGTTCCATTTGATTTCAAATTTTGATTCTCCTCGAGGTGCTGGTTTTCATTTGTTTTTTTGTGTTGCAGGGCTTTTTCTTCTTTATTGCCCCTTTCATCTTGATTTAATAATGTCCTTTTTAAACCCGCACTTATTGCTTGCAGATTGTGTTGTTGAGGTAGTGCAAGCCACCAGAGAACTCTGATTATTGCAGCGTCTGTGTTAAAAACTAACATTATAAAATGTCCAGCAAAGTCCCGGATTTTACAGTACCCAATGAATTTGGTTCAGAAATGTCCATTGGTATGAAGTTGAAGCAATCAGAATGCTACTAAGAAAAAGTTATACCAACCCGACATTCACTACAAAGCTGGGAATAGAAAGAATGGGTTCAACACAGACCACAATATGGGAATTGGACCTAAAATGGGGGAACCAAAGGGATGCAAGGGATTGGAGGTCTGTCACAATACATTTGCTTAACATATGTGGCAACCTGCATCAATGTGACCCATGCGGTAACTCAAACCTATGGAGTTCACTTCTGCTCATGGCTTGGTGACAGTTTTCAAAGGAGTATTGCATGAAAGACACACCCAGAATCCACTCTAAACAAGGAAGGGAAAGCTTGCCTTGACAGTGAGAATCAACTGGCTTGATCTCTTTTTCTGGGGATAGAAAAATCAGCAGAAGCCACATTTCTACAAGGCAGGCAAATGAAAAGGAAATTCCATCTATCTAATTCTGTTAACACAGAATATCTAATTTTATGAAAACTCTATTACAATGAAGCCAAGGCTTTGGCCCACCGTCATGTTTTGTTTTGTTTTGTTTTGTTTTTATGCACAGGCAGTCCCTGAATTACAAACATCTGACTTACAAATAATAATAGTAATAATAATAATAATAATAATAATAATAATAATAATGGCACCCATCAGGGGGTCAGCTAATATATCTAATTTGCTGTGGCATACTGTGTTTTTGTGTCAGTAAAATAATAATACTTTATTTGCAGACCATCCTCTCTCCCAGAGGGACTCATGGCAGTTTACACACACACACAGGCAAACATTCAATGCCTTAAAAAGTATAAACAACATCAAGAATAATACAAAATAATGCACAATAATGACAGTAAACTTATAATTAAAAATTAAATATTGAAATGGGGACTAGGTAGCAGTGAACTAGGACATGAGTACACATTAAACATATATCATTAAAAGCAGTTAGAAATGAATTGCATTTAAGATGGCTAACACAGGTGTTTGTTAAAAATGTATCATAGCCATCATATAGTGCAAATAGGCTTGCCAGCATTCCGGTGGACTAGTATCTTAGTCCTCCTCCTCTCCATATGCTAAAGTGCATAAGTGCATTTTCAAAAGTTTCTTAAAAGAGAGGAAGATGGAGGCCATTTTTTTTCTTTAGGAAGGTAGTTCCAGAGATGGGGAGCAATCATGGAGAAGGGTTAGCAATCCAGCCTCCTATCTCTGCACTAATTGCAGCTTCTGAACAATCTTCAACAGCAGCACCACACAGAGAGCATTGCAGTGGTTCAAATGGGATGTGACTAAGGTGTGGATTACCATGGCCAAATCTGGCATCTCAAGGTATGGGTGCAGCTGTCACACAAGTTTTAACTGTGGGAAGGCACTCCTGGCCACTGCTGATACCTGGGGTTCCAGGGTCAGCGGTGAATCCAGGATTACCCCCAGACTGCAAACCTGTGTCTTCAAGGGAATTTAGCTCATAGTTACAAATGCGGGTGAGACATCAGGAAGTGAGAGATCCACTCTTCAAAGAGTTATTATCATGGGGGAAAGGTGTCTCCACTGAAGCTTTATCACCAATTTTTGTTTCCACAACAAGCCATTTTTTTCAAAATGATCACAGGGATAGAAAGTGAGGTGAAAGCTTCTGAACAGGCATAGAGAGCAAAACAAACACCATGGGGGTTTAGCTATATACTTTTTAGCTATCTAAAGCTTATAGATAGAGGGATAGATAGATAGATAGATAGATAGATAGATAGATGATAGATAGATAGACAGACAGACAGACAGACAGACAGCTGGAGTTACACTTAAAATGTACTTGTTTCGACTTACATACAAATTGAACTCAAGAACAAACCTACAGAACCTACATAACTTGGGGACTGCCTGTATTATTATAATATTATATTTTATGCTTCATGTTTATGTTTGCTTTATTTTAATGCATTATTATATTGTATTGTTATGTTTTATGTTTATAAAAGATGTACAGATTTTGCACAGAATAACTCTCATACTACAAAATGTCTTTGAAATTTCACTTACACCACAGGCCCCCAAATTAAAGACCAACAAGCAAACAGAACTTCATAATCATGAACCATGAATGAAAGCCCAACCTAATTCCACAACATGCAATCAACAAAATGTGCTAAATTTCTCAAAGGCAGCTCATGACACATAACGTCTCCTTGATAATGCCCTGTCCATGGAAACTCTGCCATCAAACAAATTGCACCTCAACATCAATGATGTTGGCCAAGGAGTTTGGTGAGGCACCATTACTCTCTGGCAAAGAAGTCTAAATACCTTGCCAAACTCCAACTTCCAGGATTCCATAGCATTGGGCCATGAAAAGTAAAGCATTGTTGAACTATATTAATTCTAAATTGGAGATGCACCTCTAGTCCAGCACTCAAACCACTACACCACACTGGCTCCCTTTGATCCAACTTGACTACTGATTCCCAAATTCTGGTCCTCCAGGTGTTTTGGACTTCAACTCCCAGAGGCCTCAGCTTTCTTCGACCAATGGTCAGAGATTCTGGGAGCTGAAGTCTAAAACACCTGGAGGACAAGAGTTTGGGAATCACTGGGCTAGAGCATACCCATTTGGTAAATCCCATTGATTCAATGGTTGTACATAAGATTGGAGCTAGTGATGAAATTTAAGCCAATGTAGAACTCCGCTGATGCAACTGGATACAATTGCCTAAAATATTTTTTTTTAAATGGATGTGTAAGGGAATGTGTTTCTGTGCATGAAACCCACAAGAATTTTACCCTCTGTCATCCCAGTGAAAAGGAACATGTGACAGAGCAGAATATACACCTGTCCTTCCTCTTGTCCAAAATTGAAACTTTCCTTCAAACAGCAATAGGACCTGGGAAAAGATGGAAGTACCCTTCCAAGCCATCATAAAAAGACCTCATTTGCCATTCACTGAATGAGATTATCACATGACACTTTTGAAGCCCTGCTATCCCACTTTAGATCTCATGGCTACTACCTGAGGCACTTTGGGATTTGGCGTTTAGGGAGGCCCTGGACTTCTCTGGCTGAGAATTTGAAAGGCCAATCCCAGACTTAGGATTGAATGTGGGATAGCACCGCTTTAACAGTGTTGCGTGATAATCTCCTTAACTAAGCAAAGTTAGGGGGAAGCATGCACGACTCTCAGCAACCCAATGAAGGACCTATTCTCTGAGGCTTGTTGTGGGTTACCACAAGATACATCTACCAATCCTGCCATCACTTGCTTAAATATTGGATAGGGAGAATCATCCTCTGGCCCCTTCTGTCTCGGCCCCCTCCTCCCTAGTATCCCTCCACCCAGGCCTCCTCTCCTTTTGCACACTCTTCCCATCCGTCCCAAACCTCCTCTGTCAGACCCAGAGCATTAGGACAATTAGCGCAAGCCCACTGGCGCCAATTAGCAGCCAATACTGTCTCGGTGTGGGGAGGGGGGCTGGAGAAACCAGGGGCCCCCATGTCTCCAGCCTGCCTTCACACTCAATTACTTTAAGTGGAGTCTCTGAGCTGCGGTTGGTTGGACAGTTGTTGCAGTAATTGTGTCTTCTCCATTGCTGCAGGCGCTCCGCTCCCAGGCTCTCCTATACCCTCTTTATTGACTCTCTGCCTTGTCCGCTTACATCAACACAGACTTCTTCAAAGATAAAAGACGGGGGGGGGGGGAGGAAAGGCACGGAAGAAGGAGGGGGAGAGGGAAAGAGTCTTGATGTCTTCATTTGAAGTTTTAGAGGTTGAGGCAGGGGCCCAAGGGGGTAAAACGAGGACACTCACACACCCCGTTTCAGAATGCAGAGCCCCTCCTTGAAATGGACCTTCAGTCCCCAAATTTCAGTGGACAGTCACTGGTAAGGTTGGTTGAGCCTTTAGGAATTCCATTTAAGCATCCCAACAAAGGACCAAAGTAGCTCTAACACACCACATCTCCCCCCCCCCCTCCCACAAAGAGCTACATTCCTGGGGTGAGACCACACTCACACAAGAATTTGGTATCTCAAAAGAAAAACTTCACATCTATCCGAGAACATCAACCCAATTGGCACATTTAGATGTTCATGTTTCAGTATTCATGAAAATGGCATAATGTGTTAGATGATGGCAATGATGACAACATTGATAATGATGACGAAGATGATGAAGATGACGAAAATGACTATTTTCACATCATTTCTTCCTTACTCACCGCAGACTATCAGTTCATGACTCATGGATCTGTAGACCCACCCTTTAAGTAGCATTGTGCCTTAACAGTGGCTCTCCATGGAGTCTTTCCAACCTGACCTTCCCATGATATGAATGGAACCCAGGACTCTCTGTAGGCAAAGCATGGGTTCTACAATACTATCATATTTCAGCCACTACTCTCCCGAGCCAAATCCTAAAGACTGATTATGTGGTGGCTGTATGAAGAAAAATAATTATAATTTGAAATGAAAATAATGAGAAGTGAGGGGTTACCTGTTTGTTTCTGAGAAGGAAAGCAGCGTCTTTGGTAGAAGGGGAATTTTACAGATGACTCAGAAACTCCTTTCTCTTCCTTCCTGATTGCACTCATCTGATCCTGGGAAACAGACCTGCTGCTACAATTACACTAGACCAGGCCTTCACAATCTGTGGCCCTCCAGCTGTTTGGGCCTCCAACTCCCAAAAGGCATAGCCAACATGTGCAGTGGCCAGGAATTCTGGGAGTTGGATGCCAAAACAGCTGGAGGGTCACAGGTTGTGCAGGCCTGCACTAGACCAACTTAACCATTTATCTGAGCATCTACAGATGTTTTTAAAACAGGGGATCCTCATTTATATTTGCTTGTTTCTTTGGTTTGAAAAGTGTGCATCTCTTCAAAAACAACCAAGCACCCGTTTAAAACTAATCCATGTAACGGTGACCTAGAGCCCTTGTTCTTAAGCAAAAATGCTCCTGACAAAGGCTGGAATGTGAAGTCGCTGACAAGGAGCATTTTCCACAAGGAGCATAACATGCCACTTCTTTTAATTGGGTTTGTAATTGTAAGAACAGAGGAGATAAGGGGAGATGGCAAAGGAAAAAGCAGGCTAGGCACCTCGATCCAAGCTGGATGTGAGATATGTCATTTCTGATTATGGAGAACCTTCCCCTCTTTTCTTAAACAGACCTGTGTTCTTGTACCTCACATATGGAAGGATTTTTTAAAAAATTGCATCAGGACTCCACACCATCTTTGCTGGCTGCTTTCCCATATGTAGCCAATAGCTCTTTGCAAATTGCTTTCTTGAAGGAAGCAACAAATAATACCAGAGCAATTGTCTTCTCGCAGTGCGAAACTCTTGGAAGAGTGTGCAGTTTTCAACAAGTATTTGTAATTTGGGACTTATTCTATGCCAATTTCACAGAAAAGTATTTGGTGTGGGAAATAATAAGTAATGAAATTGATTACTACAGCCAATAAAATAATAATTAATAACAAAACACTTATTAATATTATAGGAGCCCCCAGTGGTGCAATGGGTTAAACCCTTGTGCTGGCAGGACCAAAGACTGACAGGTCGGAAGTTCAAATCTGGGGAGAGCACAGATGAGCTCCCTCTGTCAGCTCCATTTCCCCATGCAGGGACATGGATCATAGAATCCTAAAGTTAGAAGAGACCTTGTGGGGCATCCAGTCTAACCACATTCTGTCAAGAAGCAGGAAAATCACATTCAAAGCACCTCTGGCAATGCCCATCCAGCCTCTGCTTAAAAGCCTCCAAAGAAGGAGCCTCCACCACATTCTGGTGCAGAGAGTTCCACGGTTGAACAGCTCTCACAGTCAGGAAGTTCTTCCTAATGTTCAGGAGGAATCTCCTTTCTTGTAGTTTGAAGCCATTGTTCCACATCCTAGTCTCCAGGGCAGCAGAAAACAAACTTTCTCCCTCTTCTTTATGACTTCCCCTCGCATCTTGATACCTGGACCTCATTATGTCTCCTCTCAGCCTTTGCTTCTGCAGGCTAAACATGCCCTGCTCTTTAACCTGATCCTCATAGGGCTTGTTCTCCAGACCCTTGATCATCTTCCTCTGGACACCTTCCAGCTCTTTAACATCTCCCTTCAATTGTGGTGTCCAGAATTGGACACAGTATTCCAGTTGTGATCTAACCAAAGCAGAATAGAGGGGTAGCATGACTTCCCTGGATCTAGACACTAGACTCCTATTTATGCAGGCCAAAATCCCATTAGCATTTTTAGCCATCACATCACATTGTTGGCTCATGTTCACCTTCCTGTCCACGAGGATTCCAAGATCTTTGTCACATGTACTGCTGTCAAGCCAAGTATCGTCCCCCATTCTGCATCTTTGCATTTCATTTCTTCTGCCTAAATGAAGTATCTTGCATTTGTCACTGTTGAACTTCATTTTGTTAGTTTTGGCCCATCTCTCTAATCTGTTCAGATCGTTTTGAATTCTGCTCCTGTCTTCTGGAGCATTGGCTATTTTTCCCAAATTGGTGTCATCTACAAACTTGATGATAATGCCTTCTAACCCTTCATCTAAGTCATTAGTAAAGATGTTGAACAGGACCGGGCCCAGAACAGAACCCTGCTTATGGCACTCCTCTCGTCACTTCTTTCCAGGATGAAGAGGAAGCATTGGGGAGAATCACCCTTTGGGTTGATTCGCTTAACCAATTACAGGTCCATCTAATCATAGTTTTTCTTAGCCCACATTTGACTAGTTTGTTTGCCTGAAGGCCATGGGGGACCTTGTCAAAGGTCTTACTGAAATCCAGATATGCTACATCAATGGCATTCCCTGCATGTACCCAGCTTGTAACTCTATTGAAAAAAGAGATCAGATTAGTCTGGCATGACTTGTTTTGGGTAAATCCATTTGAACTATTAGTGATGACCCCATTTGCAGACCACTTCCTTAACTACCTTTTTCACAATCTTAACATGAGGCTGACCAGACAGTAATTGTTTGGGTCGTCCTTTTTTCCCTTCTTGATGATTGGAACCACATTTGCCCTCCTCCAATCTGCTGGGACTTGTCCCTTTCCCCAAGAATTCTCAAAGATGATTGGCAGTGGTTCCAAAATGACTTCCTCTAGTTCCTTTAATACTCTTGGGTGTAGTTGATCTGGTTCTGGGAACTTGAATTTGTTTAGAACGGCCAGGTATTCCTGGATGACTTGTTTCCCTATTTGGGGTTGGATTTCCCCTAATCCCTCGTCCAATCTGTCTTGCTGAGGTTGAGGATGACTTCATTTTTATGAGAAGACTGAGACAAAGAAGTCATTAAGTAGTTCTGCCTTTTCCCTATCCCCTGCCAGCATTACCCCATCTTCTCCTCACAGAGACCCTATTGCATCCTTGTTTTTCCTTTTTCTACTGATGTAAGCAAAGAAGCCCTTTTTATTGTTTTTAATGTCCCTGGCAAGCCTGAGCTCATGTTGTGCTTTAGCCTTGTGAATCTTTTCCCTACAGGAGTTGGCTATTTGTTTGAATTCTTCTTTGGTGATTTTTCCCTTTTTCCACGTCTTGTGCATGTCTCCTTAGAGTTTTAGACCAGTTAGAAGTTCTTTGGACATCCATTTTGGCTTCTTTGCACTTGTCTTACTGCCAACAAAAAGAAAAAATAAGACAAGTGCAAAGAAGCCAGAATGGATGTCCAAAGAACTTCTAACTGGGCTAAAACTCTAAAGAGACAATTGCGCCTTGAGTATTTCACTCTTGAAAACTCCCATCCATCCTGAACTCCCTTCAGAGAAGCCTCCCACAAGGATGGTAAAACATCAAAACATCCGAGTGTCCCCTGGGCAACATCCTTGCAAATGGCCAACTCTCTCACACCAGAAGCAACTTGCAGTTTCTCAAGTCACTCCTGACATGAAAAAAAACTTATTAATAATTACTAAATATTATTTCTGTGCAATTTTTCTGCACAGAGTTTGTTTTCTGCACTGAAAGTTTGGTTACCTGTGTAGAAAATTCTAGCTTCTCTGCAAAAAAATCACATGTATATTTTACCCAGAATAAGTCCCAAGTATAAGATATGACAGTGGAAGAATAGTGGTCTCCACCAAAAAAAACATCAGTGAACCAGAATTTATTATTTCATAGGTAACTCGGCCACCTTTTTTCTAGGGAACTGGGTAAAAAAAGGTCTGTGGGCTTTTTGGGGGCGAAAAGAAAATCCAATCTGGGATGAGCTCTAGTTCTTACTAGATGTGAACCAGAGACAGGATGTGATGCAAAGACTCAGGCACGATCGAGTACAAAGCATTGATTATCCACTTCCTGGTATTCCATGTCATCCTTTCCACCCTTTGCTTTCTCTTTCTGCTCATCTCCAGGTGTCATGCTCAGTCATCTGACTCCCTGTTCCTCACTTCCCATGTGGAGCGACTGCTGGCCTCTTTTGTGGCGCATGGGAAATATTTATTGACATCCAAGACAAGCTCATTAGCTCAGAACAGGTGGGAACCATTTCTGCCCTGGAGGCACCATCTCCTGTCTCCTGAGTAACCAAACTTGACAGCCACATAGCTCTGCATTGTGGCAACTCCCCTCTTCCTTCCGATTCTCCCCAACTCATCTTTGGAACCACCCCCAGGTAACTGGGGGCCGGAAAGAACTGAAAGGCAGTGGCACCCACAATTAAATCCCACTAAACCCCTTTCCTCTCTAGGAATGCCAAAGGCAGCTTCAGTCTCAAGGACCAAGCATTACAAAGTTCTCCCTAACTCAGGCAGCAGAGAGATTAACCTAAGCAATTAACCTCAGTATAACCAAGGACTTAGAGATGTGATAGGCAAGCAAGGGTCTCTCTCTCAAGAGAAAGAGAATGGAACGCGAACTTTTGCTTTTGGCCTCTTCAGACTCTGTGGTACCATCATTAAAAGCATACAAGGGAAGCTTTGGCAAAAATTGGTTTGGGGGCGGGGGAGACATCAAAATAATGAACCAATAAGAAATTCTTTGAGTGAGCTAGTGTGTAGGAGCATACCCAATTTCCAGTTCTCAGGACCAAATGCAGACCTGAATTGAATTTGCAGCCACTGTTTCTTCACATACTGATGAACACAGCTACGCTGGGAAGACGGCAATTCCAAGATGTGGTGATGGATGCCATCTTAAGGCAATGCTATAAGGTGATTAGCCAAATTCATAGAAAAGGATCAAGTCTAATACCCTAATGGCATGAGAGCCCACCTGATCTTAGAAGCTCAGCAGAGTCAACCATGGATAGTATTTGGATGGGAGACCACCAATGCTGTAGGCTCTATTTCAAAAAAAAAAAAAAGAAACTGGCAAAAACAGCTCAGAACATCCCTTGCCTAAGAAAACCCTAGAAAATTCATGGGTCACCAAAAGCTGACCTGTGATTTGAAGGCACGTGCACACACATACTATCATATGTTACACAGTTGTAACTTTTCCAACCTGGAGGATCCACAGATAGTACCAGGACTTCTGCAATATTCTTCCCTGTATCAAGTTCAGAAACTTTCAGGCAGATTGGTAGTACACCACCAATATTAAAATCACTCCACTGGCTGCGAATTAATTTCTGGGCAAAATACAAAGACTCTACCAAGAACATTACTGCTTTCTTTGTGTATTGTTCATGGACACATAATGATTTCAAATAAGAGGACAAATTAACTCACTGCACCATTCACAATGGTCAAGACAAAGGACACAATGGGTAACATCATGGTTGCACTCGGGCTGGATCTGGCAATTATTTGACACCAAGGAAAGAAGCTGCTCCTTCCTTCAACTCCAAGGAAAGAAGAAGCATTTCTTCTTCCCACAATACTCAAGAGCAGCAGGATCCAGCTTGAGGACACATTTATTTCCAGTCATTGGCTGGGAAGATATTGCTGGGTCTTCCAGTCCTCCAACAAACGGTTCTGGCCCAGACTACCTGTCTTAACGTATCTCCTATTACAATCCATCATGAAATTTAAGGTCATCTGGAGAGGCCCTGCTCTCGATCCCATCACCATCGAAAACGCGACTGGTGGGGACGAGGGACAGGGCCTTCTCAACAGTGCCCCTCCATCTGTGGAACGCTCTCCCCAGGGACATCAGACTGACCACCTCCCTCCTGTCCTTTCAAAGGAAACTTAAGACTTGGCTATGGGACCAGGCCCGTAGCCAGGATTTTGATTCGGGGGGGGGGGCTGAGTTTGGTTCAGGGAGGGCTGGGTCTGAGTGAAAGAGGGTCTACCCTAGCAAATCTTTTGTATCGTTACCCCAATACCCCCATGCATATGGGATATTTTGAGCATGGTGATCAGATCATGATTTGAATAAACATAACAGTTTAAATAATGTACCAGTAAGGCCTTTTCGCGGACCACCATGAGAATTTCCGGGGGGAACTGAAGCCCCTCAAGCCCCCCCTCCCCCCCCCCCCCCCCGGCTAAATGTCTGTATGGGACCAAGCGTTGGACCACTGAATGGCAGCAAGTGAAAGCAGGCTTAAGCAACTCATGACAATGAATTGTCCCAGACTTGGATTTTGGATTCTGATTTTTAATAGGCATGTTTTAATCTATTGTTTTAATTATTGTTTTAATATTTTATGTATTGTTGAATGTTTTACGATGCTAGCATCGTATGATGTTTCTGTGAGGCAGCCCTGAGTCACCCCCCACCCCCAGGAGTGAGAAGAGCGGGGTATAAATATAGGAAACAAACAAACAAACAAACAATTGTACATCAAGGTGGGGAACTTGTGGAAGAAGGCATTGGATGCATCCTTCCACAAGGTCTGAGAAAGTGTCCTCTGTAGGTGCACACGTCTCTAAGAGGCCACTGGCCACTGAATGGTCAGTTTTCCTTTGCAAATGCCCACTCAAGCAAAAACCTGCCACAGAAAGGCAATCCTCCTGCAGTGAGGACCATCTGGCTTCCTTCTATATCATGCATCAAAAAGGAATGGGATTCTCACTCTCCATAAATGCAGTGCAAGGATCACTTCGACACATCTTTTCAGCACTTAGACACCCCCGGCAGGCTCCCTATAACATTTTCCAGGTGAGCACCCTTGCTCTCTCTGCCGTGTCACCCGCTCATCATTCAGCACTCCGACACGGTAGGAGCAGCCAACTGACACAGTTTTTCTCACGCTTGCAGTCCCCCAAAGCTGACCTCCCTTCACTTGGGCGAGATCAAATCCAAGAGAGTGTACTTAAGGCTGGGTCAGCGGGTAGTGTTAAAAGCCTTTCTCGTCTCCTCTCAGTAATGTAAGTTGGAAGGTGGCAACTGAGAGTGAAAACATTTCAAGTTGATTGCCCTGCAGACGATATTTCCAGCTGAGTGGCGAAGCCATAGAAGAGGAGATGGTGGTGGGTCCATGCAATGGCACAAGATGGAGAGATGGGAAAAGAGATATGCAGAAACAGTGGAGATGAATGAATTGGCTTCTCTCCCTTCTTCCATGCCCCGTTCCCTCCACGTTTCACTATATACTATTCTCATTCTCTCCCCCCCCCCCCGCCACTTTTGAGAAGTATCTCCAAGGACCTCATCAAATGTTGGCTTCCCCCTGGTTCTACACACTTTAAAGACAGAGTCCCACAAGAGCCCATCAAACAGCCCTCAGTTCATTTAACCCTAAATGGGACTTCTAGCCCTTAGTTCAATGAACCCTAAAAAGGACTTCTAGTCCTCAGTTCAGTTAACCTTAAAAGGGAGGTCTAGCCCATATTTCAATAAGCGTACTTTCACCAGTTGCCCATGGGACTCTCTCTTTAAAATGTCTTTAAAGTGTTTTTAAAACTCCAGAGCTCCCCATCACATTGAAACAGCTAAAGAAGTTTGTTTTAAGGTGGGATGGAAACTCAAATATCTCCATTTTAGATCATTTTAGTGCCGGGAAAGTGTGGGAATTCTTGTGGACAGTCTTGAAATGTGGCTCAATGCGTCTTTTGTCACCATAAATCATCTTGCAGGCAACTTTTTAAATTATTTTTTTTTCTTCAGGAAATATGCAATTTCGATTACTTGCTATTTTTCCTTTTTGTAGACCTGGGATTTCCCGATTTGGACATAGAGTGTTACTGTTTCTCAATGGAAATACCAGGGGTGTTCTTCAAAGTCCTTGAAGCAGTAACCAGTATTTCATAGGACTTCAATTTTGATTTCGAACTTCCGTAATTGCAAGGTTTCTCTTTTTTTATTAGAAAAAAGAAAGCGGTATGGGTGGAGATTATCCTTCCCTGTGTGATAGGTCAGTAAACAGAGGATCTGTCTAGAAACTAAAGGAGTACATCGCTTGTGATGGGGATGAAAAAATAATAAGTTTTTCTTTAAAATGGAAAGGCATGAAATCTATATAAATAAAACTGTAATGTTTGTTTGTGGTATTAACATAACTCAAAAACTGGACAAATTGACACCAAATTTGGACACAATACACCTACTACCACAAGGAGTGACCATCAATAAAAAAAAACACATGGATTTTGTCCTTTGAGAATTGTAGTTGCTGGGATTGACAGTTCACCTACAATCAAAGAACACTCTGAACCCCACCAACAATGGAACTGAACCAAACTTGGCACATAGAACTCCCACAACCAAGAGAAAATTCTGGAATGGTTTAGTGGGCATTTACCTTGAGTTTTGGAGTTGTAGTTCACCTACATCCAGAGAACACTGTGGACTCAAACAATGATGGAAGTGGACCAAACTTGGCACAAATACTCCATATGCCCAAATGTGAATGCAGATGGAGTTTGAGAGAAATAGACCTTGGCATTTGGGAGTTGTAGTTACTGGGATTTATACAATCAAAGAGCATTCTGAACCCCACCAATGATAGAATTGGGCCAAACTACCTAGACAGAACCCCCATGACCAACAGAAAAGATTGTGTTTTCTGGTGGCCTTTGGGGATCGCTCTGACACCCCCTTGTGACCCCCCTCAGGGGGTTCTGACGAACTCCCTTCACCACAAAAAGCCATCCAGCCATAGATATAGATAGATTCACACACACACATATATGTATATGACAGATACAGTATCATAGATTTGAAAGAGACCCCTAAAGAAGGACAATGATATGTTGCATGTTCCAAAGTAGGCAAACCAGACAATCTCTACACCAACACTGGCAAAGAAACAGCAAGAAATACTGTTTACCCACAAGCAGAAAGACTTCACATCGATTAGAAACCAACGCTTTCTCATTACTTTAGTTTCCAGACTGGGCCACAGCAATGCTTGGCAGGGGACGGCTAGTGCTATAATAAGAAGACGATTCCCTCCACTTTCTGCCCCAAATAGAAAGAGGTCCCTAGACTAAAAGGAGCAAGCTTGAGCTGAAAGCCAGCACTAGTGTTTTGGCCAAAAAGAGAGAGAGAGAGAGAGAGAGAGAATATGCACACAGCTAGTCAAGGCAAACAAAGCCAGAGAGTTTCCAAGATACAATAAGTTAGTAAAAAAAGTTTAACAGGAATGATCTAGTATTCATGAAATGTTTTGAAGAAGGCTCAGAGAAGGAAAAGGAGCAGTTTGCTTCACCCAGGAGAAGAACCTCATAATCTACTTCCGTATAAACTCTCCCAAAGAAAATGCCTCTAATATGAATTTCTGACTCAACAGGTAAGTACCTAACAGTCATGATCCTCATAGAAGTAAAAAATACACTCCAAAATTGCTATTATTTTACTTGTGAGAATGCCTTTCTAGGGATTTCTAGATCTTCCAGCATGACTCTATTGGTCAACTTCTGCTGGAAAATGACCATCAAACCACACTTGAGGACCTAGAGATTCCTAGGGAGGTGTTCGCTCTAGAAATCTCTAGGTCTACCAGTATGACCAGAGGAAGTTGACCAGGACTGCAAACTGGAGGACCTTAGGTGCTGCAAAAGAAAATTTTCATCAAATTAATGAATAATCAAATCTACAAATGTGAAGCAGGCAAATGTGGAGGGTGGCTGTATATTTGCCTCTGATAGCAAAGTTTCTGTTGAAAAAGAAATACTCAGGAAGATGCTGACTTTGTTGGTTGAGGAACCTTTTAAAAGCTAGAGCTGGATCTTCTAGGAACGTGGAGCTTGTTGTAGTGGAAACCCTTAGGAATGGCTCAGCTCCTGGCTAATACATCAGCTCTCTATACTCAGCCTGGAGGGGAAACTTGGAACTGTCCATGGTCCTGACTTCTCCTTAAAGACACCTGCCTTGACCTATCCTGATTGGGGAATCCTAAGAGGGAGTAAGGAAAGGGACTTGACTCTTTGAATTATCTGTCTCTAACAAAGGTAAAACTTTTTGATTTGAACTACAGTTAACAAGTTTTACCTCTACAGGACTGAAACATTTTTCCAAATACTTCTTAAGAAGTTTGGTGTTCTCTGACAAAGAAAAGGGCCTGGGGCTTCTCAAAGGACATAGACAACCTAGATCTGAAAAATTATTATTATTATTATTATTATTATTATTATTATTATTATTATTATTATTAATATCCCTCCTCCATCTCCCAAAAAGGGAGTGCAGTCTAAATATCAACAGTACATGAGTATAAAACAGTATTACATAAAAGCTACAAACAACTACTATCACACATAAAATAGGATAAAATACACAATTTAAAAATACATACCATCTATGGTTAAAACTAGCTGCCATCTATACACAACTAAAGTGCCAAAGTGTCAGCCTCATACAGGCCCATTTCAGCCCACTCAAGGCCATTGGCCTGCTTAAAAATCCATGTTTTTAGGCTGAAATAGAAGGATTCAAAGGTGGGGGCTAACCTAATCTCCACCCAAGTTCCCAAGAAGAGACCCATGACCACTCAGTGACTTGATGTGGCGACTTTGCCCATCATTTTGCAGATAAAGTTGCTCAAATACGTTCCGACCTGGACATCAGTTTTGGAATAATTCCAATAGATGTAAGTGAGACACCTGTCTGTTCTACCTTGTTGGATTCATTTCGGCTTGTTTTGCCTGCTGATGTGGACAAGATTCTTGGAGCCATGAGAGTGACCACCTGTGCTTTAGAGGCCGTGATAAGTCTAAACCTGATCAGGTGACGGTCGGTCCTCGATAACGGAACAATGGATAGTTCCTCCAACATGTTTTCATTCCCATCTGCAATAAATACCAGGAGTGTGTCCAGCTACATGGGTGGGCCCAGAAATCATTTGGGACAGCCCCATAGTTGTCATGAAGGCCATGAAGTCCTGAGCTGCTCCCAACAGGGTGGGACTCGGCATGGACACTGAAGTCCCCCAACACAATAAGCCACTGGGACTCCAACACCAGGCCCGAGACCACACCCACTAGCTCAGGTAGGGAGACTGTTGTGCAACGAGATGGGCAGTACACAAGCAGAATCTCCAATCTGTCCCGGTTACCCACTTTCCGGTGGACACATTCAAATTTTGGCAATTGCAACACGGGGCACCTGACCAGAGAGATGGACTCACAATAGACCACCGCAACCCCACTTCCCCACCCCTGGGTCTACCCTGCTGATGTACTCCAAAACCTGAAAAACAAAGCTGGGTAATGTTGATCCTCCCACCCAGTTCATCCAACCAGGTCTCGGTAATGCATGTCAGGTCTCCAAGATCAGATCGTGGATGTCTGCTGTTTTACCATTTACAGACCTGGCATTTAGTAGCAATGTACGACCGCTATTGGGCTTTAGGAAGGGGAACAGTCTCTGCCTGCATTGAGGTCCCTCCAAACTAACTGAACTTCAACATATGGGGCATCTACACTGAAGAATACATGTATTTGACACTGCTTGAATTGTTATGGCTCAATGTTATGGAATCCTGGGAGTTGTCATTTTAGAAGTTCTTTGACCTTTTCTTTACAAAAATGCTGGTGCTTCACCAAACTTGAAATCCCAAGTTTCTAGGTTTGGGCATGCATTACTCGATTAATTGATTTCTGTCTCCCAGCACAGAAGTCACGGTGGCTCACAACGATTTGAAACAAAGTGCAACTAAAAACCTCATAATGCTAGAGTTAAATGCTACAACAAATTCCCAACCAAAGGCCTTGCTTCTGCATAATGGCTGATGGAAAGAGAGCAGGAAAGGGACCTGGCAGACTCTTGAGGAAAAGAGGAGTCTCATAACTTTGCATCCTCACAACCCACTAATAATGAGGCATTGTGCCTTTGCACAATTAAGACTCGTGCGCCAACTGCGACTGTACCTCGGAAAGGCAGATCTGGCCAAGGTGGTCCATGCCTTAGTCACCTCTAGACTGGATTACTGCAATGAACTCTACGTGGGGCTGCCCTTAAAAATGGCCCGGAAATTTCAGATGAACCAACGGGCGGCACCCAGGTTGTTAACTGGGGCTCCTTACAGGGAGCAGTCAACCCTCCTGTTCAAGGAGCTCCACTGGCTGCCATACATCTACCGAACCCAATCCAAGGTGCAGGTTCTTACCTACAAAGCCCTGAACGGTTTGGGACCCACCTACCAGCGTGACCGCATCTCTGTATATGAACCCACACGATCTCTTTGTTCATCTGGAGAGGCCCTGCTCTCGATCCCACCAGCATCGCAGGCGCGATTGGTGGGGACAAGAGAGAGGGCCTTTTCGGTGGTGGCCCCTCGACTCTGGAACTCACTCCCTAAGGACATCAGTCAGGCCCCAACCCTGGCAGTCTTTAGGAGGAGCTTGAAGATGCAGTTGTTCCAGTGTGCCTTCCTGGAATAATGATCCCATAGCACTTTGTCCTCCAAAGCACTTTACACTTTTAGGTCTGCTCGTATGTCCTTCCATAAACGCCACTATCATCTTTTTGTCCATGTTCCAGCATTATTTCCAATTTTAATTTTACATTTGGCCTTCCCACAGTTTTAATTGTATGTTGTCTTATTGATAATGTTTTATATTGTTGTCTATGTTTTTTTAATTTTAATTGCTTGTATTGTTGTGATTATTGCTTGTATTGTTGTGTTTGGGCTCGGCCTCATGTAAGCCTCACCGAGTCCCTTGGGGAGATGGTAGCGGGGTACAAATAAAGTGTTGTTGTTATTGTTGTTGTTGTTGTTGTTGTTGTTGTTGTTGTTGTTGTTGTATGCATCTCTAGGTATCATTGTGAGCATAAAATTATGATCCATTCCCTCAATGTGGAATCTGGGTCAGTTTTTAAAACTGTTATTGCTATTTTAAAACAGTGCTATTTAAGTTGCTTCTAGCTGATCAAGTCTCCTTCTCTGACGGTTTTAAAGCAGAATCTGGAAGGATGAGCCTCAGCCAGAAGTGTTTTGATTGTCTTCCTATATGGCAGGAGATTGGACTGAATGGTCCTTGGGGTCTCTTCCAGCTCTGGGATTCTGTAACAATTGACTGAGGACATGGAGCAATGAATTCAAACCACAGCAAAAGAGATTCCAATTCCATCTTAGGAAGAACTGTTTGACAAGGAAAGTGTGGTGGAGTCTTTTAAGCAGAGGCCGGATGGTCATCTGTCAGGAGAGCTTGGATTGTGTGTTGCTGAATGGCAGAAATGGGATGGATTCGATGGTCCTTGGGGTCTCTTCCGACTGCAAATTCATATTACTTTGGGGGGCAGAAAGGGGGAGTTCCAGGTAGTTTGAAGGGCTCAAGAGCCACAAAAACAACTTTGAGGGAGGCTACATGTGACTCTGGCAGCCCTGGAGGTGAGAGAATCACTGGTTCTTTTGTCACGCTTCAGAAATAGAGAGAGAGAGAGAGAGAGAGAGAGCCCACAACATTGCAATCAATGAAATGTGAGCTCAGACAGACTCTGTGTCTACTGGCTTCTCTTACCAGGGCCGCGTGCATGGGCCCAGTGGGGAGAAGGCACTCACTCCATGCGGCGGCCCCCCTCCCATAAATGGAAAGCCGGGATGCTGGCGCCACTGTCCACGGAAGCCCACGGCTAACAGATGAAGCTGTCATCAAACACCTCTGGGGGAAGGGAGGTCTGCATGGCAGCAACCATCGGGATGGACTGGCCTCCATCCTTGCCTTGCTGGCTAATTGCTCGCTTAAAGTGCTACCGTCACCATCAATAATGGGGCATTAGGTGCCTTTTTTCTGCCGTGGCATTGATCGGCTCCATCCTCCGGCTGTTGTTGTTTGTTGTGTGTGTGTTGTCTTCCCTCCCTTGCTCTCTATTGCCATCCCTCTCTCTCTTTCTCTCCCGCCCCCCCTCCCCTCGAAAGTGTTTTCTGTGTTTAGCGTGAGTGGTGCTTAAGTGCTAATTGTTACACCACAGATTGATCGGCGACAAGTTGGCTTGCCAAGTTCCATCTCTGGACTCCCAGGGAGACAGCATGGAAAGAGCGGGGGAATCCTTTTGTGCTGGTTAACTTCCTTTTCCAGAATGGAAACGAGAGGCTGTTCGTGGCTCCGACAGCCAACTTCCATTCGTTTTCCGACTGTGCTCTCCCATCTTTCGCTTCCTCTTTTGTGCACATGCCTATATCAAGAACCGGTCTCCTTCAGAAACAAAGATGTTACCAAAGAACGGAAAGTCCCCTTTTATTGGAAAGCATGCAGCCAACAGGATGCTAAAAGCAACAATTCCTCTGATTTCAGGGAAGACTAGGGAGAGGATCACATATTCTTGCTAAATGGCAAGACGCTCCGATGCGGAGTTTTCATCTATCAAGTCCTTCAAGTTTTCTCTATATCTATGAATTCTGCATCTACTGTTTCAGTGTTGCTTGTGCCATTTTCTATAAGGGATACCACTGTGGTATGTCATGGTATATAGTGGGACTTGAGCATCCACAGATTGGGGGCAGGGGAGGGGGGGTCCTGGAATTGAACCCTAGTAGATACCAAGGGCATACTGTAATTTTCTGGAGGTCTCCCACTCCTACAATGAGGTTACCCCTTCAAGGACATGTCAAGGTTTCCCCTGACATTAAGTCTAGTTGTGTCTGACTCTGGGGGGTGGTGCTCATCTCCATTTCTGAGCTGAAGAGCCGGCGTTGTCTGTAGACATCTCCAAGGTCACATGGCCAGCATGACTGCATGGAGCACTGTTACATTCCCACAGAAGCAGTACCTATTGATCTACTCACATTTGCATGTTTTCGAACTGCTAAGTTGGCAGAAGATGGGGATAACAGTGGAGCTCACCCTGCTCCCCAGATTCAAACTGCTAACTTTTCAGTCAGCAAGTTCAGCAGTTCAGCGGTTTAACCCATTGCACCACCATATTTCTAAGGGTGCACTTAATACTGTGGAATTAATGCCATTCAACCCACTTCAAATGCCTTGGCTCAATGGTATGGATTCATGGGAGTTGTAGTTTTATAAGGTCTTGAGCCTTCTCTGCCACAGAGTGCTGGTGCCCCACCAAACTACAACTCTCAAAATTCCAGTGCACAGAGCCATGGCAGTTCAAGTAGCATGAACTCTAATTCCTCCACACTCTTATCAGCTGCTATTTATTTTATCCAAGATCTTTTTTGAATCGTGTTCTTCCTTTTGAATCACTGCCACCCTTCCCATGGCAGTTCAAGTAGTGTAGACACCCCCTTAGAGTTGCTCCAACTTCAGTGGTGTCAAGGTGGGGGACTTGAAACCTTCCAAGCATCCTGGTCTCCTCGCTTGAATGTCAGATACTGGACTGGATTGTCAGAACTGGGGATCATGGGCACTGTAGTCCAGAAAGACCCAGATGATCATCAGGAGTCCCTGGTGTGCCAGCAGGACTGAAAACCGACAAGTCAAAGATTAGAATCCGGGGAAAGCACGGATGAGCTCCCTCTATCGGCTCCAGCTTCTCATGTGGGGACATGAGAGAAGCTTCCCACAAGGATGATAAAACATCAAAACATCCGGGCATCCCCTGGGCAACCTCCTTGCAGATGGCCAATTCTCTCACACCAGAAACGACTTGCAGTTTCTCAAGTTGCTCCTAACACGAAAAAAAATCAGCTCTCCACCAATGCTGTATGATCTAACCCTTTGAGTTGACTCTGTGGGGAATCTTTCTTAGGGTTGCGGAAAGGGAAAGGAGAAGGAAATATTTCCCCATGTTTTTCATGTCCCCTGACCGCAGGACTAATTGGTGCAACTTAAGCCTAGAGCACCCCTCCATGCATGCGCCGCATCCTTTCCATCCTGCATCACCAATGCCTTTTAGCTTCTACGGTTCCCTCCTGAGGGTCAGGCAAGAAACGGGGAGACCGCTGGCGTCTGGGAGCCGCGCATTGTCTGCTGATGCTGTCAAGAACATCATAAGGAAAGAGCTGTGTCTGAGGTCATCAGATTAGAGGCCGAACAAGAAAGAAATGGGACGGAGGGGAGGGATGTGGGGCAGGGGCACTGAGCTGACCTTCCTGAACCCTGCTTGCACTAACTTGATATAACAAATAGTTCTGAAAAACCAAATACTGTTAACCCTTTTAAACTAGGTCATCCCCTGCTGGGGACTGGCTCACCGAGTTGGGCATTGTAACCCTTTCCTGCCTAGACGTGGGTGACTAATGGGGAGATGACTCCAGAGCACATTCTCATAGCACGTAGCACAAACAACTGTTGCAAAGAGATACCTTCAGGCACACATAATTGCTGCTTTAAGTCTCCTTTAAGAGAGGAAAATGGGATATTAATAAAATTTATAGTAACAATATTATTCTTATTAAAATAATAATATAATAATAATAGTAATAATTTGAAAACTAGACATCAAAGTTTCTTAGCTGCAAGAAAGCCTTGCTATATATTCATTGTTGTAGTGCAATGGTTCTCAACCTTCCTAATGCCGCAACCCCTTAATACAGTTCCTCATGTTGTGGTGACTCCCAACCATAACATTATTTTTGAGGATGCTTGCCATAGACGCAGGCAAAACGTCAGGAGAAAATGCCTCTAGAACATGGCCATATAGTCTGGAAAACCTACAACAACCCAACATTATTTTTGTTGCTAATTCATAACTGTAATTTTGCTACTGTTATGAATCATAGTGTAAATATCTGATATGCAGGGTGTATTTTCATCCACTGGACCAAATTTGGCAGAAATACCCGATATGCCCAAATTTGAATACTGGTGCGATTGGGGGGGGGGGGGTTGATTTTGGCATTTGGGGGTTGTAGTTGTTGGGATTTATGGTTCATCTATAATCAAAGAGCATTCTGAACTCCACTAATGATGGAACTGAACCAAACTTGTCACACAAAACCCCCATGACCAACAGAAAATACTGGAAGGGTTTGGTGGGCATTGACCTAGAGTTTTGGAGCTGTAGTTCACCTACATCCAGAGAACAGTGTGAACTCAAACAATGACAGATCTGGACCAAACTTGGCACGAATACTCAATATGCCCAAATGTGAACTTTGGTGGAGTTGGGGAAAACAGACTTTGACATTTGGGAGTTGTAGTTGCTGGGATTTAGAGTTGACCTAAAATCAAAGAAACCCGAGGATGTGGACAAGATACTTGGAGGAATGAGACCCACCACGTCCATCCTAGACCCCTGCCCATCCTGGCTTCTGAAAGAGGCCAGAGGGGGATTGGCCGAGTGGGTAACGGTGGTGGTTAATGCCTCCCTTCGGGAAGGCAAGATTCCAGCGAGCCTAAAACAGGCTGTTGTAAAGCCGCTGTTGAAGAAACCATCACTCGACCCCACTAAATTGGACAACTTTCGGCCTGTTTCCAATCTTCCCTTCTTGGGCAAAGTCATGGAAAGCGTGGTGGCCTCACAACTCCAGGTATTCTTGAGAGACACGGATATTCTGGATCCGGCACAGTCTGGTTTCAGACCGGGACATGGTACCGAGACGGTCTTGGTCGCCTTAGTGGATGATCTGCGCCGGGAGCTAGACAGGGGGAGTGTGTCCCTGTTGGTGCTCCTGGACCTCTCAGCGGCCTTCGATACCGTCGACCACGGTATTCTTCTGGGGCGCCTTGCAGAGATGGGACTTGGGGGCACTGCTTTGCAGTGGCTCCGGTCATTTCTGGAGGGTCGTACTCAGAAGGTGTTGCTGGGGGACTCCTGTTCAGCGCCACAGCCGTTGATCTGTGGCGTTCCTCAGGGTTCCATCTTGTCCCCCTTGCTGTTTAACATCTACATGAAGCCGCTGGGTGAGATCATCCGGAGTTTCGGGGTGCGGTGTCACCTGTACGCAGATGATGTCCAACTCTGTCACTCCTTCCCACCTGCTACTAAGGAGGCCGTCGAAGTCCTGAACCGGTGCCTGGCCGCTGTAATGGTCTGGATGAGGGCGAACAAACTGAAATTAAATCCAGACAAGACAGAGGTACTCCTGGTCAGTCGCAAGGCCGAACAGGGTATAGGGTTACAGCCTGTGCTGGACGGGGTCGCACTCCCCTTGAAGGCACAGGTTCGCAGCTTGGGTGTGACCCTGGACTCATCGCTGAGCCTGGAGCCCCAGGTTTCAGCGGTGACCAGGGGAGCATTTGCACAGCTTCGGCTCGTGCGCCAGCTGCGCCCGTATCTTGGGAAGTCTGACTTGGCCACGGTGGTACACGCTTTGGTCACATCCCGCCTCGACTACTGCAACGCTCTCTACGTGGGGCTGCCCTTGAAGACGGCCCGGAAGCTTCAGCTAGTTCAGCGCGCGGCAGCCATGTTGTTAACGGGGGCTGGACGCAGAGAGCATACAACGCCTCTGCTGTCCCAGCTCCACTGGCTGCCGATTTGCTACCGGGCCCAATTTAAGGTGCTGGTGTTATCCTACAAAGCCCTAAACGGTTCCGGCCCAAAATACCTTGCAGACCGCATCTCGGCCTACGAGCCCACGAGGGCCTTGAGATCATCCGGGGAGGCCCTTCTCTCGGTCCCGCCTGCCTCACAGGCACGTTTGGCGGGGACGAGGGAGCGGGCCTTCTCGGTGGTGGCCCCCCGGCTGTGGAACACTCTCCCTGCTGAAGTTAGACAGGCGCCCTCCTTGATGGCCTTTCGCAGGAGCCTAAAAACATGGCTCTTTGAACAGGCCTTCAATTGAGGATAGTTAAATTGACAATGGAATGAACTAGGACTACGAATTTCGGCTATGACCCCAGGACTTGACGAAGCGGATTTTTAGTATAAGTGTATGTTATGTGGTATCCGTCTGGTTTGTATCGTCTTTATTTACTGTATATTGTCTTCTTGTTGTTGTTGTTCACCGCCCCGAGTCGCCTCCGGGCTGAGAGGGGCGGTCAATAAATGCAAGTAATAAATAAATAAATAAATAAATAAATAAAGACCATTCTGAACCCCACCAACTGTAAATTGGGCCAAACTTCCCACACAGAACCCCCATTACCAACAGAAAATACTGTGTTTTCTGATTGTCTTTGGTGGTCCCTTTGACACCTCCTTTGTCCACCTCAGGGGTCCCGAAGCCCAGGCTGAGAAACGCTGTTGTAGTGGAATCAGGACTTGCAGGGTTGCTGTGCTGATATTTTATTATTAGCAGGAATATGCACATCTTCATTCACTACCATCCCTCTAGCCTCCTTTCCCATCTGAGTTTTGCTCCAGCAATCACAGTGGTATTGGAGAATGGTCAGGTTTTCCTAGCAACAGAATCATTGTGCTTGTGGATCCACACTGACATACATACACAGTTGTGATACAGCTCTTTAGGTTTTGCCAGTTGTCGCTCATTTCAATTTTTTTCAGAAAGCTCTTTGTAGCAATTTCTTGGATGTCCACTAGAGCTCTTCCAAGGTGGTTGCTTTCTTTGACTGGAAAATGTTTTGTAGGAGGTAGTTTGAAGAGCACATTTTTCCCTCCTCTGATGTTGATCTGAGTTCGATCCCCCACTCAGCCATGGAAACCCATTGGATGGACTGGGGTGAGTCACTTTCAGCCCCAGAAAACTCAATGATAAGTTCATTTTAGGGTTGCCATAACTTGGAAATTACTTCAAGACACACAACAATAACCATGGGTTGTTGTAGGTTTTTTTGGGCTATATGGCTATGTTCTAGAAGCATTATCTCCTGACATTTCACCTGCATCTATAGCAGACATCCTCAGAGGCTGTGAGATCTGCTGGAAACTAGGAAAATTGGGTTTATTTATCTGTGGAATGTTCAGGGTGGGAGAAAGAACTCTTGTCTGTTGGAGCTAGGTGTGAATGTAGCAGTTGGCCACCTTGATTAGCATTTGATGGCCTGAGAAAACTCTAAAATTATAACAGTAAATAAAGAACAACACACAAACACAGGGGAACTCCAGACAAGAAACAATCAGGGACAGCTAATCAACTCTCAACAAAGGATTCCTCCAGGCAGTAACAAGCCACACCTAAAAACTGTCATGCCATCAAATGCTGATCAGGGTGGCCAATTGAAACATCCACACCTAGCTCCAACAGACAAGAGTTCTTTCTCCCAACCTGGACCTTCCAAAGATATATAAACCCAATTTTCCTAGTTTCCAACAGACCTCACAAACTCTGAGGATGCTGCCAGAGATGCAGGTGAAATCCTTCTAAAGCATGGCCATATAGCTCGAAAAACCTACGACAATACGACAACAACAATGTTGCTGTATACATTGCTGCCATTGATGCTGGGAATTGCCAAACTGTTTACTGTTATAATTTTAGAGTTTTGTCAGGCCATCAAATGCTAATCACCTTAGCATATAGTCTTTATTCAGGAGGGTGGGGTACATTCCCCTCCTGATATTGTTGGACTACACTTCCCATCAGCCTTTCCAGGTTGGCCATGTTGAGTGATGATGCCCTGGTCCGCCAACCTCCACCGGGCCAATGTTTTATCATCATTGTTGAATTCTTGTCTGCAGATGCCCCAACTGGGCTTCTTATATAGCCTCTCTCTATATTGGTGTGTGATTGATGGTTTCCACAGTTGGGGTGGGAGCATTTTACCAGAAGGACTGGCAAACGGATCTCACCATGGGACGAGCACCGCACCATGCCAATGATGCTTATTTGGAGCAAGGGTTCTGCTTTCTGCCACTTCTCACTCCTTGGCTTCCATCACCTCTCCTAGTCCAGCTGTGCACCACCTACCCAGCAAGGGAGATGATGTCAACAGACAGCTTTCCGGTGCGTCTCGATGTTGCCCAGGAATGGTAAGGCAGAAGGCCAGAGCCAGAAGACTCCTGGGCCTTGCGTCTCTATGTAAATCCTGTTGCAACTTTCAATAACATTCAGAGCACAGCGAATTTCCCCTTGACATGCAGCTTTCTTGCAGAACATGGAAGGGAAAGCGAGCCTTCTGCAATCGGAGACGTGCATCCCACGCCCCGGTGCCCTGGCTGTGGAAGTGCTCTGGCAATTCACCAAGGCTGCTTTTGCAAGTTTAATGGGACATCAATTGGTTGTTTAAAAAAACACACTAATTGACATTAAAGAGGGGGAGTTATCCAATAATGTACTAACTCAGTGGATGCTTTCTATATAAAAAAAGAATGCCCAAGTGTTTCCCAGGCCTTCCAGTGATCTCTGTGATTCAAAATTTGGCTGGCCCAAGCATACATGTTGAACCTGGAGAAGGAGACTCCTTATTTGTACCTGCCTGAGGATTAAGACTTGCTGAGGGGAAGGGGCTCCTTCCTGTCCCACCGCTGAAGCCAATATACTTCACTGAAACTTTGGAAAGGGTCTTCTTGGTTGTGGGACCCCAAATTTGGAATACCCTTCCCTTGGAGGCCCGACTGGTGCCAACACTTATTTGTGGAGATGGCAAGTAGAAACTTAGCTGGTCATCAAGGCCTTAGGGCCTCATCATTTCATCCCAAAAACTGATGTGTGCATTTGTGATGTGCACAAATACATTTTTTTAAAAGCAAATGATTTGCTACCCTAATATGACACCAGCTGCATGTAATGACTGCCTCTTTCACTAATGGTATCTACCTAGTTTTATTTCTGAAACAGTTGTTGGAGGATGAGGAGAAAGACAGAAGGATGGATAGATAGATAGATAGATAGATAGATAGATAGATAGATAGATAGATAGACAGACAGACAGACAGACAGACAGACAGATAGACAGATATTTCCATTAATATGCCTTGTTGTGTGCTTTCAAGGTCTTTCCAACTGATTGAGACCCTCAGGTGGACCCGTCATGGGAGTTTCTTGTCAAGATTTGTTCAGTGGAGGTTTATCCAGAGTCGGCCCTAGGTAATTTTCAACGGTAAGCAAACAGTATTTTGCCCCCCCCCCCCCCCAACCAATCATTGATATATATTTTCTGTTCGTCATGGGAGTTCTGTGTGCCGTATTTGGTTCAATTCCATCATTGGTGGAGTTTAGAATGCTCTTTGATTTTAGGTGAACTATACATACCAGTAACTACAACTCGCATATGTCAAGGTCTATTTTCCCCCAAGAGCACCTCAAGAGCGCCCCTGGGCAAAATCAACTATACTGCAAATGCTCACTTTGCGTAATGGGTTGAGCTGCCCCTGGGTTTATCTTTGTCTTCCTCTGAGGTTGAGAGAGTGTGACTTGCCCAAGGTCACACATTGAGTTTCACAGCCAAGTGTGGATTTGAACCCTGGTCTCTGGAGTCTTAATCCAGTGCTTAAACCAGTGCACCATGCTGGTTTTCATTCTCCAAAAGTAACTTTCCTGCGCTATGATTCTTCCTCTCGGTAGACCTGGACTTGCTGCCTTTTCACCTTCTGGCCATCTGTCAGGGGTGCTTTGATTGTGCTTTTTCTGCATGGCAGGGGTCTGGACTAGATGGCCCATGTGGTTTCTTCCAACTCTATTCTATGTTTCTATCATTCTATGATGCCTTGACCAACCAGTTGCAATGACCACCAAGCAGGGCCTAACCGCCATGTCCAGTTCCCTGAGAAAGAACATTCCCATGTGCCGCTGGTGCTCAGGCCATAAATTTTACTGATTGCATGTAGGCTGGAGCCAGACAGGCCAGGCGGGAAGGAGTAGAAGTTGAGGCAAGTTTCACCTCCATTCCTCTCCCCCCACTCTCCCCATGTCGTCAAGGAATGTCTCCCCGACCCCAGCACACAAAGAGCTAACGTCATGGCTGCCTTCCTTAAATAAATTGTATTTTCCCCCTTCATCCAGCCCGAAGAAGATGATTAGGGAGGAAATCAAAAACAGCCCAACGTTGCCTTTCCAGGTCGCTGCTCGCCTCTCTTGCAGTTGACGAAGGGGCAACGAAATAAGTCCTTAATAACGTAGAGGAGCTGCAGGAGCTTGTGAGCCTTGGAGACTCTAATGAGGGGCCATTGGCCAAGGGTTAGTCGAGGCAGATTGTTAGGAGGAAAAAGCTGCTGTAGAAGCAAGGAAGGAGCCATTGAGTCATAAGGCTGTTGAAGGCAATGTTGGAAGGGGGGCAATCATTGACCCTGCGTGCTCCATGGTTCCTAAATGAGTTCGACTGTTATTTCTGGAGCATGGCAGTGGAAGGGGGAGACAGCACATTGTTTTCTATCAACACTGGGTTTGGGACTCATAAGCCATCCTCTCCCCCTGGCCAAAACACACACATGCACATGTCTGATTTCCTGCTCCCCTCCATTTCTTTTTAACTAGTAAGTGGGCGCCAGTCTTCCAACAGGTCCTTAAGAGCCGTCACTCCAGGATCATGAAATATTCACAGGGCTTAATCTTAGAAGGGGATCTACAGAGAATCCTGTCCTGATGGGGGAATGAATGCCCTCCGCCAACCTGCAAGGGTGGGGGGGATATAAGAGAGCCAGAAGGAGACATCTGCCAGAGGAAGAGAGAGAGTCCGGCGCCGGGATACACAAGGGATAGCCCATGACTAATCGGAACCTCAGCAGATCTGAAGTCTCCCTTCCTGTCCATGAAGGAGGCTTCCTTCTTGTCAGCCTTTGCTTCCCCTGTGTGTGTTTGTGCGTGGGCTTCATCCACATGCAAAATTGTTCTAAGAAACTTTGACAGCTATCCCCCTGAAGGGTCCTGGATCGCCTCCCCTTACCCCAATCTGTCTCAGAGCCCCATGACACAAACTGCTCGCCTCTAATATTTAACTTGATTTTTTAAAAAATCATGCTTGTAGGTGCTGCGATGCAAACACATGATGGCCTTGATTATTCACTTGCAGCATGGTTCTTTAGATCCAATTTGAATGGATCCAGTTCTTTTCAGAATTTGGGATTCATCCAAAGCAGTTGCATGGCAGCAGGTAGGATCAACTCACTGCAGTAGCTTCTTATGGCATTCACTGTGTTGGCATTTCATCACTCTCATGTACAAGAAGAGTTGGAAAGAAAGTCCTTCACCTGTGCCCTTTATTTTAGCTTATTGTTCCAGGCAGGTGGGACATGATAACTGGAAACGAGCAACCCGGCAACACAAAGAGTATCCAACATCAATACTTCTAACCTGTGTGTGCGCAAGAACCTAAAAGGCCAAAAGCCAGGCCATGACAGGTTTCCCTGAGTGTGCCATGGCAGGTCAGGACCTCTACCTGCCACAAAGTGTCAAGGATGGAGTTGTGCCTCCAGGACACTCTCATCTCCAGGTAAAAGCCAGCGCCAGAAAGCTCCATGTCACCGACAAAGGTCATGTTTGCCTTTCGATTCATGATAGTCTTCTCAAAGGTCACACAATGACCTGAGGTGTTGGTGGCAGAAATCGACGAAACCTTCCTTTCACTTCAGGGTTTTCATCTTCAATCGTCTCCCCTGAAAGATAGTTAGTGTGCTTCCAACACAGAGAAATTGTCGTCTCTCTCTGACAATTTTCCCCCTTTCCCCCATGCAAATACTTACATGTAATGCATAATATTAACAAAAGAATAGTTGTGCTTCAAGCCTATTGACAACTACCCTTAACACAGCCTTCTCTAGCCTGGCCAACATCCAGATATATGGAACCGAAATGCTCACCATTACCAATCAATGTGGCCATTTGACCCTGACAGCCAAGGAGTGTGGGTGTGGAAGTCCAATTCATTTGGCAGGTCCAAAACATTTCATCCAGGCTATTGACTGGGTCTGGTTATAGGGAACATAATAATAATAATAATAATAATAATAATAATAATAATAATCTTTATTTATACCCCGCCACCATCTCCCCAATGGGGACTCGGAGCGGCTTACATGGGGCCAAGCCTGGACAACATGTTACAGCAAAATAAAACAAAAACATAAACAATAAGCAACATCATCAAAATTACATAGAAAAAAAAAGATATGAATACAGTAACAAAATAACATTACAATAAACACAATCACAGCTATTCTCCTGAAACAGCTTCATGGGCAAACAATTTGTTTCCAGACACAAGTAGAAGTGCTGGTTATGACTTTCAAAGTCCTATACAGCTTGCATCCAATATATCTGGGGGGGGGGGGGGGGGCAGATCTGTTTATTTGTCCACATTTTAAGATCTATGAGTGAGGGCTTTCTCTTGGTCCCACTGCCATCAAAGGCACATTTGGCAAGGAGAGAGCTTTCTTGGTGGCTGCTCCCATATTTTGGAACTCCCTCCCATGGAAGGTCTACCTGGCCCCACTCTGCTTTCTGTCCATCAGCAAACGTCATGGATTTTTCAAAGCAAAGAGTGTTTTATATACTAAGGTAAGTTGGTTCTAGGAGAAACAAAGACCTATGGAAACAGGATACCATGGGCCTCAAAAGCCAACAGGACAACTAAAAGAGGGTAATAAAATAATAGTTGAGGCTGGGGAGAAGGAGTAGACTAAATCATGAGTGGAGGAAGAGAAAGTCAAAGGGAGGAAACAGAGATAAAGAGGTTAGAAAAGAGGTCTCCACATAGGCGAGAGATGCAAAGCACGAAACTCTCATATCAGTTTCAGACTGCCAGATCCTCCATTTCAGGTCTCTGGGAAATATTTTACATACCTTCCTGAAGTTTTTTTTTAAAATGAGTTACTCCTTAGGAACCGTCTTGGCACCTTCTTTACTCACAGAGAGCCTCAGATCACTGTTATTTCCTTTTGTTGAACATTTGGGGAGATAAGCTTCCTGCTATGAAAAGAAGCCCACAAAAGAGACCTTATAGTCTACCACCATCTTGCACAACTGCTGGAAGTGACACTTACCCTTTGTCGGGCTTGCTTTAGGGTTTGAACCCCAGGAAGGAAAACATGTGTCCAAAGCCCGTTGGATGTGACACGAGGTCATGTTTTGCCCCCAGAGAGGGAAAGCATTTTATTCTCTCGCCTTAACACTTAGCAGATCTCCCAAATAAACATGCCCTCTCTTCGAAGGGCAGTCAGGTGTCCCAGGCTCCTTGCAATGCCCTGCAGGCATCTGAGGCCAAAGGAAGCCCAGTGCAAGATGACCCTCTGCTCCCCTCCCCTGGCTGCCACCCTTGACCTTCCTTAGGGCTGCTGGAGGATTGGCTAATTTAGACACATTGGCGTTGATTGCTCTCACCAGCTTCCTGCCATGGTGGGTAGGAGTCAATCATGTCACAATTTGGAGAAGGTCAGGACAACTATTAGAGCCCGACCACTGCTGAGGAAATGAGACACAGCTCACCTTGGTGCCCTTGCAGTCTTCTTTGCCCCCCTCCTTTGTGTGCCGAGCAGCTGCTTTCCTTGCAGATGTTCCATTGCAGCATTTCTGCACATCTTGAAGACAAATCGGAATGGATTTCTAGAAGAAGGGATAGCCAATACTCCAGAAGACAGGAGCAGAATTCAAAACAATCTTAACAGATTAGATAAATGGGCCAAAACCAACAAAATGAAGTCCAACAGTGACAAATACAAGATACTCCACTTAGGCAAAAAAAAAAATGAAATGCAAAGATACAGAATGGGGGACGCGTGGCTCGAGAGCAGTACGTGTGAAAAAGATCTTGGAGTCCTCGTGGACAGCAAGTTAAACATGAGCCAACAATGTGATGCGGCAGCAAAAAAAGCCAATGGGATTTTGGCCTGCATCAATAGGAGTATAGTGTCCAGATCTAGGGAAGTGATGCTACCCCTCTATTCTGCCTTGGTCAAATCACACATGGAATACTGTGTCAATTCTTTCAATTATGCTTTTTATTAAGAAATTTTGCATAAAGTAAAACTGATGTTTGAAAAAACATACAATGAAAGTGGTGGAACAATTGAAAATGAAAGAAAGTTTGAAACTTGATAGAAGAAGAAAAAGTAGTGAAAAATACAAAAAAGGGGGGGGGGAGTGGGAGGGTAAAACAAGAGAGTTTTCCCTGTAAGTTGCTTCAAGGTTCTGTTTGCCAAGTTTTTAATTATATGTCTGATTTTTTTTTCATATGGCGTTGTTTTCTTATTATCCCTTCTATCCTTTAAGTTTCTTTTAATTTTCCTTATATGTAAAGTCCTCTGTATTTATTTCTTAGAAATTCCATAAACTGTCCCCAGTCTGTTTCCTGGTGGTGGGTGTTATTCTGAGAAAGTTTTTGGGTGAGAAGGTCCATATTCATGATGTCCATCACTTTCAGAATCCAATTTTCTTTAGTGGGTATTCTTGGTGTTTTCCATAATTCTGCCAGGGTTATTCTGGCTGAGGTTATTAGATGAAAAAAAATTCTGTTTGTGTTTTTGTTCATCTCAAAATCTGTGATCCCTAATAAAAAATACTCGGGCTGAAAGTCAAATCTTAACTTCAGAATGTTTTCTATTTCTTTGTATATTTGATGCCAGTACTTTTTAACTTGTTTGCATCTCCACCACATATGACTAAAGTCTCCCTTATGTTTCTCACATTTCCAACACTTCCTGTCACTTTTCCTCCCTTTGAATTATTTGAATTTTGCCAATTTTCTGGGGTCAAGTACCATCTATAAAATAGCTTAAACCAATTCTCTTTAAGTTCTGTTGAATATGTATATTTAATTTTCTTCCTCCAAATTTCTTTCCATTCCATCATTTTTATTGGTCGACCTATCTCCTACTGTGTCACGATTGAAGGGAGATGTTGATGAGCTGGAATGTGTCCAGAGGAGGGCAGCTAAAATGATCAAGGGTCTGGATAACAAGCCCTATGAGGAGCAGCTTAAAGAGCTGGGCATGTTTAGCCTGAAGAAGAGAAGGTTGAGAGGAGACATGATAGCCATGTATAAATATGTGAAGGAAAGTCATAGGGAAGAGGGAGCAAGCTTGTTTTCTGCTGCCCTGGAGACTAGGATGCAGAACAATGGCTTCAAACTACAAGAAAGGAGATTCCGTCTAAACATTAGGAAGAACTTCCAGACTGTGAGAGCTGTTCAGCAGTAGAACTCTCTGCCCCGAAGTGTGGTTGAGGCTTCTTCTTTGGAGGCTTTTAAACAGAGGCTGGATGGCCATCTGTCGGGGGTGCTTTGAATGCAATTTTCCTGATTCTTGGCAGGGGATTGGGCTGGATGGCCCGCGAGGGCTCTTCCAACTCTATGATTCTATGATTCTAAGGGCAAACAAGATGGTTGACAGTACTGAATCATATCCTAGGAGGAAAAGTCAAAGGAGCTGGGCCTTTTTATAGCCCTGAAGATGGAAAGCCTGGAGAGTGAGGGACATGCTTTTTAAATACCTGGAACTCTGTCACATAAGAGAGAGGAAAGTCTTATTATCTGCCACCCCAGAAGGCAAGACTTCAGTTGCAGGAGGATACATTTCAACCAAACATTAGGAAGAACGTCTTCATGAAATGGTAGAAACTAGTATTAGAGGGATGCCGAGCTCTTTGCCCCTTGGTGCTCCTTAAGTCAAACCTGAGCAGCTGAGGCTGTCATACTTTGGCTCTATCATGAGAAGACAGGATTCAATAATACTTTATAGGGCAGAGGATAGTAGGAAAAGAGAAAGATGACATTATAGATGGAGAGACTCGATCAAGGAAGCCACAGTTGTCCTGAGCCTGCAAGACATCATGAACAAGGCCCTCAAAGATAAGGGGACTTGCGGGGGTCTTTCATCCATAGGCTTGCCATTAGTTGAAATTGACATGAAAGCAGTGAATATCAACAAATTCTAGCTTTGGCTTTTATGACTTTAGTGGAAGTTAGCCTACCTGGCTGCTAAGGCCCCCTCCCAATCTGCAATCCAATGACAGTCAAAGGTGTAGAGTTAACCTAATGGTCCATCTAACTGAGGAGCAAACTGAGCCACTGTTCCCAACCTTTGGATGCCCCAGAAGTTCTTCAACTACAATTCCTATCAACCCCAGCCAGCATGGCCTGTAAACCTTGCCTGTATAAACCCTGCCTGTATAAACAGAGAATTGCTTCAAAACAATGTCACATGGGCACTGTCAGCTGTAGTCCTTATCAAAATCCCATCATTGTTCCCTCACTTGTTAGAAAGGGTAGATTAAATCACAACACTTTATGCTTCCTTAGATCAGATGTTCCACTGATTACACTGAGCTACAAAGGAGAACCCAGTGTAGTAAAAGCCATGAGTTGCAAAGCATGCACTGGCAATATTTTTATTGGGCCAATGTTCAACCCAACTCCACCTTGCAATGTTTCAGCTTCGGAATCTGAACATGCTGGAGGGGAGAGGGGGGACCTTTGGACATCTTTGGACCAAGGAGAGTAAAATAATTACATTCATTTTAAATACTTCCAGTTTCTGGATCTTTGGTATCTCAACCTTCTCAGTTGGAGAAAAAAACAAACAAACAATGTCATGCATCTGCACTCCCCACTCCCTGAATGTCTGTGGCGCTATTACAGAATAGCATGTGACAGAGCTGTAACAAGGAAGCTGTTGTTGATGGTGGGTCACATTCTCCTTCTCTCCCCCGCTCCAATCCCATGTTCCTGATGATTATTGTCAGTATCCAGTAGCCTAGACCTCCCGCGGGAATGCCAGGAGTTTGTTGGGATGCAGACAGCTCTGATGTGGCAGCGAGGCAGACTCTAAGCGGTGGTGTAATTTAATAAAGAGACACTTAAAGCAGTATACGGTGGAGTCAGCCCACTTCAGATGGCCTTCTCTGCTAATTTAACATGGGCTGGAGCCCCAAGCTGGCGTCTCCTGGCTCATTAGGGACGGAGTGGGGGGGCACTCCTGGCGTTGCCTCTACGCTCAAGAGACTTTATTATCCAAGGCAGCCAATTTCAATTATTCCCCCCAAGGAGGTGTGTCCAGCGGGATGGGGGAGCTGGCTACTGTCCACCCTTGTTGTTCCACTAATTTACTCTTCTTTTCCCATTTCGGTTGGGGAGGGGAGCATGACAAAAGTAGATAATTGTGTCTTCAACTCACAAGAGTGCCCCTCAGCCATTAGGAACAAATGCATTTTCTGTAGAGGATGCTCTCTGATTCCAATTTTCAGGCTGTAGAGGCCAGTGGCAGAGGGAAGAGGGATGGCGGAATGTCATGTCCCACTTAGGGTCTCTTCCTTGTTTGTATGGATAGTCTCCACCAACAGGATCCACATTGCTTCCATGAAGAATGCTGAAACTGTTGGAATCATCATCATCATCATCATCATCATCATCATTTATATCCTGCCCCTTCTCACCAAAGAGACTCATAAGATTTTTCAGCCCAGGAGCACAGGATTGGAAGAAACCACAAGACCATCCAGTCCTTGTGGTTTCTTCCAATGCAGGAATACAAAATCAATTATCTACATTGACCATTTCCATCCAAGACAGAAGGGAATGGACCACCCTGACAGATGGCCATCCAGCCTCTGTTTAAAAACCTTCTTTGGAGGCTTTTAAACAGAGGCTGGATGGCCATCTGTTGGGGGTGCTTTGAATGCAATTTTCCTGCTTCTTGGCAGGGGGTTGGACTGGATGGCCCATGAAGTCACTTCTAACTCTATGATTCTATAATTCTAGGGTTGGAAGAAACCACAAGACCATCCTGTCCTTGTGGTTTCTTCCAATGCAGGAATACAAAATCAATTCACTATGTTGACTATTTCCATCCAAGACAGAAGAGAATGGACCACAGCGGTAATGGTCCACAGCATGTCCCATTTTTCTCCCTATGCAAGGAAATCTTTCAAAACTTTTCACAGTTTGGAGTATACTTTGTACAGAATTTACACTTCCTTTTCAGTGTATAGACAGAATGATGTTTGAAATACCCTGATCAACACGGACTAATCTATCCAATTCAATTTCACTCATTCTTTTTCTTTCCCCCAAGAATGAAAAGTCATTATGCAGTCTTGTGCCCATTTCTCCTCACACAGATTAAGTATCCCTTATTTGAAATGTTGAAATATTTTGGGTTTCAGATTTTAGAATACCTCGATCAGCATGTACACACATCTTGGAGATGAAGCCCAAGTCTAAACACGAACTCATTGATGTTTCATAGGCTTTATACATATAGTGTGAAGATACTTTTAATACTGTTAATAATATGGCACATGAAACAAAGCCGGTGCACATTGAACCATCAGAATGCAAATATGTCACTGTCTCAGCCATCTCTTGGGGACTGTTTGGATCTGGGTGTATTTTGGATTTCACAATTCTGGATGAGGAATGTTCAACCTGAACCTGTATTGCTTCTGAAATTTATCTTTTTCTTTTTCTGAATATATGGATTTTGGAGATGCAGGTTGTCCTAATGATCTGAGGTTTTGGCACCTTTCTGAATGAGAAATGCCATTGCAAAATATAATGAATGGTGGATTCCAAAGAGTAACTGCATTGCTCTTTGTGTAACGGTCCAAATATGAGAAGGTAGGCTCATTGGAAAGCAAGCCAAACAAATTTTCCCACTGGTCTAAAAATGGCAGAGGTGCCACATAGGCTCTCATAAACAGAAGCCAAACTCATGTCTTCTGAAATCAACCTCTAGAACAAAAACCCACATATTTTTAATAGTTTGTTTCATTCATGTTAGGGCCTTCATGCTGTGCTTCAATGGGACCGCAGGGACGTGTCCAGGAGCATTTCTGCCCACGTTGGGTCCCTACTGCCTTGCTCTGCTTTGCAAAGTGAGTTCCTTGTTCTTCCAGAAGGAAAGAGGATGTTGCCTCTTCAAAAGGACTTAACGGGAGTTTGGAATTATGACTAACTTGATTTGGAGCCATTGTGCGTGGGCTTTCAGGAAGAGCTAAACCATCAATCATGTGCAATGATTCTGACCTTGCGTGAACTATTTTTTTTCCTGAAGACAGTAAGATTGCTGAGGATTGGGTCAAAGGAAGGATTGCTGTGAGCTAAACCTTCGCCTCAGTAGTTCCCCATCACCAATACCATCTAAGTTAAAAAAGGACTTAGACCCAGAAGATGTGAAATAGTTATAGGAAAATGCCAAACTGCCAAACCAGGCAACGTCTTTATTAAGGCACATCATCATCATCATCATCGGCTATTGCTCATGGCCGAGTGTTATTATCGTGATGTTTATTTATACCCCACTTCACCCCAGATGTTCATCTTCCAAGCGCAGAATCTTGGCAGTGAGTCTGTAAATGACTGTAGAGACCTATCCTGGATCCACATGGTCTTTTACAGTGAGGACATACATTTCCAGATGGAAGACGGCCCCGACAAGTGTTGGCTTCTTCTTCTTGGCATGTTTTTCCCTTTCACCCTCTATTCGTGCCTCTTCAAAGTCCATAGCACCATAGTTGGTAACAACTGGACTCCAGTTAGATGTTCGAGGACCAGGGCTTCCCAGTTCTCTCTCGGTATTTAAGCCACATTTGTTGCAATTAGCTTTAAGCTCATCTTTAAATCTCTTTTCCTGTCCACCACCATTCCATTTTCCATTCTTGAACCGAGAGTAAAGTAACTGCTTTGGGAGACGGTGTATTGGGCACTCGGACAATATGGCCAGTCCAGCAAAGTAGACGGCAGAGGATCATCACTTCGATGTTGATGGTCTTCGTGTCCTTCAGAATGCTGATGTTTGTCCACCTGTCTTCCCAATAGATTTGCAGGATTTTTGAAGGCATCACTGATGGACTCATTCCAGAAGTTAAGAATGACATTTATAGAGAGTCCACGTTTCGCAGGTGTACAACGGAGTTGGGAGGACCATAGCTTTATAAAGAAGCATCTTGGTATCCTTATGAATGTCCCCATCCTCAAACACTCTCTGCTGCAATTGCAGAGCTCAGACAGTGTTGTATTTCGACATTAATATTGACTCTCGTAAGACCAATCAAGATAACGCAGCAAGGTGAACAAACTTTTAGGTTCTCCAGAACGTTTGATGAACATCTACAACTGATTCTGGCTAATCAACTTTCTCAATTTTACAAGCTCAGTTTGGACTTTCAGGTCAAAGGGCAGGGCTCCTACTTTATGAGTCTGCCCTTGAATAAATATAGACCAAGAAACTCCCATCATAAAAACTAGGTTATGGCTTAGCCCTAAGGTAACATCAAATGACTATCAAAAGGGCCTCTCTTTTCTGAACGCTGAGAAAGCTCAATGAAGGCATGGTCTTTATTACATTTGTTTATGACTAAACTGTTATTTATTTATTTATTATTCGAACTTATATGCCGCCACTCCCCTGGGGCTCGGAGCGGCTTACAAGAATGACTAAAATCTAACACAATTTAAAACAATTTAAAAACAATTTAAAAACAGAAAATCACCAATCAAAGGCCTGTCAAAACAGGTATGTCTTGCATGCCCTGCGGAAAGCTAATAAGTCCCGCAAGGCACGGACTTCAGGTGGCAGAATATTCCAGAGTGATGGTGCCACTGCTGTAAAGGCTCTGAGAATTTCCAGTAGATCTTGGTCCTCAGAATGGAGGGATCTCTGGGGTTGGTAGGGGGTGAGGCGGTCCCTCAGGTACATCGGCCCCAGACCATGCAAGGCCTTAAAGGTGAGTACCATCACTTTGAAAGTGATCCGGTGCTCAATTGGTAACCAGTGCAGCCGTAGTAAGATTAGTGTTATGTGCCATCTCATCGGAATTCCTGCAAGAAGCTGAGCAGCTGCATTTTGTACCAACTTGAGCTTCCGGATCACCGACAGAGGAAGGCCAATGTAGAGAGCATTACAGTAGTCCAGTCTTGAGATGACCGTGGCCTGGATCACCGTAGCAAGGTCGTCCCTGGACAGGTAGGGGGCCAGCCGTCTAGCCTGCCGCAGATGAAAAAAAGCGGTTCTGCTAACGGCGGATACCTGGGCCTCCATCGTCAGCAGAGGGTCCAAAAGGACTCCCAGACTCTTTACCAATGATGACGGGCGTAGCGCCTCGCCATCCAGGGTAGGCAGCTGAATATCCCCACTGCCCGGTCGACCCAGTCATAGGATCTCCGTCTTTGCTGGGTTCACCCTCAACCTGCTGGCAGGCATCCATCCAGTAACGGCCTCGAGGCACTGATGGAAATAATCGGGTACAGAGTCCGGTCGGCCTTCCATCTTCAGCACCAGCTGAGTGTCATCAACGTACTGGTAACACTCAAGCCCAAAACCTCGGACCAGCTGAGCAAGTGGTTGCATATAGATGTTAAACAACAGAGGGGAGAGAATGGTCCCCTGAGGAACCCCACAAGATAGAGGGGACCTCTCAGAGACCAGGCCTCCCCTCTCCACTCGCTGTCCACGGTTATGAAGAAAGGAGGACAGCCAATGTAAAGCTGTCCCCCTGACTCCAACAGCAGCGGTGGGTCAAAAGATTGTGGTTGACTGTGTCAAATGCTGCTGTGAGATCCAATAACACAAGCAGCGCCAACCCGCTCTGGTCAAGCTGGCATCGAAGGTGATCCATGATGGAGACCAGCACAATCTCTGTCCCGTGTCCCGCACGGAAGCCGGACTGGAAGGGATCTAGTCTGGCTGTGTCATCTAGGAATTGCTGCAACTGCTCCGCTGCTGCCCTCACAATCACCTTGCCCAGGAATGAGAGATTCAAAACTGGGCGGTAACTGGAGGGAACCGAGCAATCTAAGTCTGGTTTCTTCATTAGAGGAGAGACCACTGCCTCTTTTAAACCCTCTGGAAAAACTCCTTGCTCAAGGGAGCTGTTTATAATCTTCAACAAAGGGTCACATAATCCCTCCAAGCAGGATTTCACCAACCAAGAGGGACAGGGATCGAGGGAGCAAGTGGTCGGTCTGGCTGCAGCTATGAGCCTATCGACAGCTCCTGCGTCCAGCGGGATGAACCGGTTGAGGATGGGCCCAGCAAGTGGCCACGGAGTCTCAAGTTCTCTCACTGTATCAAGTGTGGCGGGGAGGTCCCGGCTGAGTAGCGAGATCTTGTCTGCAAAGTAGCTCTGAAAAACCTCTGCTGAAGGGGCCTGATTACCACTTTTTGGGACGGTAGGAACCGTCGTTAGAGATCGAATTATTTTGAACAACTTTTCCGGGTGTGAGCTAGCAGACGCTATCAAAGAAGCATAATATACTCGCTTTGCCTCGGTGATAGCATGCTCATAGGACTCCCTAAATGCCTCATAAGCTGATCTCGATGCTCCGTCATGGAGTTCTCGCCACACCCTCTAGCCGTCTCTTTTCCCGCTTCATCAGTCGAAGTTTCTCGATGTACCAAGGAGACCGATTTCGGTGGGGTCGGAGAGGGCGTCTAGGGGTGATCTCGTCGAGTGCATTGGATAGCCTGATGTTCCATGTGTCCACCTGCACATCGATCGAGTCACTGGCAGGCTCCAGATCCCTCAGAGCATTTCGGAACCTACTGGGTTCCATAAATCTCCTTGGGTGAGCCCAAATTGGCTCGGTGCCCTTGCAGGGTGGGTAGGCATGCTCCAACCGGACTCTCAGGGCACAGTGATCCGACCGTGGAACCTCTATCGTGGAGGTTTGGGTCACTTGAATTCCTGCGCTGAAAATCAAATCTAGTGAGTGTCCCGCCCGATGCGTGGGCCCAGTACTACAAAGCGAGAGTCCTAGTGTCTCCATGGTATACACTAGGTCCATAGCCGCTAATGAACAAGAGTCTGCATCAGCGTGGACATTGAAATCCCCCAAGACGATAAGTCTGGGGAACCTCAAGGACCAATTTATGATTAGATCCCTACATTGCAGTGACCTTCCTTAAACAGCTGCAGAGCCAAAGCAGTGTTATTGTTTTTTACAGACATCAGGGAAGTAAGTTTCTTCATAGCTGTGTTTTCTCCTGTTGATGGATGGGGTCAAAATGATTTTTTTTTCTGAAAACTGGTATGTACCATGCAAGTTGTTCTCAGTCCACAGTCAGTGGCTGGGAGTGGAATATGATCGCTTTCGGATCTGCAGCCTTGGGGCACCATTCAGAGAAGCCAATCTAAATGTTTAATGCATGTCACTTTTCCAAGGAAGACATGCACAGGATAGAAAGTGTTGAAGAGTTGTTTCCATACAGCTGGTTCAAGGTAGCGGGAAGTGTCCCTAATTTGTACCTTTTTGCATGAAACTTTCCTTGATTTGTGTTGTACGCCATCTTTGAAAAGAAGACTTCTGTCCCCAAAGCGAACAGTCCACAGAATAACTGAGCCCTGGTTCATATATGACTCCAGGAAAGGTAAAAAGATAGATTGAACGTGAGGGCAAACGCAATTCTCCATTGTACAAGGGGATCCAGCTCAATGGTCTACAAAGCTCCTTTCAACGCCAGGAATCCATGACACCAGGCAAACTATAGCACTCTCTTCATTAGTGCTATAGCACTCTCTTCATTAGAATCCAATGAAACCACTTAGCCGTTATATAGGAAATGTCTCCTGAACTAGGAGCATTGGCAATTTCCTGTAGAGACACATAAGAATGTTCACGTGCTCAGCGGAGAGACTAGCAAGCCAAACTAGTTCATGTTCTGACCAGAAACACAAGAACCCAGGCTCAGTCTTAATGCACTTTCAGATGAGTCATTTCTATATCTATCTATCTTACCTATCTATCTATTTGTCTATTATCTCTCGACATATAAGAATGGGGCAAGATGACAAACTTCCTAACAAAAGTGACCAAGAGCAAAGGACAGTGGCAATGTTTTTTTAGACACACAGGTCAGTTCCATGGCTGCTGCAGAAGAGATTAGAAATACACAGGTTCCGACCTACAGGTCAAGGCTGGGTTGTGTAACCCTTTCTCCCTAATTCAAGTTGTTCCAGCTGTGACAGCAAGGTGTTGAAGTAAAGTTACTCTGTTGTTGAGGGAAATCTTTGTAACTTTGGGGAACTACCATTGACACCCTATTGCCATGAGCAGTCACTTCCCAGGTTTTTGTTTTAAGGCGGGGTGTGTGGGGGGGTGTGTGTCTCTGAAACAATAGGTACCATGCTTTGCATCTCCTACCTAGAAAGTCCCATTTTTACTTCATGGGCCATCAAACAGCATATGCAGCTGCTTTGGGTTTCCTTTGGAAGAGAAAAAGGGGGGTATAAATAATAATAATAATTTCCCTAGACACTTGGGAAGTGTCTGATGTGTGATCCAGTACAAAAGCCAGCATAATGATTTTGTTGTGTATCAAATAATAATAATAATAATAATAATAATAATAATAATAATACCAGCAGTAAAGAATTGGTGGGATCATAAACCTGCAAAGGTAGTGGAAAATGAACACGCAAAAATACTGTGGGGCTTTCATACACCAGATATCATGATTGTGGAAAAGAAAAAAGTTTGGATTATTGATGTCACCATACCAGGTGACAGTTGCCTTGAGGAAAAACAACAAGAAAAACTCAGCCGTTATCAGGACCTCAAAATTGAACTGCAAAGGCTCTGGCATAAACCAGTCCCGGTGGTCCCAGTGGTCATCGGCACACTGGGTGCCGTGTCAAAAGATCTCAGCTGGCATTTGGAAACAATAAACATTGACAAAATCATGATCTGTCAACTGCAAAAGGACACCTTACTTGGATCTGCACACATCATTTGAAAATACACCACACAGTCCTAGACACTTGGGAAGTGTTCGACTTGTGATTTTATGATACAAAACCCAGCATATATATCTCATTTGCTGTGACATACTGTGTTTTGTGTCAGTAAAATAATAATAATAATACGGTAACAGTTTCTCCTTGATATTAAGTCTAGTTGAGTCCTACTCTGGAGGTGGTGCTCATCTGCATTTCTAAGCCAAAGACCCTGCATTGTCCATAGCACCTCCTAGGTCATGTGGCTGTCATGACTGCATGGAGCACCATTATCTTCCCGCCGAAGCGGTACCTATTGATCTACTCACATTTGCATGTTTTTGAACTGCTAGGTTTGCAGAAGCTGGGGCTAACAACGGGAGCACATCCCATCCTGCAGATTCAAACTGCCGCCCTTTTGGCCAGCAAGTTCTGCAGCTTAGCAGTTTAACCCACTGTGCCACCATGGCCCCAATAATAATAATAAAATACAGTAAATGGGAAAACATCCACAAGATCTCAGGATGAGATCTTCTCCAATCATCTTTCCGGCAGACACGAGAATGGTGCAATCTGTTCATTCAAAATGAAATTCTAAATGAAATTTAGAATTGAGCAATCTGTCCATTCTAAATTTCCTCACTTTTCCTCTCTCCAATCTATAAGTTTGGGTCAGCTCAGGCTTTAGGAATTTTTAAATAACGTTTTAAATGTAATAGGTACATGCCTGAATATACTATTCTTCAGCACATCCTGTCGCAAAATTTGAGAAAATGTCATTTTTGAAGACTAGCTTTGGATGAGGAAGCCAAAGTCCCAAATTGGGTGGATTTGCACTTTGGAGACGCATCCTCCAAAATATATGTCTCCCTCATTTCTGCTGGAGATGGACAATAGGTCAGTTTCCAAAGCCATTATGGTTCAGGGGTCCCTATATGTGTGCACTTGGGACCTGTCCCACATCTTCCATAACTTAAAACCACACAGGAAGCCACTTCTGTGTGAATTGGAAGGCAAAATGATAATTGTAGCCGGCAGAGGGGAAACAGAGCTAGCAGAAAGCATGGACCCAATTCACTCCCCCCCCCCCTTCCCACCCACTCCGAAACCTTCACTCCAACACCACATCACAACTTGATCCAAACCTAAAGGAGCAGGCTGTCATGTTTGTGTGTGAGATATTTTTTCCCCTTTCTCGAGGGCGATTCCTTTCATTAAAATCCGACCGAATGGAAGGAGGCAGCACATTGCTGTATAAATATCCCTCCAAATGTGCCTCAGAGTAGGCCTATAGGAGCTGAAGCTTCCCTTCCGGAAGGCCTCAAGGGCATTGCAGCCTTTGGGGACGTCAGCCAGGAGGGATTGCAGACACTTTGGAGGATCGCATGGGGATTGGGCATGATCTCGAAAAGACAGAGGACTGGGCTGGAAATGGCAAGAGGCAAGCCGACGCGAGTAAATGCGACATGACACATAGCACGGGGTGGAGTTGCCAGGGGGCCGGGAGAACCAAACAGCATGCGTACACAATGGGCAATCTCTGGCCAGGCTGAGAAGAAGCTCAAAGAAGAGATGGCAAAACTGCGCCTCACAAAGGAGGCTGGGATAAGTTGCAAGCTCCCCATCTATCTCCCAGTTGAATGAACTAGAATTGAAATTCTGTCACAGAGAAGCTGACTGTACTTCAGTAACCATTGCTCTACAACTGCCTTCTTATCCATAAAGATGGGCATCAGCGTAACCTAGGCAGGAGTCCCCCAGAGTCATCCAGTGGAATTGGATTTGGATGCACCCACATCATACCTCTCCAGATGGCAACTCCCAGTAGCCCCAGCTAGCATAGCCAACAGTGAAGAGTGATGTGAGATGTTGTCCAATAACATCTGAGTGTCCAAACAGTTGCCAGGAATGGACTCTGAGCAAAGGCAACAGACCTTGAAAGAGTCACTGGAGATCCCAAAGGACTCAGCCTGGAAGCCATGCCAGCTAATGGGGCTGGAGGGTGACCACATGTCCTATTTCTGCATAGGACAGTCCTCCATCTGAAGGCATTTTCTCTTCATCCCAAGGCTCCTTTGAAGAAAAAGAATCATAAAAAGGCAGAGAGTAAAGATAAAGGCCCAAATCCAATTGTTAGGCCTCCCTTGAGACCCTACAGACCTAATCCAAGGCTCATGGACTCAATGGGAAATTTGTAGATCAGCACTGATGTCATTTTCATTGATTGCATTAGTTTTTGATTCAGTCTGTAGAGTCTTAAGGGATGTAAAAAAAGCACCTGGACTGGATACTGAGCAGGTATTGTCTCCTTTTTCTAATCTGGAATCCAACAGATTAGGTGGGAACCACAATTCACTAAAACAATTTTAAGCAACATGTTGCCTGTAGAGACACAGATCCTGTTTTATCTTGGAAACCAAGCAGGCTCAGCCATAGTTAGTACTTGGATAGGGGACCACCAACAAATACCAGGTGCTCTATGTAGACTCTGTCTCAAAGGAGGTAAGGTAAAGGTTTTCCCCTGACATGAAGTCCAGTCATGTCTGACTCTGGGAATTGGTACTCATCTCCATCTCTAAACCAAAGAGCCGGTGTTGTCCATAAACACCTCCAAGGTCATGTGGCCGACATGACTGCATGGAGTGGAAGGTGCTACCAAAACCACCTCTGAGTATTCCTTGTTTTACAGAAAACACTGTAAAATTCTTGGAGACACCATAAGTTTACAGGTGACTTGAAGGCACATAATGCACACATGTTGCCTTTGAGTTCGTGTTAGAAAATAACGGGAACTCTCATTTTGTATCAATGTTTTTGACTTCTTCTATCTTGCTTCAAAACCAATGACACTCACACCCTGTGCAAGAAAAGACAGACTTATTTGATTCCACCTCCCTTCCTTCTCCTCCTCTCTCTTGCTCCTCCGAGCTCTGCTAAATATTCCTCCCACTTCAGCCTTAACTTTACTGCAGGACATTCTCAGTCTAGAGGTGACACATAGATTGATTTCAAGCAAGACGGCTCTGACAAAGCTGTTCACATCTTCTTGTTTACACTCCAGCTGTTTCTGTTTACCAGAGGACAGCAACCCAATTTTCTGGTTATTCTCGTAAAACAGTATCCCACATCTTCCTTTGGAGGATGCATTGGTTTCAAAATCTGAATATCTCATTTGTTGGAATTGGAAATGATTGTTTTGCCTCTGGTTCTCTGGAGGAGAAGGCAAGTTTGTCCCATCTTCTACCGGATGTACCTTCAGTTGTTTGAAAATGGCTACTACCTTATCTCCTAATCTTCTCCAACTTGTTCGTGGGATTTGTTTTCTTTCCTCCCACTAGCTCTATATACTACTTTCTGATCTATCCTCATAAACCACGTTTGAATTTCAGGTCATCTAGTCCAGTGTTACCTGTTATGGAGGAGCAGGAACTTTTTGCCCCAAGATTTGATACCATATATTTGCCCCATGAGTTAATAATGATAATAATAAAACTTTATTTATATTCCGTCCTATCTCCCCAAAGGGACTCAGGGTGGATTCCAACATACAAAAAGGCAAACTTTCAATGTCTTAATAAAATAGACAAATGTTAACGAGACGTCAGACTTGGCCACAATGGTCCACGCTCTTGTTACATCTCCAATGGATTATTGCAACACACTGTACGTGAGGTTGCCTCTGAAGACTGTTCGGAAGCTTCAAGTAGTCCAATGGGCAGTAGCCAGGTTTCTAACTGGAGTGACTCGCAGGGAGCATGCAACTCCCCTGATGAATCAGCTCCACTGGCTGCCGGCTTGCTACCGAGTACAAGTCAACATTCTGGCCTTAGCCTTTAAATCTCTAAACAGTTCTGGTCCAGCTTACCTATCTGAACATATCTCCCTCTATGAGTCAGTTAAAGCATTGAGATTGGCTGAGGAGGTTTTCCTGGTTTAGGCGAATTAATTGCAGATTGGCTAGAACGTCATCTGGACAGCCCCCTTTTTATTGTGGAAGTGTCTTCAATAAAGGGGCTATCTGGATGGGCCCTGTGCTTGCTCTAATAATAATAAAAGAATAAAACTTTATTTATATACAGCTCCATCTCCTCGAGGGGGACTCAGGTTCCAAGCAACATCACCAAAACATACAGAAGAAACAGCATAACATAAAAATAAGAAAACAACATAAGCATAAAATTATCACAATAACACATATATATTAAAAATAATTCTGTCTGTTCGGAGCAATTAAAAGGCCAGGCTGAGGCTAGTGCAAACTCAAAATATGAGGGGGCCGGGAATTAAGTACAGTGCTATAACAGGCTAACACCAATAGCAGGCTGCTCATTTCGAGGCCCTATTAGAGGGATGACCGGGGTAATATGTAGGAAGTATAAGGCCATATTCAACAATGTTTGGGGTGGGCTAGAACTGGTCATTCTCAAAGGCTTGTTGAAACCACCAGGTCTTCAAGCTCTTAGGAAAGGAAGGGAGGGAAGGGATGGGGCCTGTCTTGTTTCCTTTGGAAGGGCATTCCAGAGGCAGGGGGCCACAACGGAGAAGGCCCTCTCTCTCATCCCCACCAACCGTACTTGTGACAGTGGTGGGAGCAAAAGGAGGGCCTCCCCAGAATATCTTAGAGTTCGTGCCGGTTCATAGAAGGAGATGCGATCGTGAAGATAGGCGGGGCCTGAACCGTTTAGGGTACCTGTTTAATTCCTCAAACTTCAGCTCCATATAAGAGAATGGAGGTAACTTTAGCCTTCTATACTTTAAGAAGTGGGTCTAAAGATCCTGGTTGGCTATGATTTCTTAATTTAAGCAGTAGAGAAAGCCCACTGTTTTTTGAGGCTGTTGCCACTGTTTAGTCATTCTTGCCATGTTTACCTGAGTTTACCTGAGTTTTACTACTCTACAATTTTGTGCGTCCTACAGCATTGCACATTGGTGAGAATGATGGGAGGCTGCCAGTGTGTGATAGATAAATCCGGTCATTTAAATTTATCTCCATTTCTCAACTTCCCAACCATAAGTTTGTAGTTTGTTTCCTCTATCCATATCTGAGTCCATTCCAGTCTGTTTTGTTTGTTTGTTTGTTTTCTTTCTTCTTCTTCTTCTTCTTCTTCTTCTTCTTCTTCTTCTTCTTCTTCTTCTTCCTTTTATTTTATTTTATTTTATTTTATTTTTTGGCTTCATCCAATTTTCCTTTACTTGCCACTTGACATCAACTTCAGTTTTGGACTTCAACTCCCAAAATTCCTAACAGCTTCGGGTCCCTTCCTTTTCCTTTTCTCTTTCTTTTTCTGCTTAAGCAGCTGAGGGAAAAAGGAAGGGGGCTGAGGCTGTTAGGAATTGTGGGAGTTGAAGTCAAAAACACCTGGAAGGCCAAAGTTTGCCTATGCCTGCTCTAGCTAGTTGTTTTCTGACATCATGCCGTGGATGTAGCGTACCTGGATTTCAGTAAGGCCTTCCACAAGGTCCCCCATGACCTTCTGGCAAGGAAACTAGTCCAATGTGGGCTAGGCAAAACTACGGTGAGGTGGATCTGTAATTGGTTAAGTGGACGAACACAGAGAGTGCTCACTAATGCTTCCTCTTCATCTTGGAAAGAAGTGACAAGTGGAGTGCCGCAGGGTTCCGTCCTGGGCCCGGTCCTGTTCAACATCTTTATTAATGACTTAGATGAAGGGCTAGAAGGCATGATCATCAAGTTTGCAGACGACACCAAATTGGGAGGGATAGCCAATAGTCCAGAGGACAGGAGCAGAATTCAAAACGATCTTGACAGATTAGAGAGATGGGCCAAAACTAACAAAATGAAGTTCAACAGTGACAAATGCAAGATACTCCACTTTGGCAGAAAAAATGAAATGCAAAGATACAGAATGGGGGACGCCTAGCTCGAGAGCAGTACGTGTGAAAAAGATCTTGGAGTCCTCGTGGACAACAAGTTAAACATGAGCCAACAATGTGATGTGGCGGCAAAAAAAGCCAATGGGATTTTGGCCTGCATCAATAGGAGCATAGTGTCTAGATCTAAGGAAATAATGCTACCCCTCTATTCTGCTTTGGTTAGACCACATCTGGAGTACTGTGTCCAGTTCTGGGCACCACAATTCAAGAGAGATATTGACAGGCTGGAGTGTGTCCAGAGGAGAGCGACTAAAATGATCAAGGGTCTGGAGAACAAGCCCTACGAGGAGCGGCTTAGGGAACTGGGCATGTTTAGCCTGAAGAAGAGAAGGCTGAGAGGAGATATGATAGCCATGTATAAATATGTGAGAGGAAGCCACAGGGAGGAGGGAGCAAGCTTGTTTTCTGCTTCCTTGGAGACTAGGACGCGGAACAATGGCTTCAAACTACAAGAGAGGAGATTCCATCTGAACATTAGGAAGAACTTCCTGACTGTGAGAGCCGTTCAGCAGTGGAACTCTCTGCCCCGGAGTGTGGTGGAGGCTCCTTCTTTGGAAGCTTTTAAGCAGAGGCTGGATGGCCATTTGTCAGGGGTGATTTGAATGCAATATTCCTGCTTCTTGGCAGGGGGTTGGTCTCTTCCAACTCTTTGATTCTATGATTCTATGATTCTATGATTCTATCAGCAGAGGCAACCATGGATGCAGAATCTGTACATACAAAGGGCCAACTGTATGTCCACTAGACTTAAAAGACACCGCAACATGTTTCCTTCTTATGACAGAGCAATA